>NC_089235.1:78027034-78627034 GCF_963924675.1 Phocoena phocoena
GGGGACGGGTGACCAAGACCCACGCGCCCGCTCACACAGGGATGCTTTGTGGGTCTGCTTTCTTAGGGCTGAAGAAGGTGGAGGGTGATTCAAAGCATCTCCCTGGGGGTCAAAACCAAATCATGCCCTCTGGCTTATGTGAACATTCCCAAGTCCCAAAACTTTCGTTTTAGCTCTGGAGTCGGGAAGTAAAAAATACCCGCACGCCTACAATATGCAATAATCACAAACGACACATACATCTAGAGTACATGGAAAGGACTCAGGACAAACGAAGACAAATCCAGAAAGAAAAGCCTGTGCACTTTCCAGCCGACCTCGCGCTGACTCTGAAAGTCGTTTACCAGCTGAGCGCTCCAAGTGTCCGCCCCAGAAAACCTGAGGCCTTCCAGAACAGGACAGTGAAAGGAACAAGCTGGGGCTGCTCAGGCCTCCGCAGCCACATGTGGTGGGCTGAGGCCGGAGAGGCCCACTTGCAGGGGCGGGAGAGCACAGTGGCATCCTGCACTCACAGGGGGGCAGCCCCCATGCAGGATGGGGCCGAGGGTGCTGGGCACAGGGGTAGGGGACCTCTGCCAACTCCTTCGCTCTGCCCGGTGGGAGGAGGTCATGGGGACAAAGACACAGGCTCATCTTGCCCCCCCCACTGCTGCACAGGACCCTGGGCGTCTTGGCATAACCAGTGCCCAGAGACACACCAGGCACTTCCCACGGAGCGACCGCGAAAGAAACTAACGAGTCCTCACTGGACCCAGGAAGCCTCAAGGTGGGGTGAGGGGGCCACACAACCTAAGACAGCACTGCATCCGTGCGGCCAGGACGCTTACCGCACGGACCTGGACCCCAGACTGTCTGTGAAGTGACGGGAGCTCAAGACAGAGGCCGCAGCATCGGCCTGGGCCGGGCCACGCTTGTGGATCCAGGCAGCGCCAACCGATCCCCACTCCCTCCCTGGACCCCACTCAGCAAGGAGGACTGGAAAATGAACCAAAAAGACCTTCCCTCGCCTGTCATATTCAAGAAGGAAAACTGACGGTGAGCCCCTCCCCCCGCCCCATACAGGGGGAATTTCATTATTTTATTTCACAAGGTGAAGTGTGCTTTCGGAATTTTATAACTAGAATGAAAAGCCTTTGCAGAAGTGATTGCTGCAGAGTTTGGACATCTGAGTGACAGTGAAGGTCAGAGCTGATAAGCGTTTGACAGGGAGGCCGTTTACGTTTGGTGGCTGGCGGGCCGCCGGGTCACGTTGCAGACGCGGTACTTCCTCTTCATCTGCCCGCAGTGCGTTATCTCCACCTTTAGACCTGAGAACACACAGCAGCTGGGTTTCAGCATCAAGACTCGCCCGGGCCTGCAGCGCACACCCCACTGTCAGCCCATCAGCTTTCAGGGGAACCTCACCCACAGACCCACGGCGAGGGCCTTCCGGGTGGCCCTCGCGCTGGGCCATCTCACCCCCAGGGACGCCCCCTGCCCCAGGGATGCCCGGGCCAGAGGCAGGGTGTGTTCTCAAAGACGAGGGGCGACTCGGCTGAGAGCGGGGCGTCAGCCGCCACGGCCTTTTGTGCTTCCTTCGGGGTTATTTTTAGCAACGAGCACTGCTGCCGGCCTTTGGACACCCCCAGGAAGGACAGGTGCAGAGGGGCCGAGCCTACAGGGCCTGCCAGCTCTCCGACGACAGGCGGAAGGACACAGCCAGGTCACTGAACCCTGGGCTGAGTTTTCTTGAGTGGAACCCAGGCTCGGTTAAATGACAAGGAATCAACGTCCCGGAACGTCCCGAGGAAACTGACTACCCTTGTGCTGCAGCTGCCTGGCCCTCAAATCTGCACTCGGACACTGCCGGGCCACCCCACGCAGAAAGTCATCATTTAGAAATCGTTCCTGCTCTGGGAAGCGAGCGTCCTTGTCCTGCGCTGATGTGTCTCTGAGGGCTGGCTCCTCCGCTGCCCCCTGCCCCTTCCCCTCGGAAACACGAAGGAACAAGAACTTGGGAAACTCAGGGCCATCCAGGCCGCGTCCCTCATCCACCGCGCCAGGCAGCTAGTTACCTTTGATTTCTTTGGTAAACTTGACCCTTTGGGAATCTGTCAGAGGTTTTTGTTGTTCTTCAATACTTTTAAAATCCAAAACTTCACACACAAACTCGATTACTGGCTGTGCCTTATAAAACGCTGTTGCCGAGACTACAGGCGGGAAGAGAAGAGACAAAAGCCGAGACGTGACCGGGCCTGCCTGGACAGGCCACCCCCGCAGCCGGCCGGCTCCCCCTGCTGCCCCTGCTTGCGGACTCCGAGGGGCAGTGGAGGGGTTGGCAGAGGCTGAAGTCACCCTCTGAGGAAAACGCTGCGGTGTAAAAACAGAGCCCATCAGCCGGTGATAACCGCAAGCCTGGGTTTTCTGGCACTTTCTGACCCCCTTCTGGTCTCGGGCTCCCTGAAGTTTACTGTTCCCACGTGGGGTCCAACACAGAGGGGCAGCCGGGAACCCCCTCTCGGCCCCCTGAGCCACAGGCTGTGTCTGTGGAGGGGGCCCCGCGGAGGCTCTGACGGTCAAGCGTGAGCGCCACTACCGTCCTTGCACGAGCAGTGCGGCGGGCCGGGCGCGTGTGGAGGGGCCTCGCAGCCCCCCTCACCCCCCGATGGAGGCCGGGGCTCTGCTTACCGTCGATATTCAGCATCATCTTCCAAAGAGAAGGCCGGACGGACTGATGGAAGCCAAACCACACCTCTCGTCCCCCGCCCAGCGGGTTGGAGCAGCCCTCGGACGCCGTGAAGAAGGAGCGGCCCACGGGGGTGTACCTGGAACGGGAGCCTTGTCTAGGTAGGCCGGAGGGCACACCCCCCGCAGACGCTCAAGCCGTCTGCCTGTGTCCACGGCCAACACGCGGGGGACACGCAGGAGAACTTCCTCCCACGAGCCGAGGACACAGGGGTCTGGTTACACCTCGTGTTCCCCACGTGATCCTCCCACCGTGATGCCTCGCCCGCAGCCCTCGGGTCTGTGCACACAGCACTTCACCTCCTTCTAGGATGGGGCGGGCAGGGGTGCAGGTGCAGGCGACCACAGTCAGTCAGCCAGCCAGCCAGCCAGACCCGTCCCGCCCAGGCCTCGGGGCATCTGGCACGGAAGGCCGAGGACCTCGCGGAGACCAAGCACCCAGGCCCTGTTCCCTTTCCACCCGGCTCCTCTATGGAGGGGGAGAGGGAGGTGCAGAGATCGGACCTCGTCTCGGGGAACAGTGAGGTCCACGTGAGGGAACACCCATGCCCTCCCAGGGGGAGTGACTGACGGTGCTCAGAGATGGAGGCCACCGCACTCTCCAGGGCAGCGGCCGCGGCATCACCGAGGGTCCCCGAGGGAAGACCCTGTCGCCTACAGGCCGAGCCACCAACCAGGACACACACACTCTGCTTCCCCCAGCCTTTCTCTATTTCCCCCAAATGAAAGAGTTTCCTCCTGATTATAAAAGTAACATGGTGATTAATGCAAAGGAATTCAGAAAAAAAAAAAAAAAGAGTAATTCCTGCCACTCTTAAAAAATGGATTCAACATTTTGGCAACAACCCTTAAGAGCTGGGGTCTTCTGCACCCAGCCACCTCCCTCACATCAACAGTTCCAAGCAGTGACAGACTACATGCAGGGGCCCGGGGACCCTACCAGGAGTGACAGCCTGCCCTGTGTTTCGAGAACACTGGGTCCCCTTTAAAGCTAACACGGCCCTTCAAGGAGATTCCTCTTACACTTAGAACACCCTCCCCTCAAACCTCAGAGCTCTGGTCGGTATTGGGAGAGTTCAGTACGGAGGTTCGTTCCAGTTTTAGGTTCTCCTCCTTTCACTTAATCCTTCAGAGTTCCTAAGGCCCTACTGTGCGCACCACCCTGGGAAGGAAGAGGCGTCCCACACTGGAAACCCGAGCGGTGGGTGTGGCTCGCACACAGCTGTCACACGGGGAGCTGGTGTGGCCCTGCGCCTCCATCTGGTCAATCAAGAGCCACCAAGTGTCCTCCTACCCTCTGCCTCAACAAGTTCAAGTGTGGTGATCAGTGAGAGTAATCCCACAGAATAAAGCCGAAGTGTGTGGGCGTGGGCGCTCCCGCAGTCCTGAGAGGCCCCTCCTCGAGGCGGAGGCCAGGCAAGCACAGAGGCTGGAACAGGGCTCCTGAGAAGCAGGACCGAGCCCACACGCTGGGTGGAGCGACCGCTGCACCAAGAGACAGGCAGGACCTCTGTGTGCTTGGCTGCGAGCTCCGGCCATTTCTTTTTCCCCGAGCTGGCGTTGCTACTTTCATCGTATAAACCCCTACGGCCATCCCCCACCCTGTCCCCGAGGACCGGCACCTGCTCAGACAGAGGATTCAGGCTTCTCGGTTCCCACCGCACGGACGGTCCTCACCTCATGGACGGCAGATGCCTCATAACCACGTCCAGGGCTTGGATCGTCTCGAAGGGGACGCTGGGCAGCCGCCCCGAAAGTGCATCGTGTAATGCCTGTAAGCTGACGCAGGACACCCACTTGATGGACACCTTGAAGATGCGGTCCTTCCCTTCTCCTGGCAACGTGACCTCCAGCTCCACCTGGGAGGGGATCCAGAGCACACAGTTACTCACGCTTCCCTCTTAAGAAGCTACAGGGAGGTCAAGGGTGGTGGGTCAGCTTCCAGAACCCCCAGGTTAGGGGAATTCAGCCGGTCCTTCATCCAAGCCCAGGACAGGGCACGCTCAGCCCCTCCTCCAGCAGCCAGTGACTGAAGCACAACGGGAGTCCTTCCCGCCACGGGTGTCTAGTGCTTCCCTAGCCCGATCCTGCACACGGTGGCAGCCGGGAGAAGGCGTCCTGAAGCCGCACGGCAGCTGCTCTGCTGGGGTCTGGGTCGGCCTCTCTGAGGAGGGCACCCCAGGAAGAGGAAAGCAGGGCGCAGGCACAAGCCTAGGCTGCTCCTGGGACAGAGGAAGGGGGCGTGGGCAGCTCACTGGAGGTCCTGAGGAGTTACTCTTTCTCCAGTGGGACTGAGAAAACCGCAGTGGCTCTGGAGGTTCCTGTTTTCTGGGTCCCTTAAGAGTCCATAAGCTAGTCTTGCAGTGAATAAATCATGAAGAAAAGCCTTCTCAGAACAGACATGAGGTAAAACGGAGCAAAACGCTAACAACAGCCTAGACGGGTGTGCGTCCCCCAATTCCCTCGACGTTACAACAGCCTAGACGGGTGTGTGCATCCCCCAATTCCCTCGACGTTACAATAAAACGTGGGCAGATCACAGGCACTGAATGAAGCATGTGGGCAGTGGGGACAAGCCAGGCTCTTCCCCAGGCAAACAAGCCCTGATGCTGTTCCAAGGGCTGTCTATGCCCATCTGTGCAACAGGAAAGTGCTGCGGTACCAGCATCGCCAGGTACAAGATGGCAGAGAAAGTACCTTCAACTACCACAAGACCAATCGGAATTCCCTGGGAAGAAATTAAAATTCTCAGCAAGACCTCAGAATATTTACACAGTAGCACTCAATGTTTATCACAGCCCTTTCCAACAGAACTTTCTGTGGTAACGGAAACAGAAGCTGCAGGACAGCTTGAGCTGACCAGGACAGAAGCCACGGGCCACTTGTGACCACTGAGCACTTGAAACGTGGCTGGCGAGGCTTTTGCAGAACTAAACTTTTAGCTTCATTGACTTCTAGTAGATTTGAGTGCACACAACCGCGTGCAGCTAGTGGCGGGTGTTCGGGACGATGGTCCAAGGTGCGCCCTCTGGAGCCAACCCTCGACGAACAGCAAATCCACTTCCCTCCCCGCCTCCCAGTATGTCCTTTGCCCCTCACCACGCCCACCCACCCTGCTCCATGCGATGCCCAGACACACCTTTACCCAGTCCCTTCATTCCACCACTGCAACATTAACTTATTATCTGGTGACTGACTAACGCATCCTGAGCGTCACACACACAGCTGATGACTGAAGCAGTTCTGATATTGGCTGATAATACTTCCCCGTGTTTATGGAACATCTATCGGTAGGGCACAGACTATATACTTTATCCTTAAACAGCCAAACATCCCAGCGAGGGAGACTTGTTCACCATGCGTTATACAGAAAACACAGACCCTCAGACTGACAGTCCAGCCCCAGGCCACACAACCATGAAAGGGCAGACGTGGGACTGGGAGCCAGCTGGGCTGATGTCAAAGGCCCTTCCACTCACCACGTGATGACCCGGGGCGGGGCGGGGGCGAGAGGTCCTGGCACCAGCCTCGCTCATTCGTTCACGCCCTCCGTCCCCCTCTCACCTGACAGCCTGTGCTCAGCCCCTCAGCTCACTCTGCACTCGCAGGGGCTCCCTCCCCCATGCACTTGCCACAGCGCATTCAGACATCACCAGAGCAGCAACCGGACTGCAGCGAAGCCCCCTGCACACCTGTGCCCTAGGAGTGCTCCAGCACAGGCCCACACACCAAGCCTGACGGCCCCAAAATGGAAACGGCCCGAGGTCCATCGAAGGGAGAGCAGAGCAGTGAAAAAGGAACACGCTCTTCACAACGGATGGATTTCAAGCATCTGATACTGAATAAAACTGGCAAGCCACAGAGGCAAACTGCAGTATGATTCGTCTCGGGCACAACATATGTTACGGATGCACACACAGCTGATAAAACCAGTCAAGAAAGGGTCCATTGAACCCAGGTCATCAGGATGGGGGCCATGGGGGAGGGTGCCGGGGGAGGACTTGAGTGTGGAGCAGCAGAGACCTGCTTGCACGTCAGCAGAGGGGGTAAGCACTTCCGCCTATTCAGAAATGGTGCACCAAGGACATGGCTAACACGTGGGTGGAAACCGCACGCTAGTTTCCATCTCACACACCAACGTGTACAGTGGGCACTTCACGCCTACCGCACACGTCTCCACCCAGCAGCACCTGGCGTATCTAAAGAAGAATTCTGGGAACCGGAGCTAATGAGACGCTTGTCAATGTCATTCTTTAAAAATGCCTCTATAATCCAACTGAGTGGGATTCAGAGGGGCATATTTTCCTTTAGCAAAAGGTATTTCTATTTTTATTTTATTTATTTTAAAACACCCTTCCTTTACTTATTTATTTATTTCTGTAATTTATTTATTTTTGGCTTCATTGGGTCTTCGTTGCTATGCGTGGGCTTTCTCTAGTTGCAGTGAGCAGGGGCTACTCTCCGTTGCAGTGCACGGGCCTCTCATTGCGGTGGCTTCTCTTGTTGCGGAGCACGGGCTCTAGGCGCGCGGGCTTCAGTAGTTGTGGCACGTGGGCTCAGTAGTTGTGGCTCATGGGCTCTAGAGCGCAGGCTCAGTAGTTGTGGTGCACGGGCTTAGTTGCTCCGTGGCATGTGGGATCTTCCTGGACCAGGGCTCGAACCCGTGTCCCCTGCATTGGCAGGTGGATTCTTAACCACTGCACCACCACGAAGTCCTCTATTTTTAAATAGATTCTAGACCAGCCTCCTCTTGGCCCCCATAAAAAGGGAACAGAATAAGCTCCAGGCTCTATAACATTCTCTGTCAGTCACGTCTCAAGAGGCCGACTGGTACAGGCATCTAATATCTTAGGGATGATGGAGATTTCAACAGAAATGTCACTCCAGGGGCAGGGTGGCACCGGGCTTCGGCTGTGACACGAGCCCAAGAGCAGTCCTCATGTCCATCTGGGCTGCCGGCCACTGGACTCGCTCCACACCCCAAGACACTTCAAACTCTGAGCATCCTGTAGCTCTTGGTCCCAACCACGCAGCATCCAAGGGCAGTGTGCGGGCTCCCAGCTCTGTAACCTCTGTGGCTCCTTTGGGTGCCGTCTGTGATACGGGACAGGAGGGCAGCCCACGCGCCACACAGATGCCTGTGCCAACCGAGGATGCCGGCAGCCCAGAAGCTGTGACACAGGAAGGCGATCACTGCCAGCTTTTGAATATGGACAACGTCAGCAGGGACGCCACCCCAGGCCTGGAAAACGGTGAGGCAGATGTGAGAGTCAATGTCTCCAGGCAGACCACAGCCACACACTCAGTCCCTTCTGTCTGAACGCCACCAGGGCGACAGACTAGAACTGGGACAGGAAGAGTCCCGCTTGGTGCCGCCGTGCAGCTTGGAAGCAGCACCGACAAGAGCAAGGAGAGGCGGGCGCAGCCAGGGAGCGGCAGCCACAGCGCCCAGCGGGCTTTGCTTGTCCAGATGTGGCTGCCATCCATCCCTCAGGAAGGAGTGACAGTGCGGGCAGGGCCTCGGGGTTGCCAGGCTCCACGCGCACAGGGCGCTGGGAGCGCAGGTCTTCTGTGACCGGCACAGCAACAGATCCCGTCAACGAGCAGCCAGTCCTCAGATGACCCGGGACAAAGCGTTGGGAGACGACCGGGAATTCAGTGACCGCGGCAGGAGAACGACAGGTCCAGGGAGGGGCTGCGCAGCCGCGGAGCCGTGCTTGCCGAGCATCTCGACCCGCAAACAGGCCGAAGCACGCTGACAAATGCCGCAGGCCCGGGCCTCCCTGGTGGCGCCGCGGCTAGGAACCCGCCTGCCAATGCAGGGGACACGGGTTCGAGCCCTGGTCCGGGAAGATCCCACATGCCGCGGAGCAGCTAAGCCCATATGTCACAACTACTGAGCCTGTGATCTAGAGCCCGCAAGCCACAAGTACTGAAGCCCACGTGCCTACAGCCCGTGCTCTGCAATAAGAGAAGCCACCGCAATGAGAAGTCTGCTCACCAGGACGAAGAGTAGCCCCGCTTGCCGCGGCTAGAGAAAGCCCGTGCGCAGCAACGAAGAACCAACACGGCCATAAACAAACAAACAAACAAATAAATAAATAAAATTTATTAAAAAAAAAAAACTGCCACAGGTTCACTGGAGGGACCCTCAGTCCGAAGGCAGCAGGACTGCCTGAGAGGCAAACGAGGCGGGGCAGACCCTCCACCTGTGGGCTCGCCAAGGAGGCCCCAAGGACGGCTCCCTGGCCGCCACCGCCTCTGCCCTCCCCTCAGACCTGCGAGCCTCCAAGTGCAGAGGCCTCACCTCCCTGCTCAGACTCTCCAGCCCGTCACCCCAGGTCAGCAGTGGCCAGCGGGGCACAGGCAGCCCGGCTCGCGGTCCGGGGCATGGTGCAGGGGGAGAAGGGGCGCCATGGACTCTGAAGGCTGGAACGCCTTCCACGCAGGGTCTGCTACCCATCCGAGTGCGCGCCTGGCCTCACGGGGCGCTTCCTTCTCAGAAGGAGACGCTCACACCTTCCCTGAATAAACGCAGAGAGGCTGTAGGTCCAGGAAGCTGCAGACCCACTGGGGGAGGGCTGGACCTAGCAACAAGGCCAACAAATGACACACATTCCCCTTTGCAACTCATGTCACGCTCCTGCTGCAGAGGGTCCAGAAGTGAAACCCCAGACTGTGAACGGCCCTCACAGACTCCTCGGTCTCCGCGTGGGGAGGGAAGGGCTGGCCTGGTGCACCTGGTCTTCCAGACACGACAGGGCTGGGATCAAGGGGCACGCGCGTGTGCGTGTGTGCGTGTGGCGGGGGGTCGCTAGTAGGAGAGAGCAGGAGTAGATCGCAAACAGCTGCCTTCCCTGAGTAAGGGCCCGGGGCCACATTTTGTGCACAGACCTGTGCAGAGCCACCTGCGGCCCCCTGGGCAGCTGCTAGCATACACAGGGTTTCCGGGACATTAAAGGATGTCTTCTCTTACTACAAAAGTGCCCATGACACAAAGAAAAGTACTGTATAGAAACGTAAAATGAAAAAAAAAAAAAAAAAAAAAGGATGACACTTTGCTCCAAGATGTGAACATACAGAAATAGAAAAGGTTAACATCTTACATTAGCTCTCAAACGGAAGAGATTAATTTCTGCATCTCACGAGTATTTGACAGAACCTTAAAGACAAGCGGAAGGAGGGGTCTGGAATCTGGAGACCCACGCTAACCAAACGCTGTGGGCTTGGCTAGGTCCTCTCAGCTCACCTGAAAAAAGGATGAGGATGGGTGGGACTCAATTTAAGAGACACTGATGCCCACTGAGTCTTGGCAATACGTACGAAGGGCTGCTGTGGGCATCAGGGCGTCCACGCGGACATGGGTCAAGACGATAGATGCGAACCCTTGGACCAGCAACAGCAGCTGTTAGCATCTGCTAAGTGTTGACTGTGTCCCAGGTGTTCTACGGGCATCACCAGGAGAGCGGCTTAGAGATGCAGACACCCTGGACCCTGAACCACAACCAGCACTTAACAGAGGCCCCAGGGCTGCAGAAGGCACACTGAAGGTGGAAAAGCTTTTCTTGGGGTGTGTTCACCCACTCAATTGTCACAAGGACCCTGGGAGGTAGTAGTGTCTGTACCATCTCCCCATTTTATAGGGGTGGCAGGTGAGCAGCTTACCCAAGGTCCCACCACTAGTTAAGGGCGAAGCCAGGCCTCAGATCAGACTTATTATTACCCTAGAACCCGTGTTAACGTCCACAACGATGTGTCTCAAATTTGAACACCATACATCCTCCCCACCCCTTCTGAAGGAAAAATACTCCTTAGCCCCTCCTAGTATCTAATTATAAATATGTACAGACAAAACTGTGAATAAACTCCTTATGTTTTCTTTCTTATAGAACTTTAAACAAAAACAAATGTGCAAATTAAACACATAACTCATACATTTCCAATGGAGAGCATGTTAATTAGCAAGGGGGGACCTCTCAGCTGACAGGCACTGGGTCCTGGGGCTCCTCCAAATTCAAAACCATGTCAATCCCCACCCCACCCCCACCAGCCAGGCAGGGCTGGGCGGAGCACCACCGTGATCTCCTACAATCACAGCAAGGCCCTGCGGGGACAGAGCCCTTATCACCACTGGCCTGCCCCCGGCCCTAACGACTCCTCCTATCTGAGCCTGAGCGTCACACTTCATGCAGACGGATCATCATTAAAATGCAAGCACGGACACGTGTCTGCAGAGAACTTGCAGGTCACGCGGCAGCAGTTTCAGACCCTCTAAGCTCTGAGCTGTTCTCCCTCTCGGGGACCCTGGGGCTAAGAAGCTAATTGTGTAGGTCATTCTTGAAGGGAATCAGATTCTACAGTCTCGTTGGGATAACTGTTAAATTACTAGTCTGGGTTTTTTTTTTAAAGTACGGGTAAAAATGATTTCCAAGCCGTCCTTGGTCCTCCTCTCTTATAAACAATGCCCATCATCCCAGAGCAGCCCATTGGTTGAAAGATATGCCAAGAAGTAACAGCTTCTGGGCAGAAATTTCACTGCTTTTTAAATAAAACCACGGTAAGGACAAAGACAACAAGGAAAGGCTTAAACCAACCGCTACTCCCAGGCTGACTAATTATCGTGAGCATCAGTTCAGATGAATCACTGGCTACGGCTGAACGACGGCTGTGTTTCACCGCCTTTGTCCCACACACACTCACCCGGGCAAACATACTTCTCCGTGGGTCTTTACAGCCCCGCCTTGTCATCCAGGCTCCTGTCTGGTGCTGGTCTGGGGCATGTGCGTGCACGTGTGTGCTTTACATTTAAAAGTTTAGTGGTTTCAAGAAGTTCTCAACGCCTTTCTCTGCACTTAGACAACTGAACCCTCTGCCACTGAAAACCACGGCACACGGAAGGCAGTTTCTGTGGATCTCACGATGAAGCACACCGCCAGTTAGCGGCTCCTTCCTCCTGGGTGAAGTGATTCAGTGTGTGACGAGAGGACAACGGACTTCACTTCTCGCGCACTGCTCGATCCAACCCACCTCTGTGAGCTCACCTTATCCCTCCCAATTGGAAGGGGCATCGCCGTGTAGAGATTCTTCCTTCCATCAAACACTGGTTTCCGATCCCCAAAGATCTGTGTCTTAAAGTGCTGAACCATATGTTCCACTATTTCCCTGAAACAAGACAGAATTCGAGCAAAACATCAATAAGATCAGGGAAATGGCACACAAGGACGACATTCTTCTGACACTGGTTTTTAAGCAATTTTATAAGCCCCGTGGCTCCTTTTAAAAACGTGACTTTCAACTTCCTTGTATAAGAAGCCAAACTAGAACCTTCCGTGGGCTTACGCTCACTCATTTAGTGACTCAAGCAGGGGAGAAGCCCCCCCCGCCCAGCACTGTGCACGCTGCACCCAAGGAAGACTAGCGGACGGGGCTCCTGATCCGGAAGCTGCTGGACAGGCTGCCACGTGTGACCTGCACACAGAGCGCCCCCCACCCCGCCGACACCGCGGGCTGGCTCGGCCAGGGCCTCGGGCTCCTGCGGTTCGCTGTACAGCTCGCCCTGGGTACCGCTGCCCTTTCAGTCTGGGCTCCGGCACGAAGACCCTGAACGTGCAGTGGAGGTTTGCCACCGTAAGCGACGAAGATTCTGGGGCTGTCTGCTCCTCGGGCGTGAACGGGAGCGGCAGGAACCCGGCGAGCACGAAGCAGCTGTTCTCTGGGGCTCCGAGGACCGAGGAGACCAGTGGTCCTACCTCGCCCCGTTTTGCCTATCTGTCCACGGCTCAGCAGAGAAACACACCACGATGACCAGGGACAGCTCAGCTCTCCTGCGGGCCCCAAGGCCCAGGGAAGTGCCAGGCCCACCGACCACCCTCTCCGCACTTCCCTGCGTCAAGGGAGCCCCACCTGGAACATCTCTGTCGGCATGTCACATTAACTCACCCGACTCTGATAAAGTACACATAGGAAAAGCTGTGATGCCTGCCTGGTCCCCAAAGGTCCTCGTAAGGGAAACGTGCAAAGGATTGGTAGCAAACAGACTGTTAGAGGCTCAAAATCTCAGTCATTATCAGGAAACAGCAGCTAACGGGATGTGGTAAAGAGGGAGATGGATCCTGACAGCAGGGAAAGGGGAGGTGGGCAGAGGAGGGGGACGCACATCTGAGCTCAGCCTTGTTGCCGTAAGGATATTTCTCTGGGACACAGCCTTGGTCATCTTTCAGGACGCAAGAACCAGAAATTCATTCCATTCTTTTCCTTGAATGAGAAAAGCGGGCCTAAGAAGGGTTTGCTTATTCAAACTGGCTTTGCCCAACTGACTTTCAACTGTGCTAGTTGCAGGAGGTGGGTCTCCGGGGATCCAGCTAATCCTGCCCCAAACACCCACTGCTTGGGGAGTCCCTGGGACAGACGGAGCCTCTGCTTTGCTGGCTTCATCAAGAAGGCACCAGGCTTCTGACACCAACTGGGAGATCACAGCCCTAGCAGGACAAGGACAGCCCTAGCTGTCCTCAAGGACAGCTAGTGCAGCTCTGACCTCCATCCCCGCCGCCCCTGACCAGTAGCCAGGGTGCAGTCTCACCTGCTCCACACACTACTCTGGGCCACCCAAGACAAGGTGGCCCCTTCCTCCACGCTGTCTCCAGACCACTCCCCCGCAAGCTTCAAGGACCCCATCTTCTTGGTCAAGACTTCACGGTCAACTCAAGGTCCAGATGGCTCCACTGGGGAGTCCCGCCCACATTCAAAGAACAAATCCGCCAAGTGAACTCAAATTTATCACGAACAGAATTAGGAGGGCACTCGCCCCAACTCATTTTATGAGGCTAGAAAAACTTTTATCTCAAAGCACAACAAGGTGATCGTGGGACAATCTCACTTATAAACACAGATGCAGAACAAAATAAGAGAAAGCCCCACCCTCCATTGCTCCTCTCTCCCCCAAGATTGGAGTAGATCAGCCAAACCAATGTGGTCCTTCCTAAAGGGACCAGTAAAGTACATCACAATGAGAAATGGACTTCCCCACAGTTAAGTGTGTAGGTAATAAGGGATAGGGGACAACTAGTTCCAAGCGGCATACACAACTCTTTTATTTGGGAGTTGGAATCACCATAAGAAACAAAACAACCAACTGATATACCATATTCATGGACAGGAATATTCAATTCTGCAAACAAATCCATTCCTTCAAGCCCAATGAAAATCCAGAGGGGTTAATTTTTATCTGATGGGATTTAATAAACTAATTCTAAAATGTATTTGGAAATAACGAAGGATAAAGGCTGGTAAGCACACTCTTGAAAAGGTACCTGGTGGACGTAAAAGCTACCATGACAGAGACAGTGTGGTGCTGGAGGAACAGACAAGCAGAACTCAGGAAAGCATCGAGGGCCCAGAAAAAGACGTTCCATTTATGACAGAAGGAGAAGAGAGAGGACAAAGAATACTTCTCAATACCTTGTGCTGAGGCAACTAGGTATCTAGTATTCAAAGCAATAAATGGAGCCCACACGACACAAGGCGTTTATCTACGCTAACGCTTACTGTTCTCAGCTGAGTTCAACTGTTGGCATGATGACTCCAGTTACACACCAAACTATGGGTGGGAGTCACATCTTACCCAGGACCATCCAGCACCAGGCGCTCAGTAAGTATCTGTTCAAAGAAGGAGGCTGTTCAGTCATGACCTCTGGAGTCACCCTGATGGACTACGAAGCAATCCTGCTCGGGTGACTAATGGTACACAACCCTGACCACCACATGGACTAAGAGAAAGCATCCTCATTACCCACACCATGTCCCTGTGCCTCGATGGCCCACTTGATCACCTTGTATCATCTTTTGCAAAACATCAGTAGGGATCATTGCTTAATTTTTATGGCCTGATAGCAACTAATTCTAAAATGTGAAGGTCCCTTCCCTCTATCAGCCCAGGCGGACTCCCAGAGGCTGGCCAGTGCCTTCCTGTCGTTTGCTCTCTGTTTTAACTGTGGTAAAATACAGATAACATAAAATTTGTCATCAGTCATTTTTACATGTACAGTTCAGGGGCATCAAGTACATCCACATTTTTGTAAAATCATTACCACCATCCATGCCCAGAACTACTTCTTATTCCCCAAGAGAAGCTCCGTTCCCATTAAACAGTAACTCTCCTCACCACCACCCCCACACCCCTTTCTAGGCCCAAGGACTTTTTTGGACCAGATTCTCCCCAGCGACTGCTGAGAGATGTCTGAGCAGAACCACCTGGGCACATGTCATTCCTCAAGTCCCTGTGTTTAGTTCTTTCTTCGTATCAAGTTTGACCACTGGAAAGCAACGTTCCTATACTACATCAGTTTGGCTCCCTGGACAAACACCTTTCCTGAACCTAATTCTCAAGCTATGATCCTGACCTCACTCAAAAGGCAACAGCCCCCAGATACTATCTGTACACATTCTAGAGACTCATTATGTGCTCAGTACCTTACAGAATGATCCACATATTAAAACATATAGTGAAGATGACAATGGCAAATGTGCTGGCACCTACTCTCTGCCAGGCTGCACATGGAACAACCCATTCAGTCCTCACAGTAACCCAGGGGGTCAACACCACCTCCACTTTACACACAAGGACACAGAGGCCCAAGCCAACACTGCAGTGTCAGTGGCCAGATGTGAAACTGCCTCGTGGTTAACAGGACATGTCTGCTAATCCAGAGAGTCTGAAACACTCCCTGGCAGCTTGTCTGCCTTGTTACCAAAATTCTGAGAAGTTTTCTCTTTTAAAAAAAATGCATTCTTGTAATTTAAAAAAAACCAACAGACAAAAGTCCAAGACCAAATGACTTCACAGATGAATTCTACCAAACATGTGAAGAAAAGTTAAACCTATTCTTTTCAAACTATTCCAGAAAACTGAAGAGGAAGGAGTGCTTTCCGAACTCATCTGATGAGGCCAGCATCACCATGATACCAAAACCAGACAAAGACATCACAAAAAAACAGAAAATTACAGGCCGATATCTGATAAACATAGATGCAAAAGTCCTCAACAAAATGTAAGCAAATCAAATTCAGTAATACATTAGAAAGATCATACACCATAAAGTGGGATTTGTATCAGAGATGCAAGCATGTTTCGATATCTGCAAATCAATCAATGTGACATACCACATTAATGAACTGAAGAATAAAAATCATCATTACCTCAATAAATGCAGAAAAAGCATTTGATAAAATTCAACATCTATTTATGATTAAAAACTCTCAACAAAGCGGGTATAGAGGAAACATACCTCACCATGACAAAGGCCATAATATGACAAACGGCCAACATCACACTCAATGGTGAACAGCTGAAAGCATTTCCTCTGAGAAGAGAAACAAGAAGACAAGGATGTCCACTCCTGCCACTTTGATACAACATAGTTTTGGAAGTCCCAGCCACAGCAATCAGATGAGAAAAAGAAACAAAAGGAATGCAAATTGGAAAGGAAGAAGTAAAACTGTCACTGTTTGCAGATGACATGACACTATATATAGAAAATCTTAATGACGCCACCAAAAACCTATTAGAACTAATACATGAATTAGGTAAAGGGGCAGGATACAAAATTAATATACAGAAATCTATTGCATTTCTATACACTAATAACGAACTATCACAAAGAGAAATTAAGGAAACAATCCCATCAAAAAGTAAAATACCTAGGAATAAATCTTACCAAGGAGGTAAAAGACCTGTACTCAGAAAACTATAAGACACTGATGAAAGAAACTGAAGATAACACAAACAGGTGGAAAGACACATTCATGGATTGGAAGAATTAATATTGTTAAAATGACCATACTACCCAAGGTACTCTACAGATTCAGTGCAGTCCCTATCAAAAAACCAACGGCATTTTTCAGAGAACTAGAATAAATAACTCTAAAATTTATATGAAAATGCAAAAGGCTCCAAACAGTCGAAACAATCTTAAGAACAAAGCTGGAGGTACCATGCGCCCTGATTTCTAACTATACTACAAAGCTACAGTAATCAAAACAGTATGGCACTGGCACAAAAACAGACACACAGATCAGTGGAACAGAATAGAGCCCAGAAATAAACCCAACTTACACGATCAATTAATCTATGACAAGCGAGGCAAGAATATACAGTGGGGAAAAGACAGCCTCTTCAAAAAACAGTGTTAGGAAAACTGGACAGCTACATGTAAAATAATCAAGCTGGACTACTTTTTTTTTACAAGAATACACTCAAAATGGATTAAAAACTTATATTTAAGACCTGAAACCATAAAACTCCCAGAAGAAAACATCAGCAGTATGCTCTTTGACATCATCTTAGCAGTATTTTTTTGGATCTGTCTTCTTAAGCAAGGGAAACAAAAGCAAAAATAAACAAATGGGACTACTTCCAACTAAAAAACTTTTCACAGCAAAGGAAACTATCAACAAAATGAAAAGGCCACCTACTGAATAGGAGAAGGTATTTGCAAAAAATGTATCTGATAAAGGGTTAACACCCAAAATATACAAAGAACTCATACAACTCAACATCAAAAAACCAAACAACCCGATTAAAAATAGGCAGAGCACCTGAGCAGACATTTTTCCAAAGAAGATATAGATGGCCAGACACATGAAAAGATGCTGAACATCACTAATCATAAGGGAAATGCAAAACAAAACAATGAGATATAACCTCACGCCTATCAGAATGGCTGACAGCAAATAAGAAGTGTTGGCAAGGATGTGGAAAAAAAGGGAACCCTTGTGCCCTGCTGGGGGGAATGTAAATTGGCGCAGCCACTATGGAAAACAGTATGGAGGTTCCTCAAAAAGTTAAAAACTACCACACAATCTAACAATTCCATTTCTGGATATTTTTCTGAAGAAAACAAAAACACTAATTAGATATACAATATAAAAGATACGTGCACCCCTATGTTAACGGCCGCACTATTTACAATAGCCAAGATACGGAAGCAAACTAAGTGTCCACTAATAGATGAATGGATAAGATGTAGTGTGTGTGTGTGCGTGTGTGTATATATATATATATATACACACGCACACACACACACATACATGCACGCACACGCACACATACATACATACATACACTGGAGTATTACTCAACCATAAGAATGAACAAAATCTTGCCATTTTTCAACAACACGGATGGACCTAGAAGGTATTATGCTAAGTGAAGGAAGTCAGACAAAGACAAATACTGTATGATTTCACTTAACAAGCGAAAAAACATAACAAAACAGAAGGAGACTCATAGACATAGAGAACAAACAGGTGGTTGCAGGGGGGATGAGTGAAATAGGTGAGGGAGGTTAAGAGGTACACAAACTTCCAGTTATAAAATAAATAAGTCACTAAACATTTTTTAATGTATTCTTTTGGTAATTTCTAATTACACAGATTTTTTTCATTAATACATTCTCACTGTAAATTTCAAACACGGATAATGCTCCAAGTCCGCCTAGACCACCTCTTTATTTCAATTCTCTTCTCAGAAGCACCCTTATTATTTTTAAACCTATGCATTTATATAAATACATAGGTACATAAAATAAATACAGTGTATTATGTTTTAAACACACGTGGCTCTGGAGCTTGCTGTTTTCCCAGGATGTGTGTTTAACACCTTTCCTCAGCACTATATACAAAGTGGCATCAAGTCTAGAAATAGAAATATTATTGTATCATGTACTGTAACGTAATATTAACAAACCACATAGTTGCCTATGTTTCCAGACGCGGTATTCATACTGTGAAGCTCCATCTCATTGCTGTCCATCGTTTCACAGTACTCCACAGTATGTTTACTTAACCATCCCCATTGGTTGACACAGAAATGACTTATTTTCTCTCTCGCTTTTCGCCATCACAATATTAGACACCCTTGTACATATCTCTCTTTCGGATAAACACTTAGAAGTAGAATTGGTAGGTCACAGGTATATGGGGCATTATTTGTATTTACATGTATACACAAAACCACCTTCTGAGAAGTCTGGACCAATGTACATCCCCTCCGGTGGACAGTGCCCATAGCAGCAGGCTGCCAATGACACAGCCATGCTGCCCCGCCCAGCTCTTCCCAGGCACAGCGTGAGCACGTGTGCGGTGCTCTCCTAGGGCCACGCGACAGAGCGCAGGAGGAACAAGGGGGAAAGTGCAGACAAAAGGTGAGGAGCACACCTCCTTCCTTCTGGTAGCCCATCCCGCGCTTCCGAGCACGGCACCACTACTTCTACCCGCTGGCAAGGTTTCCTAGCACTGGCTGTAAGGCCCGCACAGCCTAGACCAGCTCTGGGCACCGGCTGTTGTGTGTGACCAACTGCAGCCACGATGACACTGGAGGCATCCTGAGAAGAGGGACCTTGCCTTATACTGGAACCCCTCCCACAGAAGCCACTCAGAACGGTGATCGAGACTAAGGGCACACCGGGCCGGGATTCACGACTCATCAGAACGTCCATAGACGGCATTTTCCGCTCAGTCTTGAATGACGCCTCAGGGCTGAATTTATTAAATATCTGCCATGTGCCCTGCACAAGGTTTTGGGAACTCAGAATCAAGGCACTGCTTTAACAGAGGCTGCAGTGTGGAAGCAGACGGGGTGTCGAGGACTGTCTGGACAGGGTCGGTGGCAGGGGACAGTCTGCGGCCGGAGCTGCCTGCTCTTCCGCCTCCCCTTCCCTTCCGGGTCCCCTCTTCCAGCGCTGCCCCGATACTGTCAATCACTGCTCTGACTCTCCCTTCCCAACGAGGGACAGGAACCATGTCTACCTTGTCCCCCACCGTACGCCCGCCGGCACACTGCCTATCACACAGCGGAGGTTTCATGAATGTCGGCCGGTTGGTAGTGTGGCTGCCGAGGGACCGAGTCAAGGTTTTAGCACGTGGGTTTTGCCAGCACAAAAACCTTACTTCCAACATTTTTCTAAGCTATTATGAATGATTATAATTTTGAGATTAGACCTTAGGCCAAAGTCCATGAGAATAGTCAAATGAAGAACCCTGAAGGTTCACACATTTAACTACACAGCAACTCTCAGGCTGGCTCAAAACCCAGGGGAGCAGCACGGCATGCCAGTCTGCGGGCTGGCCTTGCCACAAAAGGCAGCCCAACACCCTTAAATATTTAAGGGCTGGTTTTTTCTTTAGATGATGTTCAGCTTGGTGTTGGCTAACCTTGGTGTTTTTTTCTAGAAATATGAAAACTTAGTTAAAGTGGGATGAAGTCTTTTCCCATGAATGTGTCCGCTTACCTCATTATGGCCTATGCTTCTCGCTCTATTTCTCTCTCTCAATTCCTTTGCCTACCTATGCTATTTTACTTTCTTGGAAAGGTTTAAATATAGTATAAAATTAGCCTGGCACCTCAGGTAACTTGAAGATAACTTACTCTTCTGGCTGCCTTTCATGGCGCCCCCCTTTTAATATACATACCCTTGCAGATTTTGTAACAACCAAATAAAATTCTAGCAATAAATTGAAAAAAAAATTACAGCTCAAGACCCATCTTTGCTACTTTCTGTTTCACGAGGCAATTTCTAAACACTGGGTAACTTTAGAACCTTACAGTCATAACTACAACAGGACTGTGGGAATACAGTCAGGTAAAAACATCGCATTTTAGTCACCATCAGCCTTTTTCTGTTGCCAGAAGACAAAGCCTTAGTCATGCCTATTTTCATAAAAGAAAGCTTCTTGTACACTGTGGTTGATGGCATAATAAGAGCCCACTGCCACCATGCCAATCAAAAGCCCAGAAAATGTGCTTTTTCATGCCTTCATTCCAGCTCTAAGAGTATATCCAAATCACAGATCCTCACAGGATTTTGTCCCAAGGAAACTCAAAATCAAACAAGCCCATTCATTGAGCATCTCAGAGCATATAAGACATATTAAAAGATCTCAGAAGACCTTTAGTAAATAAAGCTGTTTAAACCAGCTGTGCCCAAAGTTTTGGTTCACAAACACATTTTTTAGTAAGCACATATTAAAGGACCCCATTTTACTGTCAAGTATTGTTTCTTTGGAGACATGACTTTCGGGGATAAATACTCAGAAGTAGAATTGGTGGGTCAAAGGGTATATACTATTTTTATTTTAACATATACACCAAGCCACCTTCTAAAAAGTCTGGACCAATGTATATTGGCCACACTGAGTGAATCCAACTGTTTAGTTTTACAAATAAGGGAAATGAATCCCCAAACATTCTTTCTCATACCAAGACTGTGATCAGGAAAAAATTTACAGCAAAGAGCACTTTATAGGGCACCAGCACAAACTGGGTAACCAATCTGACTTATTATCAAACTGCAACTCAGAATTCTGTTTCTGACCATGACAAAGTAAGCAGACTTCTCCTCCTGCCCTAAAAAAACTAAAGAAACTAGAGAAAACCTGAGAGCTGTTTTTGACAGTGGAAAACAGGCAGCTTAGGACTGTGACTACCGAGGGAAGGAAAACAAACATTCACTCTGCTGGGAACAATTTCCAAATCACAAAACGGAGAAGGAGCATAAGAGAGCAGCAGTCTTGTGCTGCAGAGATGGGGGCAGAAGAGGTAGGAATTTGTGGGGGAGGGTACCAGAGAAGATAGCAAAAGCCAGACTCCCTCAACGTAACATACATAATGTTCAATGAACAAAAAGTTCACTGTGCGTGTGAATAAGCAAGGAGAGGTGACATGTGATCTAAGGGAAAACCTGCCAATAGAAACAGACCCTGAAATGACCCATCTGTTGTAATTAGCAGACACGGGCTGCTATCATAAATATGCTATTACTATAAATACATTCAAAGTCATCAAGAAAAAAGATGGCAGCTATGAATGAACAGATGAGAAATCTCAGCAGAAATGTAAACTATGAAAAAGAACCAAATGCCAATTCTAGAAAAAGTACACTATATAAATGAAAAAAATTTTTGTATGGTTAGCACAGAATATTGGATATTACCAAAAAAAAGGTGTGTGTGTGGGGCGGGGGAGATAAAGTGATCTTAAAGAGAGATCAATAAAGATTATCCAAACTGAGGAAAGAGGGAGAACAATTTTTTTTATTTTAAATCACAATCACAAGACAATATCAAATGGTCTAACATACACATAACTGCAATCCTGGAAGTAGAGGAGGGAATGGGACAGGAAAAAAATGTAAAGAAATGACTGCCAGCATTTCACCCAAATAACATGAAAGACATAAACATTAAGGATCCCAAGAAGGAAAAATACAAAGAAAACTCCACCTAGGCCTATCATAGTCAAATTGGTGAAAAGCAAAATTAACTAGAAAGTAATTGAAAGAAAAAAGATAGATATGGGAGAACTACAAACAACAACAACAAACAGATTTCATCAGAAACAATGAGGATTAAAAGACGACGTAATAACATCTTTAAGTTGCTAGGGAGAAAACTGTCAATTTTAAATTCTACATCCAGCAAAAATCTTTCAAAAATGAGGAGAAAATAAACATATTTGCAGATTTTAAAAAATGGTGGGAGAATTCATCACTGGCAGGTTTGTACACTGAGAAAGGATAAAAGATATTCTTCAGGCTGAGGGGGAAATGATGCCGGGTATAAACACAGATCAACAGAAAGAAATAAAGAGAACTAGATATGGTTAATATGTGGGTAAATAGACTATTTTCTTTTCTTAATTTCTTTAAAATAACAACACTGTACCATGGGGTTTATAACATACGTAGGAGTAAAACACATGCCAACAGTAGCAAAAGGAATTATACTAAAACTATAATTGTTCAAAAAAAAAATTGACAAGTGTTTTTGTAACCTTCAGGAAGTCAAAGGTTTCTTAGAACACACAATATAATAACCACTTTCAGGGACTTCCCTGGTGGCGGAGTGGTTAAGAATCCGCCTGCCAATGCAGAGGACACAGGTTCGAGCCCTGGTCCGGGAAGATCCCACATGCCGTGGAACAACTAAGCCTGCGCACCACAACTACCGAGCTTGCGCTCTGGAGCCCATGAGCCATAACTGCTGAAGCCCACGTGCCACAACTACCCGAAGCCCGCGTGCCTACAGCCTGTGCTCCTCAACAAGAGAAGCCACCGCAATGAGAAGCCCGCGCACAGCGAGGAAGAGTAGCCCCCGCTCGCCGCAACTAGAGAAAGTCCGTGCGCAGCAACGAAGACCCAATGCAGCCAAAAATAAATAAATAAACAAACAAACAAATTTAAAAGAAGAAAGTCAAACAACTCATTGGAAAAAAAAAGAAGGCAATAAGGCATGAAAAGGTGCTCAACTCATTAGTTACCAAGAAATGAAATTAAACCACAATAAGAAACCATTACACACTCACCGAAATAGCAAAAATCAACAAGACTAACCATATCAAGTGCTGACAAGGATGTGGAGCAGCGGGAACTCTCGCTGCCAATGGGAGCGTGAGGCGGTACAAGCGCGCTGGAAAACCACTCGGCAGAGTCTCCTACAGCGGAACCTACACTACCCTCTGATCCAGCTACTGCACTCCCAGGTATTTATCTAAGAGAAATGAAAACGTGTGTTCACAAAAGACTTGAACAAGCAGTTCACAGCAGCTTCATCCATAACAGCAAAGCCCAGAGCGCCTGAGCACCTAATGAGAGAATGAGTAAATGAACCATGAAATAACTGTATCGTAACACATTCCTCTGCAACAAAAATAAGAAGCTATTAACACACACAGTGGTACAGGTCAACCTCAAAAACATGCTGAGAGAAGCAGGATGAAGGGGCAGCTCTCAGCTCTCATGGACCTGTGGGCCGTGCGACTCCATCTACACAGGCAGGAAACGAGCCTCCAGGGACGGATCCCAGCACTGCTGTGGGGGGCAGGGGTACGGGGCAACTTTCAGGGGTGACGGGCGTGGCTAAACATTCGTCAAAACTCACTGAGCAGCACACTTACAATGTGTATTTCTTGGTATCTCAATACAAGAACACTTAAAAAAAAATGCAACGGAAGCTTTCTGGGGAGAAAAGCTCAGAAGGATCTGCTGAGAATCGGAGAGGGCTGATTCGTTTTAAAATAAAGGACAAAACAGAATACCTGTTAACTCTTCTTGGGCATTTCTCTGGCTTGATATCCAATTCATAATGATAGATGTCAATTTTTGGAATGTCCATTTCAAAGAAGTTGGCCTGTAACTTGATCGTTCTCCCGGAGGTCCCGAAGTCGGGTCTGGGTGGAGGCTTGAAGGCATACCCTTGGACGGGTGGCGGTGGCGGTGGAGGAGGGGCAAGCACTGGAAACGGCAAAGAGAACCCTGTTACCCAGGGCCCACGCTGAGAGGAGGCTGGCACCTGCCCCTGGCACGCTGCCCTCCCCACCCCACTGGACCCCCGCCATCCCAGGCCCACCGGCACTGCCACCCCCTCCTTCCCTTGAAACTGATGCCCCACCCTGCCCGGGCCACCTCATCACAGAGCGCCCCAGTGCCAGGCTCAAGGCCCCCCAGAGCGCACCCCTCCTCGGCCACTCGGCCGCGACACTGCACCTCGCCCTCCTTGCTCAAAGGCTTCCCTCCCTGGTCCCCTCCTCGCTCACCGATTCTCTTCACTTCTTCTAACAGCCTCACAGTTCCAGCCCCGCACCCACAGTCCAAAGTCCTTCCCCCAGGCCTGCGCCTCCATCGGTGAGGCTGTGCTCTACTCCACTGTCAAGACCCTTCGCACGCACTCTTCACGGCCAGTTGCTTAACGGTGCTCATCGCTTTACCTGCTTTTCTCTAACTCCTCCTTTCCTATCCATCTCTCTCTGCCTCAGCTCGGGTTCCCATTTCATCCTAGTAGGGGCTCAGCTTCCAGGCCCCTCACCCACTTTCCACACATTCTGATCTCACCCCGGCCAGATACTTTCGTGGCCCCCCAGCACGTGGCCCCGACATTTAGGCACTCACGTCTTTGGCCTTATCTTCTGCAGCTCTAAGAACCCTCCCCACCAAGAACCAGCCTCACACTTCAGAGCCCTGCACATGCCAGCTCCTGCCCAAGAATCCCGAAGAATCCATTCACTCCTGTAGCCCTCGCGTGTCCAGGTCACTTCATTCGCATTTCCAGGACGAGTCTGCCGCACCGTGCTGTCATCACACTTGGCTCTCTGCCTGGCTGGCTGGACCACGAGCAGCCTGAGGATCAAGGTCTAAGCGAGCACCTGACGCACACGAGCCCAGAAACACTGGATCCAGCCTATGCACTCACGCTTGGGAAAGCCCAGGCTCGGACAGGCAAAGGAAGGTTGCCAAAGTCGCTCACAAAGTGTCCTCTGCCGCGGACCACCGAAGTCACGCAGGAAGGTGTGTGCAACATCAAGAGTCAAGAACGTGGGCTTCCCTGGTGGCGCAGTGGCTGAGAGTCCGCCTGCCGATGCAGGGTACATAGGTTCGTGCCCCGGTCCGGGAAGATCCCACGTGCCGCGGGGCGGCTGGGCCCGTGAGCCATGGCCGCTGAGCCTGCGCATCCGGAGCCTGTGCTCCGCAACAGGAGAGGCCACAGCAGTGAGAGGCCCGCGTACCGCAAAAACAAACAAACAAAAAAAAAGAGTCAAGAACGCCGAGCCTCCCAACACCAACACTCACACACAGACCTTGACACTGTGCCCCCGAGCACCACTTCCTACACCACAGTCCCGCTTCCAGGGACTTCCGACAGCTGTGCTTGCGTCAACATGGTACTCAACTACCCCTGCCATCTCTCTGCTGGAAGCCAAGACTCAACACCCCCTTCTCTGCAACAGGCCAACCTTTCCACAAAGGAGTCTCAGCAGTAAAGCCAATTCGTTACTTAAAAGTGCTTTATAATACACCCCTTTGGTTACCATGCTTGCCACGTACACTTCTGTTCTCTTTCTCTGCATATGAGAGATTAAAGATGGGGCAGTGTGAATTGTCAGCAAATGAGACAAAGCCAAAGGGGTAAGACTCATGGAATTAAAGGGACCCAGACCGTCATGACAGTGTCCCTCCTCCATGACTCTTAAATCCATTAACTTAATCTAGGAGTGCTTCCCCCAACTCCCCGACAGTTAAAAAAAACAAAAACAAAACAAAACAAAAAAAGACTTCGTCCCAACTCGAATTTTCAGTAATTCCATTAATAAAATTCAAAGTCGTTTTAGGAAAAGAAGCAACGAAAAAAATTTCCGATTAACAGTATACCTTTAATTTTCGCTCAAATATCTTTGTTTCAAAAAAGTTCTCATTTAAAAAAAAATTCCATGTACTGGAATCCCTACTGACATTCACTGGAAACAAAAGTACTCTACAAAAAAATAACAGAAGCTGTTCTTACTGTATTTCTGACATAGTAAAACTCAGGGAGTCTTTGAATTACTTGTTTTATACTTTGGTTTCCTTCTATGAGAAAACAAACATGCTCTAAAGGTTATTAATCTCATTGAGCTAAACCATCTGGAGACCTTTGGGTCTCTCTCCACTAAGCTACTATGACTTCACAGATGACATATTCACAGCCTTTCACAACAGCCCATCCCTTCAACAAGCACGCCTGGGTGCCCCTTACGTGCTGGGTAGCGTGCCAGAGACCAGAGATACAAAAATAAACAGAGTTCTCAAGCAGCTCACACATCACCTCCCAGGAGAGTGTCTGAGTGCAGGACATCCAGTGGATTACTGCGTTTACTTCTCCAGAGTCAGCTGGTCACACGGGGTCCTCGCACTGAGGGTCCTGACCACGCCGAGGAGGGGACACCACTTGCTCCCTGGGGACAGATGCAGACTCTCTGTACTCAGCACTGAGTGCCCACTGACACGAGGTCCCTGTTCTCAGGTGGACTCCCACCCGGCAAGAGAAATCTTGTGAATGTAGAGTCAAGGTTAAACCTCCGTGTCCCAGGAAATGTCCAGCCACAGAGCCATAGAAATCTGGCCCAGGAACCGGAGCACGATCCACACTGAAGGGAGTCCCGGCTCACAAAGTGCTTTCGCAGTTTACTTTCTTTCAGTTGATTTACAATATCATGTAAGTTTCACGTGTACAGCACAGTGATTCAGTTTTACACATACACATATACATTATACACATACACACATATTTATACACATGCATGTTCCTTTTCAGAATCTTTTCCCTTACAGGTTATTATATAATACTGAGTATAGTTCCCTGTGCTCTACAGTAGGTCCCTTCTGGTTCACGTTTCCTAATTGCGCCTCACAGCTACGGAGCAAAGGGGTCACCTGTGAACTATGAAGCTGTCCAAGGCCCAGAGAGTAGTAACACAGCTGGCGTGCCCACTCCATCCCACTCCCCAGGCTGCCCCCGCCCCGCCCGCCCGCTGTCAGTCCCCAGCCTTACCTACCTCTCAGCAAGGCAGGGTCAGGCCTGGGGCCCACCTCTCAGGCTGAGCCTATGCCTCCTATACCCCCAACACCCACCACTTGGACACGATAAGCCGCGGGAAACAAGGAGAACAGTTCACCAGTTTGCGTCACTAACCTGTATTGATAAAAGCAATGGGGGAAATGCAATGGTAAATTACTTATAAAATATGTAATTTCATAAGATATTTCTTCCTTGCTTCTAGATTTTAATAATGAAAATACTGACAGTTCGTGGGGAGCGTATGGAATATAGAGTCACAAGTTAAAGCCCCCTAAGCAGAGGGAACAGGGTGAGGACCTGTGTGGTTTTTTATTTTTCTTTTAATATAGAGTTATCGATTGACTGATTTAGGTTGCATTGGGTCTTACTTGCTGCGCGCGGGCTTTCTCTAGTTGCGGCAAGCGGGCTTCTCACTGCAGTGGCTTCTCTTGTTGCAGAGCACGGGCTCTAGGCATGCGGGCTTCAGTAGTTGTGGCGCACGGGTTCCAGAGCGCAGGCTTGGTAGTTGTGGCACACGGGCTTAGTTGCTCCACGGCATGTGGGATCTTCCCAGACCAGGGCTTGAACCCGTGGTCCCCTGCATTGGCAGGTGGATTCTTAACCACTGCGCCACCAGGGAAGCCCAGGACCTGTGTTTCATACCTTCGGGAAGGAAACTCTCCCACCGAGGGTCATGAAAACTGCGCCAGGCCTCAGTCCTGAGACACCCTGGATCCGTTTTTCTGACGCGTAGGGAGTCCCAAGTGTAAACTGCCGAAACAAGCAGGAAGATCCACAAACAAAGCTCCGGAGAGGAAGCTGTGGAGCAGTGGAAGCGCAGAGCTCCACCCGTGCTGGGGAAGGGACACGGGACAGGAGGGGAGAGGGAGGAGGTGTCAGCTCTTGGCCCCGAGGCTAAAAGGAGGGACGAACGGGCACACACGCGTGTGACACAGGGGAACCGAAAATTCAGCCCAGCATCACCTAGAGTTGAGCTCTCCAGGGGCTCCCCTCACACGGCCCGCGGCCCCTTGCACGGCAGCAGGAATGGGGGCTGCCACGCACAGGTGCACCGGACGGGCGGGGCGTCGGAGGGAAAGGGTGAGGAGGGGACATGGGGAGACCCCAGAGCACAAGCTCCCTGCTCGGCCTTCTTACCCTGGGCTCCCAGGAGCGGGTGCCACCAACACCTACAAGCAAATGGAAGCCCAAGGCACAGCCCAAGAGGATGCAGCATCTGGGGAGGAATTCACGGAGCTGGCGTTAAGCCAACTGGCTGTGGCGCTGGCCACCTGCTCAGCAGGGACCCAGCCCCAAGTGCCTACCCGCCTTCAGATGCCACCTCATCTCCCCCGCTCCTGCCATGCTGGCAGGCCGAGCGAGCGATCCCCCAGCTTCCGAGCTCTCTCACATCTCCTCCCCTCTTCACGGAGAAATGCAGGTCTGACCTTCCTGTGAGAACTGCCGGCAGCCCCACCGCCTCGCTGCTCCCAACCCCAGGCAGCACGCACAGCACATTTCCCATCCAGCGACTCATCGGACAGTTTTGTTTGGAATGGATTTCCCGCGGTTAAGCTTGCCTCTGCACGGGGCAAAACCTTTGGGATCCCGAAGGCAAACGCTTCTTTCTCATCCAGCAACACTGGCTGTCACGGTGGGCAAGGACTCGTCCACAGCAACTACCAGCACAGCCCCAGCACTTCAGTGACTCGGCCACCAGCCCCCGTTCCTGACCAGAGTGATGCGGGCAGGAGTCCCCGAGCCTGAGAACCCAGCACAGCGTCAGGGACAAAGCAGGCACAGAGGGTTTGCCGAGTTGCTGCCGAGGATCCAGCACGTGTGTTTAAAATTTCCATCTTTAGAGCCACAGCTCAATCAGTGAAAGGGAAACATGTAGTGGATGAGTAATCGACTTCCTGTATGAGTAACCGGCTCATAGAAACCAGACAGCTTCCAAGAGATTTCACGGGAGGCGAGCCTGTCATTGCACTGGGCGTCCTGCAGAAACCCACGCCCAAGGTCTGGACTGTCGCTGGCCTGTCAGAGGAAGAGGAAGGTCCCAGAGCAGGGCTGTGGGACACCTGCCCTCACCATCTCTTGGCAGCCCCTCGCCCGTCCCAGCCCTCCCCCCGAGCGAGGGATGGAGGCACATGGACGCAAACCCACACCATCACCCCTCCTCTCTCCCACCCGGAACTGGGGACACAGGTCACACACCCGAGGAGCCAAGGAGATCCCCTGAGACCGCTGCCTACATGCACCAGCACGGGCAGGGCCCCAAGACACGAGGCGACCTCACGGCAGCTAAGACCCCCTCCAAGAGAAGGAAGTTTGGCCTCCTTCCGAATGTGCGAGGTACCCAAGAGCTCGCGGCGGGGCCATTCTTCACCAACTAGATCACGGGGCACTCCCTAAAGCAGCACCTGTGGGTAACTTCCACTCAAGGAAGCCGTCTTGTTTCCTTACCCATGATAGTAGACGCGGGCGACTGGGTGAATCTTTCCTATACTGCAGTCTTCTCTCTGATACTCACCCTTATTACAGAAGATGTAGAAAAATACAAAGAAAATTTAAATCATCTGTTATGCCAGAAGTTGACTAACAGGCAAAGCTGGGACTCAGACACAGGTCCTGTTGTCATCAGAGCGTGTGAGGTTTGCCACCAAAGCGGAGCTGCCCCAAGTCCTTCTGAGAGAGTAGACAAGGTTTAAATCAAACAAGGGACTTCCCTGGTGGTCCAGTGGTTAAGAATCCACTTTCCAAGGCAGGGGAGGCGGGTTCAATCCCTGGTTGGGGAACTAAGATCCCACATGCCACGGAGCAGCTAAGCCCACGCGCTCTAGGGCCCACTCCCCTCAACTAGAGAGCCCACACGCTGCAACTACTGAGCCCGTGCACCACAGCTAGAGAGAAGCCCGTGCGCTGCGACAAAGAGCCTGCGCGCCGCAACTAAGACCCGACGCAGCCAAATAAATAAATATTTAAAAACAAACAAAATTAATAAGAGAGCTGCACTAACAGTGCATAATAATCTAGCCTCACCAAGTTCATTCAGTTAGCATTTCAGAGCATAATCACAGCTGCCACTTACTGAGGTCTGTGTACCAGACAAGCAGAAAACACAGGGCTGTCTTGTCATGTGGCAGCGGTCACAGACGCCACAACGTACGTTTAAAACCTGAAGCTACTTCAAAATCATGATGTCCATTAGGCCTGGCTGGACCTTGTTATTAAAGGTGGTAAAGGACCCATTTGCTACTCTGTCACCCTTTTGGTTTGGTATTTTGATAACTATTTCAATACAACCAGTTTTCTTTGTCATCCTATGTATTTTGTTCTTTGCTTTAAAAAACATTATTCTGGAAAGGGATCCCTCCACAAGAGTCACCACACTGACGAAGAGGCTGAGGACTGCACACTTGGGGACCACCTGCTCTGGGGGACAGGGTGGCCTCATCTCTAAGCAGAGGGGAGAGCGTTTCGGCTGCTGATAACGTCACAAAACCTCCGTGGTCTCTGTGGCGGTGTGGAGGGCGGGCAGGTCTGACGCCCCTCCACCAGGAACAGCCCTGCAGACAGCACCACGCCCTGCAGGCCCACAGGGGCTCTGTCTCCATAGCTGCCCTGAGATCACCCATCCCTGACGTGATGTGAGCTCACGATTTACCGGCTGCCATGACAACAGGCTCTCCAGGCTTCTTCTGCTCATCACACGGGCCCGCCTACCACGCGGCTGAGTTGGGAATCAGAAATCAGACATCCTGATAAGGCCTGACAGCAGTGCCCCAGGGCCCACGGCTCTGCCGGCGCTGTGCACCTAGGGCCATGGGAGCGGATCCTGGGAAGAAGCAAGGCAAAAACTCCCTGATGACCAGCGTGGAAATCAAGCTGTCCCAGGGTGAGCAAGGGGACAAGCATAGTTGTTCAGAGAAGCTCTTCATTCCAAATGCTGTTTTCTAAGTACTTAAGCACATGGAACTGAACTTTCAAAAAACCGCCAACCACATTAGGTCAGGCACCCGGATCTGGAATCGGCTTGGCCTCCGCCCCTGCCCCTTCACTCCAGCTTTCACGGCACATCTGCTGTTACAAGCACAAATGCAAAGGTCTGGGTGCCAGCTTATACCATCAGGCCGAGAACAGCATTCCTGACCACGGTCGACTTGAAATAAATCACAGAACCTGGAGGCTGGAGTCACCTTGGACAACCTTGGAGACCCAGAGGAGACAGCAACTCACCCCCACCTGCTCTAAGCCATCAACTGTGAGCTGGATCTGGGCAGGTCTGGGGGCCTGGTCTCGGGGAGGCCCAGGAAGCAGCACAAAGGTACCAAGCAGCAAGCACCAGGACTGCCCAGAAGGGGCACAGAGCTGCCTGCCCCGGCCCCGGCCCCGACACTGCCCCCCTTCCACCACATCTTATTATGAGTTATCTGACGCTCAAAAACAAAAAGATCTGCGTGACTGTTCGCTCCTGGGTGACTGAAATGTTCCTTAAGAAAAGTCCAAATGACGCTCCTGTCTGTACTCCCTGGCTGTTCGGTGCTGCTTGAACTTGGGCCACAGCCTTGCTGGGAGGCTGGAGGGTGGGGCACTCCTCCAGGAAGTGAGCCCAGCACACCAGCACCCACGTCTCAGTGGGGCTGGGATCAAAGATTTGCCACCCAGATACCAGGAGGCCATTGTAAAGCTCTTTGCCGAATCTCAAAGTAAGCGTTAGTATTCAAAGCCACGCATCCCCTCTTCTCCTTTTAGAATTCTGTTTCCATTATATTGGGTAACACAGCCAGAAACTATGAAGGCAAAAGAAAGTGATAAAAACAGCTCAGGGCTGTCCAGCCCTTCCACGCCACGCCTGGGGCCAAGCCGGTGTGGACATCAGCTCCTTGATGCTTCGCTGTGTGGAGGATGGGTGATGTGTCCGGCTCCCCGGGCCAGGCCTGGGTCTGTGTGTCTCCTCATAGGCTAGAAGAGCTCGTCAGGCACAGACCAGAAAGCAGATGCCGACAGACCAGCACTCTCCCGCTGAAACCAGGACACACGGCGACCACTGACCAAATCCACCTGCTGCCTACACAGGCAGGTCTCGCTTGTGGCCACCGAAACTGAACTGCATTAAACAATCACAGCAGCCTTTTTGCCGAAGTGAGCGGAAGCAGTCTCAGGACGAAGCACTAAGAATGCAGACAGGCAGGCCTGCTGTCAGCTGGAGATCAAGTCAAACATGACCGCAGCGCTGGACCCAGGCGACCGACAGCCAACTGTGAGCAGGGAGACAAACCAAACCCAGCCGAGTTCCCAGAGGAACGGACCGTCTGACCAGACACAAGGACCCAGGAACGCTCGCCCACAGTGCCCGAGTGCCCTGCCAGGTGGAGCTGGGATGGAACCCAGGCCGAGACACAGACGCCTCCGCCTGGCCCGGGCCTCGCTCCTGCTGCCCCACGAGCTCAGAGTCAGCTCGGGGCAGGGAGGATCCAGGCCCGGTCACTGCAGGAGGACTTGCTCTCAGCAGCGTCTGGTGCCACCAGCGTTCCGATGGGATAGTCAACGTCAGCCCAGAGCGCAGGGGCTCTGGGGACACCCCACAGCACGAGGCTGACCATCAAGCCCCGCTGACGCCCCCAGGCCTGCAGGTCCCATCCCCGGCGTGAGCCCCCATCCCCCATGCCCACAGCAGCCCAGAGGACTTTCTTCCTCCTCGTGCCCTCGGGCAGGCTTGCACAGCAACTCCTCTAGATGAAGAGGAAGGGCGGGCTGGGCGGAGCCCGGCGACACAGTGGCAGCCTCCCCAGACCTGGGAGGGGATGGGGACAGGCCCTGCAAGGAAGGCAGCCAGCCGTGGTCTGCAGACCGGTTCTCTGTAAATGTGTCACCCTCGCACGGGCCACCGTTCCTGTAAGTCTTTCACGTCTTCCGCTCTCGGTGGAAATTCCCACCTGGTTCTTGGTAACATGCAAAGAGAGGGCCCCGCAGGCGGCCTGAACAGGGAGCTGTGACCCCAGGGGCAGATGCGCCCAGGTGAGAGCCGGCCCCAAAGGCCCCAAAACCCTGAAGATACTCAGCCTTCTCCCGGGGAGTATGCAGCTTGCACGGGAAGAGGCCACAAGCCAGACGGACCACTGAGGATTCATTACAAGACAAGCACCCAGCTACCCTCGTATCAGTGACTAATATTAGTCTCTATTTTTGTTGCAAACTCAAAGAACTTTGTCTACGATGGGGTTTTTTTGGTTGTTTTTTTTTTTTTAATTAATTTACTTATTTATTTATTTTTGGCTGCGTTGGGTCTTCGTTGCTACGCGCGCGCTTTTTCTAGTTGCAGCGAGCGGGGGCTGCTCTTCGTTGCGGTGCGCGGGCTTCTCATTGCGGTGGCTTCTTTTGTTGCGGAGCACGGGCTTTAGGTGCGTGGGCTTCAGTAGTTGTGGCACGTGGGCTCAGTAGTTGTGGCGCACAGGCTTAGTTGCTCCGTGGCATGTGGGATCTTCCCAGACCAGGGCTTGAACCCGTGTCCCCTGCATTGGCGGGTGGGTTCCTAGCCGCTGCGCCACCAGGGAAGTCCTACAATGGGTTTTTAAGTGGGCTTTTGTGGTTAACCTGAAACTCCCATCAGCATTAAAAACACAATCTTCTTTGAGGAACAGTCCCCAAAGCCACCCCTGTGATGTGTGAAAAGAAAACTTTTTTTTTTTTTTTTTTTTTTGCGGTACGCCGGGCCTCTCAGTGTTGTGGCCTCTCCCGTTGCGGAGCACAGGCTCCGGATGTGCAGGCTCAGCGGCCATGGCTCACGGGTCCAGCCGCTCCGCGGCATGTGGGATCTTCCCGGACCGGGGCACGAACCCGTGTCCCCTGCAATGGCAGGCGGACTCTCAACCACTGCGCCACCAGGGAAGCCCCAGAAAACTTTTTTTCTCATAGAAAATGTTTTAATGAACTTTCCCTCTTAAGTTAAAAATGCCCCCTCTGATTCACCATCTGTCTTTACTCAACGATATCAGAAATACTATAATTAACACGAGGAAGGATTAAAGAAATTCTTGTAAAATACAAATTACCTCCTACAGAAATGTCCCCCAAATGGCTGATATGACATTATTGTGGACTAGTGGTTCTTTGAAGCGTTTGTCAGAAAGTTTGGAAGCGCTTTACAAAAAAGCCCCACGAAAACAGGAAAGCTATCATACGTGCATTTCTCCCACACACTTCTCTGCAGCACTTACTAGTTCTGATTTTACAGTTATCTTGGGACTTTCTGATTAGTAACTGCCTTTCCCACCAACATAAGCATCACCAGGGCAGAGGTTAGGTCTGGTTTGGTGCGACTGTTTAATGAATGACTGCACAAACGAGTGCACAGATGAAAAAAGAATAGCTCAGTGTCACACCCACTGTTGGGAGAAACGCCTTTACTGATTTATAACTCAATGCCAAGTGTTTTGTGGCAAAAACATGAGGCATTCACGCGGGGACTACCATTCTGCCTTTGGTGAGCAGCCTTGCCCCCTTCCAACTCAAGAGGCCGGCACTGACCAAGCACCTGCTACGCTCCGGGCACGAGATTTCAGGTGCCTCCTCGTCGTTCTCACGTCCACCCTCTCGGACACTGTCTTCACTCCACAGGTGAGGAACCAGGGCGGCAGAGAGGGCACCATGCCCGCCGACCGCAGTGCCGACGACAAAGCAATCCCCGCTGAGCCCTCCGCCAAAGCAATCCCTCGACTCCTCCAGCCTCCCTTACGGAAGAGTTCACATGACATCTCTCATACTTCAGGAAAGTCTTTTTCTCCAAAGAACCCAGATCCTTTTCATCACCCCAAACATTCAGGAATCTGACCTATCACCCCTCTAAAGCAGCTGGGAAAGTTCAGAAAACTCAATTTAGTGCCCTTTTACGTTAACTACTTCATCCTAGTTACCTGGAACACCTCTCAGTACCTACAGAAAATGGGTGATTTCTCTTTGTAATACGTATATTATTATTCTGAGCTCCCAAAATAATTCAGGAAGTAACAGCCACCACTAGTGCACCAGGCACGTACACTGTGTATCACGTGTATCATCTCGTCTAGTCCTCACCCTGGGTAAGGCAAACAGGATCCCGCTTTACAGACGGGAAACCGAGGTGACCAGAAGGTGAGTGACAGGCAAAGCCGGGACCCGGACACAGGTCTTGCTGCCCTCACGGCACGAGAGCTTTGCTAGCAAGCCGAACTGTACAGCACTCAGTGCCCTCCCCGAGATCCGCACGGCCAGCCCCACGCCGAGCACCTCCACACACCGGCTCCGACTCCACTCACTGGGCATCACCTGAGTACCCTCGACTCCCCTGTTCTCGGGGTGCCCACCTTCAGAAGGGGGTGGGCAGAAACATCAGAGACAGGCCGGGAGCAGGCCGCTATGACAGGTCAGGGTGGGCGAAGGTGGCATGTCCATGAGTGGGACAGGAGGACAAGAACAGCTTTCTGAATATTAAAAAATTAAGGAGCGCTTCCTCTCATTTTACTGAAAATAAATTCCAGGGCTTCCCTGGTGGTGCAGTGGTTAAGAACCTGCCTGCCAACGCAGGGGACACGGGTTCGAGCCCTGGTCCAGGAAGATCCCACATGCCACGGAGCAACTAAGCCCGCGCGCCACAACTACCGAAGCCCGCGCGCCCAGAGCCCGCGCGCCACAGCAAGAGAAGCCACTGCAATGAGAAGCCCATGCACCGCAACCAAGAGTAACCTCAGCTCACCGCAACTGGAGAAAGCCCACACGCAGCAACAAAGACCCAGCACAGCCAGAAATAAACAAATACATTTATTTAAAAAGAAAATTCCAAATGGATACAAACCGTAACTAAACATTTTTAAGTGAAACAAAAACATCCAAAGAAATATATTAAAATTGAATAACTTTTATAATTATGGGGTGGGAGCCAAAAGTAGAGGCCATAAGAGGCAAGCCTGAGTACATGAGATCTTTTAAGACTTCTCTAAGCACTGGATAACCTCAGAAAATTTTGACATAATAAACTCACAAACCTAAAAATATAAACCTGGATACAGAGTTTAAATTTCTGAGGATTAAAAACTCCAACTGGAAAACGGGCAACATCTATGAACGGAGAGTGTGCATAGGAAACCCTAGTAGCCAACAAACGTAGAAAATACATTCAGCCTTTACACAAAGAAATCCCCACCCCGCCCCCCCCAAAAAAACTGTAAGTAATTTTTTGCCCATCTGGTATTTATAAGAGCTTGGGGGAAAATATCACTCTTATCCAAACTAGGTGGTTTTGAAGGTATGTTTCAGAAATCTTTTAAAATCATGTTCCTTTCGATCTAGTAACTCAACGTCTAGGTGTTTATCCTAAAATACCCAGGTACCTATACCTAAGAGCATTTATCGTAGTATATCATATTCAAAGACTGACAATGACAAAAACGTCCATCAGTAGAGAGCTGGTTAAATAAACCATTACAGTAATTTCCTGACACAACACATCTACAACTGTTACACGGAAAGATGTCCACGTGGGAGAAAGTTCCAAAACAGCGTTTGATGCAATCACACTTGTCCTCTATTTACACACGTGTGCGTACACACGCACACACACGCTTGGCGTATGAATGGGAAAACTCAAGGAAGGATTAAAAAAACATTAACGGTGAACATTCCCAGACGGTCAACTATGATTGGTCCTCTTCACGCCTCTGTAGTTTTTAAGTGGGCACGTGATATCTAGTATTGGAAAAATTATAATAAGGCTAATTTGTTAAAAACCTACAAGATGCAGGCATAGTCATCACCCCCATTTAACAGGTAACCACACTGATTTTAAAGCTTGCCGAATTCAGGACTTGTGGCAGGCCTGTTAAGACTTCCGTCTGCATTTCACACATGAACAGAGTGAGATGAGAAGGTTAAGCCCCTCGCCCATGGCAGGCAGCAGGCACCCAGCTCCATCGCCTGGAAGACAGGGCAGCCTCCGCCTCCCTCTGCAGCCAGGAGGGCTGGAAGGACCCTAGGTGCCGGGCAGTGCCTGGGGACCCGCCAAAGGGCACCCCACTGCCGGGCAGGGTGTAAACCTAGGTGTCCTCGGCCCAAGCTCACCACGCGCTTCTGCACTGCTGCCTGCACACGTGTTATGAAACACAAGATTAAAGCCACAGTTTGGGTTTTACAGCCCAGATAAGGGGAACCCATACTGGAACTGCACACGAGAAAAAAAGCAGCTCAGACGCTGTTTCTGCCCATTTTGGAATGTGGCCCTCGGCACACGGGGCGGGCCTGCTCCCACCCAGAGCTCTGACTCAGGCTGGGGTCCCCCTTTCTCCCTCCACACACACTGAATCATCTTCTGAGGTGGCAAGAAACCACAACCTTGTACGTGCGAGCACCAGGGGAGCCCGACACCGGAGGGCCCACTCTGGGCGAGTGAGTCTGCACTGATGCTGGGCGAGGTCCCCGCGAGAAGCCCACGACTCACTGGGGCAGTGACGCCAAACGGCAGGGGGCCACCCATGGACAGATGGATGGCATTTCTTTCTCTTTTTTTTAATGGAAAAGAAAACCCAATACAGAGGGCGCGCCTCACCTATTCAGGGCAGGTACTATTCCGTTAACTACTTGAGCGCCATCTGCACACACACACAGGTGAGCAGCAGAGGAGAGGGGCTGGCGGCCTTGCCCCACTCCCACCCCCCCACAATGGCTTTTCAGGCAGTAAAGGCTTGGCCGCTAACGGGCTTCTGAGCCAGGGCCTTCTCCCTGGGAACTACCTGCTGACTTCAAGCCTTAAGTTGAATTTCCGTAACGGACTAAGGATAAATTAGCATCCACATAGCCCCAGCTAATGCAAACCCGCTAAAACCTGACCTATCAGTATTACCTGTGAGGCCTGATGAATTTTTAGAGAAAGAGAATCAGGAAGAAAAAAGACGACATCAAGAATGAGAAACCACCGTTTTAGTTCTGTCCCACAGGGCTACCGAGGGAAGTCTTAGCCTTTCGCCTGCCTTGAAAAGAGTAAATGTCTATTTCTACCAGCTGGGCTGCTGCTGACACACACACACACACACACACACACACACACACACACACACACACACACACACACACACACATATACACACACCCCGTGTCACTCAGAATCAAGGTGCCCTGTCATCTGCCCGTCTGGGGAACTGACAGGTGACCCTGGAGGCCCAGGCTGCAGGGCGTCCGTCCACCACTGAGTGAATTATTCTACGTGGTCCAGCACAAGACGACGAGGGGAGGAGGAAGGAACAAGATGGGGCAGCACGGACCGGCCCAGGTGTCCACAACGTCCCTGGAGAGGGACGAACTCCAGGCTTTCCACATCTGACCCCTATGTCCCTGCCTGAAGGATGACTTCGGGGGGTGATGGCCAGATGTTTTGAAGCCACTGCACGAAAAGAACTCTCTTGGACCAACCAAGGCGGCAGGACTCAACCATTCAGAAGTGTGGGCTGGTCCCCAGAGGTGTGACATTCCAAAGCAGCTCATTCTAATCAACTGCTGGAATCTTCACCGGGAGTGATTTTACATTTCCTCCTGTTTAACCTACTCTCTTTTAAAATCATTTTACCCCAGGCGAGGCTCAGCCCTTCCTCATTCCCCGCCTCAGCTCCGCTTCCCTTGCTCTGAGCGCGTTCCTCACCCTCTCTGTGAGCTGTTCCTCACTTCCTCCCTGAAAACAGGAAATCCTGCAGACAGACCTCCTGGACCCACGAGCCCGCCTTACTGAACGTCGCCCCACGGCTCTGCTGTTGCTGTTTGCTCAACTAGAGGAATGCGATAATAACCCAACACTTTCCCCAACTGACCTCTCCGCTTGTGATGTTTCTACCGCACTGCGTATGCGTCCACTGCCAGGGTCCATTCTACCTTGTGCTTTGGCAGCTCGCAGGCCAAGATATCTGTCTTCCCACAACCCTGAGGCTGACTCGTGTCACCACCCCAGCACGTTGTTGGGCCTGGCAGGTCGTCAATGCTGGGTGGGCGCTCACTGAAACTGGACCGTAATTCAGCATCTGTAACGATGCCCGTAATCCCACTGACAAGCCTGTATCTGAACAAGTGCACTGCGTTCATTTGCCCACCCAGTGTTAAGAATTCCGTAAGGTGGTCTATCACTGGCTCCATTTCGTAGACAGAGTGGGCTGAGATTAATGATTAGGGTCCCACAGTTAGAAGGTAGGTGTGCTGGGCTTTGAAGCAAAAGCCTGCAGGATTCTGAGGCTCCACATCTTCAGTGACAGTGCAGCCCCCAAAGTGAGCCAGGAGCAAAGGGGACTCAGCTGTGCAGCCAGCTGGGGGCGCTGCGTCTGCCCAGGGCTCTGAAGGTCCACGACCTGGAGGCCTGGGCAGCCCCTAACCGAGACACTTCACACACACATAAAAGAGGTCCTAGAGCTTCTAGCCATTTTAAAGCTATTTCTTTAAACTAGGTGGCATGTATACAGACGTTCTTTGTATGGCTTGTAAGTTTTTACTTGTTTGAAAACAAGATCCTCTCATGATTTAGAAAATAAAAACAAACAAAACAGACAAGAGCCCCTTCCAACTTAGCATAAGGGACTTCCTGGACCTGATAAAGATCATCTAATAAAAACCTCCCGAAAACATCACTCACACAGCAAAGCATTTCTTCTGAGGACAGAACCAAACAGCGAGGCTTGGAATCACCACTTGAACAGATCTGAGCGAGGGCGGTAACAAAAGAAAAAGAAAATATGCAACGTGACTGGAAATGAAGACACAAAACTGCCACACACAGACGACATGACCACCTACGTAAAGTTAAGGCGGAATCCACACATGCTGTCAGAACTAAAAAGAACTCGACAGGCTTGCTGGAAACGAGATTCCAGATATCCGTTGCATCCCCGTATGTGAGCGACTGCTCATTAGGAAAGTGAGGTTACAAAGACGCCACTTACAAACAACAACATCAAACTGTAAGGTACGAAGGAGGCGCAGGTATAAAACGGACTTGAAAGACAGCTCGGCGAAGCAGCACTGCCCTCGGCAAGAGCCTCCGCCATCGGCCTCGGGGTTAAGTACCCGTTCCATTCAGAGCCCTGCGGCACACGCCACAGCCGCCTTAAAGACCCCGGAAGCGTGCGCGCGCTCAGAGGAAAAGGAAACCAGATTCTGGGTGGCTGGCTCACGTCCGACACGGGTGCACGGTGTAACCCTCTACGAATAATCCTGCTGAGCACGACAAGGTTATTCCCAGGAACACCTTCCAGGGCCTGGACCACTGGCACCTCACACTTCCGGAACGCTCACGACCCCTCTGCAAGGCGGGGGTTATCACCACTGTGCAGAAGAGGCCGAGGCCGACAGGTGCGGTGACCTGCCCGAGGTCACACAGCCAGCGGCACAGGCGGGCCCTGGACTCCTCCAGCCAACCCGCTGAGTGCGGACCGGGCAGGGGGCTTCTGGAAGGGTGAGGAGTTACTAGCTGCTACAACGTGGGCTGATGTGTGGCTGAGCACGTGGGGTCAGTGGTTCCCACACGCTGTCACTGAGGAATTCTTGGCATTTGATGGCCACCTCCAACAACACAGCCAACTGCTGCCATGCCGCTTGAGTTTCAAGTTTTTTGGAAGGACAACACATTAGCGGTTTTAAAACTGCCCAAATCCTTCAACATTTTGAGAGACGGGGTCCACGTCCCCTTCCCTTGAGTCCAGACAGGCTTGTGACGGCTTGGACCAGCAGTGGGGTGCGAAGGGGAAATGACACCAGGGACTTGTGAGCTGGGTCACAACGACCGACCAGGCACTTCCACCCCCTCTCTGGAAACGTCTGCTCTCCAGACACGTCCCCTCCTGACACACTCCCTCGGGGAACCCAGCCTGGGCCACGTGAGAGGCCCCCGCGGGCAGCCCAGCTGAGGCCGGCCTTCAAGTCACCCCAGCCCAGGTGCCAGACGAGAGTGGAGACGTCCCCAGACGGTTCCAGCCCGGAGACACCGCGCTCCCTCCCAGCCACGGCCTCGTGGGGCAGAGACACTGCAGCCTCCATGCCCGGTCCAGACCCCTACCCAGCGAGTCCACGGGCAGCAACAGGCAACAGGCACAAACACCAATTTCTGAACAGTGCCACCCGCTCCTCAGTCCTGTCGTGGTACACAGGCAACACGAGCATCTTCAAAGAAACACACGTGGAGCTGAGGCAGGTTCCGAGGTGGGGGGGGGGGGTTCCTTTGTCGGTCACGTTCCCGTTCAAGGAAGCGGGGATGGTGGTCAACGGCACAAGTGTGGGCTCCGGGTGCCCAGAGCCCAGTCAGCCCGACACTAGGAGGGGCTGGAGGCAGCAGGCCTTGCGATGACTGAGAGCTGGGCAAGGACGTCTCTGAGGGCAGAGAGCAAACCACAAAGTTGGTCATCTCGGAGAAAGCGGGTTCTCCTGGGATCCAGGACTGTGCAACGCTGGTCTGACCGGAGCCCCGTGGGGGACAGAAAAAATCTTCTCATTGGGCCCACGGTCCCTCTGTGACCGCCAGCCTCCCAGGACCCCTCCGCGCACTCCCACGGCCCACTCCCGCCCACACCTGTCCACCTCCTTCCTGCCCCCCTGCCCCCAGCTCCCCGCTCTTCGCAGAGGGAATAACAGCCATCAGGAGGGAGCTCCCGAGGCCCACCGCCCCCCCAACCCCTCCTCCTCTCTGCGCCACGATTCCCCCTCTGCCCGCTCACTCCCAGCAGCACACACGCACGCTGCGATGACTCCCGTCTTAAACAAGACAGAGAGAGGAGAGATCTTCTAAGATGCTGGAGAGAAAAACACAGGTCAGCTATAAAGCAACCACAGACAGCTGACTTCGACAGCAACAATGTATGGCCAAAAAAGAGGAAGCATGTCGACTGGCTAAAAGAGAGCAACTCTCAACCTATCAATGTGCACTCAGAAACTTTCCCTGAAGCATGAGAACAAAGATGTTCGCAGACAGACAGCGAGCCCTCAACAGACTTGAGGAACAAAGCAATCTCGGGCCCCCACCCACCCCCTCCAACGATCCGGTCAGCCGGTTGCACCTGCTCCTTCCTCCTGATTCTCCCCAGTCAGGCCTGTGCCCCGAGGCAGCCAGCTTGCCCGACAGCCCATCGCTCCTCCCGCATCAAGTCTCTGCTTCCTCCAGCTTCCCTTCCCTCCTCCCCAGCTGTTCCTCCTCGGTCCCCGGCCAGTTCCACCCACCTTCCCCTCCTGCCCTCTCAGCACTGCGCGCCAGCTCTGCCCCACATGTCCAGCCACAGCACAGCCCGGCGATCACGCCTGCCGCGCGCTGCCAGCCCCCCGAGGAGGTAGGCTACTGGCAGACCCTTGGAGACCCCACAAACCTCCCCTCCAGGCCCCTCGCCTTCAGGGTGGAGAAGCACTCAGCCTTGCTCTCTGGATGCTCCCGGAACAGGGCATGAATCCCACACCCGCCCTGGAAATTTAGACAGAGGAAAAATAAACCTCCATGAGTTTGGATTCCTACAGGAGCCGTTAGGTTTAGATCTATTTAAGAGCTTCATGTGCCCCAACTAACGCATCCTTCTGTAGTCACTATGTTTTTCTACAATGAACACGAGTCTTTTTATTTTCAATAGAATAAAATAGAGGTTAAAAATAAACATTACAAAGGAAAAACTTCAGCCTCTCTTTATGATATCTTTTTTGAGATAAACATGGTTTCTTGTTACACATCAAACTATTCCCAGCCTGGATATATCTACAGGGTCATGTCTGCAACACTGCCATTGTAAAGGAAAAAAATACTTCCTCTCCTCAGTGATATATTTAGAAACCAAGCGCTTCAACTCAGATTTTGTTATAAGAATACTCCCATGTTTATTTTTAACTACAGTCATGATACTTCGAAAAGAAATGTTACTTTAAATGTTAATAAAACAAGGCACACATTGAATAGCAAATATCATGGTGCTATTACCAAACAAACGGATCCCAGAATGTTCCTTATACCAAGACAAGCATCTGAAAAGACTAAATAAAATAAGCCTTAGCTTTAAGACGTGAAATCTCCTTGCACACTTCGGCAAGGCTCCTGTGGCCGATACCCGTGGCTCAATCCAATTCAACTGAGCATTAATTTGACTGTAATCCCCACACTTGGAATGAAAGCAACTCCCCGAGGGGATACTTAAAAGCAAATTTACCAAACGACAGAAATCGGAAAATTCCCCAAATCTGTACAACTGGAGGGCAAACAACGTCCAGATATTTGAAACGTCACTTCTAGAGAGTGGCATCCCGTAGAGGTACAATTTTCTTTGAGTCAGAATCATTAATTAGGAGCACAATGTTTGAAAATCAAGCAGATCAAACCCCAGGACTGTTGGGCCTCTTCAATCAATTCTTCTATAAGAGAAACAAGCCCACAATTTAAAATAAACAGAAATGTGTTTCTGAGTTTTTCAGAAGACTGAAAAAAAATTTAATGGTACTTGCCCACATCTTGGATTGTGGATGGTGCCAGATGCGGAGCGCTGACTGTTATCTTGAAATGACATAATTGTGGCATTTTCCCATCCACACCAGGCCCCACCATTAGCTAGAGCTCTATGCATGCCCAGTGCCCTCTGCAGCTTGGTGAAGACAAGAGTCAGGGTCTCCTGCACCCCGGTGGGTCTCACTGAGCTTAAGGTAGAACCACAAATGTCATTTTTGGTTGGTCATGATTCAACCAAAAAGGCATCCCTCAGAGTGAAGTATGCTGCCGCCTTCAAGCTCAACGCCAAGTTTGGAAATCTAGGATCATGAATACTCATGAAATGATCAAAAGCCCAGTTTTTTGCTTTTTGTTTTTTTACCTTATTAAAATTCACATAACATAAAATTTGCCATCCTAACCATTTTCAAGTGTGCAATTAGTTTAGTGGCTTTTAGTACATCCACAATGTTGAGCAGCCTTGGCCACTGTATTTCCAGAACGTTTTCATCACCCCAAGAAGAAACCCTCCCTGCTCCCTCCCACCCTCAGCCCCCCCAGCGACCACTGGTCTGCTCTGCCTCAGTGCTTTCACCTGCCCCGGGCATTTCTTACAAATGGACTCAGCCCCGGAGCAGCTTGTCTCCACAAGGAGCTCTGCAGATAGGGCTGATGGCCAGTATCTGGGGTCCCTCCCACCTCAGGTGCACAGCCCGCCATCAACCTTCCACAACGACATGGGCTTTCAAAGGAGTTTGTGTGTTTCTGCCACTCACTCTTCCAGGACCCTGCCTTCCGGGGTGGGGGAAATGAGACGCAGCGGGGAGCAGCGCTGAAGGTGCCAGCGGTCCAGGCCCATGAGGGGACCAGCCAAGGTGGCAAAGCTGTCCAGCCAGCCTGCGGTGGCCCAGGCGCACCCAGCGGGCCTGGAGGCTCAGGCCAAGGGGAGATGCTGTTTGAATTGAAGCCAGAGCTTGGGGGAGCGCTAGGCAAATGATACCATGGAAAATATCCCTAAAACGTGAGCAGCCAACGCATGCCCTGCACTGTGGGAAAAGTCCGAAGCAGACTCCACCTCTGCTGGGCAGGTAACTGGGAGTTAACTCTCAAGAACCTGAAAATCACACAGGCAAAAATGTTTAGGTACGGTAGAATTAACAGCTAATTCTGTGCACAAATACAGATTCACACACACCAACAGTAAACATGCCTTTGGGAAATCTGAGCGCTTACTGTATACGTCATGATACGAAGGAGGGGCCATTCCTCAAGAGTCAGTGTTGTGACCCTGTTTCTAGAGGGAGTCCCCATCTTTCAGAGACACACACTGAATGATGTGTGGATAAATGATGCGATGTGGGATTTCTTTCAAAATGCACCAGTAAGACAGGCCACATGTTGGTACTTCTTGAGGCTGAGTGATGAACACACAGGGACCACTAGACTTTCCTTTTATACATGTTAGGAAGTTAAAAGTACCTTTAAAGTTTGAAAGACATTACAGCAAATGCGGGGATGATCACAGTGGATGGGATTCCCAGAGGAAAGAAGTGAGCGGGGCTGAGGCCAGCTGCAGAAGCAGCACTCCAGGCAGGGAAGACCCCCTCCCGGGCGGGGACGCACAAGGGCCAGGCCACCGCTCCGAACCAGAGGGCACACATGCCTGGAACCGCACGCGATGGTGTGGGCGAGCACACGGGCGTTCTCCCGGGAAGGGTGAGGAGCGCTCGTCGGTGGTGCCGGAGCTGCTGCGTGAGGGCGGTGGGCTCTGAGTCAGCCGTGACCCCGGGGCCAGCCGACCGGCTGACGGCAGCCTTGCACACGGGTCCAGGCTCACAGGCCCTCCAGCAGCTTCCTCCTGACCGCAGGCGCAACCAGGGAGATGGATGACCACAAACACGGCTGACGAAGCTAAGTGAAGGGAACTTTTCCAGAAAGGAGGGGAAAGCTACAAGCCTGCTCAGAGGCCTCAGAGTCAGCCCAGGAGCAAAGTGAGGATGGGCAAGTTAAGAGCCCTCGGGCAGGGAAAACCCGCCAGGCTTGCGGAAGTCCCCAGCAAAGGGACATGTCAATCAACTCCTGCAAAATGAAGCAGAGTGTCAAAAATAACTGTCTTCCCCACTCTGTCTAATACTCCGTGCCTTCAAGTTGTGGAATATACTAAATATGACCAATATTATAAACAAATTATGCAGAATATGTTTCATGCTTATAACTCAGTCATGCTCACTGAGTTTGACTTAAAAAACCTTACATCTGGGACTTCCCTGGCGGTCCAGTGGTTAAGACTCTGCACTTCCACTGCAGGGGGCACAGGTCCAATCCCTGGTCCACATGCTGCACAGCGCGGCCAAAAAAACAGAACGAAAGCAAACAAAAACCTTACAGCTCAGAAAGGTTTACTAAAAGTTAGGTAAGATTTCCCCATAATAATATACACAGAGGAAGAACGCTGTTCTTCAGAACATCAACTACGTTTTAATTCGCCCGAAGGAAGCAGGTAGATTCTAACCCCTAAGGAAGGGGCTCAGTGAGACACACAAGCAGGCACCTGCAGCTCCCAACTGCCGCCCTCCCTTCCCACAAGGCAAACGGGGATCAATGGCAACGTTCTCCAAAAGCCAACGCTCTCAGCACAGCGTGGAAGATGAGCCAGATGGGCCTGTGTGTCCCCTGATAAAAGAGTCACACACATTTCAATTCTGGTAAGGCTCGAAGAAGGCACAGCAAATGAAGAATTTTATAATTTAAAACTTTAATATTTGGAAACAACCCCAAGTTTCCATCAACAAATGAATGGATGAAACGAAATGTGGTCTATCCCTACAGTGAAATATTATTCAGCCATAAAGAGGAATGCAGTACTGACACCCGCTACAACCTGGATGAACCTTGAGAACACTGTTAGCCGAAGGAGGCCAGATACAGAAGCCCACCTCGTGTATAATTCCATTCACCCGAAGCATCCAGAACAGGCAGATACACCGTGACAGCAAGCAGGGGAGGCTGCCGGCAGCTGGGAGAGTGCAGAATGGACAGGGACAGCCATGAGTACAGGGTTTCTCTTCAGGTGATGGAAAGTTCTGGAACTAGGTAAGAGGTAGTGGTTTGCAAACACCGTGAATGTACTTAATGCCCTGAAAAGTAGACTTTAAAATGGTAAATTTGATGTCGTATGTATTTTATGCACCTACCTACAATATATACAAATATATACATACATACACATATACGCCATACTTCATGGATGTATCTTCTCGGCACGGAGCTCCTGAGCCCCATGGAGAGGAACTGGGGCCTTCCTCTGGAGAACACACTCACTGCATGAATTATCAGCACCAGCAGGTTCTTCAGATCTTCAGCAACAACACATGAAAATACTGTGGTAAACAGGGAGACCAGCCCGGTGCTCTGTGACCACCTAGAGGGGTGGCATAGGGAGGGTGGGAGGGAGACGCAAGAGGGAGGAGATATGGGGATATGTGTATACGTATAGCTGATTCACTTTGTTATACAGCAGAAACTAACACACCATGGTAAAGCAATTATACTCCAATAAAGATGTTAAAAAATAAAATAAAATAAAAATACAGTGGTAATTTGAGGCTTCGTGAGCTGTATCTTGAGAAAATAAAGCTGTTGTGTTTTTTTGAATATTAGTGTCATACAAGACAGAGATAACCAATCAGAACACGGGTTTTTACACGTTTCTTTGACAATACTGATACACCACCTCTGTTCTCACTCAGCCGTGCCCACTGGTAAGGCCCCGCCACTCTCCAGTGCTACACCACCAGCTCCTGGGCACGCTGGCCGTATCCCCTTTCGTCCTCCTCTGCACAATCGTCAGTGGAGACCCCACCAGACGGTCTCGCTCCCCCATCCTGGGAGTTGCTCAGGTCCGGCAGGTTGCCCGCAGGCCGGGCGGGCACAGCATAGGTGGAGGGAAGGTCATGGCCGGTGGCATACAGCGTGTCATTTGGAAACCTCACCCGAGCAGAGCTGCCTGCAGCTACCCAAGCGGGCACAGGTGCCAGGAAAACCACCAAGCCCTGCACTCTCGGCCAGCGGAGCTTCTGTGCTTTGGCGCCAGCGGATCTACCAGACCTAAAAAACGCCAGGAGCACTAAATGCTGAAGGGGTTAGATGGAAGCAGTAAGGGAGGGGCTTCTCTGCCAGGATTTTGCTCTCCAGTCGCTCCAAAGAGTGACACCAGGGTCACCTGCTGGGTCACAGAACAGAGGGGTCTTGACGTCTGAACACCTAAACGGGCACTTTGCAGTGGCCTCAAGGAGCGTCCCCCCATGCAGGATCAGCACAGCAGAGGAGCCCTGTCCACTGCCAGCTCTGTCCGTCCACCTGCCCGTCCATCCATCCTGTGTCCAGTGCGCCTCCTGCCCACCCGGCACCTCCCACTGCACCGGGACCTCCCTGCGGGTCCCACCAACACCACCTCCAGGGACTGACACCCACCAGACCCTATTAACCATGTGCCGGCCGACGGGACCGTGAGCTCCCTGATGGGCTGGCTGGTCACAGACCACCCGAAGGGAAGGAGACAGACGATGGGGAACAAGCCGAGTGCCTGTGGGCCGTGGGGGAACACCAAGGCATTCTGACTTAGCTATTCGGCAGGATTTCACAGGAAAGCCGTTTTGAGCAGATCCTGGGAAGAAGGAATTTCCACCCACAGGAAAGGGAGCCGGGACCCACGCGGCCAGAAGTGCGGGCGAGGACCCGGTCCTGACCCGCTCCAGGGTTTAGAACGCGTTCTATAAATAGCTGGCTACCTTTGATTGTGTCCAAGTAGGCAGTGTGCTCACAGCAGGGCCCCGGCCGCAGCCCCGCAGGACCGTGCCGTGCTCAGGCCTCGGCACGCAGGTTCTTCCTCGGCTGCATGCTGCCGCTCCGGCAGGAACCCGCCGTCCAGAGTCCTGCCCTAACCCAGCGCGGCACACATTCTACCCACTGATTGTCTGCCCATCTCCCCCAACCAGATCCTAAGCTCCCTGAGAGTAGGAACCATCTGCTTTGGCCCACTTTCTCTTTAGCATCTAGGACAGGGCCCAGCACCAGAGCAGTACTCCACACACGGAAGGAAGGCAGGTACAGAGACAGCGGTCAGGAGCGCAGCGGGCAGCGGGGGACACGGCACTGATCCCGACGATAGATGGGGCTTGTGTCCCTATCCCTGGGCCCGGGCTGTGACAAGACAGCAGGGAAGTCAGCACAACTCTTTACCAACAATTTTTCACACACGGGGAAGTGACTGCCTGCTCGTTAGGAATCAATGAGAATACCCTCCTCTATGTAGGTCACACCAGTCACTCATACTTTTTTCTAGAGCAGGTCAGAAGCTACGCGCAAAAGCCCCTAAAAACCACTCGAAGATGCAGCCAAGCGCTGGTGCTTCACACAAGCACCCCTGGCAACAAATCTCCAAGAGGGCCCCGGGCTGTTTCCTGGGGAGGGAGGGGGGACACACTTTATTTTTAAATACAGTGGTGATAAAGAACAAGCAGGACAGGTGGCAGGGAAGGGGGCAGGGTCTTCCTCCAGGCCCACAGAAATGTTTTAAACTCCGTCTGGATGCCAGCCAGGAATGGAAGCACTTCCAGACTGATAACCTCAGAAGAAAATCCCAACTCAGCGTGTGCTCAGATGATCGGAAGAGTCCGTCAGCATGTGCTGGCGAAGACAGAGGCTTTCTTCACAGGACAACTTTCATAAACACCTCACAAAACGCACAAATAGAATTCAGCGAACTAAAGACACCACTCACTTGAGTTGCCTATTTTCAAAAAGAGCTCTGAGACCTGAGGGAGAGCCACACTCCTTCACCAAGAACCCAGAAGAAAGCACTGACCCCATTTCCTTCCGCAGCAGAGACGAGGGTCCCTTTTCCGTCCCACAGTCAATCCTACGGCTTCCCACCTACACCTGCTCCAAGAAACAGGCCATCCAGGTCTGTTCCAGCCCCAAACCGCTCCTGCAGTCCCAGATGGGCCACACAAACAAGAATTCAAACTCCAAATCGGACTGTCTTCTTGGGTAGTTTAATAAAAGATGCTTGTAAATCATGATACAATTTAATTAAAGTGGATCATCTTTCTAACACACGGTGGCATTAAGCATTCACACACAGATCGTCTGGGAGATTGAAACAGAACAGAACGCAGGATTCTCCTGATTCAGCAGTTCTCCACGAGCAGTCCTGGGAACGCCCGAGGGGTCCTAAGACCCTTTGAGGGGATTCCCAAGGTCAAAACTACGTCCATCTAATACTGAGATGTCATTTGCCCTTTCTGTGCTGACAAGCGCACTGATGGTTCAACGGCAGGTAAAACCGCCAGGTGCCTCAGCAGCGAGCAAGGCAGCGGTGCCGATCTGTGCTCTTACCGGGCCCATCACCAGAATGCGCAAAACCCAGTTTACCTAGAAATGTCCTTAACAAAGCAGTAGCATGTGTTCATGGACACTGACTCTCAGGCCTTCTCACTATCTGTGTGAGAAGCAGGAAATGTTCGTATCCCAAGGTACGAAGGAATGCCGAGGAACAGCGACTGTGTCCGTGTGAGCTGTGAGCTGACCTCCTTTTCCAACTGGAGACTGGAGCTGGGCGGACACCGTCTCAAAACTGAACCAAGTGGGCTTTTGCCCCTCCAAGAACACGGCTGCCAGCATTTGTGGCGATGATAAAATTCAAGCTTCAACGTGACAATTAGAATTGTGGAAAACTTGTACTCGCCGCCACGAGCTTAAAGCCTCCAAATACTTAGACGTGTGGCGAGAGCAGCAGTGATGCGATGTCCCCGAGTGTGACTCTTCCCTGTGTTTGAAAGACCTGAAAACTCTGCAAACCAATGTCCTCCAATGACGACGCGGGACGTCACAAAGTCACCTGGCTACAGATCGATTCACGCCGCAACGGGTGCGGTTCCGGACCCTGCACGGGAACTAGCCTGTAAGAAACTACGACTTGTTGCGTTCTGGTGTGGTGGCAAAGAAGAACACCCACAACCTGCAAAGGCCTCTAACACTCCTCCCTTTCAGCCACAGATCAGCGTAGGCCAGAGTTCCTTCGTATACTTCAACCAAAACACCATATCCCAGCAGACTGAATGCACAAACCAACTGCTGCTTTTATTAAGCCAAACCTAAAGGAGAGTCACAAAAATGTGAAACCACTCTTCTCATTACATCGTTTTTAGTTTTAAACAATTCTTTCATAAGAATATGATATATCAATAGACATCAGATTTCTTGTCAGTACATTAAATATTCGTCATTACAGCACATTAAGTATTTTTTAAGCCCCTCAACTTTAAGATCTTATACAGTGTTTAACCCACATAAACGAAGGGTCTGTGGGGACCTTGGCAATCTGAGAATATAAAGAGGCCCCAACACAAAAAGGTTCCAGAACCACTGCCTGATTGATCACTTCATGGGTGTGGCTGGCCATCCAGAGTGGTTCCGCCTTGCACTTCTCCAGGAATAAGGGCAAGGGTGGCAAATGCCAGTGACCCAAAGGAAACTCTGACTAGTAAAGGAGGTATTGCAGACATTTCTGATCTGGTTCCCAACAGCTAAGAACAGCAACAAGAGGAGCTGGGTGGTCTGACCATCCCCGGTGACTGTGCTCTCTTGCCACCGTCTGGTGGCTCGCCTGACCAGAGACGGCTTCACCACCAGTGCTGTGTCTTGCTGGTATGAGAGGTGAGCAGTTAAAGACTGCACTCCACAGCCACTCTCTCGAGGAAACTACCCACCAAAACGGGAAACGGACACATACAGAAAATGTCACCAGAATAAACACAAAGTCAATCACTAGTAAACATGGCAGCAGCCCGCACTTGTTTCAAAGGAACTGAAAGGATCCACAGCAGATCTCAATGGTTAAGTGATTTACAACTGTCTTTGCATTAACACAGTTTTCTCCCGATACCCACAACCAGGGAGGGGGAGGAAGGTGGGCACACAAAGTCTGCGTAAATACTGAGCTCTCAGGACCCTGTAATACAAGGACGAGTGCACCGTGCACCTTCTGTGCAGGTGTGGCAAATCCTCACTTCACCTCCAAGTGCATCCAGTTACTTCAGTTTAAACAACTACTTGTCAAGTGCTCAAGTCGGAGACAAGCAAACACCATTCACTTCAAAATACATAAAATTTCACCAGGGACAAGATCTGAGCAAACAGGTGCTCTTCACCGTCACTTTCAGTGAGCAAACAGCATCATCAACGGCCACCATGCTGGAGGGTCACGGACTGGTACTCACTCCTCACCAGCCCTGGGATCTCCACAGGCTACGAAACTGCAGAGGAGAGGGGAAATCACCTGAGGGCTCTCCAAGTCCACAACATGCTTTGCTTTGCCTATTTTCCAGTTTTACCTTAAAAAAAAAAAGCAACAACAACCCACACCTCCTCCCCCATCTCCCCCACTGCTGCACTAACACGCCACACGATGGAACCGGCTCTCAAGGTGGCGACACGCTACGATTACACAGACTAAGGGGTGACGGTGACGGCCGTCTCACAAGCCAAGGGGAGCACCCACACAGCCGTGGCTCCCCGGGCCACCTCCCCAAGTGAAGCCCGTTTCATTCTCGTGTAAAAAGGGGGAAAATGGTACAGGGATCCAGGAGCTGGGCTTTAACAAGGCCCTTCATCCTATCACCCCATTCTGGTCATCATCCTTCACAAAAGCATGTGAAAATGATCAGACGCCAGTGAGTGGTAAGAAAATGCCTGGGATGTCAGCAAAGGACGGTTAATGGAAATCCCCCCCTGGGGCAAACTGGAGGGCACCATGGCCCGAAACAGACTCAGAAATCCATGGTTTTAAAGAAAGCAAAGGTAAAACTCAGTCAGTATTCACTAATTCAAAACAGCATCCCTCCCCCGACCAAAATCAACTGAATGTTATTTAATCAAAACACTGGAAAATCCAAACCCACTTAAGCTAAGTCAATTTTTCCCTTTTATTTCGTAACGAAGTTTGTGCTACTACCAAGAATTCCCTTACAAAGTCCTGCCCATTTGCATAATAATGGCAAAGCCAGTCAGCTACCCTCCCATGCGTCGTTCATCAACCCCAGCAAGTTTCACCCACTTGTCTGGGCACTGGGGGTCCAGGTTCTAGGACCGCAGGTAGCTGCCCAGGTCCAAATCGGGGATCCAGTACTTCCCGCTGTGTGCCCTGCACCCTGTGCCTCAGTTTCCTCACTTCCATAATGGCGGGTGTGACAGGTCCCGCTAAGGTCAAGCCCGAATACGAAAAGCACCCTCTGAAAACTTAAAAGCTTTTGCACAGCAAAGGAAAACATAAACAAGACGAAAAGACAACCCTCAGAATGGGAGAAAATATTTGCAAATGAAGCAACCGACAAAGGATTAATCTCCAAAATTTACAAGCAGCTCATGCAGCTCAATATCAAAAAAACAAAAACCCAATCCAAACACGGGCGGAAGACCTAAACAGACATTTCTCCAAAGATATACAGACTGCCAACAAACACATGAAAGGATGCTCAACATCACTAATCATTAGAGAAAGGCAAATCAAAACTACAATGAGATATCATCTCACACCAGTCAGAATGGCCATCATCCAAAAATCCACAGACAATAAATGCTGGAGAGGGTGTGGAGAAAAGGGAACCCTCTTGCATTGTTGGTGGGAATGTAAGTTGATGCAGCCACTATGGAGAACAGTATGGAGGTTCCTTAAAGAACTAAAAATAGAACTACCATACGACCCAGCAATCCCACTACTGGGCATATACCCTGAGAAAACCATAATTCAAAAAGAGTCATGTACCACAATGCTCATTGCAGCTCTATTTACAATAGCCAGGACATGGAAGCAACCTAAGTGTCCATCAACAGATGAATGGATAAAGAAGATGTGGCACATATATACAATGGGATATTACTCAGCCATAAAAAGAAACGAAATTGAGTTATTCGTAGTGAGGTGGATGGACCTAGAGTCTGTCATACAGAGTGAAGTAAGTCAGAAAGAGAAAGACAAATACCGTATGCTAACACATATAGATGGAATCTAAAAAAAAAAAAAAGGTTATGAAGCACCATTGCAGGACCGGAACAAAGACGCAGACGTAGAGAATGGACTTGAGGACACGGGGAGGGGGAAGGGTAAGTTGGGACGAAGTGAGAGAGTGGCATGGACATATACACACTACCAAATGTAAAATAGATAGCTAGTGGGAAGCAGCCGCATAGCACAGGGAGGGAGACCAGCTAGGTGCTTTGTGACCACCTGGAGGGGTGGGATAGGGAGGGAGGGAGGGAGACGCAAGAGGGATGAGATATGGGGATACATGTATATGTATAACGGATTCACCTTGTTATACAGCAGAAACTAACACAACATCGTAAAGCAATTATACTCCAATAAAGATGTTAAAAAAAAAAAAGAAAAGCACCCTCCGAGTGGCACGCAGCCAGCAGGACGCCCACTGAGCTGCTACTGCCATCACTGAACTGACCTCCTGCACCCTGCAGTCTTCATACACCTGCCAGCTGAAGCCACTTCCCAAGTCTCAAACGTCACGTGTGTGATTCTCATTAATGCCCTCCTCACACACGGACCTGTGGCCACTCCCTGCAGGTCACTGCCATTCACTCATTCATTGCTTTCAGCACAGTCCACAATTAACTGCTTCCTAAGTCCTGTAATCATGCTGTAAATAGCACTTTTAGCTGTAAGGACACAGGTATTGATTGGCTAAATGCAAACATTTAAAACAAACCACTTTTAAAGTAAGCAAAAAATGGGACTTCCCTGGCGGTCCAGTGGGTAGGACTCCGCGTTCTCAATGCAGGGGGCCCGCGTTCGATCCCGGGTCAGGGAACAACCCAGGTTAGATCACGCAGCATGCCACAACTAAGAAGTCCGCGTGCCACAACGAAGATCCCGTGTGCCGCAACAAAGACCCAGCGCGGCCAAAATAAATGTTTAAAAATAAAACAAAATAAGCAAAAAGGTAATAAAGTGGATGGAGACAGGGCACCACGCGGGACTCAGGTCCTACTGGCCCAGGAGCAGCCAGCCAGGGGTCAGCGGCCACCAGCTGCCTACACGTGCTCCTGGGCTCCAGGGCCCACAGGTGGCCCTTCGCTGCTGCCCTGGCCCCAGGGAGTCTGCCGAGCGCACGGCCCAGCTTTCACCACGCTGAAACAGCCGTCTGAGCGGTGGCAGAGCCAAAATGAAGAGGGGGCCTCTCCACTAGTGGACCAACAGCTGATACTTTAGGGACAGAATAAAAGGGCGCCACACATCAGGTCAGAAATAGTAGTTTCTGTGGACTGTGGCATGGTTTGGGGAGATAAACACAAGTTAAATGAAATTTTAACATGCTCAGAGGGTTTCTGCTAGTTTAAAAAGCTGGACGAGCTTCTTGGAAGTGTCGGTTTCCCAGCTCTCCACACAGCTTTGTTACACGCAGAGATGTTCCCCTTCCGGGCACCACATATCCCATCCACGCAGTTGCCTGTTTCAAATTAAAACACACTATTGAGTTACAGCACTAACGGGTCTGCTTTGTTTCTTCTGGGGCTTTGTTTAGAAATAACTTTGACAATGTCCAAGCAAACAACTTGGACCAAAGACCAGAACGGTCACTTAGAAGGAAAAGAAAAAGCTGTTCCCATTCGAAGAAGGGTTTTTTTATGAGAAACATATGCTACATCACTCATCTATATCAACTTGTAATCTCTAATCTCTAAACCAAACCTCACCCCCAGTGGACGCACCTTTCTGGAATATAATGCAAGATCCTGTGGACTGACAGACGTGCTGCCACGCAGGGCACGCTCAGTGGAGTACTGGGGGCACCACGGAGGGTTTGCACCGGGAGGTCCACGTCCTTGCACAGGCACCCCTGTGACCAAGCCCTGCACAACTTCTCTGCCCCGTGGCCCAGGCCAGAGAGGAGCCTCCCCAAGACGTCCCCAAGCCCGCACCTGCCTCACGCAGCCCTCACCAGCCCCAGACAGCACTGGCACAAACGTCCCTCGAAGTGTAATTTTCAGATTCCCCTAAGAAGGGCACACTCCTTAAGGAAGCCACAACATTTCTTCCACCCGCTAAAATCATCGCTGTAATAATAAGGAACGTGCACTGAGCACACCCTAGGCAGCAGCAGGCACTTTCCATGTTAACTCGTTTTTTACCTTCACAATAAAATGACTGTTAATATGATCATTGTAACAACAAGTTATATTAATTATTATGTAATTAACAATCACAGAACATTGATAATTACAATGAGTAAGTATAATCAGCATTTATTATATCTCTATATTATATATAAAATACATCATGCTGACAAATGTCCTGATACCTCTGACACATAATTTGACATTGTTATTAGTTATAATAAAAATTGGTACTATCACCACCCCCATTTTACAGGCACCAGCAGTAACGTGGCGAGTGAGGTGATGCTGTGAACCCAGGACGCAGCTGCAGAGCCCCTGTCCAGTTCCCTTGGGCTCCCCCAGAAGGGGAGCTCCCCAGGGGGTGGAGCAGCTCCATTCTTTTCTGTTCTCAGCCTTGGGATACAGCGTCCACCCAGAGTGTGCTCAGCAGGTGTCCCGGAGCCCACCTTATGCATGAAGTTGACTTATTAGCACAGGGCATGTGTAATTAACACCTAGGGAATAGACATGCCTTGGCACTAACCGTTTCTATCTAAGTGCCTGTGTGTTTTCAGTAAGCAGCCTGTCTCCTCCCCCACCCTACACACATACACAGACACACACAGACAGACACACAGACACACACACACACCCTCCACCAAATGGACAAGCTAATCTCCACTAGCAACAGTGTTGCGCGTGCGGTCACGAGATGTGGTCCTGCCCTCCGGCAGCTTAGGGTCAATGAGAGACAGGACACCGAGCCACCCCTCAACACTTTACTGGGGACAGTAAAAAAGTGCTCTGAAGGAAGAGTGTGAGCTCTGAGTACACGTAAGGATGATAGTGAAACCAGCAGCTACAGGAGTGCGCGAGCCTGTTAAGCCACCGAACCTTCACAATGACTCTCTGAGGGAATTACTGGCGCGTCATCGTCCTCTCTGTCTCGCGCCTCGGTCTCATGCCCGTTTGGTATGACGGGCATGAGAACTGTCACACAGCTGGGTGGCACCTAACCAGGAATCAGGCCACAGCTGCCTGTGCTCATTACCTGTGCCCCGTGGGAGACCACCACCTGACACAAGCGTGCTGCCATCATTATTTACTTTAAACACTGTTGTAAACATACCCCCCCCCAACAAATAAATAGCACTCAGAAATGCTCAAGATATTGGTGAAAAGAAACAACATAGGGCTTCCCTGGTGGCGCAGTGGTTGAGAGTCCACCTGCCGTTGCAGGGGACGCGGGTTCGTGCCCCGGTCCAGGAAGATCCCACATGCCGCGGAGCGGCTGGGCCCGTGAGCCATGGCCGCTGAGCCTGCGCGTCCGGAGCCTGTGCTCCGCAACGGGAGAGGCCACAGCAGTGAGAGGCCCGCGTACCGCAAAATAAATAAATAAATAAATAATTTAAAAACCGACTAATGCAATGTAGCATACGCTGCACAGCTCTCTCAGTAGCTGTTAGAGAAGGGACGACAGAGCAGAGCAGGCGCCCTAAGGCTGCGTGCTAACCCCACCCAAGGGGGTGGGCGAGAAGCGAGGGAGGAACTTCGGAAGCTAACATCCTGCCTGAGTACTCCACGGCCAAATGCTGGGGGCCATGCACAGATCAGTTCTCCAGTGAGCAGGCTTGTTTCTCCCAGGGGCCGGGCAGTCATTCTAAAACTACTTTCTGTGTATGCTAGGTCTGAACAAATAAGCAAATACGTTGTGGATAATGAGACCCAGACTTCTCACTACCTGATGAAGAAGTTATAAATAAGGAAAGAAGAAAGCAAGAATAAACCATGTGATATTGGACTGGAATCAGAAATGCAAGTGTGAACTCATGGCTTCTAATACATACACAGAGAGATAAATACAGATGTGTGTGTACACGCACGTGAGTACAAATACATGTATATCTTGTGCACACTGAGAGAACCAGAAGCGAGGGCACCCCAGGGGGCTAGGAGCACACTCAGCAAGCAGGTCTCAGCTTCTCACACCATTTCTCCAAGAAAAAGAACCAGGGCTCCTCGACGAAATGAATTGGGGCAGGAAAAATACAAGAAGAGACTGCAGTATCTTGTAGGTCCAGAAGGGAAATAATTAGAAAACGGTGGGGTGTGTTGAAAAGATGGAGGCACCAACCTGAAAGAACTCCACATCGAGGTCACAAAAGACAAAGAAAGAACGAGGAATTGTCACAGATTGGAGAAAGTGAGGGGACGTGCAAGGTAGGCCCCCGAGGCTGGACAGAGGCCCAGAACTGGACAGGGGGTGTCCGGGAAACGGACATTAGTCAGACTAACAGCCAAATCTGAGTAAGATCTTTGGTGATGTAATAGTACTACGCCAATGTCAATCTCCTGGTTTTCGTAACCGTCCTCTAATTATATAAGATGATAACACTGGGGGGAGCTGGTACGGGAACTCTATGGTAGTACTCTTTTGGCTACTTTCCTGTAAGTCTAAAATTATTTCAAAATAAATGAATCCTTATGAGTGCAATGACACGATACTTCAAGGACCGGAGGGTGGGGGAGCAGGAGAGACAGGTGAGCGAGGCGCCCGGAACGGCCGGGCGGAGTGACGGCCGCACGAGGGCTCCCCGTGCTGCTCCCTCTGCTTTCAGGTGCATTTGAGATTTTCTTCACTAAAAAGTTCCTTAAAATTTTTTTCAAAGTCTGCAAAACTCAACTTAAATCTGCCCACTTCTACTAGTACGCTGCATCACCACCCATCCAAGCCCCAAATAAATCAGACACCTTCCAGACCCTCTGCTCTCCCTAGACCACACCTGCCCCATCCTCCGCCTGCAGGACCTCTCCAGCGTGACACTTCTGCACATTTCCAAGCCACTTCCCATCTCTTCTCCACCCGGCAGCCAGGAGCTCCTCAGAAACATACGAGGCCTGCGTGCATCTCTCACACCTGCGCCCCAGGGTACTGGATTAAAAGTGCTGTGCTCAGGGAGGCCTCTGCCCCTGGGCCCATGCAGCCCCATCCCGGGTGCAGCCAGATCCCAGGCCCCCAACAGGACAGGGTCCCCGCCGCCACATTCCACATTCGCTCTGGAATTTGCCCCCTCCCGCCTGCACTAAAACACCCGCCATCTCACATGGATTTGTGGTGACCATGCATTGCACGTCTGTGTTCACGACTCGGTCGGTGAGCTCAGGGGGCAGGAGCGACCTGGGTTTGCACCCATCATCGTTCCCCGAGCACTGAGCAAGACACCTAGCACATAGTGGGCACTCAGTATTTACTCAGACTGAGCTTTTTTTTTTTTTTTGGCGGTACTCGGGCCTCTCACTGTTGTGGCCTCTCCCGTTGCGGAGCACAGGCTCCGGACGCGCAGGCTCAGCGGCCATGGCTCACGGGCCCAGCCGCTCCGCGGCATGTGGGATCTTCCCGGACCGGGACACGAACCCGCGTCTCCTGCATCGGCAGGAGGACTCTCAATCACTGCGCCACCAGGGAAGCCCCAGAGTGAGCATTTTTGACATTAGACACACAGGCCTGATCTGGGTATTGGACTCTCATATTCTTTCCCACCCTGTTAAAGTCTGTTTAGCTTTACTGTGTTTATCTAATTGTCCAGGTTCCAAACATACTCTAAACTCTAGCACAAAGAAATGGATATGCCTTATAGCCATTAGGTAGATCTTGGCAAAACAGCCTTAAATCTAATATCTTTTTCCACTTTGGTAACAGAATATGCCAGATATGATATATTACATTAAGAACTTCACTTTCTAAAAGGCTGTGATGACAATAATCAGTGTGGGTGAGGGCGTGGAGAGACAAGCCGCTGCTGGTAGAAACGTAAAGTGGTGCAGCCACCATGGAAACAGTTCAGCAGCTCTTCACAAAGGGACAGAGTAAACCCCAGCAATTCCACTCCTAGGTATGCGCCCAAGAGAAATGAAGACTTATGCCACACACCACACACGAACATGGTGTATACGAATGTTCACAGCAGCGCTATTCACAACAGCCAAAAGGGAGAAACCATTCAAATGCCCATCAACAACAGAATGAATGGATAAACAAACTGCGATACAGCCACATAATGGGTTATTCAACCATAAAGAAAAATGAAGTGCTGACACACACTAGGACACAAATCTTGAAAACATTATGCTCAGTGAAAAAAGCCAGACGTAAAAGGTCATATATTTTATGATTCTATTTACATGAAATATCCAGATGAAGCCAATCCACAGACAGAATGCAGACTGGTGGCTGCCAGGGAGGGAGGGAGTGGGGAACGGGGAGTGACTCCTTAATGGGTACAGGATTTTCTTTTGGGGTGATGAAAATGTTTTGGCACTAGATAGAGGTGATGGTCGACTGATGCTGAACGTACTAAATGCCACTGAATTGTTCACTTTAAAATGGTTTATGTTATGTGAATTTCGTCTCGATTAAAAATTTAAAAAAAGAGGCTGTGACATTTTGAAAACACCGCCTCTCTGAAACACCGATCTTTTTTCTCTCCCTTTGTTGACGTGCAGACACACTTGGAATAGACCACACAAGTAACAGAAGCAGGGGAAAGCGCTGTAGGTTTGCCTCAAAGGAGGCCAGGGACCTGAGCCAGGGGAATAAAACCCCACCTCACAGCAGCAGCCTGAGCATGCCGTACCTGAAAGACGACTCTGCAAGATTCTTTAACAACCCTCATTCTACGACACGGACTTAAAAACACCTATTGTGATAAAAACACGCAAAAATAAAATATAAACCGCTCTTCAAATAAATGTTTGCGGGAACGACACCAGGCACCATCGGATAGCTTAGTAGGGTGTGTCTCATCCTTAAAGTACGTCGTGCTGGGATGGCAACTCGCCGGCCAGCCAGAAGGGCACCACCCTCGCCCGCTGCCCCCGTGGCAGACGCTGATAAACCCATCTGGGCGCCCGCCTCCTCCTCCGATAAGCCCAGACTGGGGCTCAGCCTCCTTCTCAACACCATGCTCCAGGCACCCAGGACACCCACCATCTCTGGTGAGATGCTTCCCTGGTGGAATGAGATTCAAATCCCTCAAAAAGTCAACCTAGTTCTTTGTTTCTCTTCTAAAGACAAAAGAAAAAAAAAATGACCACCCAGAGTTCCTACAGTTTTATAACCAAATTTCTCACCATCTTTTCTATTTACGTCACAGCATTTATTTATTTATTTAAATGTATTTATTTTACTTATTTATTTTTGGCTGCGTTGGGTCTTTGTTGCTGCGCCCAGGCTTTCTCTAGTTGCGGCGAGCCGGGTCTACTCTTTGTTGCAGTGCGCGGGCTTCTCATTGCAGTGGCTTCTCTTGTTATGGAGCACGGGCTCTAGGCGCTCGGGCTTCGGTAGTTGTGGCATGAGGGCTCAGTAGTTGTGGCGCACGGGCTTAGCTGCCACAAGGCATGTGGGATCTTCTCAGACCAGGGATCGACCTCATGTCCCCTGCATTGGCAGGCGGAGTCTAACCACTGCACCACCGGGGAAGCCCACAGCATTTATTTTTCAGAGAATTTTCACCGAAGACATGCATTTTTCCCTTAACTCACCCCTAGGATGCCATCATTGAGAGAAAGTGGCTCGCCAGCCCTTTATCACAGGACCCCAGCACCTGGTGAGACCACAACTCTCAGCTCGGTCCCGAGTCCCATCCCAGCACCACACCTGCCCAGCCCTGCCCTGTGCACTTGCATGCATTAATGTGCTTTATCCTCACAGGAAGGGAGGCACTTATCCCCACTTTACAGGTGAAGACACTGGCTACAAACAGGCGCAGGTGCTCTCTCAGGCTCCCCACTCCACGTGCCCAGGCAGCTTCTAGCTGGGTGCCTCCTTCCAGGCCTGTCTCCTGAGGGCACAGCTTTGGACAAGATCTAAGGAAGCCAAGAGGGAGGCAGTTGGCCCCTAACGGCCAGAGCAGCAGTGCGGCTCAGGGTTGCCCGCGCTGAACCTACCAACACTGAGGGCCAATTCACTCACAGGAGGGCGGTGGAGAGGTTGCAGGGTGCTGCGGAAGACTTCACTGCAGGCCCTCTGAGAGGTCACGCGTTTACCTTCCCACGGACATCCACTACCTATCTAAGTAGGTCAGTTGGCAAGTGGCCTCATGGTCCACTTCCCTCCACACTGCCTGACAGTCAGCACCCTGGACTCCAGGCGGAGCTGGAGAGAACCACAGGGCGCCAGGGGTAAGGGAGGGCCAAGCGAGAAGAGGCGCCACGCCGGGCTGGGGGCAGGGCTTTCCAGACGTGCACACAAGTTTCAACTCAATCGATTTAGCTTTTAAACAGTAAAGAATTGAACGTAATAAGGATTTATCGAGTAAAAAGAAAACGCTACGGTAGACACTGGAAAGACAAAAGATAACCAAGATGGTCCTGGGCGGCGAGCAAATGGGGTTTACAACAGAATGAAGGAAACAGGCCCCCACCAGGCAAAATGCACTGGGCGCTATAAAGATGCAAAGTGAATGCCATGGATTCCCCCCCACCCCCCACCCCCCGGATTTCTTAGGATCGCCTGAAATTTAGCATATCTACAAAAGAAAGCTTACCCCTGCAGCTCCTTCCCTACCCGGGGTCCGCCTCGCTGACGCCAGCAGGTCAGCTGGGGGGAGTGGTTTTCACCTCCCGCCCCAGACACAGGCCTCCCTGCTCTCTCCACTCTCCTCCCCTCAGCACTGACCTGCCACCAACAGGGAACCCTACCACATCCCCACCAAACGCAGGTGAAGACTCCTGTCACCGGCCAGACCACCCCGGCCTGTCACACACCTGCCAAATACTCAGAGGGTCCCCGTTACCTGCAGAAGAGAAAAAAGCCCCACCCTCAGCTCACCTTCCGGGTACCCACAGCATCACCTCCAAACCCCCGACATCAAGCTCAGTGCCCGCCTACCCGGACCAGCCTCTCTTCTCAACAGGTTGTCCTGCCTTCATGCTGTTCACCGACATTCCTCTGCCTTCACGACAGATCCAGACCCAAACAGCTGCCCAGGGGAAGCTTTTCTTGTGGATACAGAGCATCAGCGTCGTACAAACCCTAATGAATTAGTGGAACCTAATGATTACCAATCGACAGCAGCTAGTATTCGCACCAAAAAAAAGCAACAAAGCCCAAAAAAGTAGAACCTGCATCAGATCAAGCCTTTGGGTCTGACCACTAATTTGCAGGAAATCCACACAGGACAGACAAACACGCTGAATTACACCAAGAAGATGCAACCAGCGAAATCTAGCTGGTGGGGAAACGAGACAGCACACACAAGCCAGCTTCTTCAACCCACCAACAGTGAGCAGTGGGAAAGAAGACGGCGAAACTAGAGATTAAGAGAGTGGTTGTTTAGGGGAGACCAGCCCAGTGCTCTGTGACCACCTAGAGGGGTGGGATAGGGAGGGTGGGAGGGAGACGCAAGAGGGAGGAGAGATGGGGACATATGTACATGTATAGCTGATTCACTTTGTTATGAAGCAGAAACTAACACACCATTGTAAAGCAATTACACTCCAATAAAGATGCTAGAAAAAAAAAGAGTGGTTGTTTAGGTCTGGTGGGGGTGGGCAGGGATGAAGAGTCACAGCTAAGGGGTACAGCCTTTCTTTGGGGGGAGGGGACAAAAATGTCCAAAATTAGGTTGTGGGGATGGTTGCACAAGTCTGTGAAGGTACTAAAGCATGCGGAGTTTTACACTTTAAATGGTGAATTGTGTGGTACGTGAGTTACATCTCAATAAAGCTCTTATTTTAAGACGATACTGAAGACTCACATCAGCCAATCACAATGTGGGCCTTACCTGGATCCCGATTCAATGAGCTGTTAACAATCCATGACACGTGAGAAACTGAGCAGATCTGGACTAACTGTGTGGTCCAGGACACTGGTAACTAGGGGTTATGTGAGGGGGGAGGGGGAGGAAAAGAGACATCCTTATCTTACAGAGGTATCTTCAGACATACTGTAAATTAAATGAGATGACTGGGGTCTGCATCAAGACAAGGAGCAGGGGGGACTTCCCTGGTGGTCCAGTGGGTAAGACCCCAAGCTCCCAACGTAGGGGGCCCAGGTTCGATCCCTGGTCAGGGAACTAGATCCCGCATGAACGCCGCAACTAAGAGTTCGCATGTCGCAACTAAAGATCCCGAGTGCCGAAGATCCCATGTGCCTCGACTAAGGCCTGACGAAGCCAAAATAAGTTAGTCAATATTAAAAAAAAGAAAAAGACGAGCTGCAGGGACTGCCCTGGCGGTCCAGCAGTTAGGACTCCGCGCTTCCACGGCCGGGGCGCAGGTCCGACCCTTGGTCGGGGAAAAGATTCCTCACGCCGCACAGTGCGGCCAAACATAAAAAAAAGACAAGCGCGAGGGGCAGGGCTGTGCCTGGGGCTCCCGATGAAACACGGCTGTCTGTGGGGACCGGCGGGGGCAGGACACAGGCTCTTCCCTCCGCCCACGCCCTCCAGCTGTGACCCCGGCTCAGCCCTCCATGCTAACCTCCTCCAGGCCGGCTCCCTGCCTCCGCACGTCCACAGAGATCACGTAAAAACTCTGCCGGCTGACGCCCTCCTCTGCCCAGCCCTTCCTGGGCTCAAAGTCCCGCCAAAGGCTCCAAGCTCAGCAAGACCTCCCGGATCCCTCCCCTTCTTCTGGTCCAAGTTGCTCCAAGGTGCCTTCTCAATGCGCCTGCACTGACCACCACGCGGCAGGGCCCCGATCCCGCTCACCTGGCTTCTCCATCACAGGTGCCCCAGGCGCACTTTACAACCACATGACTTGTACACGACTTGTTTCGATTCTCCATCTCCCCTCACATGTGCTCTGACTGTTCACCCCCAAAAGCTTTCCATGCCTCCAGCTCAAGGTTAAGTTGTAATTACCAGTCTTGGCACTGAGACGCCCTCCAAGTCTAACATGATGTTCTTGTGGTGAGACACGTGTGTTCACACTGCACAAACCGCACACCTGTTAAAACAGCAGCACACAGCGGGAACAAAAGGTCCCCAGCGATGTCCCCCGCCCCCAGGCACCTGTAGAATCGCAGGTAGAAAACTGTCTTCTGGTTCACCCAGCTGTGCCAGCTCATCATCTGGAGACAGAATCTGGTGCTCCCTCGGCACCACTCCCACCACGTGATCACGCAAGGTGGGTCCCCACTGCACAGCACAGCTGGGTCTGTTCTGAACGACTCTGCCAGGAACGTGAGCTCAGAGCATCAAGGCCAACCTTTCACTTCCCTGGTACTGAGCTGTACAGGGCAGCCGTGGATACAAAGCACCTGGTAAATGGTATTTATCAGGGATGTGGTCTGTGAAATGTATTCTATCCCTCACGGCTTACAGAGTGAAGAGCCAGAGGTCAGCCAGGAGGTCAAGGAGGGGGGCGCTCATCTGACGGAGAGAAGCCACTGTGCGCGGAGTAAACAGCGAGGATAAAGTGACCGAGGGACACGATAACTAGTAGGTACTTCCTGGGGCCACGCACAGAGGGAAGCGACAGCAATCTGCCCGCGTTCTATCACCTGATCAGAGCACCTCCGCCGTCAGGTGTTCATTCTCTGTACAAGGAGGAGCCTGAGGTTCAGAGAGGCCGAGTGAATGCCCAGCCATACAGTCAGGATCCAAGTGAGGTCGGCCTGACCTGGAGCCCGTGGTCTGGGTTTGCACCACAGCGAGAGGAGGTCTGCTGGCGAGTCACGGCGACACCTAGCTCCCGGGAGCTCCAGACCCTCTGACACCCCAGTGTTTGTCCAATGTTATCCTTTTTATCGCTCTGCATCTTCCTTTGCCTTCTCTCCACTTTTCACTTGTACTTCTCTGTTAGTTCCTTCGTTCCTCGTTAGTTCCTCTGTTAGTTCCTTTTGTAGGGCACCACCTGCCCTACAAAAAACAAATGATGCCCCCTCCTGCTACCCCTCAGGCCAGGAGAAGTCCTCGGTTTTCTCTCGTTCTGCTCCGCCCACCGCATGGATGGGACTGTGCTCCGCAAGAGTAGCGGCAAGGACTCTGAGAACACAAGTGCCGCTGGGACAGGAGCCTCGGTCACGGTCTCTGAGACTCAGAGGCAGCACCAGCTACAGAGCACCCCAGTCATGCCAAACACCCTGCCACGGTCGCGTCTTGCATGAGCTCGGTTAAAGCAGGGGTTTGAGAAACTGGTGAGCAAGGGCTCAGCGCAGGGGCCTCCCACTCTCCAGGCTCACACACCAACGGCACAGCGCACACCCACCTACCCCTGGGCCACGAGAACGGGCCCGCCGGGTTCAAGCTCCTCCACCGGCATCCACGTGGCATCGCAAGAATCTACTCTCAATGGCTGTATTATTTAACTTGGAGTCAAAGCTGACGAAACATCCCAAATGACTCAGACCTACGAACCTCGGCATGCTGACCTTTTATGTGCAACTCTCTAAGTACTACAGCTCAGAGCTGAGACACCCAGGAGTAACGTGGAAAACCACAAAAATAGTGCCCCTCGAGTGACTGCCCAGGAGGCAGTAGGGAGCGTCAAGATGGGCTTCAGCCGCAACGAGACAGACTCAGGTGATGAGCTGGCTGGCGTCAGCCCGGCTACAGCTCTGTTCGTTTGGTGCTGTGGGTTCTTAAAGATGGATGCAGAACAATTTTCACTGAGAATTCACTTACGTCCCCAGGAGTCCCCTTCCGACCCAATTCTAAGTGAAGCTGTAGACAAGTTGTATTCAAAGCAACATGGAACCGTAACTACAGCCACTGAAAAGGAGTGGTCTTCATTCCATCAGACCTTTGAGCTCTCTCAGGAAGGGAACCAGAGGTAAACTAAAGTTAACTTCTTACGCTGCATCGCCAGAGCCTCTTCAGAACACCCACACTCCCACCTAGAACCCCTCCCCCTCCACCGGTGGCCCCACTCTCTCGGGGGCTGCCCTCCAAGGTGTGTTTCCGGCATAAGCTGCTCCCTGGGGCTGCACTAGGCTCCTCTCTGCTTCCTCCCCCCGCCCTCTCTCCCAACACCAATGGGTCTCAAGCTCCTCCTAAAAAGCAAGCACCTGGGACATTTGCAAAATGTAGTTTCCTGGGTCTTCAGGGGCAGAGATGCGGAAAAGGCTTCAGGTGATTCTGCGACCAGCTGCGGGGGTGGGCGCCAGGCTGCATTCTCCCAGGGCCCCAGCTCCCACTCACTGAGCACCGGCTGTGGGCAGGCCCGTGAACCCATGTCCCCCTGAGCCCAAGACCCTGTCCTCCACCTCCAGCACACACCTCAGCCTTCCAGAACCTCAAACTCCACGTGTCCACATGCCACACACGATTCCCCTCCCTGGAGCCTGCTGGTCCTTCTGCGGTAACAAAGCCAGATGTGACGGCACCTCCTTGTTCAAACATTCAACAAGTGGGGTCAGGAAGGCGAGGACGCGGCCAGCTCCCCACTCCCCCCTCGTGGGCTCTTGCTCTGGGCAGGCCCCTGATTCTCCCCAGGAGGAGGCAGGACCAGACCACTGTGCAGACTCGCGCCCACCCTCGGCCGAGACGAAGGTCCAGCACATCTCATTTCATGCTCACAACAACCCTGAGGTTGGTGCTGTCCCCTCCCCCGCCCCCCATTTTTGAAGTGCAAAAGCCGAGGCTCAGAAAACATATACAACCGCCAAAGTCACGGAGCTGGTGAGGCGTGGTTTGGAGTCCAGATACTACTGGATGCCGCCGCTAAGGAGTCTACCTGGTAAGCGCAGACAACGAGATGCAAAGCTAGGCCAGGGCCAGAGTGCCGGCCGCTGGCTGCTTATACTGACAGGGTACCCACCCCTGTACCCACGGCCATCCCACCCAGACGGGGTCCACTGCCTTAGGCCCTGACTGCCCACCTCTTCGGTCACACCTGCCCCCATGCTGCTCTGCCAAGGCTGCCTCTTCCACCTGCAGGGCTGCTGGAATTACCTTCCTAGGACCCGTGCGATCACATGACACTCCGCACGCCACCAAAGCAGATGGCGCCTTTCCTGGTGGGACGTGCCACCTCCCCTACCACCTGCCCACCGGCCGCTGGGCCTTCACACCCTCTGTTCCCAGGGCCCACTAGCTCCTTCCTCAGCTCCAGTCACATCAGAGGTCCACAGAGGAACAAATGCACCACAGGACGAAGACGTGGGAACCTAAGGCAGCCGGGCCCAGAAAAGGAACCTGAGGCCCAGGACGGGGACAGGGCTGGAGCCCATGACCAGGCTCCCTGCCTGTCCACTGCTCGAGCCATGACCTTGAGAAAAGTGAGAGAAAGGCGAGAAAGGTGGAGTTTCGAGTTCTCAGCAGGCAGGGCTGGGCCGTCTCCCCCACCTGCAGTTAACCACAGGGGGGGATGCGGCGCACCCCTGCGGCACAAAGCAGCAGCCCTCTGAGACGGAGTCTGTGACCTTCAGGTTGTATGAGGATTTCAGTAGTAAGTGGGAAGCACTGAGGCGTCAGACAAGTGAGCAATGCTGAAGCCCTTTGTTTCTGAGCCTGTCTACGAGGCTAAGATTCAAGGAATGTCGTTAGGGAGACATCCACCCTGATTTGCCACCGTCCGTGCACACCTGTCGTCCCAGGGAAGTTATTAAGAGTGCCCTGTTTCACTTGCACAAGTTCCCAGTTTAGAGGATATACTGTAGCGTCGCCAAGGGTACAGCTCTGTCCAAAGATAAATTAGGAGGGCACAGCTGCCTGGTCACAAAGAGTGAGGACGTTTCAGGGTTTTAAATTTTGAGGGAAAAAAATGCAGACAAAAAATTAGAATAGTAAATACTTAATGACCTTTTCACTGCCTAGAGGGAAAAAGGACAGGCCTGTAACCCCAGCACCAAACCCTGGCCCGGGAGGGAAGGGTGCTGGCGGCGGGCCATCGACAGAGGTGGCTAAGCTGGGGGTGAGACCACAAAGTCGAGAGAAATGACTGGGAGCAAACAGAAGGGCGCTGAGAGCCGTCTCCCTACCACACACTGGGGAAGGAGGGGTCCACCGAGTCGGATGAGGACAGAAGCTGCACGAGGGACACGAGCACCAGGCACGCTTTCCACACCACACCGCGGCCCTTCTGCTGACAGAGCCCCACGTAAAGAGTGGACTCCACTGCACTGAAAGCTAAAGGTGCAAAGCTACCTGTCCCAAAACATCGCTGAAGATAAGTGCGTCTGAATTAAACTTACGAGCAACTGGATCTCATCAGACTTCCCCAAAGAAACACAGGGACCCTGAACAATTAAAGAAAACGGGGCGGGGGGGGGGGGGGGGGGAAGATATGCATCCCCTGAAGAAGAGATCTTAAGGACCTCATTGTCTTACGGGGTGGGGGTGGGGTGCTAGCTGTAGAGTCGAGATTAAAGAGCCTCAAAAGCATAAAACCAAATCCATGTGCGAACTTTTAATAAAATTCAGGATCCAAAACAACCGGGAAGTAAACACACTTCTGCGATGAGAAAAATGGATTATGGACTGTTAAGTGTGACAGCGGCACTGAGTTGTAAATGTCCCCATCCTTCAGACATGGTACTTAAGTATTCAGGGTGAAACGACAGATCTGGCACTCACTCAAGAGTATTTCCGCAAAGGAGGAGAAAGGGGCAGATTTGAAGCAAATGTGGAAAATCTTGATAGTTGTTGAAGCCGGTGATGGAGAAATGGGAGCCGTATTATACCACTCAGTCTACTCATGTGTACTTTCAATTAATTCACAATAGAAACTATTTTAAAAGTCAAGTGATACATTCTGAGTGTTCACAAAACAAGAGGGCAGCAGACTACCCAGCCACGCCCTCCGGCCTGACGCAGCTCCACCCAGGCAAAGGGCCGCCTGCTGTTTGGCAACAGTGCACTGTTGTTGGAAGAGCGGTCATATCTTCCCTGAGATAACTGAGGGAGAAGAAGCGGGGTGCAGGAGGAGTTAACTGACACTAGAAACCACAGTGAAAGTTGGTCATTCTCAGAGTTGTAATCCTTAGATGTCGCTGAAGTTACTTTGTAGCAAAGCTGTGAGGAATGGAACCCACAGGAGTCTGAGCACGTGAAACCCACAGAAACAACAATGCAACATTGAGACTCCATTTAAGGTCTTTAAGTGGTTAAAAAAAAAAATTGATTGATCATCTGTGAAGGTTCAGGGTCACTGGGGAGTCCACCCATTCTAAACCACTAACTCTTTGGAATAGTTAAAAAAAAAAACAAAAAACCTAAGAAATAGTAACATACCTAACTTTAGAGTCCACATACCAATTCACATATGTAATAGCATTTGTAACGGGCATAACGCAGGCTTACTGTGGACTATTTTTTATATTAATTTACTTAGTAAGTCACTTAATAATTGTATTAAAATGGAAGTAGCAAAACTATTTGTACTTTTTTCTACAATCCAGATCAAATGTCTTTTTATTATTCTAATTTAGGAAATACATTAAAAAGAGTTTCATTGAAGAGACTCTATTCCAAAAATTCCTCTTAAAAATTAAAAACCTTAGTGTGTAGAATAAAATTAAACAGCACCACAGCCTTATAATTACAGCACGCGTGCATAGCCTGAAATTTGGTTTCATTCCCATCCTGCCATTGGTTAAGAACTATCCATTTATTTTTTCAACCAAAGCTGTCCGATTTCAGGGCAGGTTTATCTGTGAACAGAGAACAAGGGGCCCTCTCCCCCCCAGGCCACAATGCAGAGGCCCACATCAGAGCATGATTTTTCCAAGAGCCGTTAAGGACCTGAAATGAGCCTGGAGATCCAGAGAACTAAAGCTTTTTTGAAAATGAAACAGACCAGAAAATATCCCAGTGCAGAGCACACAGCATGGGTTAGCTGTGCTTCCTGAAGCTCGAGTTTCAATTACACCCGAACACGCGAGGACATGGGTCCAGTCTACATGTAACAGGTGTTTATTATTGGGGGTCAAGGTCAAAAGGACTGAGAGCCACTTCTTTAAGGAGAATGTATGGAGAGTCAGCGGGGATCAGACAGATCGTCCTAATGCTCGCTGGCCATATGACCTTCGCAAGGCTCTTAACCTCTCTGAGCCTCTGTTGTCCACCTTCAAAATGACCACCACCAACTTAGCAAGTTGTCCGATGGATTAGTTAACGTCAGACACAACACAAAGGTTTGACCTTCCTCAAGGTTCTTCGCTTTTTCTGGGCCTTCAACTTTTAAACTGAAAATGTGAAAAAAATGTAGAGTGTAGTGGCTAACACTTGCTGGGCTCTTCTACAGGGATCAGCGGGGAGATTCTCACTCACGGAGGTGAGGGCCGACCCTGCCATGTCACGGGTGGGCGCTGCCCATCCGGGGCTTCACGGAGCCAAGTCTGCTCCCAGGACCCTGACTACAGAGCCCCCCGGCCCTTCCCCACCAGGGCTGAGTCACCTTCCAGATTACGGTTAAAACCATTACGCCTAAAACCATTCTTCTATCAAACTGCTGAGGGCCCGTAAGGATTTAAAAGTTGGTCAGGCTCAGCCTTGGAGAACCTTTCTAACTAAGTGACATCAAAAAAAAGTATTCACAAGGCAGAGAACTGTTTGTGAACAGACACAGCAGTGGCGGAAAACGTCAAGGGACCCAAATGGATCAGGAGAGCCCGGAACAGGTCGGGCCAGGGCCCCATCAGCAGGAGGCCGGGGAGGGCTTAGGGCCCCTGGGAGAAGGCAACAGTATGCCGAGCCGGCAGGGCCTGCAGCCCGCTGGAACCTGGTGGACAAAGGGGACGGGAAATGCCCTGTCCAAGTGGCAGAGCCAGCGGGAAATTTAGGAGCCACGTGCCTGGCGGGAAACGGAGAGAGCTTCACAACACTTCACCATTTTCTTGGCCCAGCAAGTTAATCGCCCTTCTACTCTACACCAAAAAAAAAAAAAAAAAAGTTTAAAAAAACGTGATACTGCTTTAAGTTTTTTAGAACTTTTCTAAAGAAAGAGAGGCTGACTAGTAAGAAGGGATGCTAAGGAAATCAGCACACCTCCTTACCTTCCTCCAGTAAACTGCAAAAGGCAAATTAGTACTTGAATAAGGAGCCGGTGTGTCTGGAATGAAAATGAGACGCACGCAGTTTTAGGGTGCCGCTTCCTATCCCTCTCAGGCTACGGCCCTAACTACCAGCACGAATTGGCCAAAATTCAGCATTTCCACACTTTCCTTCAGAGAAGGGGCCGCAGAAGTACTGGCAAAAAGAAAAACGAAACTGAGAGCGCTCCAGGCTCGCCGCGGCTCGATCTGCGCCGAGCAGCCGCGCTCCTCCCCGTGCCGCCCGCGCCCCGAGCTCGGCGCCCCCGGCCCGGGCCTCAACGCCCTCTGGCGCTTAGAGCCCGGCCCGGGCCTCGGCCCCCGGCCCGCCAGCCCCGTCGGCCCCGCCAGCCCCGCGCGGCGCAAGGGCCCAGGCGCCTGGCGCAGGAGGCCGGGCCAGGCGGGCGCCCGGGCCTCGGGCCTACACGCGGGCCGCCCGGCCCAGTTCCCGCTCCGGCCCGGTCCCAGCCCGCCGGACCGCGGCGGGAACGCAGCGCGGGGAGGGCCCAGGCCGCGCGGGGCGCCCCGACGACTCGGGCCCGAGGAGGCCAGGGCTGCGTGTCCGCCGCGGGGCCGAGGAAACGGCCGGCGGCCCCGACCCCCGGCCTCCCGGCCCGCCAGCCCCGATCCCCCGGCGCCCGCCCGCTGCCCGCGCCGCGCTCGCGCCCAGCCCGCCAACCGCCGCCGGCGCCGCGGGGAGGAGCGCGCGAGCGGCCGGGCCGGCGCCCCGAGCGCGAGGACTCACCGGGGCCGGCTCCCGAGTACATGGTGGTGCCGCCGAGGGGCTCCGGGGCCGAGGGGCGGCCGCGCGCGCGCCACGGGCCCCGACGCCGCGAGCCGCGAGGGAGCCGCCGGCCGCACGATCCGCCCCGGCGCGGCCGCCAAACAGGTTTACCCGACGCGGCCGGGGCGGCGGGCGGAGGCGGCGGGCGGGCGGGCGGGCGGGCGGGGGAGGGGCGAGGGAGAGCGGGCGGGGGAGGGGGAGGGCGGCCGGGAGGAGGGCGGGGGAGGAGGGAGGGGCCGGGGGAGGGGAGGCGGGGCGGGTCCGCGCGCGGCGGCGGCGGCGGCGGCGGCGGCGGCGGCGGGGTGGGTGGGGGACGGGCAGGGGATCGGGGCGCGGGTGCGGGCGCGGGGCCGGGGGGGCCTTGGGGGCGGCCCTCGCAGCCACTCAGAAGAGCGACGTCTCCTCCGACTGGGCGGAGCGGGCCGCGCGGCGCTGCCACCGGAGGCCGGGAAGAAAGAAAAGAAAACACACCCCTTGTTTCCCCGCCGCCTACGGCGCGCGGGGAGCCCGTTCTGGCTGCTCGAGGGCCGGACCCTTCCCCACCCTTAGCCCCCGCCGGACCGGGTGAACTTGGGCACCGTGTTGACGTGGTGGTGTCGCGTCCTGGCGCCCCGGCATCTCCGCCAGGCTTTTTTAAGTTATTAACGAAACAGGAATGTCGCGAAGGTTCCTCCCGACCCGGAGCTTGAACTTGAACGCGCCCCGGTCCTCGCTCACTACCACACCGCCACCTCCCGGCCGAGAACCCAGATAATCCATCTAAAGAACTTTAGTTTTTGGTCAATTTTAGCTGCTGTCAGTGATCAGATCAAAATAACACGCCCCATTCCAGTCCTCGGGGCCTCCCCAGTTTCTTGACGTTGGGCCCTTATCCAATCCCCTCATGCTCCTCCGTGACTCTCGGTATTTGCCCCACTTGTACGGAAACGTCTCCCTCCAGCCCAAATCCTCCTCCATGGATCAAGTCCCCTGGGATCCAGCTGTTTTCTGGAGCCTTTTCCAGGGAGGCGAGCCAGAGGCCAACTCCTTTCTCCCCTAATTGGTAGGCGATTAGCAACCAGAAGGTGAAATACAATCCAGAATTGCTCCTTGTCTTTTAAACATATTTACCTGCTCATTCCTTCATCCTGTAAGCAGGTATTGTCTGCACACCGGGTGCCAGTAACTCTGTGTTCCTCCGGCCCAGGATGGTAGGAGGATGAACGGGACTCTTGCTTGCAAACATCCAATAGGTTTATTTCTAGTCTCTGCAGTCCTCAAGGACATTCTTAAATAAATGCAGGAGAACCAGCCTGTCCTCCAGAGAGAAGCTTAAAAGGACTTCGATCTTCACCAAGTCACTGATATGAACAGGAGTTAGTCTCACGGCATCAGCCTCAGAGATGCCCATCCATCCCTCTCCAATCCTCTGCCCCCCACCTCCACCCTCAACGAGGCCTGGACCACCTCTCCACCTTACACTCATGCTGTGGGAACACAAATCTGCACTTGATCCTAGGCAGCTACTCAGCCGTAATGTGTGTTTAGGAACCCAGGAAGTCCGGGGAAGAAGGCACACCAGGGTGGGACTGGGTACCACCCAGATGTCCATCAGTCTTAGAATAGGTGGTGAGAGCCACATATACTCATAAAGTGGAATCTAGCGATGAAAATGAACACCCTTCATCAAAGTACAACAACGTGGATGAATCTCTACAAGGTTGAGTGAAGGAAGCCAGAAGCCATACTGCATGAGTCCTTGTATAAAATTTCTAAAACAGGCAAAATTGAGCTACATTTTTTAGGGAGACATCATTTAGTAGTAAAACGCTGAAGAGGAAAACAGGTGGCTACCTAACAGTCAGAATGGTGGGTGGGTACTGCTGGGTGTAGGGGTGCTGTGTGACCACGGAGAGGCCCGGGGCTTTGGGGGCACGAGCCTCCTTCCCATGACAGAGCTGTGCTTTCTGCAAGCCTCTTAAGCTGCACATGTTTAAAATATACTTTTCCGGGCTTCCCCGGTGGCGCAGTGGTTGAGAGTCCGCCTGCCGATGCGGGGGACGCGGGTTCGTGCCCCGGTCCGGGAGGATCCCACATGCCGCGGAGCGGCTGCGCCCGTGAGCCATGGCTGCTGAGCCTGTGCGTCTGGAGAGACCACAGCAGTAAGAGGCCCACGTACCGCAAAAAAAAAAAAAAAATATATATATATATACTTTTCTGTACCTTTGCTACATTTCACCATAAAGACATTTTAAAATCATAATCTGTTTAGGACCCTCCACGCCCGAGGGCTGCTCTGCGTCCGCCTGGCCCCCTCCCTCACACAGCCACCGCACTATTTTCCGCCCCAAATCACTGAATCACTCGGAGGCCTCACGGCTCTGCTGCGTGCTCCTGTAATCTCGAGCCTCAGAAAGCGCCCTGAAGGCGCTCTCATTGCCGCCTCCCTTCAGCTCGCCTTCTGCTTCTTTGATGCTCGCGTTGGGTAACTTTGTTGCAAGGGCTCCTTTGCAAGTCTGGCCAGATACTGTGTACCCAGCGCTTCCTTGCGTTGCTTCTCTGCAGAGACAGCTCTAGCCTAAGCCCCGCCTCCCCGCCCTCCCTCACCAGGGATCCTCCTTCGCCCGCGTCTCCCAGGCATCACCCTCCACCGCTAGTGTCGAGGAATCCCGCCCCCTTTCTGCGCGCGCCGCTTTGTCCCCCACGAGCTCCAGGCCCTCCACGTCAAGCCACGTACGTCTCCTCTCCCCTCCTCCCAACCCGCTCTTTCACCGGTGTCCCAAGCACTGCCCACATTCACCATCCACCGAAGAAAAGCCCAGGGCCCTCTGCCCTGTGCCTCTTCCCCAAGGAGTGAGTTCACTTAACCCACTTAATCCAGTCCACTCAGTTCTCTGGGAAATGCCTCTAGAACCTTCTCCAGCCCTTCACTGCTCTGCTTCTCCAGGCCTTCATCCAACACTTGGGTGTTGACCACATGGGGAAGACTCCTGGGTCTTCTGGGGCCCAGTCTTTCTCTCGGATACAATTCATTGCTCTGTATTTGGATCCCATACAGGTCCCTCTGCTCCGCTAAGCTCTCAGGGCTGGAAGCACAGCCAGGGACCCCGCAGGTTTGCATGTCGGGCGCACTGGATCCAGAGCAGTAACCCTGCAGGAAAGGCAAAGGACACCCGGGAAAACACACAGCTCGCTGCTGTGGTCATCGGGCCCACAAAGCGTTCAATGTTGGGGGCCCTTTGTCTCTTCAAGATTAAAATGTTGGCACTGAAATAAAACAGTTTCCAAAAACATGTTCTGCATGTGATAAACGAGGGGTTAGGAGGTCAAATAAGCTGGGAAGCATTGAGTTAAACGACAGTGAACAGTTTTTGGCTGCAGACCTTCTCAGAACCTTTAACACAGTATTAACAGTTATGATGCTAGTGACTTCCCTGGTGGTCCTGTGGTTAGGACTCCGTGCTTCCACTGCAGGGGGCACAGGTTCCATACCTGCGTGGGCAGCCAAAAAATTAAAAAAAAAAAAAAAAAAAGAGTTGTGATTCTACGAAGAGGAAGGAGGGGAACAGACTGGTTGTGTCCCAGCCCACTTGACCACAGAACCCTTTTATCACAGGGTATCTCCAGGTTCCAGGTTCCGGGGAGCACACTTTGGGAAACACTGCGGTAGAGCTCTTCTGTGATGCCTTCCAGCTCTAAGATTCCCTGAATAAAAATATTGGCTGTTTTCCTGAATTAAAAACTCAAGAGCATGGTCGTGAGTTGACAAAAGCCCGTATGTTCCTGATACGTTCTCTCATATCAGGAACAAACGACACTCCTAAGCAGTTTCTTCACACTGAACCCAACATTAGCTGCAAACCACTTAGTTTGAATACATAAACAACTTGGTCATTTGTGCACCCAACAGAGGCTAAGTGGAGAATCCTGAAGATGCAAGCAACCATTGCCACCTCCTTGCACCACCCTGGAGGTGTTGACACCACTGTGCACAGAAGCTGTCATCCACTGGAACAGGGAAGTGCAGGGGAGGGGGCATCTAACCTATGTCCAGGAGACATAGTTTACTCTAGGGTGTGTTCCTTCCTCCGTATAATAAGGAAAGAATAGCCAATATGCCACTGACACTGAAAAATTAACTCAAAATGTATGAAGGATTTAAATGTAAACATAAAGCTATAAAACTTTAAAAATAATAGGAGATGGCCCTCCCTGGTGGCTCAGTGGTTGAGAGTCCGCCTGCCGATGCAGGGGACACGGGTTCGTGCCCCGGTCCGGGAAGATCCCACATGCCGCGGAGCGGCTGGGCCCGTGAGCCATGGCCGCTGAGCCTGCGCATCCGGAGCCTGTGCTCCGCAACGGGAGAGGCCACCACAGTGAGAGGCCCGCGTAACACAAAATAATAATAATAGGAGAAGATCTCTGGGTTCTAGGGCTACTAGGCAAACAGTTCTAAGGGACAATCCATAAAACTAAAAATGGATACCCTGGACTTCATCAAAATTAAAGCTTTTGCTCTGTGAAAGCCTCCGTTAAACGCATAAAAAGACAAGCTACAGAGTAGGAGAAAATATTTGCATACCGCATATCTGACAAAGGACTAGTATCTAGAATATAAAAAGAACTCTCAAAATTCAACTGTAAAAGAGCAAAAAATCTGTTCAGAACATGGGCAATAGACATGGAGAGACGTTTCACTATAGAGAAGAGGCCGATGGCAAACAGGCACATGAAAAGATGTTCAACATCACCGATCATTAGAGAAACGCAAATTCAAACCACAATAAGATAACAACACACACCTATAAGAATGGCTCAAATAAAAAACAGTGACAGCAACAAAGCTAAGGAGAATGTGGAGAAACTAGATCACTCTTGCTTTGCTGGTGGGAACGGCCAATGGCACAGACTTTAGGGAAAACAGTTTGGGAGTTTCTCAAAACACCAAACATATAGCTACCACATGACCCAGCAATCATACTCCTGGGCAACTCTCCCAGAGAAGTGACGACTCGTGTTTACACATAAATTTGTACATGAATATTTATAGCAGCTTTATTTGTATAACCCCAAACTGGAAACAACCCAAATGTCCTTCAGTGGGTGAATGGTTAAACCAACGGTGGTTGGTCCACACCATGGAATACCCCTCAGTAGTAAAAAGGAGCAAACTATTGAAATACGCAACCACTTGGATGAATCTCAAGGATTGTGCAGAGAGAGAAGAAGCCAATTCCTAAAGGTTACATATTGTATGATTGCATTTATATACCACCCCTGAAATGACAAAGTAATAGAAGTGAAGAACAGATTAGTGGTTGCCAGAGGCTGAAAGGGGGTGGATGGGAGGGAAGACGATGGGCTATGAAAAGATGCCATGAAGGGCCCTCCTGGTGGTAGAAAAGTTCTGTATCTTGACCGTATCAATGTTGTTGGGTTTTTTTTTTCCAATTTTTATTTATTGATTGATTTGGGGCTGCATTGGGTCTTCGTTGCTGTGCGTGGGCTTTCTCTAGTTGCGGCAAGCAGGGGCTACTCTTCGTTGCGGTGCGTGGGCTTCTCATTGCGGTGGCTTCTCGTTGCAGAGCATGGGCTCTAGGCGCGCGGGCTTCAGTAGTTGCAGCACGTGGGCTCAGTAGTTGTGGCTCACGGGCTCTAGAGCGCAGGCTCGGTATTTGTGGCACACGGGCTTAGCTGCTCCGCGGCATGTGGGATCTTCCCGGACCAGGGGTCGAACCCGTGTCCCTTGCATTGGCAGGCGGATTCTTAAGCACTGCACCACCAGGGAAGTCCCGACCTTATCAATGTTAATATCCTGGTTGTGATATTGTATGGTAGTTTTCCAGTATATTGCCATTGGGGAGACTGGATAAAGGGTACCTGGGATCCCTCCATTTTATTTCTTACTTAACTGCATGTGAATCTACAATTATCTCAAAACAAACAGGTTAATAATACTAAAAAAAAAAAACAAAAACAAAACACTCTCGTGTGTTTTGAACCACAACCCCCAAACAGACACACACACCCTAGGACAGAATTATTAGATTAATGCCAATGTACCTTGCAAGAAATGTCTCTTTACTGCCTGGAGAAGTCAGGTCCCAGGCTTAAAACTCTAAAAAACAGTTCCTAGGACATTCAAAACTGCTTTCCAGGGAGTTACAACACAATCCAACCTCCCAACCAAGGTCACTTACCTCTGAAGCTATGTGAGTGAGGACACTCACCTGTGTGGTCGCCCTCAGGTTCATGCACGAGGGCTGTAGCTCAACCAGCGACCCCTGTACTTTCCATGTTCTCTGTGAATCCCACCCCCGTCCACCGCCAGTGCTCCAGTAGACAGTTCCATTGCCACCATCAGGGACCGTCAGAAAAAAATATTAGGAACAGATGTGCACTGGGAAAGTGCCACCTGTTTGTTTGTTTGTTTCCTTCATCTGTCATTGAAATATTAAATGTACACTTTGGATATCGCATGGGATTACCCATCAAAAGTGAACTGTTGGTAATCTGAAAAGAAGAGCTGAAACACCCCGGGGATGCCGTATTCTCCTGGAAGAACTAAGTTAGCAGCTGAGCTGCTCAGTGACTCAGGTGACATTTGGCACGTGCCTTCACACATAGCATCCCAAGGTGTTACGCGGTGTTAGTATCCTGTGCGGGCTGTATTCTCACGACTGCTGCCCTTATTAGGGGGCCACAGAAGCAGCCAAAAGATATCCTCCTCATCCGACCAGAGGAGAGAAGGTTGGCAGTGACGGGAGCCATCCGGACCCCTGTCCACCCCCCAGCCCCCAGCTCCATCCACCCCACAGAGCCTGGAGGTGAGCCATCAGAAAGGCCATGGAGGTGACCATGTGGTGTTGTGGTGACATGGTGACAGCCACGTCTTTCAGATCTGCCACCACCATCCTCTACCGGCCTGATGGCCTGGCCCCTAGCGGGATGGGGTAGAGGGGCCTGCACGTCACATTCTGTCCTCTGTGAGCTCGTCTGAATACTGGCTACACCTTCTGCTTTTCCAGACAAGGATAAGTCCTTTTCGGTTTTATTAACTGTTTCTCCTCAAACTGCTGCATTTTCCACACAGGCATTGATCTCCACCTTTCAGGCTGGCACACTTACTTGATGACCCTTAAGCTTAACTCAAGATCCGTTTCCTCCTTGAAGGAACTGGGGTCCTACCTGCAAGGTGCGGGTGGCCTTGCCTCCCCTGTTCCCAGCCTGGGGACAGCCCAGGTCTCTGGAGCACAGGGTGAGGACCTTCCCGCCCCCACCAAGCACGTGCCAGTGCCACAAAGAACTTGTTTATGTTGTAAGGTCAAGAGTTACAAACTCATCCAAATATATGTTCCTCATAGTTCTTGGGGGTGAATGTGGATATGGTGTATGCAACTTGTAGCATTTCCTGGAGTCAAAAGAAATAAAGGCTATTTTTCACATAGGGAGAAACCATTAAGTGAACATTATACTATTTATGAAAGGAATAAAGCATATAAAGTGCAAACAAGTATTCATTTTTAACTCTCCACAATGATTCCTTTCTACTGTCACTTTTATCATCTAGCATGATGTTTCTTTGAAATAATTTATTGATGAACTATCATATAGCAAGGTTTTTGTCTATAAGGTCAATATTTTTAAATTAACCATAATTCTATATACCAGTGACAATTAAAAATTAAATGCAAAGAGTAAAACATCAAAAATCTAAGAATTCATGTAATAAAAGAGGTGCAAAACACATCAGAAATCTATAAAACAGAAATCTGTAAGGCATTACCGAGAAATTTAATAAGACCTAAATAAATGGAGGAAGAGAGCATGTCCCTGAACTCGCTAGTGTGAAGATGTCACTTGTCCCCAGATTGATCTATAGATTCAATGCAATCCCAATACATTTGTTTGTTTTTGTGGGGTGGTTGCAGGGAATGGGATTTGACAAGCTTACTTTACAATTTGTATGGAAATACAAAGGGCAAAAGTAGCTAAGGTGCTCTTGAGAAGAAGAACCAGGTGGCACAGCCTGCTCTGCCAGATCAGGACTTACTATGAAGCCATAGTAATTAAGACAGAATGGCATTGCCTGTCAGTAGACAGAGACCAATGGAAGAGAAAAGAGAGAGGCCAGAAAGTGACCCCACATATGCAGGCACTTGACTTATGAAGAAGTACCTCAGAGCAGTGGGGAAAGGATGGGCTTTCTCCTAAGTAGTGCTGGGACAATTAGGTATCCATATGGGAAAAATGCATCAAAACTCAATTCCAGGGGACTTCTAGACTAAACGTGAAAGGTAAAACAATAACGACTTTATAAGACAATACAGGAGGGCTCCCCTGGTGGTGCAGTGGTTAAGAATCCGCCTGCTAATGCAGGGGACGTGGGTTTGATCCCTGGTCCGGGAAGATCCCACATGCCGCAGAGCAACTAAGCCCCTGTGCAGCAACTACTGAGTCTAGGGCTCTAGAGCCGCGAGCCACAACTATTGAGCCCACGTGCCACAACTACTGAGCCTGTGTGCCTAGAGCCTGTGCTTCACAACGAGAAGCCACCACAATGAGAAGCCTGCGCACCGCAACGAAGAGTAGCCCCCGCTCGCCACAAGTAGAGAAAGCCTGCGCGCAGCAACGAAGACCCAACGCAGCCAAAAAAAAAAAAAAAAAAGACAAAAAAGACGATATAGGAGACTGTTTTCATGACCTTGAGGTAGGGAAAGATTTCTTAAATAAGGCAAAAGAACACTACCATGAAGAAAAATGATGAAATATCGAACTTCATTAAATTAAGCACTTCTTTTCATCAGAAGACACCATAAGCATGCCGCTTATTTGGAATTGATTTTTTAAAAACTAGAAAAAAATCATGAGATTATTAGGAAAATTTGAATTCTGCCTGGATATTTGATGATATTAAGGGATAATTATTAAAAATTTAAAGCTATGATAACTGTGTTTTGATTATGTCAATAAAAAAGGAGTCCTTATCTTTTTCCTTTCTTCTTTTGTTTTTTTGGCCACACGGCACGGCTCACGGGATCTTAGTTCCCCAACCAGGGATCGAACCCGGGCTGTGGCAGTGAAAGTACCAAGTCCTAACCACCAGACCTCCAGGAAGCTCCCCTAATATTTTGTGTAAGTCCCTCTCCATCACCTACCAACCCTTCCCCATGACCGTGGATATTACCTCTTCAGCGCCTTGGAGCATCCAGCTCCCCCCAAGGCCCCTGCCCTACCTGCAGCAGCTGCCTCCCCTTGGCCCACTCTAGTCTACTCGCCTCTCTTTTCAAAGCACGTTAGGTGCTGTCACTTCTTGAAAAACGTCCCTGCCATCCTGTTGCTCGCGGGGTAGAGACACAGCCTGGTGTGGCCTGAGTCCTCGGGAACAGCCCTGCCCTTCCGTCCCTGCTGAGCCTAGGGCTGAGGGCTGTTAGGAGAGCAAACCCACAGGTAAACCCAGGTGTCCACACTGAGGGAGTCAGAGACCAACATGCTTGTCTTCTGCCCACACCTAGAACATCACCTGCCCTTCTGAATGGCACCACGCGAGGGGCGTTGAGGAAGACAGGAAGGGCAGCTAGCACTTATGCTGCGCTTGGGTTTCTGTCCCATAAACACCATCCTGGTGAAGCTAGATGGCCTCACTTCTCTGAAGAGGCAGGGGGTGGAGCCTCGCTGCTCTGGGATGGGTCCTGTGTCCCCCGCACCTGCTGGGGTTAGCGTGCCGTCCCCACTGGGACAACCCGGGCTGGGTGTGGTCAGACGTGAGGGTACACACGTCTCATTCCTACTGTGGGGCCTGGTACTCCAGCGGGTGCTCTGTAATGATGCCCCAACACCCATCCGAGGTCCTCTGTTTCAAGATCCTGTCCTTTCCCCATGGCCGAGCATACAGAGGGCGATCAGAGCTGGGACACATCCGGATCCAGTGCAGTCACAGCAGAGAACGACGTGAATCCATCTGGGGCGGAGGGGGCTGCCGCTTCCATCCTTATTGGGCTCTCAAGTTGAGAAGCGAAGAGTCTCGTTCTATGTTTCTTCCAAAGGCAGAGCTGAGAGTGGCTCCGGGAGAGGAATAACCTCCTGCCCCGCCAGGATCGTGCGGACCGTGAACACTGGCATCGTGAGCTTCCTCCGGCCCAAGTGCCTGTTCTCAACACTGCACATGTATTTCCTCATTCATTCCTCAGGCTACAGATGGGAAACAGGCAGGGGACCACACAGCCCATGAGCACAGAGCCCGGCTTTGAACCCGCGCAGCTTGGTCCCAACCTCGACACCAGCCACCTCCCAACAGGCGCAGGGGGGCTGTCACACCAAGGGTTCCACAGCTGATCTCTTGGTTTCTTCTGACTGTGAAGTTCACCGATGCACTTGGCATTGCTGGTCCCCAGTTTTGTTCACATACTCCCTAAAGTAATTTAAAATATGTTTTATCTCCCTCACACATTAAATTGACACCTAAAATATTTCATAAGTTTAAATAGCTACAAAGAATACAATTTCTGGCATACTGTAAATATTGACACTTAAAAATAAAACTGTCATATCACTTTAAAATGTAACCAGATGGAATATAAATACCATATCGATTTGATATCCAACACGATCCATGACAAGCAGTACACGATGAACCTCTAATGCTTAGACACAGCTTTCTGTTACCCACAGAGATCATCTTTTCCTTTGACTGCTGCCAGGTATTTATCCTAAAATAATATTTTTACATTTGAAAGTTTTATGGATCACTCTACAACATACTTCCCTACAACAAAAATGTGTAAATAAATTGAAATTTTGAAAATTTGTTTTATTTCCTGCGATGCTCTAAGTGTTAAAAATAATTCTTCTGGATTTATTTATCACTATGATTATCAGTTCACAATTGAGCAAAACACAAATATATGACACATTTGGAGGAATAATTCTCAGCCATGAAAAGTACACTTCTGTTGGAAATGCATCTTTTGATATTCATTCTTTTTTTAAAGTACATTTATTTATTTATTTTTGGCTGCATTGGGTCTTCGTTGCTGTGCGCGGGCTTTCTCTAGTTGCGGCGATCAGGGGGCTACTCTTTGTTGTGCTGCATGGGCTTCTCATTGCGGTGGCTTCTCCTTGCGGAGCACGGGCTCTAGGTGCGCGGGCTTCAGTAGTTGTGGCACGCGGGCTTCAGTAGTTGTGGCACGCGGGCTTCAGTAGTTGTGGCACGCGGGCTCTAGAGCGCAGGCTCAGCAGTTGCGGCGCATGGGCTCAGTTGCTCCGCGTCATGTGGGATCTTCCCGGACCAGGGCTCGAACCCGTGTCCCCTGCATTGGCAGGCGGATTCTTAACCACTGCGCCACCAGGAAAGCCCAGAAATGCGTCTTTTAAAGTAAGGAATGGGGGCCCGGGAAGGATTGCTGGCCGGATTGAGACAAGGCTCGTTTCTGGAGATGTCAGTGCCGAGGGCCGTGTTCACATCAGTGGTGGTGGGAATGGAAGGGGCTGTGTCACTGCAGCACGGCAGCTCTGACCCTTCCTAGTGACGTGCCGAAGTCGCATAGTGACCTCCCCTGACAATTACGTGTGGTGACCGAAGGCTGAAGGCTGACCCTTCAACGAGCTCTGCCTTCAGGGTGAGGAAAGCCCCATGCTGGAAATCACCTGGCTTTCACAGGGATCTTTTATGATCCCAATAGAGTCTGCAAGAAAGGCGTGGTGGATCCGATCGCTGCCCAGAAGTCATGGCTCCTGCCTCTTCTCCCACTGGAATGGTTTATTTCTCGATCCGTTGACGCTGGGCTCAACCATGTGACTTGCGTAGGCCACTAGGATGTCAGCAGAGCTGCCCTAAGAGGCCTTAGGTGCCGTTGTGGGGCTGGGCCCGGGACCTGGCTCCCTCCCCATGGCCCACACACGTCACCGAGAGGAACCTTCCTCGTCCTGGACCCTGGGTGACCGGGGAGCCTCCAGCCCAAGCGTAGCTGGGTCAGCCGGCCGCCAGCTGGCGCACAGAAGCACAGTGAAATGAGTAAGCGATGTTACACCGCGAAAGCTGATTCAAAACCCCAAGGGGCTTTTTTTAAAAAGGGAAATTGACAAACTGATTTCACTTATGTTTTTTCTTGGCCGTGTGGCTTGCGGGATCTTAGTTCCCCAACCAGGAACTGAACTGGCACCCTCGGCAGTGAAAGCGCAGAGTCCTAACCACTGGAATTCCCTCAAAATTTATATATAACTGCAAATGAGTTAGAAGAGCCAAAAAGAAAATATCTTGAAAAAAGAACAAAGTTAGATGACTCACACCGGCAACTTCAAGACTGATTATAAAGTGACAGTCATCAAGGTGGTGTGGTCTGGGCAGAAAAGTACTTACCTGAGATTGATGTCTAATATTCTTTCACTTAGAGGCACCAAGTTTAACTCAAGGTTTAAGGGGTATAAAATATTGTTCATTCATTTATACCTTTGCCGATAAAATGTTTTTAAAATGAAAGTTTTTATCACTTCTTTAAATAAATTATTTTGTCAAACTCTTAGAGCCACAGACTTAGTTTATTCAATTTATGCAAAAATATGGCATAGAATCTGATTTGTAGAGCCTCTCCTCCTTATCAAACCTGTCAGCCAAAGACACGCTCCTGTCAGAAGGTGACTTCGTTTTACAATTCAAATGTTAATACGTGTTTCCACAAATTTTATAGAATCCACTTAGAACTAAATCAAGGAATGCATTTTGTAAGACAGATTATTAAAAGCAGTCAAAATTAAACTAAAGGTCTAAAGTAATCAATGTATCTATTTTACAATGTGTTTCAAGAGCAAGAAAATAAATAGATATGCTCTTTAACATTACTTAATTTATAATAATACAGTTTAGAATGTACCCAGCATGGTAAGTCACTTATGAAGCAAGGGGCTTGATAGGAAGCACGGTATTCTTTGGTAAATATGTGTGAATGTGTGCACTGATGTGTGTTTTTTGGCTTTTGAGATTAATTGAGAATCAAGTATAAAAATCAGAAATAATTCCACTCATTTTTGTTAAACATCACAATTGGATTTTCCTAATTAATTTAAAGAGAAAGGCATATACTGCTTAAAAACAATCACTCTGACAGCTCACTTGTCATATTTACTTTTTGTTGTTGGGAGTGGGAAATACTAAGCATTTGAGAAGATGAAGTAAGATGAGGATTGATCAAAATTAGAGTTCTTGAAGTGATTGAATAAAATGGGTTTTAACTACCTCACTGATTAATGCTCATCCATGGTGAAAGAGACTGCCGAAGTTTCATCTGGGTTTTATCCAATGTATCTTGGAAACTGGGATAGTTCCAGAAAACACTCCAGTTCGATTTCACAGAACTGTCATGGTCACCATCACCGTTTCAGCTCTGTGAAGGGTCTTTCTCTCTCCACCTAATGACAGGCCATCCAGGATGAGTCCTGAGGTTAGCAAAGAAAGAGAATTGCTGCATATATCTAAAAAGGTATTTTTGGCATTTAATATTTCTTATCAATGTCTCTGCTTTGCTCTCATGAGACTCCATGGCCGCTCTTGTCTTTGATGCATATTGGGGACACAAGGGGAACAGTCTAGGTCACCCCGCCCCCAGCCCCACTCCCCGAATTCAGAACATCCCAACAGCCAACACGCCCAGAGCCTGGGCCCCAGGGCACACGGTCCTGGCCTGGCCATGAAGCTCCCAAGCTCAGGTCCAGGCCTGAGGTGGACTTCGGACAGGTGAAGGGCCTTCCTTCCTCACAGGGAGAAGCATCTGGAGAAGCGGGGCCTCTGGAAAGGGACCCTCGGGGCTCTTCATGCTCCCTGGTGATTTGAGGACCCAGGGGCTCCTCCCCAGCTTGGAGACCATGGTTCATCCACGCTCTGGGACTCAGGCCGACTGACCTGGAGACGCTGGACAGGGCTCCGAGTCAGGAAACGCCGGAGCCACGCATGCGAGATGCAGGCTTCTGATCCATTCCTGCATCGCTGCTGGAAGGGAACGTGGTCCGTGTCCTCCACATAAGACGTAGAAAGGGCACTTGTGTGTTACAACGACTGGCACCTCGGGAAATTTAACCGGTAAGTTTCAGCCTATAACTTTATGCACAGGATAGGAAAGGGCTGGGACAGCTACGCCGAGTGGTTCCAAGATGGTACAGGACAGACAAGGGGCCTGGTCAGGGCCGCTTAGATGGGTCAGTTCCCTAATGAGCTCCTATGGGACACTAAGGATTGTTAGCATCAATCCCCTACATTTCTTTTCCTTTTTTATTGTGGTAAAATGCACATAACACACAACGCACGTAACATAAAAGCTACCATTTTAAAGTATGTGGTTCAGTGGCATTAAGTATTTGGTTGGCCAAAAGGTTTGTTCGTTTTTTTCCTGAAAGATGGCTCTAGCAGCACTTAGCTGTCTTTAACTTTATTCGAAACAATTTTGTTAGACTGTATGTGACAGCTGTCATACCAGCATGCATTTTAAAAAACCTTACCAAAATTGATGAATTTTTGTGTAATTGAACGTGGAAGAAAAAAGCAACATTTTTGGCATATTATGCTTTATTATTTCAAGAAAGGTAAAAATGCAACCAAAACGCAAAAAAAGATTTGTGCAGTGAATAGAGGAGGTGCTGTGACGGATCGAATGTGTCAAAAGTGAAGTTTCGTGCTGGAGACTTCTCACTGGACGATGCTCCACGGTCAGGTAGACCAGTTGAACTTGATGGCAATCAACTCGAGACATTAATTGAGAACAGTCAACATTATACCACGAGGGAGATAGCCGACATACTCAAAATATGCAAATCAAGTGTTGAAAATCATTTGTACCAGCTTGGTTATGTTAAGCGCTTTGATGTTCGGGTTCCACGTAAGTGGTAAAAAAAACTTCTTGACCGTATTTCCCCATGCGATTCTCTACTTAAATGTAACAAAAACATTTGTTTTTTAAAACAAATTGTGGGGATTTCCCTGGTGGCGCAGTGGTTAAGACTCTGCCTGCCGATGCAGGGGACACGGGTTCGAGCCCTGATCCGGAAAGATCCCACATGCCGCGGAGCAACTAAGCCCGTGTGCCACAACTACTGAGTCTGCACTCTAGAGCCCATGAGCCACAACTACTGAACCTGCGCTCTAGAGCCCGTGAGCCCCAACTACTGAGCCCACGTGCCACAGCTACTGAAGCCCGTGTGCCTAGAGCCTGTGCTCCGCAACGAGAAGCCACGACAATGAGAAGCCCCAGCTCGTCGAAACTAGAGAAAGCCCACGAGCAGCAACGAAGACCCAACGCCGCCATAAATAAATACAAAACAAAATAAAACAAATTGTGACGGGCGATGAAAAGTGGACACTGTACAATAATGTGGGACGGAAGAGCTTGTGGGGCAAGCGAAATGAACCACCACCACCCACATCAAAGGCTCGTCTTCATCCAGAGAAGGTGATGTTGTCTATACGGTGGGATCGGAATGGAGTCCTCTACTGTGAGCTCCTTCTGGAAAACCAAACGATTAATTCCAACAAGTACTGCTCCCAATTAGGCCAACGGAAAGCAGCACTTGACAAAAAGCATCCAGAATTAGTCAGCAGAAAACGATAACCTTCCATCAGGATAACACAAGAGCGCTTGTTTCTTTGATGACCAGGCAAAGACTGTTACAGCTTGGCTGGGAAGTTCTGATTCATCTGCCATTTTCACCAGACACGGCACCTTCGGATTTCCATTTATTTACGTCTTTACAAAATTCTCTTAATGGAAAAAATTTCAGTTCCCTGGGAGACTGTAAAAGGCACCTGGAACAGTTCTTTGCTGAAAAAGATAAAGTTTGGGGAAGATGGAATTATGAAGTTGCCTGGAAAGTGGCAGAAGGTAGTGGAACAAAATGGTGAATACGTTGTTCAATAAAGTTCTTGGTGAAAATGAAAAATGTGCCTTTTACTTTTACTTTAAAACCGAAGGAACTTTTTGGCCAACCCAGTACACTCATAAAGCTGTGCTATCATCACGTCTGCTCTAGTCCCAGACTTGACAGAAAGCCTGTACTCAGCAGCTCCCCGCACCAGCCCCGGCAACCACCGCTCTGCGCTCTGTGCCTGTGGCTTTGCTACTCGGCACAGCTCGTGCACATGGAGTCATGCAGTGTGTGGCCTTGTGTGTCTGGCTCCTTGCACTGAGCATAATTTTGATCCCCTGCATTTTGAGGTTCCCTTTATCTAGGGTAACATGCCCATTGCTTGCTTCCAGGTGCAACTGTGGCAGAAGTGAAGGTGGGTCCCAGCACCCGAAGCCCATCACCCTGTCACAAGCCCAGGAACCCAGCTCTCCGGCTCTCCCCTCCAGCAAGGCCGAGGGCACCATCCTGGGGCTGGGACTAGCTGGGCCCCAGCTCTGCGGTCTCTCTCTCTGGCCTCCTTGAGGGTAAACATTGGCGAACGATCCAGGCTGAGTGCTTGGGTCTCCTTCAGCCCAAGGAGCCCGGGATTCCCATCATTTCTTATTAAGGTGTCGGTTACTAATAAGACCCGGCGTGCTAAGCGTCAGGGACGTTCCTGCTTTGATGTGGCTCAAGAAGCTGCGAAGAAAGGTTTCCGTCTCTGAGAGTGGAACCCGGGCCCAGGGAGAGCGGGGTGGCCTGCTCTGTGTCCACAGTCATGGTTAGGCTAGGCCTGGCCTGGTCTCGCCCGGAGGAGCCGGGACGCAAGTCTGGTCCCGTCTGCCCAGTGCACTGGAGTCTCCAGGTGGCTAAGCCCCCCATCTTCGAGCAGTGCACGCTGCATATGACACTCACCTCTCCAGACGCGACCCCGACCCCGCGGGACCCCAGAAGCCAGGCAGGGATGGAGCCCCACACGTGAAACGACGAGCTGTGAGCAGTAGAGGAAGGGGAGGGGGGGGGAATGTGTGCCCCACAGGCCCCAGGAGGGCCCCTTCCCCTGCCCCGAGATGCCCGCCACTTAGGGGGGGTCCTAGAGAAAGACCTCTGGGAGCAGGGCCAGCGTGGGGAGCGGCACGGCAGCAGCCTCCACAGCCTCCAGGAGACGGCATCTCAGGACCACCGGAAGGGAAGGGTTCTGGGAAGATGTTCACAGTGAGACCAGGAAAGACCTGACACACTGAGTTAAAAAAATTAAGATTCCAAGTAGGAGTTCTGAAGATGAGGAATATCCTAAAAGTAATGGAAGAATAAGGAAACAGAAAAACCAATGCTTTTTTTGACCTTAAAGAACTTAAAAAAAAACGTGTGGGACTTTGAATTCCAATAAAATGTTCCATCAGGAGCAGAGAAGGTGCAAAAGAAACAGAACGCAACAAGCGCAACACAGCACCGTTTAGATACAGACGGTGAGCTGCTGGTGCCTTACCGCTGGCACTGGGCTTGCAGTAACTAAGCACGTGTGTGTTTGGGGGTGATCCCCCCCACCCCGTTTCCTGTGACTCACTCAGTGGCAGCAGATTTGTAATAATTTCCTGGGAAGTTACTCATTAGCTGATTTCTCCAGATTACTTTCCACGGTGGGGCAACCAACTAGCCAGTGTCCAAGAGAGAAACCGGGAGTTAGAGGTGTTCCGGCTGAGAGACCCGGGGAGGCTGGGGTCTGCAGAGGCCCCTGAGGGAGGGCCTGCTTGCCCAGTGCCCCTCCCTGATGGATCGGGGCACGTTGTCGGAGGGCTGCGAGGCCAGGTGAGGGCGAGACGGGAAGATGAAGGACGGAGATCGGGTCCCTTTTGAGAGTATCTGAGAGTGTCCCAGATACAGTGTCCCAGGAGCACTGGGGACCTTGAGGGTTTGGGGGAGGAGAGGTTTGGTCCCTCTGGGGCAGGGCCTGGAGGAGGCGGGACAGAGGGAAGGGCTGGGCCGCGCTCTCCCTCACCAAGGGCGAGGGCTGGTCCAAGGGCAACTCGAGGGGCAGAGGAGCCCAGGGGAGGGGCTCACTGCACAGGTGGGACAAGGCGGCTGGAGGAGGAAGAGGAGCGGGGTCTGTGTCGGGGGAGTTGGACTCCCAGACCCTGCTAGGTGGGGCTCTTTGGAATTTGCAAAGTCACCCCCAAGTAGAGTTAGCTTTGCACCTGTGCTGCTCCTGGGAGCTGGGCTGCGGGTGTGGGAGAACTAATGCCTGGTCACACTGTGACACCAGTACACCTTGCCCCACCCCCCACCCCCCCACCCCACCTGGGCACGCCCACGACACCGCCCTCCAGCCCACGACCAAGAACACAGCAGCAGCTGAACGTGTCAGGCTGTTGCTCGCTGCAACGAGGGAGAACACACATCCTGAGGAACCAAGGGGGCGTCTTTAGAAAAGACTTAACATGTGTGCATTAGAGTCCTGGCCCCACTGGCTGAGAACAACACACATGCTTCCTCCTACAGCTGAAGCTGGAAGTCTGAACTTAGTCTTGCTGGACTAAAGGTGAGGCTGGCAGGGCCGGCCCCTTCTGGAGGCTCTAGGGGAGAATTCACTCCTCGACTCTTTCAGCTTTTGGAGTCGGCCCACATTCCTTGGCTTGTGGGTGCATCACTCCAATGTCTGCCTTCATTGTCACACTGCCTTCTCCCCTTCTGCAGACAAACGTTCCCTCTTGTAAGGGTCCCCCTGAGTTACACCAGGCCCATCCCAACAGCCCCATCTCAATATCCTTAACTTAATCGCACGAAAAGTCCCATTTGCCATAAAAGGGAGCACTCACAGGCTCTAGGGATCAGCACGTGGACAACTTGGGGCCGTCACTCAGCCCAGCACAACAGAACCTGGGATGGGCTGAGGTCATTTGGGGGAGGGCTGAGCAAGTGGGGTCTGCTCCGCATTAGGCGCTCTTGGGAAGCGGGGGGAGCTTTGTGACTGGGCATCTTATCGGTCTTGTCGGGAGGGAGGGGCAGCCATGGGTGGTAAAGCAGTAGGAATCGCTCAGGTCAGCAGGGGGCAGGTGGGCGGAACGGTCGGCCACTTTTGCTGTTTGGACAACTCATGGTTTTTGTCTTGGTCCATCACAGTCACAGACTGACCTGTGTGATGTCCACATCCTATGAAATTGCTGGGGTTCAGCAGGACGCAGGCTGTGCTGTGAGGGCCACGCCAGCTCCCAGATGTCAGGGGCTGCCCTGCTCCAGGCTTCCACATCCAGTCTAAGCTGGGGGAGGAGAAACATTTCAAACCGGATAAGAGTTTGGATTTTAATTATCAACTGGAATGAACTGGGCTTATGTCATTCTGGTCTGGCTGGACTTTCCAACAGCAGACCAGAGGGGCCACAGATGGCCTCTATTTTCTTACCTGCTTTGCTCACTCCTGGGCCCCCAGGGCTTAGGACAGGGCTAAGAAAAGGGAAGACGGCAAGTAGGCAAGGCTGTGGAGAAACTGGAATTCTTATACGTTGCCAATGAAAATGTAAAATAGTGCAGCCGCTTCAGAAAGTACTCCGGCAGTTTCTCAAATGGTTAAACATGGAATTAGCATATGACCCAGAAACTCCATTCCTACGTATATACCCAAGATAAATAAAAATATGAGTCTGCACAAAAACTCACGCACAAATTTCCACAGGAGCGTTATTCATACATAGAACCAAACAGTAGCAACAACCCAAACGTCCATCAACTGATGAGACTTTGTGGTCTATCTCTACCATGGAATATTACTTAGTGATTTAAAAAGGAAAGAAGTAGGGGGCTTCCCTGGTGGCGCAGTGGTTGAGAGTCTGCCTGCTAATGCAGGGGACACGGGTTCGAGCCCTGGTTTGGGAGGATCCCACATGCTGTGGAGCAACTAGGCCCGTGAGCCATGGCCGCTGAGCCTGCGCGTCTGGAGCCTGTGCTCCGCGACAGGAGGCTGCGATAGTGAGAGGCCCGCGCACCGCGATGAAGAGTGGCCCCAGCTCGCCGCAACTAGAGAAAGCCCTCGCACAGAAACGAAGACCCAACACAGCCATAAATTAAAAAAAAAAAAAAAAATTAAAAAGGAAAGAAGTACCGAAACATACTACAACACGGACGGCCCCTGACAACATTATGACACTGAGGACCACACATTGTGTGATTCCATTTGTATGGAAAGATCCAGAAGACGCAAATCCCTGGAGCCAGAAAGTGGAGTCGTGATTGCCAGGGGCTGGGGGTGGAGGGGGATGGGTAAGGGGTGCAGGGTTTCTTTCGGAAGCAATGAAGTGTTCTGAAGTTGACTGTGGTGATGGCTGGCCACAAGGCAAAGGCTGGCAGGTTCAGATGACCTGGAATGTTCTAGGCCCGTGTGGCTGAGGTGGAGGGGGACAGAGAGCCACGGTAGGGAGCTGGCAGGTCTGGTCGTGCCAGGCCCTGGAGCAGTCTGAATTCTAATATTTTATTTTAAGTGCCAGGAAGCCTTTGGAGGTTATGAGCGGGGTAGGGGTGGTGTGTGTGTGTGTGTGTGTGAGAAAGACACGGTCTGATTATAATTTAAAAAGATAAACACACTCTACTGGCCAGTGAGCTAAGAATGTTTTTACATTTTTAAAGGGTTGTCAAAACAGAAAAAAAGAGATAATGCGACAGGGATCATATCCAACCTGCAAAGCCTGAAATACTGTCTGGCTTTTTATCGAAAAAGTTTGCTGACCTTCTCACGTCTTCAGAGAAAACCAAGGGCAGAGCCGTCAGTTCTTTCTTGGGTGAAAGAAGGATCTGGGGGAGGGACTGAGAGTGAGGCTTTGCCCTGGATGAGATGCTGTTGGGAGGGGGTAGTTTTGTGATTGGGCCTAGAAGGAGGGGTACCGAGAGCCGAATGAAGCTGCGCGGTGCAGACCACCCAGGACCTGCCGTCACCTGTCCCCACTTACATGTCCCCTGGACTCCTGCGGACACCGTGGGTGACCATTCATCCCCCTACATAAGTAGGTACCTAATGTTTTTTAATAAGACATTTGATACTTTTTATTATCGTGGTAAAATACACACAACACAAAATTAACCATTTTTAAAGTGTACAGTTCAGTGGCATTAAGTACATTCACCATGTTGTACAGCCATCATCATTACCTAGTTCCAGAATTTTCTGTCACCCCAGATGGAGATGCTGCATCCATTAAGCAGTCGCTCCCTAGTCCTCCTCAGCCCCTGGCAACCACTGACCTGCTTTCTGTCTTTAGGGACGTGCCTATTCTGGACATTTCCTATAAATAGAATGTAAAGGAAAAAACTTTGGTTTTACTTTACATTGCTTACGACACTTTACTCACAACGTTTCCCTTCTGACACTTCTGGTCCCTCAACGTGTGGGCGTTTTCCCCACACCGAGCGATTCTGCAACACCAGCTGGTACCCTGCAGTTTAGCTCCGTCCTGACCCCATCTACCGGGAGACAGCATCAGACGCCCCAGGCGAAGGGCTCAGCCACAGGCTGTCCTGTTCTCCAGTGCCGATGGCACCATCACCGGTGCTACTGCTGCCACAGACTGACCCTCCCCTCAGGTCCCATGAATTTGCTAGCGCAGCTCACAGAACTCAGGAAAACATTTAACTTATTAGATTTCATTACTATTAAAAGAACAGTTTATTACAAGAACAGAACTCAGGGACATCCAGAAGGAAGAGATGTGCAGGGCAAGGTGTGTGGGAAGGGGTGTGGAGCGGCCATGCCCCGGGCGTGCCCCAGCACCTACGCGCGCCCACCACCCCGGAAGCTCAGACCCTGTCTGTGTGGGCTTTTATGGAGGTACCGCTGCATAGGCACGACTGATCAAAGTCCCAACCCTGTAGTCACGGGCAGTTCCTCTAGCAACCAGCCCCATTCCCCAAAGTCTCCTCATTAACATAAAATCAGGTGTCATTGAAAGGGGCTTGTTAAGAATTAATTCCAAAGGACACCGGTGTCTCTCTCATCTCCTAGGAAATTCCAAGGTTTTTTGAGAGCTCTGTACCAGGAATGGGAGGAACACCAAATTTCTGTTTCTTATTATAAATCACAAAACCACATGGAATCACACAGTCTGTGGCCTTTTGTGTCTGGCTTGTTTCACAACCTAATGTTTTCAAGGGCCATCCGTGTTGTAGCGTGCGTCGGTACTCCATTTCTTTTTATGGCTGAATAATATTCCGCGGTGTGGACACACCACATTCTGTTTATTCACTTGCTGAATTTCTTAATTATCTTTAACAGTTTTTCTGGAGTTTTTAGGATTTTCCATGTATAAGATCACATCACCTGTGAATAGAAGTAGCTTTACTTCTCTCTTTCCAACGTGGAGGCCCTTTATTTACTTTCTTGCCTAACTGCTCTGGCATGAACTTCCAGTCCTACGTTGAATGTTAAGTGGTGAAACTGGCATCTTTGTCTTGTTCCTAATCTTGGGGCAATTAAAATTTTTTCTGACTTGGCTGTATTTTCTAATGTTCTCCACTACTCTAATGTGTAAGTATGTGCACCACTTACACACTCGTGCAATAAAAAAAGACGAATGTTTGAAAAGACGTCAGTGCCTAAAAATGTTTGGGTAAATTTAAAGCGCATTCTTCCCCCAGAGGGGAAAATGGCTAGAAAGACTGTCTGTTTTTGTTGTCAAATTCATCAAGAAAACAAACTAAAGTCAAGTATGATTTAAAAGTTTTAAAAGATGTGCAGCCCTCATTGGTGGTACACAAACCTGGTCAGACCTGGGCTGAGAGGGTGGCAGTCAGCCCCACCCAGCAAGGGGAGCCCCAAATAGAGAGACTGAGCCCGACTGCCCTGAGGGTGGCTGACAGTGTCCGGCACCTGCACTCGGTCCCGGCTGCTGTGTCCTGCCCTCTGCTGCATGAAGGGACAGCACGAGGGGCTGGGTGGGGTCGGAGTTTGGGGTGCATCCCTCCAGGATGGGGCAGGTGAACAGAGACAGAAAAGGGCTGGACCCACCAAGGACACAGTGTGAATGACTGCATCTCTACGTACTGAGCCACCAACAATTGAACGATTTCATCTGCAGCAATGAATGGACCTAGAGGTTACCGTACTGAGTGAAGTCAGTCAGATAAAGACAAGTATCACATGATATCACTTACATGCGGAATCCAAAAAGATGAAGACTTAGAAAACAAATTTACGGTTACCAAAGGGGAAAGTGTGTGTGTGTGGGGATAAATCAGGAGATTGGGATGAACAGATACACACACTGCTATATATAAAACAGATAAACAACAAGGACCTACTGCAGAGCACCCAGAACTGTACTCGTTACCTTGTAATAACCTATAATGGAAGAGAATGTACAAAAAGAATACATATATTTACATAGATATAACTGAATCACTTTGCTGTACCCCTGAAACAATGTAGATCAACTATAATTCAATTAAAAAAACAGAACAGAAAATAGTATATGTCACACCTAGGTTAAGCAAAAAATAAATAAATAAAATTTAAAAAGAAAAAAGAAAAATTTAAAACATAATAGCATCAAAAACACAGAACAGGAACACAGCTAACAGAAGATGTTTAAGATCTTTATTTACACTGAAAACGGCATGGCATTACTAAAATTAAAGATATAAAGAAACAGAGATCTATTACGTTCATGTTTCTAAGACTCAACATTCTGAAGATATTTGTTCTCCCCAAACTGACCTATAAAGCCAATGAAGTTCCAACCGCAACAATCCCTCCACCAATTTTTCAGATAAAATTACACTGGGGTGCAGTTAAGAAAAGGAACAGCCATGCCCCAGACTGGGAGAAAGTGTGTGGGAAACAAGTATCTGACGAAGACTAGTATCTGGGACACAGAGGGAATTCCTACCACCCAGTGGGTAGGAATTCCTATCTACCCAACAGAGTGATAAACAGCCCAATTTTATTGTATTTAATTAATTAACCAATTAATTTATTTTGGCCATGCCACATGGCTTGAGGGATCTTAGTTCCCTGACCAGGGATCGAACCTGTGCCCTCGGCAATGGAAGCGCCGAGTCCTAACCACTGGACCGCCAGGGAATTCCCAAACAGCCCAATTTTAAACAGGGCAAAACATGTGAGCAGGGACTTCCCGGGAAAGATACAGAAATGGCCGGTAAGTATAGGAAAGGACACTCAACATCACTGTACATTAAGAAACACAAAATGAGATGGAACACATATTCACTAGAAAGTCTAAAATTATAAAAGACTGACAATGCCAAATACTGGTGAGAATGTGGAGCAGCAGGAAGGCTTATGTGCTGTTGGCTGGAGGGTAAAATGGTACAACTACATCGGAAAACGGCTGGGCAGTTCTTAATAAAGTTGAACACTTACCGTAAGTTCCAGAAAGTGTACTCATACTTGTTCGCCCACGAGAAACGGAAACACGTGTACTTGTACACAAATGTCCACGGCGGCTTCATTCATAATAACCAGATTGAAAACAGCTCAAATGTCCCATCCACCAACAGGTGACAGGTGAACTGGCTGTGAGACCACGGAGTATCATCAGAAATAAAGAACAAATCCTGATGACGCAACAACACGGATATTCCAAAACATCACCGAGTCAAAGAAGCCAGAGACGGAAGAGTGCATACAGTAGTTCCAGAAGCAACCTGGCGTGTAAGGCCAGATCTACGGCGCAAGAGACCAGGCCAGCGGCTGCCTCGGTGGGTGTGGGGACTGATGGGGAACTGGATGCACACGTTTGGAGAAAGTCATCCAGCTGTTCACTCAGCAGGTTCTTACTCTGTGTGAATTACATCTCAATAAAGTTGATAAAAGGCAAGCAGGGTGGCTGTAACCCTTCTGGGGAAGCAGTGGCTAGGAGGGGCCCCAGGCAGACTTTTGGGCTGCTGGTACTGTCCTGTCCCTGAGGCTGGGTGCCAGCAATATGAGTGCTCCTTTGTGAAAAGTTCAGAAAGCTCAGCGTTCATGTGCCCTTTTCTCTATTTAAATTACTCTTCAATTAAAATACTGTTAAAATACATGGAGCTGGAGAAAGACAGAGGGTGAGGTTGTGAGCAGGCTCGTATTCACCTTCTTTACTGCTTCTCCTGGCCAACGCGGACAGGGTCGAACGCCTCAGTGGGTAGCTGTCGTCTGCAGAACGAGGTGGTGGAGCCACGGATGGCCCTTCTGACGGCCCCGGGGCCACCAAGCGGCCAGCCAACACCATCTGCTATCTGTCTCCACCCGTTCTCACACCAAAATGCCCTTCCCTCTGACTTACAGGACGCTTCCAGACTTACCTGCAGCTCTTGGTACTGGAGGGAAAGTCAGAGCAGGAGGCAGAGGACACGTGCCGCGGCCGTGGCTCACAGCCCCGCAGTCGAGCCCCTGGGAGCGTGTGAAGGGCTTCATCATTCACACCGCTCGCTTTATTTAACCTCACGATCACCATCCTAAAGATGAGGAAGCGGAGACTGGAGAGCCCGAGAGAAACTCAGAAGGGCGACGTCCCCGAGCTTCTCTTCAGACGAAGAGGACGCCAGGCAGCCCAGAGGGGAGTGACTCTGCTGCATGGGGGGACGTGTGTCTTCCTGCAGGACATGCTCGAGTCCCTCCACTGGGGGCTGCGCCCCGGCTCTCCTCCCTCCAGGTTCCCAGGGCTGCAGACCCCCGTCCTGCGCACCAGAGGCTTAGCGAGATGAGGGTGGGTCTGGGGTCTGTCCTGCTGACAGTTCCCTTAAGAGAACAGGTTCCCCGAGGCTGGACGGGTGGCGGTGACACCAAGCCTGTGGAGGGAAGTCCTTCAGGGACGACATCACCCTAGCTCGGTTTCTGCATTTAACCGTGAAGATGGAACAAAAAGGTTAACTTATGAGGAGTGTTCTCGACTTGTCGACAAGACAAAGAATAAAAGAAACGAATCATTATCGAGAGCTTTCCTGTATGTTACGGTATCTGACAAGTCACCTGAGAAATTTCAGATGCTCTGAAGGAACAGAACCAAGAGGAAGGATATGACACCCAGCGCTTTACTGGTAACACCTTTTTAATAGGTCAAAGTAGCTGTACAGCTCATTATATTCTTCCTGAGAATAATTTATTTCCCCCAACAAACTAAAGAGAGGGCGTATTTTTCAAAACTATTTAACAGAATGGATGGTAAAACTGGACATCAAAAGGAAACCAAATCTCTGTTTTGCCCAATTCCTTCTTGGGAAGACAGACGCAATGAAGGGTTAGTTAACTCCAGTGGCTGTGAAATAGTCAACATGGCTTTAATCTTTCTTTATAAATTATATAAAAATGGAAAACAGGGATGGTTCCAGAACTTCTTCTCAATGCGGTTCGGAGGTGCTCCGGTACAAAGCATTTCTGCTTCCAAGAGAAATAACAGCGCTACAAAAAACCGGCACATTATTCTGGTGGAAAAAGACAAACGTTTTTAGTGTGTTCTACAGCTAGTTTCCAACCAAATGCTTCACATACTCACATGAAAGTAAAAGGCAGGAAAGACAAGAGGGTTGTAGTTTTCTTCTGAAATTACTCAAGTCTTCAAAATATAGCTTTTATATTCTTTCTTTGTGAAGTGGTATAGCATATTGCAAATGAACGGCGTTCTAACGACAAAAATTCCAGCCTGGGTAGTGAGTCTGCGGTTGGCAAAGGGATTCTCAGCCCCTTGGGTTTCCTGGAATCCTCCACTTCCCCGTCTTCTTCCAAGGACCAGTCCGGCCAGTTCAGGAACCAGTGCATCACTGCCCTGGCCGCTTCCACGAAAGCATATCCTGATGTGAACAAAATCTGTTCTTCATGATTCTTTAAAAGCTTCTCATGTACAATTTTTATTCTCAGAAAAATGCCACATTTTGGATCCCGGACTTTTCTGAACACCATGATTAAAGAACCAAAACCAAAACAACCCACATCAAAATGCGGTTAAACTTATATGAGATTTTCAACCATTCTCGGCCAGAGTGTTGGCACTGTGAGTGCTGGCGCCCACGGCCGGCCAGAGCCTCGCTGCTGGTGGCGGCGGAGGGGGGAGCAGGCCCCGGCGCTCAGTGTGGCCTCGTCTGCCCCAGGGCCTTCAGTCTGGCCTGGTCGATGACATCGAGCAGGTTCTTGGCGTCCACGGCCAGGGCGTGCGCGGCCGTCAGCATCTGCTTCTTGTACTCCTGCTGCAGGCTGGTCATGACATACTGCTGGGCCAGCTTCATCTTGTTGATGAGCTCCCCCAGGTCGGAGTTCAGCAGCTTCTGGGCCATCTCAATCTGCAAGGACAAGAGGGTCAGGAGCGCCTCCTGCGGCCAACACTCAGGGCATTCTTAGGTGCTTTTCTTAGGTGCCTCCAGGAGCAGAAACTTTCTTACTTCCCCTTAAACAAGGCAGACCCTGGTCTCCACCTCCAGGCCCACAGGCTTTCTACTGCACCTGCTTCAAGACCTTCCTCTGCTACGCAGGAGACGGTTCAAGGGTGTCACCAGACACTTGCTCCACTCTGACGTGAACTCTAGACCCTTCCAAACGGATCAGAGGTGGGGAGTGGGGTCAGGCTGGCGGAAGGAGCCATAGGGCCGGAGAGCTTTGCTTGGGGAGTCTCGCGATCCCTCCAACCTGTGTACTTAACCAGCGGCGATCTAGCCACGTGCTCTTTCAACAATCAGCGAGCACTTACTGTACACAAGGCCCTTGGAGTTGTGGACGCCAGAGTGACCCAACGTGTCTGTGTTCACAGCCCAGCGTGGGAGAAGCACGCAGAGCTGCCCATCACACACGGGAAAATCACGCCACAGAAACGGACCCGGAGAGGAGCAGTTCACTCCTTCTGAGAGGGGTGGAGAGACTCCACAGAGGAGAGCTCGCCTGCATCCAGCCGAGACTGCACAAGCTGGCCGGCCTCCACCGTGAAGGGCCTCGTCAGCCACCCACGTTCACCTTGGTCCTGCTCAACTTAGCAATGGGGAGGCCTAAGGAACTTTAAGAAGGGGAATAACGTAATCTAGAGAGGGCTCAGGTGGCAGTGTGCAACGTCAACGGAAGGGCAGGGAGAGCCCAGAGGTGGAGTAAGCAGTTGAGAGGCCGCTGTGACCCCTCAGGGAAGAGCGGACGTGGCCGTGAGGACGGCGAAGCAAGGCCCGACCCGAGACTTGTGAGTGACACAGGCTGTCTGCACGTGTGTACGTGTGCGTGCACGCGTGTGTGGTTCGTGCTGGGCACGGCGGTGAGTGCATGCTGGTCCCACTGACCCTGCAAGCAGAATGTGCTACAGGGGCAGACGTCCTGCAGACAGCTAGTGCCTGGGGCACACGGAGTGGGCTCGCTCACAGCACAGAGGGTGAGGGCCTCAAACATCTGGATCTGTGGGCGTAGGGAGCCCTGGCAAGGAGAAAAGGCATCTGTAAAACGCAAGTCCGGGGAGCACCTTGGGGGCGGCCACCATCGGGGCGGCAAAGAAAGGCTGGGGGTGGGGCCGGCAAGGCTCTGAAACTCCAGGGGTCTCGCCAAGGGGTCAGGGCGGTGGGGGCATGGCCCCCGGTGACCGCTGGGCGGGGTCAGGGACAGCTGGGTCCAGAGGGCGGGAGGGGAGCAGGGGCACAGGAAGGCGCACACGGTGTGCAGAAGAGCCAGGTACACAGAGAGGTGGTTTCAGCCGTTACCAGCTAAAGCAGGAAGTTAGAAACGGTCCCGCCAAAATATCCAGCCGTTAGGGTGCCACTTGCTTTGCCTCTGGCGCCTGGAGCGTCTCCATTTGGGGCAAAATCCTTGCTCACTGTGGAAAACCAATTAAATTTCTAATAAAGCAGATAAACTAGCTAACCTCTGAACGGGAGAGAAATATTAAGTTACACGGTGACACCAGTCAGAGGCATTTTCCAAAAGGATTTACGTGGTGCCATGCAGGTGAACTGGTGCCGCTTACAGGACCAGCTGCAGGAGCTGAGCCCGACCGCCCCGCGTGTCCAGACACCCTGCTGGACGTGCTGCCCTCGCACTCGACCTCCGCGGAGGACGCAGCCTCACCGCAGATGTAAAACCTCAGCCTGACCAGGAGGAAACAGCAGCCTTTAGAGAACACCCCTCAGCTCCACGTCAGGGAGGCTCTGGAACACAGGGGGCCTATACTCTGTCGCAGAAGACAGCGCGGGGCTGAGGAGCTGTCCCAGGAGAGAGGCACACAGACACGCTGAGTGCTGTCAGGGGCCACGTGAGCCCCAGGCTGTCTCCAGCCAGAGGGAGAAGCATTACTGGGGTGACTGGTGAACCCAGACCACCACCTGCTGAGAGATGAGCACACTGGCCAGTGTTAAATTCCAGGATGCGGTGACCGTGCAGGGTAAGAGTATGGCCCGTTATTCGAAAACACAAACGCAAATACTGAAGGTAAGAGGGCGAGATGCGCACAACCAGCCCCCAGGTGGCTCTGGAGAAGTAAAGCCTGCGCGTGCAGAGAGAGGACGCAAAGGGCTCAGACGGGGAAGGCGGGGCGATCAGGGCGAGGGTGCTTGCAAGTTCTTGGTGCTGTTCTCAGAGCTTTTCCTCAAGTTTGAAATCATTTCACAGTAAAAACTAAGAAAACAAAAACAAACAGATTGCCTGCTGGAGGAAGGACAGATCACGCACCCTGAGAGAGAAAGCAGGAAAGTGGACGCTGGAGCTGGAAGGGCGAGGTGTGGGAAGTGAGCTGGGCTGGGTGCAGACCCCAACGCTAAGCCTATTTACTGGTTACAAGGAATGTTTATATCGCTGCTTTAAGTGGAAAACCAAGGTCACTTGCAAACTCGAAAATTTCCAGAGGAATTCGAGGAAGGAGGGCAGGAAGCCACAGCCTCCGTCCTCGCTCTGGAGGGTTCCAGGGCAGCAGCAGCCCCAATCCTGCGCTCCCCACCTGTCCTCACGGACGCCCCGTCCTTCAGGTCGGGACCCCACACGCAGTGCGGTGGCTCCACACAGCTCTGAAGATGGACGGCCAGTCGCCGGCGTCCCGACCTGGGGCCCGGCCAGGAGGTCACGCCTGCAGAGCGTGCGCTGTGCTCCCCCCGCCACGCTGCCCTCTGGATGAGGCCCTACCTCTCGGTGGGTGCTGGCGGGCAGGACGGGAATGGTCTCATCCACGGTGGCCAACAGCGTCCTCAGGGCCAAGCCGACTTCCTAACAGACAGGACCACACCCAGTGTTAGGACGCACGTCAAGGAGTTTCATGCCAGCAATGACAGTGTTTCCTTCCAGTTACATGGTTTTTCGTTTCCTTTTCACCACTTTTGGGAAAATTGCTTTTTCTTTTTTTTTTTTTTAAGGAAAATTTCTGTATTTCTTTTCCACAGTGCTGAGCCTGATCTCATTAAGTTATGAGGCAATTTCCCCCAGATTCAGATCTCTCTGAATCTACTCATGCTCTACTGTCTGGGGAACAGGGGAATGGAGGCTTATGTATGAAAAGCCGCCCGGACGCCCAGGGAAGGCGGCGCTGGGGCTGTGTGTGCTCCGTGACTCTCTTCCCTTCCCAGTGCTTTCCAAAGCCTCGCGGGCCACCAAAAAGGATGTTACTGCTACCACATGTGGGAACGACAGGTGGCAGTCTGCTACGGAGGCCATTCTGACCCCGGAGCTTCGTCCACTATGTACACGGAGCACAACAGCCCTCCCCCTGCCACTCGGAGCTTAAAGGGACCAGCCGTGATTAAAAACGATATGACGTTAGAGTTAAAATGTCTGTCGTTGTCATTCTTATGAGGGTCAACTATGTAATGACTCAGGTGCTAAGTTATACATGCAGTAGGTACAAGACCAGTAAGGACATGCTAGTTACTGACACTGGATCAACAAAAAGAGTGTAGTTTTGCCAAAGTAATATGGTTAAAAAAGCAGCTTCTAGAAAACGACCATAAAAAGTCTTATCATGTACAAAATTCTGGTTGCTTTTGTATATTGTTGAGTTTATTAGTATTTTTTAAAAACCCGTCTGTGGTTCATGCAAGTTCACCCTTAAGAACTTTGGTTATAAGTGTTATGGGAGCATAGCCTAAAGACGAAACCAGAATGGATTAACTGTGCTGCCCATAAAACATCACAGCTTCCAAGCAGCTGCTCCACACTGATGGTTTAAAAGAAGCTGTTCCAGAGACTGCTCACTGGTACACTAAAAACGGGGTTCAATCCTGCAACTCAGCGACAAAAAGCCAAACAACCCCATTAAAAAGTGGGCAAACGACTTGAACAGACATTTCTCCAAAGACGACACACAAATGGCCAACACAAAAAAGCACACGAAGAGATGTTCAACCTCACTACTCATCAGGGAAATGCAAATCAAAAGCCCAGTGAGATACCACCTCACACATATAAGAATGGCTACTATCAAGAAAAAACAAAACCGAAAATAAAAAGTTAGTGAGGATGGAGAAAAACTAGATAGAACCCTTGTGCACTGCTGGTGGGAATGTAAATTGCTGCAGCCATTGTGGGAAACAGCATGGTGTGTCCTCAAAAAATTAGGACTAGAACTAGCATACGATCCAGCAATTCCACCCCTGAGTTAATGCCCAAAAGACTGAAAGCAGGGTCTCCGAGTATCATCTGTCTTGGCACTTCAACACCGTAATTACCTCCCCTACGTCACAATGGCGTCAGACTGTAAGTACTCTTCTGCATCTTTTCTCACTCAAGATCATATGTATGAGCAGTAGTTATTGACAGACTCTGTTGCTCAGGACATTCCAGGGTCAAGGTCGGGAATGGCAGTGATCCCCATGCGATGCAGACCTTCTGAAGAGTCAGGCTGGACCCGAAGGGCACAGGGAATGTCTCCTGCTTCACGTGAGGGGGCTGAGCTCACCTTCACCATGGGGACATACTCTTCTGGCGGGGCTGGCTGGATCTTGCTGGACATCTCGATGACCGCTCTCACCAGGCCCGTCACGTTCTCATACACCCTGTCATTGGACCGGTCCAGGTTGGCAGTGGGAGGGGGGCTGATTTCCTGGGGCTGAAGCTGCCAACACAGAAGGCGGTTATCTTTCTATCCTCCAGCAGATGGCGTCATATCACTGCAACTAGGTTAGAAAGGGTCTTTAAAAGAGATCAAAGCAGATCACATAACTGATCTTCTTGTCTTAGGGGACATAGTTCAGCTTGAGGATGACAGCAAAGCAATTCATCCAAGTGACAAATAAATAAGGCACCTTTTTTTCTAACTTTGAGCTCAGTTAAAGGAAATGAGATGGAATCACACACATTATACTAAAAGCCCCGGATTCATTCAGAGAAGTGATTCATCGTCCCCCCAAAATCATTCACCAAAAGAGAAAGAATCCAGATATTTTACACCTCTCTGAGGATTTAGAGACAGTTGGCTAAGGGGCAAGTGTTCTACATTGAGACTATAAGAAATTCCACTTAGTTTGAATTTTGCAGTAAAACCTGTATGGCTCAGCTTAGTTGCCTTCAAACCACCTAATGGAAACGTGTATTCCTTTCATGGTTATAAAAAGTGGGCAAATGCAAGTCTTCTTTACATGGACACCACCTGCTTCCAGAACGCTGCTGAGGTGGGAGCTGTGTGGGTGCAGCTCTGTTGGTGGGGGGCGGGCACTGCCCCCTCACCCGCAGCTGTAATGGGGGTGAAATGAAGGAACATATGGAAAACGGCCCATCTCAGGGCCCGGGCACAGAGAGACTTCAACAAATGTTATCCAAGACAACATGTGAGCCCTGAAGGCTGCACAAGGGCCTCTAGGGAACCTTCAGCGTATTTAAAAAGTCGAACTGGCCACCCCAGGCACAAAAAGGACTGCGTATGGCCACTCGGAGAAGACTGAATGCCGGCGCCCAATAGCTGTTCATTCGTGAATCTGCTGTCAGTGCTCAGGCTCTAACTCTGGGCGCCCATCCCTAAGCCATGAGACACGAGGGACGAGAATGTCCCATCACTGCACAGATGCTCACGTCTCACTCTTGGGCAAATATAAATGCTGCTTTTGGTGACAAACCAAGCAAAAGCGCCCTCCCCAGACTTCCCAATTCCTGGTCCAGAGTCGCACACAGAGCGGGGTGTGATAGAGAGCTGGACAGACACACAGATACCATGTGCTTACCCTCCACGGCTATTGTCGAACGGAAGGTGAGGACAAGTTAAAGGAATTTATCAGAGAAAGGGAAAAAAGAAAAACAATATTAATAAAGGCAGCAGACAAAACCCCCGTAAAAACACACGAGCAGAACAAGAGGAGTGAGCTTCCGCCTGTCGGCTCGGTCAGCGGCCATCGAAGTGCAGCCGCTGGGCCGTCTATTCAGGGCCCCCGCATACTCAGTAGGGGTCTGCCATGCACCATGCTCGTTTTCACAAATAAATGAGGAAAACAACATGCAAAGCCCGAGAATGACAATCTGGCAGCCGTGCAAGAATCCAAAGAATTAAGGGTCTTTAAAAAGAAAGAAAGCGTATCTATGCTTGTATTCACGGAAAGCTGCCCACTGGACATCTGAGTGATTCTGGAGAAACTGCACACCCTCACTCCCTGGGCCTGGCCCCAACATCCAGCATCCCTGGAAATGGCCTTCGACCTAGCCAGCCTGCTGTAATGCAGGTGCCTGGCTTGGGGCTGTGTTTAAAGATATCAGGAGCTTATTCTAAAAACAAAAACAAAACGAAAACATAAAACCCTTCACTTGAACCAGTTCTTATGGGTGGGTTCCCTTACTTTAAACTTAGAAATTTTAATGTTTTCTTTTTTCTCTACAGTTTAAACCAAGCCTATTCTACTGTAACATAATAGGCAAAGTTAATTGAGAGAAATATGGATTTCTTGACCTTTCCTTAGAATTGTCTGAAAAAAGTATACCAAAGTATACCCTTTGGTATAGAAGTTTAGCAGAACCCTAAGTTCTGAGGTCCAACCCTCCACACTGTGCACTAGAAAAAGGGAGGCTATTCATAGCAGCATCACTTCCAAGAGAAGCCGTGTCAGCATTTTATCTTCTGCACTGAGATGCTGAATGGGGCAGGAGGGCCAGTTCAAAGGGGATCAACGTAAAAGGCCGTGTTTCCTCAGGAGGCGTGCCAGCTGGGGCTCCATCAAGAAGAACTACAGTTCTTGACTCCAGGAGGTGAGGGTGTTTGTTCTAACCTGTTCAAAGCTTCTGCTCTTTTGTGTTCACCCTTTACCCAACTGTCACAGAAGCGCTGTCACAAAGCTTCCAGGGGCCATTCACAGGGACCCTCCCAAAGCACCAGCCTGGTGTGCAGAGACAGCTGTCACTGGTTTCCTACTTTCTGGAGCTTGACCACTTGGAGGCCCCTTGGCAGGCAGTTAGACACACCACTGCCCACAGAGATACAGCCAATCCCAACCACTTGGGGTGGGGGGGTTCCTCAAAGACTCCGATAATTCAGAGCCGAAACATAAAGCCACCAAGGAGAAACTGAGACTGATTTCTGGCTATGAGTTGGACGAATTACTTCAGTTACACCCAGGTAAAGGTAAGCATTTCTGTATTAAAAGAGTACTGTTCTTTCAGGTTGGATTTGATAACCTCTACCAAACAGACATGTCACGAAGAAGCAGAGACATATACTTCACACTTACTAATTATTAAAAAATGTTTACTGGTTGTTTTTTTGTTTGTTTTTTTTTTTGGCCGTGTTGGGTCTTCGTTGCTGCGCGCAGGCTTTTCTCTAGTTGGAGCGAGTGGGGGCTATTTTTCATTGCAATGCGCGGGCTTCTCACTGCGGTGGCTTCTCTTGTTGCAGAGCACGGGCTCTAGGCACGCGGGCTTCAGTAGTTGCAGCACGCAGGCTCAGTAGTTGTGGCGCACGGGCTTAGCTGCTCTGCGGCATGTGGGATCTTCCCGGACCAGGGATCGAACCCGTGTCCCCTGCATTGGCAGGCGGATTCTTAACCACTCTGCCACCTGGGAAGTCCCCTGAGTGTATTTTTAAAAAATATTTATTTATTTATTTGGCTGCGTGGGGTCTTAATTGCGGTGCACAGGCTCTTTGTTGCAGCGCACGGGCTTCTCTCTAGTTGTGGTGCACAGGCTCAGCAGTTGCAGTGCGCGGGCTCTAGAGCGTGGGCTTAGTTGCCCTGCAGCATGTGGGATCTTAGTTCCCCTACCAGGGATCGAACCCGCGTCCCCTGCATTGGAAGGCAGATTCTTAACCACTGGACTGCCAGGGAAGTCCCCTCCTGAGTGTACTTTAAGGAAGCACACTTAAAAGATTCCTTTCCATAAAGATTTCTACTTGCTCAATACCCTACAATAAGGGTATTTCCCACTTATATTTATTCAAATGTAAAAAATGAATATAGGTCAGAATTTTAAGCCGGTATCTGATCCACTTTTAAAGTTGGCTTTTCACTGCAATACAAGCCCTTTTCAAAGTTTCTTCTTTTGCTTATGAAAAATGAAAAAACGTTCATTAACCCAATTTCTCTCTTTCCTTTTAAAATTTATGTCAAGAAACCACACTGGGAAAGGGTGTGTCCTCCGTTGCTCCTCTGTGGTGCTAGTGGAGCTGCAGGGAGGCTTCTTGGGCCTGGAGGCCCAGAAGCTGGGGGAGCCAAGCCCCAGGCAGCCCCCAGGACCAGCACCCTGGTTTCCAGGAGCTGACTGCCTGACCCTTGGTGCAGGGGCGCCTCTGGCGCCGTGGTTCCTGTGTTAGGCTCCACAGGGAGCAGGCTGGTCCCAGACGGTGCCAGCTGCTTCACTACTGGTCACCGCCCTCCAGCTGTAGGCTGGCTCGCAACTGGAGATGACATTTTCTCTGCCTGGGGACAACCTCTCTGACTCGCTAAGATGGCAACACATCTGCTTCTATCCAGGAATCAGCCGCTTGGCTTTGGGGGTAAACCTGGAGCAGCAGCACATATGTGTGTGTGGAAAGCCAAGTCTGCCACTAAATGCTGGTTCAGCTATGGGGAGGCCGTAACCTCAAACACGCCCTTTAACCTCTAGGAACTGTAGCGGCCTCATGCGACAGGTGGGAACAATAATAAGACCACCAGTTCCGCGAGGCTGATGTGAGGATTTGAAATACATGGGGCAGGTTCTGCCACAGCAGGTGGCACTCAATGAATGGTGGTTATTAGTGAAACAAAGTTTATCTTAACTGATCCCATAGCTATTGAATTCTAAGATGTACCTTTTTCTATGCACCACGAAGAAGGAAAAAAAATGCCAGTTAAATCAACACACCGTCTTGATGTTAGAGATATTAAAATGCGAAGGCAGGGACTTCCCTGGTGGCGCAGTGGTTAAGAATCTACCTGCCAATGCAGGGGACACGGGTTCCATCCCTGGTCTGGGAAGATCCCACGTGCCACGGAGCAACTAAGCCTGTGAGCCACAACTACTAAGCCTGCACTCTAGAGCCCGTGAGCCACAACTACTGAGCCCGCATGCCACAATTACTGAAGCCCACGCGCCTAGAGCCCATGCTCCGCAACAAGAGAAGCCACCGCAATGAGAAGCCTGCACACCGCAATGAAGAGTAGCCCCTGCTCGCCGAAACTAGAGAAAGCCCGCGCGCAGCATCGAAGACCCAATGCAGCCAAAGATAAATAAATAAATAAATAAATAAATAAAATAAATAAAATGTGAAGACAAAGTGTATCAGAATTGAGAAGTAGGACATATTTTGAGAGATAACTGACCTAATGGAAAGTAGAGTGTACCCCTCTCCTTAAAAGGGCACACAGAAGAGGAGGTTGTGGCCCCCAGCACATGCTGCTTTACACACGCTGGCCCCAGATGGCAAAGGATGGAAGTCGCCCACTAGGCCACACTGACACACTCGGAGACAGTGAGCCTACAGAAGGCCTTGCTTTCCCCAGGCGTCCTGGTTTGATTCATTTGTAAAACCAGAAGCCACCCCAGCATTTTTATCTCAAAGAAACATTCTGTCTGATAAGAGGAAAATGTCTTCAGAAAGTTAAGATCTGACTGAGGCCCTAGAATCTATCACATAGAGAAAAACAGAAAAGAGAGTTTTCCAGTAAATTTGTCCTGACTCAGAGGAGTCTGGAGCCGACCAAGGAGCCCCCCAATCCCACCGAGCCCCAACCCCACTGCACATCGCAGGGTCATCGCCCAGAGTGAAAGGCTCTGTGGAGTCCTGGGCTGTGCACAGGCTTGGGCGCTCACCTTGACACCCTCGTTGTAATTGTCTCCGGGGCTGCCGAGGCTGGCAAGGCTGCTCAGGTGCCCAGGGGCTCCGGGACGCGGTGGTTTCTTTGGTGGAGCTGCAGGATCTGGTAAAAGAATGAGTCCCATTACTTAACGTACATTAATGAAGAGAATGGAAACAACCCTCAAACAAACAAACACAGATTCATGTTATTACAACAGAAGCTAATCTCAGAGAGGGCACCCTACAGAGGTGTTTCTGATGCATTAGAGCAGTAAAGTCTGTTTTCCAACATTCTAGTCGTGGGCTGAATTTGGTAAACATTATACTTGCTATGGTGTGTAGGGGAAAAGTGTTAACACAACATGAAGTTTTTCAAAACTAAGAAACTATACATCAAAACCCCCGCCCTCCAAATTATACAAATTTTGTGACACTCGATTCATTTCTTCATTTACCTGGTTTGCCCACAGGCTGATATATGTGCTGGTTTCCAGTCTGTGGGAAAAGAAAAAGCCAGGTCAATGCAGCAGGGCGCACAACAGGATAACGGCCTCCCCTTCCCACCCTCTCCACCCACCCCCTTGACCCCTGGGCTAAACGCTGGGGTCAAAGACCAACAAGATGGGGGAGGGGCCAGCCTTCAACGCCTCAGGTGGGGACAGGGGATTAGATTAGGCTAATAAGCAAATAATGCCAATGGGGTATGCGATAAGGGCTGCCATAGGAGGAATCACGATTGGAACACGGTCAGGGGTGGTCACACCAATTTCAAATTTTCTTTAAAGAAATTATGCCCATGGAGGTCTCCAGTTCAACTTCATGGGTGTGAAATCTGTCCTGTGTCCGGAAACTCTCCCCCACCCCCTCCTTCTCTGATTACAAGAAGGAGTGCCATCAGGGACAATGACAACGAGAAGAGGCTTCCGAGCACTGGGATGTCTACGTTGTCACTGTCACCTGAAGAACCTGGTGTGACACCTCCATCCGTTCTGGACCAGCCACAGGCCAAGCCAGGAAGCCAAACCAGCCCAGGCACAGGGAAAAAGGCAGGTTCACATAGGACGAGCCCTAGTCTAGGGTGCCACGCCTGCAGCTATGATTAGAGCCACTTATCCTAGGCTGACTGAATGAAAAGAATTTATCTTCAAACTATATCCTACTTTTGAAAAGAGGGACTTTCCATGCTTATTTTAAAACAATAAACTGGCTAAAACACATATACTTTAAGGTGCTTTACGTTTACTGAGTAGACATCCACTTCTTTAAAATAAAGGACCATGAGACGGCACACAGTCACAACTGCTCCTTGCCCAGGATCACGGCTGCTTCCACCAGGCCACTGAACGCTCCCGATTTTAAAGACTAGAAAAACCCTCTGAGCGGGAAGGTGTGAGGAACAGGATTCCTTGACACAGTGGGAAGTGGGCCAAAACCTTGCAAAGAGACAGGCTGCAGCTGTGCTGTGTTGTGCTCACTGACCAGCAGTAAAAAGACTTAAAGAATTTCCTGATACTCAGGGAACAAGAAAGTGCGATAATTAGAAAATCCTATTCACAGAGCTTTCTGGATCAGTTCAACAGATGTTATGTATGTCCCTGTGCGCAGAGGCTGATGGGCTGGGCAGTGGGACGGGCCGGGCTCTGGTTCTGCTGCGTGTGCAGTGCTGGCCCTGGAGTGAGTCACTCACTGGTTTGAGGCTTTGGTTTTCCCATTTGAACGCGGAGGCTAGTGACACTTACTTACCCCCTATGGGGGGGTTGTCACAAAATGAACATGCTGCCAACTTGCGTATTATTTTGAAAATCTAAGTAGTTTTTATTTTTACTTTTTATGCACACAGACAGGATCAATTTCCATGAGGCAGTGACTAGTGTCTATTAACTAGCTCAGACCTACTGACAGTCTACACTGCTTTCCAGGCAAACGCTTCTCCCTGAAACTGGGGCCCACTTTCAAAAGTGTTAAGTTGGAGCACTTGGAGAAGTGGGCCAAACCATACAGTTATCTTAGCAAAGCACAGAAGCAGAAGAGCCAGCAACCGTCAGCGTGTGTTATGAGCCCCACAGCTTAACCCAGACCCTGGAGGGGACAGGCCTGCAGAGCAGGCTGGCGCCTGGTCACGCTCTGAGTGCCCTGTCCGGCGTCCGGCCTGGGGACCAGTGACCTTGGGCAAATTTCCTATGAGCCTCAGTTGACTCATTTGTGGCATGTGGATGGCACGGCACCTGACCTGACAGGAGTGCTGAGGACTTATGAGGTGACAGGAGGGAAGCACCCAGCGCAGCACCTGCTCCATCAGGACTAAGCGCTCCTACTGTCACCCAGGCCTGGTGTGCGGCAAGTACTATGAGATCACAAGTGGCCCCGTCATGCGTCGTCTGTTTCACAAAGCATTTCTCAATAATCCTTCTGTCTCATCATTCATTCACTTCACATACGTTCTGGGTACCTCCATACATGCCACATCTTGGAACAGGATTTTCCTTTTCTAAAAAATGTTCCCATTAGTGACGTTATAAATAGCTGGTCCCTTGAACAGGGTTTACTTTCATGCTTATTCTCACTCTTTCCTCTTAACAATTTGGGACCAACTGCTCAATACGTTATCATTTTATTAACTGAAGAAGTCTTGGGCTTCCCTGGTGGCGCAGTGGTTGAGAGTCTGCCTGCCGATGCAGGGGACACGGGTTCGCACCCCGGTCCGGGAAGATCCCACATGCCGCGGAGTGGCTGGGCCCGTGAGCCATGGCCACTGAGCCTGCGCGTTTGGACCCTGTGCTCTGCAACGGGAGAGGCCACAGCAAGTGAGAGGCCCACGTACCGCAAAAAAAAAAAAAAAAAAAAAAAAAAAGAAGTCTTGATGCACACTGTAAGTTACAGGTGTACAGTATAGTGATTCACAATTTTTAAAGGTTATGCTCCATTTCTAGTTATTATAAAATATTGGCTATATTCACTGTGTTCTACAATATGTCCTTGAGGCTGATTTTTTTTGGCCGTACCGTGCGACTTGCGGGATCTTAGTTTCCTGACGAGGGGTTGAACCCGGGCCCTAGCAGTGAAAGCGCCAAGTCCTAACCACTGCATCGCCAGGGAATTCCCACTGTAGCTGATTTTATACAAAATAGTTTATACCTCTTAATCTCCTACCCTTGTATTGCTCCTCTCCACTGTTAACCACTAGTTTGTCCTCTATATCTGAGTCTTTTCATTATATGCACTAGTTTGTAAGTGATACTATACAATATTTGTCTTTCTGACTTATTCACTTAGCATAATAACCTCCAAGCCCATCCATGTTGCTGCAAATGACAAAACTCCATTTTTTATGGCTAAGTAGTATTCCATTGTATATATACACCACAGCTTCTTTATCCATTCATCTGCTGATGAACTTGGGTTGCTTCCATATCTTGGCAATTATAAATAATGCTGCTATGAACACTGGAGTGCATGTATCTTTTCAAGTTAATGTTTCTGGTTTTTTTTGGATATATGCCCAGGAGTGGGATTGCTAAATCATATGGTAGCTCTATTTTTAGTTTTTTGAGACCTCCATACTGTTTTCCACAGTGGCTGCACCAATTTACATCCCCAGCAGTGTACAAGGGTTCCCCTTTCTCCACATCCTCACCAACATTTGTTATTTGCGTTCTTTCCGATAATGGCCATTCTGACCAGTGTGAGGTGATATCTTACTGGGCTTTTGATTTGCATTTCTCTGATGATTAGCCATGTTGAGCATCTTTTCATGTGTCTGTTGGCCATCTGTATTTCCTCTTTGGAAAAATGTCTATTCAGGTCTTCTGCTCATTTTTAAATTGGGTTGCTTTGTTTTTTCTGACATTGAGTTGTATGAGCTGTTCATATATTTTGTATATTAACCCCATATCGGTCATATCACCTGCAAATATTTTCTCCCATTCAGTAGGTTGTCTTTCATTTTGTCAATGGTTTCCTTTGCTGTGCAGAAGCTTTTAAGTTTAAATTGGTCCCATTTCTTTATATTTGCTTTTATTTCCTTTGCTTTAGGAGACAGATCAAAAAAATATTGCTATGATTGATGTCAAAGAGTGTTCTGCCTATGTTTTCCTCTAAGAGTTTTATGGTTTCTGGTGTTATATTTAGGTCTCTTAAAAATCTTTAAAAACTTAAAAAATTTTTTTGTTTCCGATCTTAAAGTCTTTAATCCATTTTCAGTTTATTTTTGCATATGGTGTTGGAGAATGTTCTAATTTCATTCTTTGCGTGTAGCTATCCAGTTGTCCCAGCACCACTTACTGAAGAGACTGTCTTTTCTCCATTGTATATTCTTGCCTCCTCTGTCATACCTTAATTGATCATAAGCGCGTGGGTTTATTTCCGGGCTCTCTATTCTGTTCCATTGATCTATATGTCTGTTTTCGCGCCAGTACCTTACTGTTTTGATTACTATAGCTTTGTAGTATAGTCTGAGGTCAGAGAGAGTAATTCTTTCAGCTCTGTTCTTCTTTCTCAAGATTGTTGTGGCTATTTGGGTTCTTTTGTGTTTTCATACATATTTTAAAATTATTTGTTCTAGTTTTATAAAACAAGCTATTAGTATTTTGATAGGGATTGCACTGAATCTGTAGATTGCCTTGGGTAGTATGGTCATTTTAACAATGTTACTGCTTCCAATCCAAGAACACAGTATATCTTTCCATCCGTTTGTGTTCTCTTCAATTTCTTTCATCAGTGTCTTCTAGTTTTCCGAGAACAGGGCTTTTACTTCTTTAGGTAGGTTTAATCCTAGGTATTTTATTCTTTTTGATGCGATGGTAAATGGGATTGTTTCCTTAACAGGAAACAATGAACAATAGTTCATTCTTAATCTACAGAAATGTAACAGATTTCTGTATATTAATTTTGTATCCTGTAACTTTACCGAATTCACTGATGAGCTCTAGTAGTTTTCTGGTGGCATTTTTAGAATTTTCTATGTAAGTATCATGTCATCTGCAAACAGTGACAGTTTTACTTCTTCCTTTCCAATTTGGATTCCTTTTATTTCTTTTCCTTGTCTGATTGCTGTGGCTAGGACTTCCAATACTATGTTGAATAAAAGTGATGAGAGTCAGCATCCTTGTCTTGTTCCTGATCTTAGAAGGAATGCTTTCAGCTACATGTCATCTTTCCAATATAAAGAGTGAGCACTGCATGTGGAGATGTTAACTGGGGAACAGTGTGATTTTGCACTTGTGGACTAAGGAATGCCTAATATTCTGTCTGCAGAGCCCATTGTGCCAGCATATCTTATGGGAAATGCCAAACCTTCACATGCTGGCAACTGAACACATCTTCTAGGGGCCAGATCTTATGGGGAGCTGGATTTTAGAGCACAGACTAGGGAAAACTATGCATCTCGGAGCTGGATGACGACACAGTCTAATGTATGTATGTATGTGTGTCTAGAAATGAAATGGTTTATTTCTACTCATAAATCTTATTAGGGTGGATGGAGATTTATCTCCCTAAGTCCGTTACCCAGCAAGTGCACGTTTCCCCTTTTTACTGGGGATTTAAGTTTTAAAGAAATCTGTATTTATTTTAACCAGATATCTGCTAATGGAAATCATAACAGTTTTAAATACTCTCCCCTGAAGACCAGGGATTATTTCTAGCAGGCTTTAAATATATTTGGAATAATGATAATAAGCTAGGTCTTTAAATATATTTGGAATAATGATAATAAGCAAGGTCTTTAAAGAGAATTTCAGGCATTTCCCCCTACAACACCCAGCAGAAAAAAATCTTGCTTGAACAAGTTTTCTGTGACTGACTGTGGAAACTTTCATAAAACACGAAACAAGAGTATAAAAATTTAGCAGATGACAACTTGCTGTAGCAACAATTTGTGTACGTATTTCTTTAGGACACAGAGAGTTCACCTTACTATTGAAAAGAGTGTATTAGTAATGGGGTAGAAATTTTTCTACCTAAATATGCATGTTGGGCTGCGTACTGTAAGTTTTAATAATCTTGGCTAAAACGTTGATTTTAGTTATAGAATGAATTATTGTGTTCCATACGACAAATGCTAGTAAGCTTGGATATCCCAGGACACAAAGTGGTCCAGATCCTGATGAGAACGTGGGCAGCTGCTTACCGGGCCCTGAGGACCTCCATCCTCCCTGTCGATGCTGCCTCGAGAGAGCCGCACGTCAGGTTTCTAGAGAAACAAAAGCAAACCGAACAGTTTCATTCTTGGTTTGAAAATCACTGACATATTTCTGTACTAAGTTTCTTCCTTTTGTAACACAATTGTCCTCTGAACAAGAAGAGTTAAAAGTTCCCCAGTTTCACAAAAATTCTCAAAGCCCAGTGGTGACAAGCCCAGGTCAGCTGCCCCAGCAAAGCCCCTTTCTCTGCACATGTGTATAGCTAACAGGACTGGCACCTGTGCCCTGACCCCATATGACACATGAAGACGTGCACTCCACCTCTCTTCCTAGCAGCAAAGCGAGTTTTCTTCACCTAGAAAATCCCCACCCCAGGAGGAGGCACCAATGCCCGCTTCCTGGCACGTTAAGGCTTATATGTACTTGGCTGTCTTGCCAAAGCAGCAAATGGTCCAGTGACAAGTTTTCCCCCGGCACTGCATCCAGAATACAGAAACCAAACAGAGAAGTCTTGACTTAATTTAAGTAAGAGTAAATGAATTTCACTAACATAAGATTAACAAAGTAGGCCACATGCTGTCAAGGTGTGGAGCTTGGTAGGTTTTCGCCTCGTGAAAGCAATGCTGTGAGGTGGCCCCAGCCTGCCCCACGATGGCATGGATTTCACGGAGTCCCCAGGCAGCCACACTGACTCCTGCCCCCTGCCCCCACCAGGCACACTGGCTGACCGTTCATCTCTTAGTCTCTGTCAGTCTGCTGTATCTTACAGACCCTCTATTTGGCAGAGATCAGGCAGTCACAACTTCCTTGTTAGACAAAGAACGTCTTGACATCTGATGCGTCGTACTTTCTACACCTGAGGAGGGCCCAATGCTGAGGACACCAACCGCAAGCACCTGTTGGGGGTGTTGATGGAGAAACGAGCTTCGTCTCTTTCTTTTAAATGTGTGTTTTCAAAAGTGAAACCATGTCATATAATTTCATAACCTTCATATAATATTATATAGTGGAAATTGGTAAAAACGTTAGAATACTGTATAATATTCCAGAGCATGAATGTTGTCACACACAGAGAAAGGTGGAAACAGCCTGGGCTCTGGCAGTAGCCATCGGGGTTCAGGTCAGCCTCCCGCCCTTGCCAGCTGTGTGACCCAGGCCTCAACTTCTTCATCTCTAAGATGGGGCGATAACAGCACCTGCCATGCACTACCCCAATCCTTGTCAGGATTAAACGAGTTAATATTGGCAAAGTACTGAGTCACTGCCACGTACGTGTCAAGTAGAATAAACAGTTATCCTGCTGTTTGTTGAACATTTGGGCCATTTTCAAAATTTCAACTGTATAAATAGGCTGTGGGTAAACATCTTTGTACACAAATCTTTGACTAAGTTCCTGATTAGTTCCTGGGGACAGATTTCTAAGAACTGAATTACTGAGTCACAGGGTTTAAACATTTGAAAAATTGAGCGTATCAGCTGCCAAACTGGTCCTGCCTTGGTCCGCGATGGACTGTGCCCCAGCACTGCTGGACTTCACTTAAAACTTGCAGCCAATCAATAAACAAAATGCCACCTGTTGCAATCTGCCCCTCCCCCTTCCTTAAGTAGTAGAACGTCTCTGTTTCTCCTCTCACAGATGCTAAGCTGCCTTGGACAAGGTTCACCTCTCCTAACCCATTTCCTCACCCACACAGTTATTATAAGGATTAAGTGCTTGGCACAGAGATGTGCACATACGAGATGGTTAGTAGATATGTGCTGAAGGAATGCATTAATAAAAATGCAAACGAGAAGAGATTTTACGGAGGAGGAACGTGAAGCTTAGAAAGGCAGAACCAGTTGCTACAGGCGACACGAGCTGGATTCAATCAGGCAACAAATATTTAGTGAGTATCCTCTGTGTGCGGAAAATATTTTACTTAGGTTTTTACTTAAACAAAAGCTGTTCATATATTGTTTGCTTATAGAGTAAGGTGCTGGGTTTCATGTATTTACATGAATTATCTATTTTTACTTTCATATAAAATACATGAAATGGCTTATTTTTCTTTATGCACAACAACTCCCCAATGATATACTTTTCCAAAGACAGAGTTTCAATCTTTTTTTTTTTTTTTTTTTTTTGTGGTACACGGGCCTCTCACCGTTGTGGCCTCTCCCGTTGCAGAGCACAGGCTCCGGACGCACAGGCTCAGGCCATGGTTCACAGGCCCAGGCGCTCCGCGGCATGTGGGATCTTCCCGGACCGGGGCACGAACCCGTGCCTCCTGCATCGGCAGGCGGCCTCTCAACCACGGCGCCACCAGGGAAGCCCCAGCGTTTCGATCTTAAAGGAGGCCTATCTATGTAAAGTCCACTTGTGTTCCATGAATAGAAATATTTAAGCATTTTCCTCATATAGTCGACAGAGCCTGTCTGCATAAAAGTGTCATGCTGGGAACTAAAGAGCAATCTAGCCAAAGACAGCCTGTCAAAAAGAAGAGATTCTATTATTGTTTCTGCTACTGGGTGAAGCTAAATTCTCCTGTTTTCCCCTTACAGAATATTCTAGATCTCTAGCCCTCTGGGGCCCTCAACCAGCTGCCCCAGGGCCCAGCCCCTCTTATCAGCAGGCTGGCAGCCACTGGACAAGGCAGGGCCAGGCAGCCAAAAGGGTTGGGCCAGCCTCACCTACCAGCTGCCCACGGTAGCTGGCCCAGCCACAGCAGAAGGACCCACACGACCCACACATGGGACAAAAGCATACAGCTCTGGTGACCAAAGGGGAGGGTGTGCTGGGTTCCATAGGATGTCTCTTACATAAGGCCACTTCTCCAAGATTGAAAAAATGTAACTGACCCTTCCTAATACACAGAGGTAAACACAGAGAGTTAGGCAAAATGAGGAGACAGAGGAATTCCAAATAAAAGAATAAGACAAAACCCCAGAAGAAGAACTAAGCAAAGTGGAGATATGCAATCTACCGAAGAAAGAGTGCAAGGTAATGATCATAAAGACAGTCAACAAACTTGGGAGAAGAATGGGTGAACACAGTGAGAGTTTAACAAAGAGTTAGAAAATACAAAGAAGCACCCAACAGAGCTGAAGAATACAATAACTGAAAAAATACACTAGAAGGAATCAACAGTAGACTGGATACAGAGGAATGGGGAACAGATCAGTGAACTGGAAGGCAGAGTGGTGGAAATCATCCAAGATAAACAGAAAAAAGAAAAAAAAAAAAAAAAAGAGGACAGTTTGAGACCTCTGGGACAACATCAAGCATACTAACATTCAAATTATAGGGGTCCCAAAAGGAGAAAAGAGAAAGGGGTGGAGACCTTATTTGAAAAATATCACAGCTGAAAACTTCCCTAACATGGGAAGGGAAAGAGACATCCAAGTCGAAGTACAGAGAATCCCAAACAAGATGAACCCAAAGAGGTCCACACTAGACACATAATTAAAATGGCAAAAACTAAAGATAAAGAGAGAATCTTAAAACCAGTAAGAGAGAAGCAACTTGTTACGTACAAGAGAACTGCCATAAGACTATCAGTTGACTTTTCAACAGAAACTTTGCAGAGGCCAGAAGGAGTGGAACCACACATTCAAAATAATGAAAGGAAAACACCTACAACCAAGAATACTCTACCCAGCAAGGCTATCATTCAGCTTTGAAGGAGAGATAAAGAGTTTAACAGACAAGCAAAAGTTACGTAAAAGAGATCAGCACCACAAAACTGGCTTTACAAGAAATGTTAAAGGGACTTCTCTAATCAAAAAAGAAAAGACCATAACTAGAAATATACAAATTATGAAAGGAATTCCCTGGTGGCACAGTGGTTAAGAATCCGCCTGCCAATGCAGGGGACACGGGTTTGAGCCCTGGTCCAGGAAGATCCCCATGGAGCAACTAAGCCCACGTGGCACAACTACCGAGCCTGCGCTCTAGAGCCCATGAGCCACAACTACTGAGCCCACGTGTCACAACTACTGAAGCCTGAGTGCCTAGAGCCCATGCTCCGCGACAAGAGAAGCCACCACAGTGAGCCTGCGCACTGCAAGGAAGAATAGCTTCCACTTGCCTCAACTAGAGAAAGCCCGCGCAACAACGAAGACCCAATGCAGCCAAAAAAATAAATAAATAAAAGTAATAAAGTTTCCTTAAAAAAAAAAGTATTAAAACAAACAAACAGGGGCTTCCCTGGTGGCGCTGTGGTTGAGAGTCCGCCTGCCGACGCAGGGGACACAGGTTCGTGCCCCGGTCCAGGAAGACCCCACGTGCCGCGGAGCAGCTAGGCCCGTGAGCTATGGCCACTGAGCCTGTGCGTCCAGAGCCTGTGCTCCGCAACGGGAGAGGCCACAACAGTGACAGGCCCACGTACTGCAAAAAAATAAATTAATTAAAAAAAAAAATAGAACTATCATATAATCCAATAATTCTAGTTCCAGGTATTTTTCTGAAGAAAACCAAAAAACTGCTTTGAAAAGATATATGCACCCCTACGTTCACTGCAGCATTATTTACAATAGCCAAGATATGGAAGCAACCTAAGTTCCCACTTATAGAGGAATGGATAAAGAAGGTGTGGTACATATACACACAATGGAATATTAGCTGGCCGTAAAAAAGAATGAAATCTTGCCATTTGCAACAACACAGAGGGTATCATGCAAAGTGAAGTCAGTCAATCGGAGAAAGACAAATACTGTATGATTTCACTTATATGTAGAATCTAAAAAAACAAAAAACAAATAACCTCCCCAAAACCAAATGAACAAACAGAACAGAAACGGACTCACAGGTACAGAGAACAGGTGGTTGCCAGAGGGGAGGGGTGGGGGGGATGAGTGAAATAGGTGAGGGAGATTAAGAGGGACAAACTTCCAGTTATAAAATAAATGGGTCAATGAGATGTAATGTACAGTGTGGGGAATGGATTGGCTAATACTGTAATAACTTTGTATGGTGACAGATGTAACTAGACCTACACTGATGATCATTCTGTAATATATAAAAATATTGAATTACTATGTCGTACACCTGAAACTAATATAATATTCTAAGTCAATTACACTTCAAAATAAAATATTCTGGATCTGAAGATCGTAATACTAAAGACAAAAAGGAGGCAAAGGCAATTTCTATTTAAAATCTTACAGAAATGGATAACAGACATAAAGAACGTCTGGGCCTATCTGATTATTTTCCCCGTCAGGTATGCATTTTCTTTCTTTTTTTCAAATTCAGGTATAACTTGTATACAACAAAGCCCACAGTTCTTAAGTGTAAAGGTCAGTACCCCTGCCTAACACGCCACCCCAATCAAGACACAGAGCAGATAACCCACAGGCTGCAGTTCACCAAAGGGACCCCTCCTCTGACTTCCAGCCCAGACGACTGTTTCTGAACTTCTTACAAATGGGTCCTGTAAGAAGCACTCGTGTGTGTCTGACATCTTTTGTGAACACGGTGTCTAAGATTCAGCCCTGTGGTTGTGTGTAGTAGTTTGCTCGTTCTTACTGTTGTGCAACATGCCCTTGTTGCATCCGTTCTGCTGTTAACGGGCAGGTGGGTTATCTCCAGTTCTTTTCCGTGTGGGCATGCGTATTCCCTTCTCTTAGGCAACAGATGGGGGCTGAAGGTGCTGCTTTCAGTTTTGGGAACACAGTAACCAACCGTTCAGGCTTGATCTCTAGTTCCATGTTGCTATCACTCTAGAAAACTTCAAACCTAAGGCTTTCAACTCAAAGTCCTTTCCCCTTGCACTACACATTGTCTTCAAATCTGGACTGTGGAATACACATGGGAGGGATGTGGCCTGGCTGAGAGCAGAGTCCCCGTCTTGGACTCTCTGACCCCGTCTTGATGTTCACCTTTCATTCCTGCTGACTGGTTCTGCTGCGAGAGGGAAAACAGCTCAAACATTCATTTCCTTTCTCAGGACACAAAGCAGGCTTTATATACTCAAAACTTTCTCATTTTAAAATTAAAATCCTATCTTCAGCACAGCCCTGCATTAGAAAATGACTGTGTGCATGGCAATAAAAATAAACAAGTAACACAGTTACTCTCTCTTTAAGCAGCACCCAATAGGAAAGAAAGTCCTCTCAATGGACTGAGGTTCTAGTCAAGGCTGCCAGCCCTCTCTCTGGCCAGTTTGCAAGAGAGCTTTTACAGCCGTGGATTCACAGGCACAGAGGCAACTCAGAAACCACTCGGGCTGCACTGAGATCACAGAAGGGGGTGGGGACACCACAAAGACCCTGCGCTGTAGGTCACAGCTGTGTGCCCCAGGGCAAGAGCCTGCCTTATGTGTGCTGATGGAGGGATGCTCGACTCGACTCTCCAAAGTGCTCGATAAAAAAGTAACCTCATACAATGATGTACGTCCTAAAACAGGAGGCTTCAATAAATAGCTATCGATTCTGATCTGTCAGAAAAAATCTGGGAATCGCTACTGACAAAGCAACTTAAATTTTTCCAGTAAGAACGTGACTCTTCCACCCGAGTACAAGCTGACCTCACAGAAGGGAGTGGCAGGGCTGCTCCCAGCACAGTCCGAGGACCAGGGCGGGTCAGGAATGATTTGCTGTTACCAGGTCGTGATGAGACAGAAACAGAGGATGAGCATCTTTAGAAATTTCTAGAGCAATCTGAAATAGTAATTTTTAGGTCTGTTGGAGCTCATAATAAAAGTCTGTATACCTTTTAAAAAATTTCCTTTTTCTAGTAACTGCTTCTTATTTTATTTCACTAGAGTATCAGGTCTACAGTGGTTTAGGAAAAAAAAATAGAAACAGGTCCTCCTTCACTGACAGCTTGAGAAGCCTGCACTGGGAAGCACCTGGGCCTAAAAGGCTCCATGTCCTGCATGCAGATTCTGCCTCCTCGGGGAAACGTGGCGGCCAGACACAGCCAGGGCCTTGTTAGCCAGCTGCTAAAAACAGCCTACCTAAGGGAGCTCTAACAACAGCAAAAATGAATTAAGGGGGAAAAAAAACCCCAAAAAACAAGCAACGAATTAAGGTTCACTGATAACAAATAAATCCAGTGAAAGGGTGTCCAGCTCCTGCGTGATACCAGCGACGCTCCTTTGCAGAATGCCTTCGACACTGGCTAAAATCTCTCACCCCATCTACTACACTCATCTCGGGTTGGGAGCCGCCTGCATGTATTCTGGGCGATGTGTACGATCTAGGGTTCTAGATTCTCATCAATGCAGCGCTCCTGGCTGCTACAGAGAACAAACTGAATGAGAGATTAAAAGCCCTTGGAAAAATTAACGGTGTATTCCTTATCCCTTCCACTGTCTACGCGTTATACATTTAATCCTCCACTCAACCCTACAGAAAAGCACTCTCGCATTTTACAGAGGAAATTATAATTATCTTACAGATTAACAAATCACAGCAGAGAGAGGTTAAACAACTTACGTAGGGCCGCGGTAACTAGGATTTTGAAGCTTTCCCTAGCTGACCCCAGCGCCTAGGCTCCTGCACTCGGTGTGCCCTCACCCTGGCATGTTCTTCAGCTGCTCAGCCTGCCCTGATGGCCCTGCATGCTGGGCCTCCCCTGCGCTCCGTCCGCTCTGTCACAACCAGGGCTGACCTAGAGGGGCTGCGTCTCAAGGACAGGAAGGATGGAGGGCCCCAGGTGGTCATCCTGTGGCGGTCACTGGGAGGTTTTAAGTCAGAGAAGGCCAGGATCAGACCCGAGGTGTAGAAATGTCACCACGGCTGCGGCACGAAACACAGCTTGGAGGGGACAGGATCTCAGAGATGCCATGTACGACGCCTCAGCCTTGACATTTACTTGCCCTCACCTCCTCACCTTCCCTCCCCTGGCAGCGGCGCTGTGGCTCGCTCACCCAGTTGCTCACGCCGAGGCTGGGCCCGTCCTGACGGCTCACTTGCTCTCAGCCCCCCACCTACACCGGCTGCCTGACCAACGGCCAACGCAGATGGGGCAGGGATTATTCGACTGAGGACATCAACACTGTTCTGATCTTGAAACCATTAACAATGAATAATAAATCACTCTTGCTTATGAAGATCGACAGGAAATTCTAATAAAACATCACAAACAAAAGACACCAGGACCTTCAAAGGATCATCAACCACGACTTAGTGGGGACTTCTCTCTGGAATGAGGGTCCAGCATAAAACCAAGCAAAATGCTTCACATAATTCATCACGTTAAGCCTTTTAAAAGCTTTAAAAAGGTTAGTTTAAAAATAGAAAGCCAGCATTATACTTAATGGAGAAAACTATTACGGACATTATCTTTAAAAATAAAAGCAGGATGGGCTTCCCTGGTGGCACAGTGGTTGAGAGTCTGCCTGCTAATGCAGGAGACAGGGATTCGAGCCCTGGTCTGGGAAGATCCCACATGCCGCGGAGCAACTAGGCCCGTGAGCCACAACTGCTGAGCCTGAGCATCTAGAGCCTGTGCTCCACAACAAGAGAGGCCGCGACAGTGAGAAGCCCGCGCATCGCGATGAAGAGTGGCCCCCGCTTGCCACAACTAGAGAAAGCCCTCGCACAGAAACGAAGACCCAACACAGCCAAAAATAAATAAATACACAAATGTGGGGTTTAAAAAAATAAAGCAGGCAAGAACCTGTTTAATACAAAGTTGGCAAGAGATGCTTCAGGGCCAATATGAGATACATAACTGAAAATGGAGAAAGAAAATGTTTTTTAAAAAGTGATAACCGTGCATGAATAGAAAAAATCCAAGGAAATCAGTCAGAAAAAATTTCATGTGATAAGTATTGTTACATACAAGATAATTTCCTAAAATTCATATGCATATACGGAAATAACAACTAAAAAGTTCAATGAAAATGAGATACCATTATCAGTGACGGGAAGCTCTAAATGAATGGGCAGTAATTTAATAAGGGAAGATATGGACTTAGAGAAAATTATAAAGTTACATGGGAGAAATAAAAGGGATCAGGAACAAATGGAAATGTCCCAGGCTGAGGAGACAGGTACACTGAGGCTGTCACAGGACACAGCACTGACTGGACTCCCCGGGGGGAGTTCATTATACGACTTCATTAGTGGATTTTCAACGTGGCACGGAAGCCATCTGGAGTGACAGAAATGTCACACGTATGGAGAATGGGTTATATGGACTTAATGTATTTATCAAAACTCACCAAAATGTACGCTTAAGACCTGCGCAGTCCACTGTATGTAAATTATCTCAATTAAAAGGAACAACCCCTACGGCAGATGAGCCGGCAGTGTCTGGAGCCTCTGATGCAGAGTACCTGACATCACTGGGAAGATGGAGCCTGGGCCTGGGCCCATCACCTTCCCCACCAGCAAGCTCTTCCCAAGGCATGAGCATACTTCCTGAGCCTGTCTGCCCTGCAAATTCCAATCTATCTCGAGGCCTGGGCGCCAACATCATCCCGACCCCGAGTGGCACCCCCAGGCCCCCCTCCTGCTCTCGCCGCCGGCTGCACTCTGTCAGAGCAGCTCGCAGCCGCGGCCTCCTCCACCCTCGGCGATCATACACCAGACACTGGTATTTATGTATACTAACTCGAGTTTGAAGAGTTTGTAACACTGCCTTTTTAAAATACAAATCAATGCGGGAAAGTAGGCTATCTGGACAAAAGGTTAAAAGGTAGGGCTAGGGAACAGCAGCTGTATTCTTGGAACTGATATAATATCCAAACAGATTTGCTCAGATTAGTATAGTAAATAATAATAACCAATTTTTGCCGCTTGCCTTATAATCTCAAGATACGCTTTGATTTAAATAATTTAGAATTTTGATTTGATGAAACTTTTGTTCAAAAGTGAATGGTTCACAGCGCCCAGCGGTATTTCGTATACGTTACAGTAAATGCACACGCAGAGGAGCACTAGGCCGTGGGAGTGCCGAGCTGTGTGCAGCCGGGCACTCCGGCTGGCAGAGTGGCGGGCACCAAAGACCCCGGCTCGGCCAACGCTACCCAGTGGTCTCGGGCAATTTCCTCATCTCTAACACGAGGGTAATAAAGGGTAGGTATACTGTCCCTTATTCTCGTTTCCAAAATCTAAAATGTACTAAAAGACTGGTAAGTTTGTTTGTTTTTTTAAGCTTGAAGGAAACTAATTTTGTGGCAAAACCTGACCTGAACTGATGTGAGGGCTGTCTTTACACCTGGTAATGTGAACACCTGTGTTTTGCTCTAAGAGTGTTAGTGCTTTTAACTCTGTATGCTATTGGAATACTTATATAATATACAGCATGTGCGTCATATTTCATTAATTTTCTTTCTTTTTTTTTTTTTTTGGCCGCACTGCAAGGCTTACGGGATCTTAGTTCCCCGACCAGGGATTGAACCTGGTCCCTGGCAGTGAAAGCGCTGAGACCTAACCACTGGACCGCCAGGGGATTCCCTTCATTAACTTCCTAAAGCAAAAAAATAGTGTAGCACACAGAACCCTCAAAAGTTTCGGATAAAATACTTTGGACCTGTCTCTTCCCCACAGGGTGGTTATAAAGACTGAATGACTTTCTGTATGAGAAATATGTAGGATGGTGACCGACACGTGATAAGTATTTTGTACGATCTTAACCATTAAGCTGTGACAGGGCTGTGTGCATTAGTCCTGTCTGGCAGTTAAATGAGTGTGGGGTGTGTGTGATGTCTGCAGGCCTCAATTTTAAAAGAAAAAGAAAAGAAAGGTGAGAAAGTGCCTCCACCTAATGTGATTTGCTCCCAGGTCCCTGTTCGTGCCAAGATGGCCCTCACTCCCCCTGCAGCGAGGGCAGCGGCCACCCGGATAGGTTAAAACGTGCCTCACCAAACTTGTGCACAGCTTGCTTTGTTTAATTTGAAACTACAGTTTTCAAAAAGAGAGCCCCGTATAAAGAATGAAATCCGGATCACAGGTGATGAACCGCTGTCTCGTAAAACCACTGGTTGTTGATTTAATGTTTCTGTGCCTGTAGGACTCCCAGAGATGCATGAACAGCGTTGTATCCCCTCATCAGTGTCTGGTCCCTCAGCATAGAGGGTGACGTAGAGGTGGCCTCGGGATGTTTATGGTCAAAGCATGAGGGACCAGCTCTGGACTAGCCAGGTATGGGCTTTGCGGAAGCACTCTGAGTCCTGGCTCCGTCCAGGCCTTCTTCTCTTCAGGCTACTTCAGGAAGGCTGAAGTAGCTGCGCAGGGTGACAGGGGAGGGGTCCTAAGGCTGAGGACCGCGTGACACACGCAGGCCACTCTGTCACCGCTCCTCTATCCCCAGGGACTTCTGAGGGGCTGTCGACAAGAGTTGTCCCAGGAAGACATTTGCTGCCCACAACCCCAGAGGTATGTGGCAGGAGGTCTGCATCTCTCAGACCTCGAACCAGAGGAGCCCAGGAAGGCAAGCTCGGGGCCCCCGGGCTATCTAGTCATGTGCCTTGCAGTAGCGAGAGGCAGTGTCTTATGTGCAAGCTGACACTTCAGTGGGAGTCGTTTCTGTGTAAACGTGGCAGTAACACAAAACCACAGAAACGGTTCTACATCTGAGCCTGTGATTCTACTACAGACCTCCTAGAAATTTATCCTGAAAAAGTAATTCAAGAAAAGCGAACGACCCACTATTGCAAGTTTTAGGAAGCAGGTGAACAAAGGCTCCTGCTCTGGAACAGATGAGGTTTGCCATCATCTGCAGTAGAGCCAACTCCAGAGGCTTAGGGGTGCAAGAACTTTCTGAGACTCAGTTACCAGGAACCTCTCCTCCTTCTCCAGCCAGCGCTGGTCCTCTTCCATCTCCTGCTGCTGCCGGATCAGCCGCTCCTCCATCAGGTGGGTCGGCAACACCTGCCCGATGCCACGCAGGTCCAGTGTTGCAGAGTCCTGGAGGAGGAGTTAAAAGGTCCACTCTCAGAAGTCTGTGTGTGAGGCTCTTACTTTTTTTTCTGTGTGTCTTTCCAAACAATTAAGCAAAACGGCAAGTGTGGTGGAAGTAGGGTCTCTTCTACTCTGCCGGCGGGAGCAACTTTTCTGAGGGTTACAAGTTAACGTGCGTGAAACAGCTTTAAAAAGCGTACAACGGTTCACTTGCAGGGACCTACTCTAAAGAAGTGATCCAAGATATGGGGCAGAGAATGCATCATTAGTTAGAGCGAAAAAGTGGAAACAATCTGGAAGTAAAATAATGGGAGGAGGATTAAATACGACACACACATATTATAGAGTATAAAGCATGTGTACTCCAAGGAAAAGAGCTTGAAGAGCAGACAACTACAGATGTTCTTGGACTCAAAGAAATGATTTTTAATATTATAGGAGTGGTTCTTGGTTTTACCAAGAAAATTCAGTAAAAATTAACACGGTCTGCAGAGCTGGAGGCTGTCTGTTCCTTGGCCTCATGTAGGGCTCTGCTTTTCAAATGAATGGGCTAATGACGGTAGCATCTCTCCATCGTTTAGTGAAGATTCACAGACCCAGAGAGCGTCTGATCTTAGAATGAGGGCATCTAAATTGAGAAATCTTAGGATTTAGAAATCCTGTACCTTGGGCACAGCCTCATCAGTTAACAGAGCAAAGCCCAAGAACATCCAATTTACCTCCACGTTGGGCTGCCACATCGATATCTCCTGTGGTCTGTGATTCCACGAATCTGTTTGGTCCAAAAGAGATGCCTGGCCTGGGTAGATGCTGCCAGCCACGGCTGTGATTCCATGTGAGCCAGGGTAGCCAGAGACCTGCGGGTGAGTGAAGCGGCCAGGTCAGGGTCTGACGCAGTACGACTTCTGCACAGTTCTGCTTTCCACGTGAAAGGAAGTAACTGAGATTATAGAGAATAACGTGGCAGCAGAATAACGGCTCCTCAAGCTTGTCCACGCCCTAATCCCTGGGTCCTGTGTGAATATGGTAGCTTACACGCCAAAGGGACTGTGCAGATGTGATTATCAATCAGGAATCATTAGGTGGGGAGATTATCCTGGACGATCTGAGTGGACCATACGTGATCATAAGGGTCCCTAAAAATGCAAGAGGGAAGCAGAGGGGAGAGAAAGGGGGTGTGGCTACTGAAGAACAGTCAGAGAGATACTTGGGCTTTGAAGTGGAGGGACGGGCCACGAGCCAAGGAATGCAGGTGCCTCTAGAAGCCGGTAAAGGCGAGGAAACGGACTCTCAACTGCAGCCTCGAGAAAGGCCGTCTGTTATGGCCACAGTCGACAGCTAGTGCAGACAGACGCTAGGGAACCCGAAATTCTTCACTTTGGGGTTCTACACTTACTACAGTGCTGAGCACAGACCACCTCGGACGTAGAAGCAGTGGGCCATAAACACGGTTAAGCCGCCTCTCTACAAGTCCCTTTCCTGCCCAACTCACTACTACTCCACCGGCAAAGAACAAACAAGGCCCCCACATGCCTGTCCTCTAGTGAGCCAGTGTGGATGGTGAGAGAAGGCAGGCCTTCACAGTCTACCAATGATCTCAAAGGCAGAGAAAAACATTTAGCTGGACACGGAGAGAAATTTCAAGGCAGAAGGAAAGTGAGAGGAATTTCTTTACATGGTTCTCCCTCAATCAAGAGAAAAAGAGACAAGGAATCAGTACCTGTCTCCCTAACTTATTAGGCTGGTACTGGGCAGCCAGGCTTGTCAGCTACTTTTTAAAGGAGATAAAGCACAGCCAAATCCATATTCCAAATTCCCTTCAACAAAGATTTCATGCATTTGTTAGGTCTCTAGGCATTGATTTATACCAAAACTCCATACTGACAATATGTAATTACTTAACTTTCAAATAAGATGTACAGGTAGTTCTCACGGTTTATTTGAATGAAAATATTTTAATAAAAAACTCTACTAAACATAAAATGCTGTATCAGCGACTATTTCTGGTCAGAAGGGATATATCACTGCCAGAGAACTTCTAGGAATTTTCACAACAAAGAGATTTCAAATGATCTAAGGCAGTTTCCTATGACACCAACGACGTGCAAGGATCAAATGAGCATTTCAAGCTGAAAAGGCCTACAGGAAATGTCCCATAGCTGTTCTTATTTACAAGGTAAGGAAACGTGGGGCTTGGGAGAGAATCATTCATCTGTTCGATGAAAAAATGAATGTTTTAATTTATAAATATATACAATGTATATTTCCCCACCCCCAAATGTGCTGAAGAATAAAATAACACATCTTTTAACAGTAATGAACGGTATACCTGGTAGTGATTGGTCTGTACCATGTGCTGTGGGCTGGGATGAAACCCTTCGCTGGACCTCGGACTAGGATAACCAGGTCTGCTGGGCTGTGAACAAATCAACAGAGCATCACATGAATAAGTATCCCGATTATTTTGGTAAATCCGCATTTTATTAAAAAGAATAGAAAAAGATAATTTTCTATAAGAACTTAGTTGGAAAGAATGATAAAGGGTGTGAGGACATTTCCATGGGGGTAACAGTCTTTTCAACACATAATGCTGGGACAACAGGATATCCACATGCGAAAAATGAAGCTAGACCCCCCCCTTCCCCACAACATACATAGAAATTAACTCAAACGTGAGAGCTAAAACGATAAAACTCTTAGAAGAAAACGCAGGAGTAAATCTTTGTGACCCTCTGGGTTAGGCCATGGTTTCTTAGGATGCCGAAAGCTCAGTCAACAAAAGAAAAGAGAAGATAAACTGGACTTCATCAAAATTAAAAGTTTTGTGTTGCAAATGACAACATCAAGAAAGTGAAAAGACAACCCGTGAATGGAAGAAAGTATCTGCAAATCATCTATCTGATAAGATTCATATCCAGCATATAGAAAGAACTCTTATAACTTCAACAAGAAAGTGGCAAATAATCTAAGTAAACAGTGTGCAAAAGATCTGAGTAGACCCAAAGAAGATCTACCAATGGCCAATAAGCACAGAAGAAGACGCTCAATACCATTCAGCATCACGCAAATGCAAGCCTGGAGGCTTTCCTTTCTGCTCCTCACCGGCTGGGAGCACGTGCGTGAACCAGCCGGATTCTATTTCTTCATCTAAAGAACTAGGTTGACTTGGAGGGACCCTGAAGTCACTTCCAGCTCTAAAATCCTCATTGTTTGACACGTGAATTTAAAGTTCAGAGCAAAAAGAACGGTCTAGTCTGAAATGGAAGATGAAGTCAATAAAGCCTCCTAAACCTGAGGGATTTAACAAAGTGGAAACTCAGGGCTCTCCAGGCGAATAAAGACCAGACTTGAAGGAAATAGACTTGGGGCCCAGGGAAGGAAGGAAAATGCCTCAGTGCCTATGTCGCTTTCCCGTGGACACAGGTGGTCCTGGATGAACACACACTTCACTTTGGCTAAGTTCTGAGTGAGTCTGAGTCTCGAAACAGTGTCACCCCCCTTGGCCTGGAATGCGTGCCGGACAGACTCCTGTCCCGGGTCTCCCGTGTCACCCCTCCCTCTCCCTCCTGACACAGAAGCATATCCCCTGCTCTCCTACAAGCACGTGGACTGCAGCTACCCCTGCACTTGCTCCCACCCTGCTGTGCGGGCCTGTTAAGCCTCTGAGGGTGGGAAGGCTCCCCAACCCCTTTAGCCCTGTTGCATTTCAGCCCCCAGGTGCAGTCTACTCCAAACTTAACTAAATGTGAGGACGGATCCCCAAGACCCTCCGAAAGAGGGAAGGGCATGAAGGGGGAGTCACGGGCTTTGCTTGTGTGCTAGGGTGGCAATTTTGTTCCATGAAGCCCTTAGGGACTACTCTCCAGATTTATATTTTTAAAGGTTTCACTTGAACAAGTGGTTAAGAAGAGGCAGAAATGTCTGACTATCTCTGTCCTCTGACATTTCAGCGGCAACAGCCGTTTGAAAGGTGTGTGTTAATATGTATGCATTACAATGGTCGTATGGCAAAGGCTTCCTGGAGTCCAAGTATGGGAGGGTGCAGACCCAGGAATTAGGACAGTATTCACAGCTATCTGACAGGTGGACAGTTGTGTCTGCTGGCTTACATTTTGGAGGTGGCAGGTTAAGTAACACAGGCAAAAATAAAAACTTTTACTCAAAAAAACCCACAAAACTTTTACTCAATGTGTCCTACGTGCAGAGCTAGGTGTCGTATGTACAATCTGAGAAGTCTGAGACCAATGGTACAAAGAAGTATTATCACCCCATTTTACAGAGGATAAAACAGAGGCTCAGAGAGGTCAGGTGATGCAAACAGGCTGCACAGCTGGTAATGGCAGAACTGCCTGCCTCCAGAGTCTGCTGTGCTGTGCTGCTACTCTATGACAAGCACACAGTGACTCACCAAATAAAAGGGGAATTACAAAAGGAAAGATCAAAGAACGGCAAAATCTCCACAGAACATCCTCCAGTGGCTCAAATACTTACATGGGTAGCAAACGGTAACACTTGTAAGGTTCCATTTCAAAATAAAGATAACAGATAAAAATATGAAAACATGTCTTACAGAAGACGAAACTACCGCACCAAGAATACCACAAATGGAACTTTGTTAGCCACCCGCTGCGGAGAGCACGGAAGTACTGCTAACAGTTCTGTTTTCCTTCTCTACAAGTACGGACTCAGCGTGGCAGCCAAGAGGGCAGGCCAGGAAATGGCCAGTGCCAGGCCGGGGCAACTTGCCCACTGTGCCTTCAAGAATGAGGTGGGGACAGGGCTGCCACAAAGATCGAATGAGCTGAGCTGGGCTGAGGTATCCAGACGTGTCACCTGCTACTAAGTACAAGGTTTAGCAGGCTGATTGCATCTCCTCCTCAAAGACAGAAACTTGGATTTTCATGAAGCAAATGATGGAGCTGGGGGAGTTTTTGTTGAAAGCCTCCCAAGTGAGGAGGAAGAAAAAGGAAAACCCAACACATCCTACACTCGTGGTCCTCAGCTGGACGGCAGTGCCCCCGATGGGGGCCTAGGGTACCGAGAGGGCACTCCTGCTGCCTGCAGGGCCCGGCACTGAGGGTGGCAGGCAGGTGGGAGGGACAGTGGGGCTGAACAGCAGGGCCTGTGCCACGTTCAGGTCTTTCTCCACCTTACACAGGTAAAACAACAACAAGGAGCCCTGTAGTCTGAACCGAGAACCAACTCCGTCTGACATACAAACACAAATGGTATTTTGCATAGTTTATCAGACACTGAACTTTCCAGAAGAGCAACTACTGTGAATACTGATGGACAATTTTACTTTGTTTCGTTTGAACTTTACCAAGATTCTTCACCCTTCTAGAAAATCACATCATCAAGACGAATGAGATCCACAGTCAGCTGTGGCTGCAGGGTCTGCGTGTGCAGCTGCTGTGTCCAGGGCGAGCCTACCACACACAGGTGTGGGCACCTGGCTCCTCCACCGCACCTCCCAGTGTAATTATACCCGAGTATTTTACACAGGTGTGTGCATAATGCTATTAGAAGTTACTTTTATTTCTCTTGTACAGTTCACAGTCTCTTGGCTGTGCTGGTATCTTGAAATTATTAAGTCATTTTATAACCTATGTATTTTATTTCAGGATTAGTAAACGGGGCATTATAAAATATTTTTTATATAAATGGAGTGCTGGGTCTGATCAGGGCTGAGAAACACTATGCTAAGGTAGCTGTTCTCAGGACGCCTTTACATTCTCAGAAGTTACTGAGGACTCCACGAGCCTTTACTTATCTGGAATATATCCACCAATATTTACATTATTAGAAATGAAAACATCGAGTATCTGCATATATATACTAATGTAGGTGATCTTCTACCCATTAAATTTTTTTTTTTTTTTTTTTTGGCCGCACTGCGCAGCTTGTGGGATCTTAGTGGGGTCTCAGTTCCCTGACCAGAGATTGAACCTGGGCCCTTGGCAATGGAAAACCTGAGTCCTAACCACTGGACTGCCAGGGAATTCCCTCTACCCATTAAAATTTTAATCTGGGGACTTTCCTGGTGGCACAGTGGTTAAGAATCCACCTGCCAATGCAGGCGACACGGGTTTGAACCCTTGTCCAGGAGGATCCCACGTGCCGTGGAGCAACAAAGCCCGTGCGCCACAACTACTGAGCCTGCGCTCTAGAGCCCGCAAGCCACAACTACTAAGCCCACATGCCGCATCTACTGAAGCCCGTGCTCCACAACAAGAGAAGCCACCGCAATGAGAAGCCTGCACGCCGCAAGGAAGAGTAGCCCCTGCTCGCCGCAACTAGAGAAAGCCCGCACACAGCAACGAAGACCAATGCAGCCAAAAATAAATTAAGTAATTAAAAAAATTTTTTTTTAATTTGGGGGCTGCCAAACTTTTAATTTGGGATCAAAGAGTAAATATTTTATCTATATGGTTGCGCCGTGCAGCTTGTGGGATCTTAGTTCCCTGACCAGGGATCGAACCTGCAGCCTCAGCAGTGAAAGCTGAGGGGCTCTCAGTTCTCAGTTAGGGGAAAGTCCTAACCACCGGACCGCCAGGGAGTTCCCAAAGAGTAAATATTTTAATCTTTTTGAGCCATACTGTAACGGAACCACTCAAGTCCGTCTGTGTAGGGGGTACCCAGCCATGGACAACACACAAGCCAAGGGGGCAGTTCATGCAATAAAACATTCATCAACAGAAACAGGCAGTGGGGTATAGTCTGCTGACCCACTCTGAAGGGTAGAACCATCTCTGACTACAGAAAAGAGCCTCAAAATATACACGTTGAAAACATCCTAAAGAAAGAAATGTGAGGATATTTAAAAAGTTAAGCAGAACTCACCTTTGTTCTGTACACAAAGAAGTCTAACCACCTCCATCTCTGCCCATGAACTTAATATCACAGCCTTCAAAACTCAGCCACATGAAAATTATTAAAAACCATACAGACTGGGATACGTAATCATGTTTGGATGGAAAGGGTTAATTCTGTGAGCTTTAGCGGAACGCTGTGCACAGCACTAGCACATCATTTGTGCTGATCATCAACTACGTAGAGTTCCTTACACTCCTGTGACCAAAACAAGTGCTGTGAATGCATTGTCTCACTTGGTCTTCACAACACCCCTAAGAGGTGGGGAACACTAGTACCCTCACTTCACAGATGAGGCACGTGAGGCTGGGAACAGGCAGGTAATCCACCTGGTCATCAGAGCCACCTGTGAACAGATCCACCTGGTTTCCAGGCCTGAGAAACTAACTTCAAGACTCTCCGGTGCTGGACCCTTCCACAGTAGTTAGTGAGGAAACGAGCAAACCCGTGTATACAAGGTGGAGGCCGCAGATGCTGGGGTGCATGGCTTTTCGGTGGGTAGCTAGGGACTTCGTTGTTGTAACACGAGGAGCGACAGAGAAACGTTGTGGTCTGAGCACTAACCAGCTCATAGTAACACCGACAGAACGGACCACAGGCCCTCCTCCTCCTCTGGGCCTCAGTTTTCCCACTGGTGGAGGAAGCCAGGCTACAGAACCCTTCACCTCTAAAATTCTGAGGAACAGGGTCAGTCACCTGTGTTCACTTTCAATGTGTAATAATATTTACCGTAATAGTTTAAAACAATGGCCGAGAAAACAGATTTCAGGCATCATGATAAAAATATGGGTACAATATTTAAATAGCGCTTTTTGTTAACAGATTTCTGAACATTTTTCAAAAAGAAAATGAAGTAAGGAACTGTCAGAGTTCCTTTAATATATTTTTAGCTAATCAAATATCAAGTAGCAGGTAACTATTAACTGCAAAAAAAGCCTATTATCTATTTACCATCCAGAAAATGAACTGAACTGGATTATTCATGGCAAGTAAGCCACTGTGTGAAAATACCATCCTGTCAAAAGCAAAAGGAGAACAAAGAATCCTGATCTGAGGAGAGTGTTTAAGGGCCAACTGTGTCCAGCTCCAGCCCAGCTGAACAAGAGGGGAAGGCTCTGGCCGCCTGCGGAAGGCCGGGAGGATGCAGGGCAGGGCTGGGGTGCTGCTGGCAGACCTCCCCACGCTGACAACCCAGCCACCGCCACAGATGAGGAAAAGGCAGAAAATGTGCACCAGGTTCTCAGCAAAACAAAACAAAACCCAAAAGGAACCAGGTCAGGTGGAAGCTGACTCCTTTCAAAATAAAGCAAAACGTAAAGCGTTCTCGGCTTGGTTATAGTCTACCTGGTCATCAGGAAGGTCCCTGGCACCAGCAGAGAGAAACCTCCCCGAGCCGGCGTGCTCAGTTAAGTCTGACGATGGGGGCGGTGGGGGGGGGGGGGGGGATTGGAAGGTCAGGTCTAATCCAATCACTCATGACTTCGAACAGCTCAGAGCTGCAACGCAAATTAGGGAAACGGGTGCACGTTGGGGTGGTATGCGGCGGGGCGAACAAGGAACAGAAGTTGCAGTGATTCCTCTTAGAATAACCCGCTATTTGGTTTTCTCCCCACAGACAGCAGCTGCCTACAGCATAAACTGCAAAAGTTAGTAGGCATAATGCCAGAGACGGGGTGGGGGCCTTTGCTACCTTGGGTGGTGCTTCGTCGGACCCTCCAGAGTCCCAGGACACTGTGACCTGCCTTCTGGACTCCATCCTCATCCGTTCTTCTTGCTGGACCTTCTCTTCTTCCAGGATTGTGCTAGAGAGACAACACAGTATGTAAGGGGAGCTGACACGGGGGGAGCTCGCACACACCAGACCCCACCCTGACGACCCGAGGAACCCCGCGGGAAAGAGGATCGGGTTTCTAACTTCACAAAAGGATTCCAGAATGGCCTTGATGCAAGGGGCACAGCCTCAGGTAAGGGAAGGGCAGCTGGCAACACAAGGAGGAGCTGGGAAACCACAGGGGGGCCAGGATGGATGGTCTGAACGCCAGTTTCCTTTAAGCAGCAGAGCTCCCCTGAGCAAATCCCGAGCAGCGCTCCGCACAGCACAGACCCAGCCCTCACAGTGCCACCACAGCAGCACAGCAACCGACCAAACAGCCATGCGGCCCAACGCTCCCCACACTGCCCACGACCTCCTACCAACTTCCACTTTAACCAGCACTTTGCCTCATCAGGAAGGAAGGAAATGCAACAGTATCTACAAGCACTTCTGAAACTCCTGCCGGCTTGAAACTGGCAGCCCCACACCGGGTCACGCGGCTACTTACCCGCCGGGCCGCTCAGGGCTCCGCACCTGGGCTCTGGGCCATCGCGGGAGCGGCCACCGCCCTCTGCTGCCCGCCCGCCCGCCGCCCCGCCGCCGCGTCCTGGGGCTTCCCAGTCCCAGCCTCCTGGTGGAGGGCAGCAGAGAACCTCCCAGCGCCAGCAGCTCATGAGAGAGTGAGGTCAGCGGCCCCAGAGCCTTTCTTTCTAATCTGGGAATCCGGCTCAGCTCGACTGTTTCCAGGAGACATTCCTGCTGCCTGGAGGCGAGGGCAGGCTGTTTCTCACGCAGCTGCACTCATGCAATTTACAGCAGCAGAGGACACACAGAATTCAGCTCGTAACTGCCCTGAGTCAGCGAGCCCTTACTACAGATGGGAGTTTTGTTTTGTGTTTTAAGGAAAGGGAACGTTTCCCTCCATGACCACATTAGCACTTTAGAGAAAAGCAACCCCCTCCTCAAAATATGATTTCGTTTTTCTTCTCACTCCATCTAGACGGTCATGGCTGAGTGAATAGCACAACACTTTAACAACAGTGCAGGCTCTGGCGACACCCTCGAGGCTGGCCAGATGCAGGCCGAGCCAGCGCTGTCGGGAACCTGGCCCCAGGTCCCACGATTCACAGGTCAAGTGCGTGCGACAGCCTGTTTGCTTGGCCTTTGCCCACAATGGGCTGAGAGTTGCCACTTTCCACGCCCCCAGAACTAGCACAGACCCCGGACCACATTCTGCCTTAGTGATGACAGGAGAGTGAAGCCACCATCAGCCGAGCACGTGCACTGGCTGGTGAGGAAGACCAGTCACCACCTCCCCGTGCCTCACAGGGGACGGGTGCAGGCTGCCGGGAGGGTGGCCGCTGGGAGCAGGGGTTCAGACAGACCCCTGGCCTGAGAGAGGGCTGCCTCCGATTAGGGCCTTTTCAGCGCCCCGCTCTCAATCACCTGGCCTCAAAACAAGTAACAGACTCCAAGTCAGAATTTCCAAAAATTGTGTAGTTTTAAACAAATGAAAAGTCCATAACAATCAGGAAAAAAAATCAAGTAAAAAAAATCGTCCTTATTTCTAACTTCTTCAAATCATTAAAATAAAGGCAAGCTATGAGAAGGCCAAGCGTGACAGGTTCTTTAAAGCAATGGAACTTAATTTTAAATAGGTCTCACGAAGGCAATTTATTTCACATGGGCTGTTTTGTGAACTGGGCCACCCTGACCTGAAGGTTACTGCTCCCCGCAAACACCTCCACATAGGTCACGGGAGGGCCCTTGCATAAGGAGACCCTCTTGGCCTCCACCTGCCCTGACCCTCCGCCCGCACTCACTGTTCTCTGACCCACTGATTCACTGTCTGAAGCCTCCCTCTCGGCCCTTCATCACCTGCTACCACTGAACACGGAACGCAGGGGTAACCGGGAAGCGAGTTCCTCAGTATCATACCAAAAACTAACATGTCAAAACGCTTCGGAGAAAGCATAACTTGCTGCTCACAGTAGTGCAGAACATAAATAACTCCTGAAGTATCTGTTTTTACGATGGGAAGGCTCTTCCATAGATGGAGTAAGAGTGCCCATGGAGACAGTTCTGAACTTTCCTCTTTACAGCTGCTGAGGAACCCAGAGCAAAACAGTGGAATGTGCAGAGTGTCAAGGAGGTCAAATTTAAACATATTTTCCCAAAGTCCAACTATTTTTAGTAGCAATACATTCTGTTTGAAAGCTTTTAGCTGCCTAATGTGAACTGGCAATGAGCCCTCATGCTTCTTCCTGGGGTGGTGGTTTCTAAGTCTCAAACTCACCAGAGAAAAAACTATAAGAGCTCATAAGACTTTTCATTTAACAAACGTTAGAACATGTAAGAATCATTCTTTGTTTATCCACGAGCCCCATCTAGGAAGAGAACTGGGAAGAGGGGAAAGGAGTATTTATTTAACGTTAGTTTTATTTTTTATCACTACTTCCCTCACTTTAGGAGAAAAAGTCATCAAAGTAATCAATTCACACAGTAAAGGACAAAAAAACTTGCAAGCACATGTTGACTTTTCTCGGCCTGTGGCACTCCCTGTGAAACCTGGTCTCCCGGGCTCCACAAGCTGGTATGGAGAGGTCTCATTAAATTTCCGTTCTGGAGCAACAAGATGTGATTTTACTTCTAAGGTATTTTCATGGAGAGCAATAAAGTGGTCTAATAGCGTCTTCGTTTCCAGTACCAAGCTAAGATTCGGAATAAAGTCTCCAACACAGACAAGATTTAGAGTAGACAGGGGCGATCAGTCCAAGTAGGTGACCAGCTGTTCCCGCTGTCCCAGCAGAAAGGGCACCAGCTATGAGCAGCACCTTCTGAGCTGGGCAGCTGGGCCCATTTCAACTTGTGTCCTCCTTCATAAATGAGAACGATACTGCCTGTCCTATCCACTGTTAGGATGGAGAAATAAAGTAGGTGAAAAAACCCAGTAAGACTTTTAAGTAAATGCTATCTAGTTCTGTACTTTTACCTGCCTTATTTTTTTTAAATGTATTTCATTTCTGTAGCATTTTTTCCTGAGAATGATTATAGTAATACTATCCTTCTCTTTGAAACTACATTTCTTCTATGCTTGAAAAACTTTTTTAAAAAAAGACTGGACTTTGATCACCTAAACATAATAATTTTATGATGACATCACAAAATTTGCTTTGGACAGAAAATCAGTCTGGATTCATAGCTACTTAGGCTAATTTGAAAAACATCCAGAGAAAGAGCAGCAAGAAACTGGATGAACAAAAAAGCCACGAGGGAAATGGCTTGTTCTGGCAAGTTCATGGGAATGCCAACTTTGAAACACGATCTCCTCTAAGTACCCAACATCGCCTCACCACAAAGGAATGGAGCTGACCCTTCAACAACCCCCCTTGGTATCTTTACAGAAAACAAGGCTTGAGACAAAGCTGGGACAGCACCTCTGCAGTGGGCAGTGACCAGTGTTGCAGCACACGCCTCCCTCCTTCTTCTCTTATAAACACGCACAGCAGACCGAACATCTCACTTCACCAATACAACAAAACTGCATCTCTCTTTACTTATTACATATCTCAAACTGCAGGAAATAACGCACTTTTGTTTGGTTATGGTGTTACACATCTCAAAATTATTTGAAAAGTGATTTCTACTAAAATCTTACTTTAGAACCTCTTTGACCTCTTTGTATTTCTGGCAAGTTCGAGAAGCTCCTATTTGACCAATCCTCTTGCAGACAGCAACTACGGACTAGGACAGAAGAAACAGCCCTGTGACAGCACAAAGCAGTTAGGCTCTGGAGGAAGCTGCCACTGGGAGGAAAGGAATGGCACTGGGTGGGTCCCCAGTTTAATGGCCACTAGCCAGAAAGCCAGCCCCAGTCTTACTGGTTTGAAGAGCCAGAGGACTGAATTTGGGTCACCACAGCTGGTGGAAAGTGAGAGGGGAAATCCCAGGAAGAAGAAAGCTATGGAGGGGTACCTCAAATTCTGAGTGTAAATTCTGCCTGAATCACTAGCTGACCCCTGTACTGTGCACATACAGGGCAGGCTCCAGGCAGCCCAGCTGAGGCTGAACTTAGCTGAATCGGGATTCGAGCTCACAGAATGGAGGGAGTTTGCAATGTGAGACCTGCCAAGTTAGCTGCCTGCTAAAACCAACCAACCAACCAACCAACCAACCAACCAACCACTCTTCAGAGGAATAATACTGAATCCAGAGTTTCTGTAACCTATCAGTCACAATGTCCACGACATAATCTAAAATCACTTGATGTACAAATAAACATTAAAATGTAATCCATTTTCAAGAGGAAAAGAAATCTAAAGGAAGCTGACTCCAACGGTGACTCAGAAGTTGTAATTAGCAAGCAAGGACTTTGAAGAGCTATTATTATATTCAAAGACATAAAGGAAAATTTGGTCATAGTTAATGAAAAGATAGGAAACACCAGCAGAGAAACTGAAGGTATAAAAAAGAGCCAAATGAAAATTCCTAATGAAAAGTAAAATATCTGAAATAAAATCTCCACAGGATTGGACGATCAGTGGGATGGAGATGAGAGAAGAGTCAGGAAAATTGAAGATAAATCAATAAAAATTATCCAATCTGAAGAACTTATAGAAAAAAGACTGGGGGAAAACAGAAAAAGAACAGAGCCCCTGGAACCTGAAGGACACTATCAAAAGATTTAACATACATGGAACTGGTGTTTTAGAAGAGAGAAAATGGAGCAGAAAAAATATCTGAAGAAATAATGGTCAAGGACATACATTTACAGATTCAAGAGGTTCAGTGAAGACCAAATATGATCAATACAACAAAAACCACACGCAAGCACATCCTCGTTATAAACTGCTGAAAACCAAAGATAAAATCATGGAAGAAGCCAGAAAAAATGACACTTTACATACAGAAGAGTAATAATTTAAAAGGCCAGTGACTTCTCATTAGAAATAACAGAGGCCAGAAGGTAACGAAAGAAAGCTTTAAGGTGCTGAAAGAAAGAAAGAAAAAAAAGAAAAAGAAAAATGCTGTCAACTCAGAGTTCTATATCCAGTGTAATGAAGTTCAATTCATTTTCAGATTAAAAAAAAAAAAAACAACCAAAACTAATCAACAGGCCCACATCACAAGAAATGTTAAAGAAGTTCTTCAGACAGATGGGAAAACCAAATGGAAGAAAGATCTTTAGGAAAGAATAAAGAGCACTGTATGGGGTTAAATATAAAAGATTTTCCCCTTACTTTCCTCAGAATACTATTAAAAACACAAAGTGTAATCTTATTTTATGAGGTTACTGTCATATATGAATATAATACACACGACATCTAGAACAAAAAGGACTAAGGTGGTGGTAAATGAAGTTTCCACATTTTAAGTGAAATACAATTATTAACTCTTAAGTAGATGGTGCAAAGTTAAAGATGTATAATGTAATACTTGAGGCAATCACTAAAAATATAATGCAAAAGGTATTTCTAAAATGCAAATTTGGGGAGTTGAGAGGAAGAGGTGCAGAAGGTAAGCCAGTGGCTTCTCAGCGCCAAACTCTCTTCACTGAGAACCGACCCGCTGCCACGGGGGCTGCTGCTCCCTCCCATCTAAGCTCAGGTGCCCAGAGACTGGGCTGAGACGGAGCCAGCGCTGCTTCACTCGTTCCCTGCATCCCTGCATCAACCTCGGCGCCATGTCCCTCTGTAACCTGAAGAGGGATGGGCCACCTACAGCCTCTGGTCCTTCACCGTCCAGAGGGGAGGACAGACATTCATGTCTACTCCACTCTTCCCCCATGTTTTCAGGGATAATAACCCTGGAGACAAAATTGAGGGAAGGGGAATGAAGAACAACTAGAGAGAGAAGGAAAATGGTGCCAGAAACAGGACTGAAGGGAAGGAATTACAGCAGCTACCGGATGAGTCTGAGGATTTCACTGTGGGTTCTGAGGGCGACCTTCAAGTAGTAAATATGTGGATTACAGCTGAAGTGTGAACTTCATCTAGTCAAAGTCCTCTCTTACAAATAAGACAAGGGAGGGGAAGTGAGCAGAGCGTGGGGAGGTACAGGGGGTGGAGGCAGCCAGCAACCCATTCAGTGGGGGGCGGCATACGGTGGTAAAGAGACCGAGAAAAGCAGTGGTCCTGGACTTCGGAGAAAAGGGCCCAGGGTCTTGGATCCACCCTTTGTTAGCTGAACAATCTGGGCAAGTCATAGGGTTTTTCTGAGCCTCAAGTTCCTTAAGTGAAAAGGGCAACAATATCTCACCCTTAAGAATTACTGTGAAATCAGTAAGGTAATCACGTGAAAATGACCTGTGAAGCCATGTAAGTATAAAGGACTAATTTTTATGAAATTTAAGTTTAAATCTCACCGGAAATTTGTTTACTTCACATAAAACCAAATTCTGGAGGTGAAGCTAAAGTAGAGATGCACCTGTAAAGGTCTGAACATCTGTGTGCGGGGGGCGGGGGGGGGATCCAATGAAGGACAAGAGCTACCTGCAGGTAAGAAACAGTTATGACATAAATTTTAATGGAAACAATTTAAATTTTACATTAAATTCCCATGAAATTTAGGTTTACTATTTACTTTTTATTACCGGGAAGACTAAGGTCCCAAACCAAACAAACATTTTAAGATTTAAATACAGGGGTAATTGAGAAACAGGTTACTCTTCTAGATGACACCAAGACCCAACAGGACGGCAGTGAGAAGGAAAGTGCCGATACGATGACTAAGGAGGAATTTAGACACCACCTTTGAAAGGAATTTGGGGAGCAGATACAAAACCACTTTAAGAGCACAGCGAGGAAGCACAAGTAACCTCATGTTATTAATCAAATCTAGAGTTTTTAATCTAGAGTTCACATTTTAGGATAAATGAAGAATCAAAAAGGACTCAAAAAAAAAAAAACCTGTACAAGATGTCCATAAGACATCTACAAAATGTCAAAAAGATGTGCCTTGCATTTTGGTATCTGGATAATTATAGCTACCCTTTTTACATTTGAAGAACCAGTTTTTTTTTTTTAAACAGTAACTGATCACTTTCTGTACCTAAGACCTCCAGGTCCCTTGCGGATCTTCAGAAAAAGCTTTGTTTTTACTGCTACTACCAGAGCAGCCACAAGTGTGTGTACCCACCACGAGCATGAAAACTAAATGCATTTTAGATGATTTTATTTAATCCTGAAAACTAGAGGACAGGTAGGATTTGTGATTCTGCTCTCCCAGGGAGGCTAAGTCACTCACCCAAGGTCAACTTAGGTCAAAGAGATTTCTCAACGGCCAGCTTTGTATGATAAAGTTAAGAAGCAAACACGACGATATCAGGTTATAACAACAAGCAAACAACATCCACAACTCCCCCCAGACCCAAGCTGGAGACGAGACAAGGCTACATATTACGGGTACAGGACGAGTACACAGCAGGCAAGTGCGGACGCCGGCCGACGCACACTGGCGTGGCTTGTACCCCTCGAGAGACTCAGCCTCGCCGAAAACTTCCACAACTGCTTGCCACTAACTCTGGGATTACAGAGTGCCACAGCAGCCAAATGCAACACACTCAAGATGTGACAGCAAAACAGCGATAACACGTGGAAACTACGTCACCCATCAAAACCCTTGGGTGGGGGCCTCTGTGCCGAAGCCAGAGACGCTGCCATTCTGTTGGGGGACTTTCTCTGGTTGACACTCAAGCAAATGTAAGAGAACCAGCTGCAGGAATTCCTTGTAACAGTATGGTTTTTTTCCCTTTTCTTTCTTCTTTTTCCTTTTTAACTGAACAATATTAACAACTTGCCCACTAGTCGAAATCGTAATCAGAGCACTTACTAACGTCTAGCCATGGCTCAAACAAAGCGTAGGGCGTGACAGCCGACAGCTTGTGTCCTGGACTCAGGTGAGCTTGCCTTGAATCCCAGCTCTGTGACCCCAGCACTCAACTGCCGAACCTCAGTTTCCGTTTCCCCATTGGTAAACTGATGATGACAATATTACCTACATCTCCCAGGACCGTGAGGATTCAGATGAAATAATGTGTGACAGTTCACGGCACAGGTGTGGCAGCAGAAAGCACTCAGTCAGTGCTGGTTTTCAATGCCGTAATTTCTAAGGTTGACGGCAGAGGATGGAGACTGGCTCCTAGTGAGCATGCTTTTGGTCCAAAGGGCTTCCTAAAGCGCTCAGGGTCAGAGGGCCTTCCAGGCAGACACTAAGTCAGTGATCTTTAGAATAGAAAACCTCAGGTAAATTGTTTACATACCACTTACGTTATGCTTTCTTTCTCTAACCTACCCTTCACATGTGAAAATGGCATGCTTAGAAACAAGGATCGATTTCCAAAGTTTAAAAAAAACTATGGCTGGAGCAACAGGAGCTTTCGTCACTGCTGGAGACACCGCACTGGTGCATCCACTTTGGAAAACAGGCGCTATCAGTACATAAAGCTAAAGCCGCGCCCACCTGCAGACGCCTGAACACGCATCCACCAGACATTCTTGTACACGTGCTCACCCAATGACACTTCTGTTATGTCCCTACAGCAGCAGTCTTGAGAGCCCCAAGATGAAAAGTATCTGAATTTCCACCAATAGTAGAAGGGATAAACTATGGTATATCCACAAATGGGACACATACAGCAACGAGAGTGAAGTCCAACTACCTGAGTAACATGGGTGATCTCAAACTAAACGTTGAGCAAAATAAACCATAAACAAAAAAGTATACACTGCATTACAGCGTTTACATAAAGTTCAAAACCAGGCAGAACCAGGCAGTGGTTACCCCTGGAGGGGGAACGTAATTGGAAAAGGGGCCTCTCGTGGGTCTCTGGGGTGAAGGCAGTGCTGTTTTCTTGTTCTAGATGCTGGTTACAGGAATGGGCCCAATTTGTGAAAATCCAGTGAGCTGTTTGGCAGCTTCTTGGCATGTCTATATGTTCACATCTTTGCATGTCAATAAAAAGTTAGAAAAATACAAAAATTAGGGTACCAAATTTAAATCAATAATTTTATTTATTACCCTCATTTGTCTAAAAGGGATTTAATAAGCCACACGTTAACTTAAAATGTTTCCCTGAGATAAAACTGACAATCTTTTCCTATAATGGCACAAACACCTTAATGACACAGAGCACTGCTGGGAAATGCTATCTTTGAACATAAACTCCAAAGGGGCAAAAATACTCAAGAGGTTTTACTGCGGTCTCCTCGCCACAGTATCTACCAATGAATTAACTGACTAGCTAGGGATTAAATGACTTTTCATTCAAAAAATATTTAGTGCACTCTTATAAACTGTCAGTCACACAGTATGAAATGCTAGAGCTCATGTTATGAGAAATTTCCTATTGAGGAACTTCTCACACTTGCTACTAGGTGGCCAGAGGTTAATCTCATTCTCCTCAATGAGGCACATCTATGAATAAGGACACAGGATGGCAGGAGGGCAGGCCCTGTGGTCACAGAGACCGACCCATCCCCGTACAGCCCTCTGCCTAACAAGAGTCACCGAGAGCCACTTTTCTTAACTTACGATACAGCAGAAACAAGACGTGGTCCAGCCAAAGATGAGTGGAGCCCACAATAAACTGAGTCTATCTGCAGCATTTTCTCTTTAGACAGACATGGAGAATGGGCTTTGGGAACATTTTTAGGGGCCCTGGGGTAAGGGCTATCCAAACTTTATTACTTTGTTAGAATCTTGGATATAATAACCATTTAAAACAACTCAATAAAGAACGTGTTTGATTACTTGTGATACATTGTTACATATAGGTGTCCAAGCAGCTAGTATATTATAAAGTTACATTTTATTTGGCTTATTTGGTAGCCATGTTCTACATGTTCCAAATACAAAGTTAAACTCCATTTCTGACTAATACAAAACAGACAGGACAAACTAATGGTCAATAATCTGTACTAATTGTTCACAAGAAAGCATCTATAAATAGGTACATGATGTTTTTATACATGTGTGTGTATAAAATAATTATATGTAGTTCTAAGCCTTCGCCTGGGACAGTTTTTGGAGCTGCTCCACCTTAATGCAACAGTCCTCCGGCCAGTGTCAGCGTGAGTTTTGTGACAGCTAAGCACGAACTCGGCAGCTGTCTGGTCCTCACTGGGTCCAGCTCCTGGCCTGGGGGTGTGGGCAACACCGAGGTGAGTATGACGATCCCTGTCCTCAAGGAGCTTCAGTCTAGTAGGGGATGAGACGTACTAGACTGTGAGCTCCTCGAGGGCAGGAAAAGTGTTGGGTTCTCTTGCCCAGTGACCAGCACCAGGCCCAGCTACGTGGTGCTCAGTGTTTGTGGAGCTGACTGGACCGGGATGCGGCCATCTGCGGCCCACAGGGCGGGCACGGCCAGAAGAAGCAAGAGTTCTGGACAGCCCACGGGCAGAGCAGGGAAAGAGGCTGAGGAAGACAGTAGGGCTGATTTCAGCAGGTGCAGAGGAGGCCTCCCTGGCGGAGGCGTGTGGTCAGTTTGGCCACAGTGTGAGAAAGGGATGGAAAGACACTGGCCGTAACTCAGGGAGGCTTAAGTGCTACTCTGGAAGCCTCGAACTAACACCGGGGGTGCCAGGAAACCACTGAAAGTTGTCTTGAGCAAGGGAGTTACTCTCCCACTTCGACATGTTTGGTAAGACTGACTGATGAAGTATGCGGGCCGGGGGCAGGGGCGGGGGTGGGGGCAGGGGCGGGGTGGAGAGGAGAGGAGAGCCGGGAGGAGGGAGTGGGTCTGAAGACCCTGAGGTGAGGATGCTCCGGCTGGCCAGCTGGTACAGGCGGGCGAGGAGTTACTGATGGCTCCCAGAGGCAGGTGGAGACAAAGGCCCCACTGTAACCTACACAAGCTGAGGGGCAAGAGGCAGGCAAGAGGAGACAGTAACGGCTTTGCTTCAGGATAAACACGATGTCCTCCAACTGAAGACACAGGTCTGGGACTTGTGGGAAAAGGCAGGACTGAAGCTAAAGACAGACGGAGGTGGGGAGCGAAGCCACAGGAACAGTTAAGACAACCAACCAAGGAGAAGTACTGAGCGGAGGGGAGGAGGCTGCGGAGAGAAGCCAGCGGATACCCAGAGTAAGGGGGAAGAACGCGCTGGGGAGGCGGGCAGGTGGAACTGGTATCAGAGAGGGGGTTTCATGGACAGAATCTATCAGATTCTGAGGAAAGGTCAAGGAGGAACAAAAAACTGTATGAGCAAAACATGAAATGAAGCATGGTCGAAAACCAGCTCCAACAGGGACAGCAGGTATAACTAAGCTGCATGAGAATTAAGAACATGGAGAGCTCCAGCCTGAAGAAAGCTGTCTTGAAAGACCTGAGGGGCCGGCCGTCACGCGCGAGGCCCCGGAAGCGGGCCCGGAGGGGGAGCGTCAGGGGTGTCACCGTGCGGCCAACGGTGCCGACCCCCACCTCCTCGGCCGGACTTCAGACACCGGGGGCAGGACTGTGTTTTGCTCACTGCTGGGCTCACAGAACCTAGCTTAGAACAAAGGAGACACTTAGCAAAACAGCTGCTGACTGGACGAATCTCTCCCACTTCTCACTAAGGCCCTGCTCCTTCCTGGAAACATTCTCTTTGGAGGAAACTTGTCAGCCGGGCAGGTGGCGCTGCCGGAGGGGAGGTGAAGCTGAGAGGGTTCAAGCGTTGGGGGATAGGGGTGGGCTAGAGGAGCTGCCGGGGGCTTTTGGACCCTGACATTTGGTAATTTTTATGAAAAATGACGAGAATATAGCAAATAACAAAACTCAAATAAAATGAGGGGAGTACTCCAAACATGAAACAGCACGTTAAACCATGGCGTTGGCTGGTTGGTTATGTATTATACTACAACATCTTGTTGATTCAAGTATTAAGTCTCAATCTAGACTTCAGTTCGACAAGTGTTTACTGAGCACTGACCAGGTGCTGGTCCTAAGCTCTGCCCCAGGCCTCCAGAAATGAGCAAGATGGGATGAGGGCCACCTGTCGAGGCCTCTGAGTCTGGCCAGTATCAGGTCAGCTCTGCGCAGACGCTGTGGGGGGGCCCAACACAGTAGGAAGTCCGTGTGTTCCTGCCAGGGGACTGGGGGCTGCTGGAGGTTTGGGTCTAATGGCGTCTGGCACGAAGTAGGAGTCACAAGACGGCAGCTGAACAGGTAACGTGGATGCTGAGCTATAACAACAGAGCGCTGAAGAGGTGCCATAGGAGGGGCTATCTCTTTGGGGGTGGGGCAGATGAGGCAGGCTTCCTGTAGGAGGCAACCCTGAGCTGGGCTCCAAAGACTGAAGAGAAGCGCCCTGCAGACAAGCGGGGGAAGGCAGAGGCACCGGGTGCCTCTGGAGCAGAGGAAGGGGTGGTGTGAGGTGAGAACTGGGGAGTGGGCGGGGACTAGACCACGCTGAGCCTGTGGGCTGTGCCACGTTGGTCAGCAGTCAGGGCAGAGACACCTGATCACAATTTGAAGTTTATTAAGACCTGAAGACATAATCTTCTTAAGGCTCTAACAATGTATAAATAAATACAAATCCATAAAGAAGTAATTACGTTTGCCCAAGAAGCAGGTTTGCCTCAGACGTACTGATAAAAGGACCTGCCAGGGAGAAGCAGCGGAGGCCTGCCCGCCCCGGCCCCGGCCCCGGCCCCGGCCCCGGCCCCAGCCCCGCCCCCCACCCTACCTGAGCTGAGCTTTGAGCTCAGTGAAGCGGGGCCGCCGGCTGGGGTCGTAGGCCCAGCACTTGGTCATGAGGCTGTAGAGGGTGGGAGGGCAGTTCGGAGGCATGGGCAACCTCTCCCCGTTCTCAATGCGACCAATCACATCATTGTTCTTCACGCCTTGAAAGGGCTTCACACCATGCATCAGTATCTCCCACATACACACACCTGTGAGGCGGGGACGAAAACACAAGGGTAAACTTAGCAGCAGGAGTGCGATTCCCACGTTTCAGGAATAGCTTCATAGTTCGTACGAGAGAACCTCCGGTGTGATTACGGGCACATCAGCCAAATAAAGCCGCATTCAGTCAGCTCTGTTATCAAATAAGGACAGGAATACTAATTTAGTATGATGCGAATAATGAAGCAGTATTATCAAGAAAAAACCCATTACTTTTCTAAGAGGTTTATTTCTCCAAAAAATTCTCCATTAGAAAATGGCCCACCAGCTACAGTGGTATTTCATAGCATAGTTTAGTGAACCAATTCAAAAAAAAGCTGAATGCATTTTAGATTTCCCTCCTCTTTAGTCCAACCTGCTTATCATCGCAGCAGCTGGCGTGAAGCCTAACAGAGAAAACCCTGCAACTTAAGTCTTATGCTTTCAGAAGACTCAGATTCCTCTACAGGTTCCCATCACGTGGCACTCTGGCCACTCAGACCTGCACCTGAACACGCTCCTTCGTGACCTGGCTCGTGCTGAACTCTAGATGCGATGCCTTTCATTTTCTTCCCCACCAGTTCTCTTCTTCCAGGTCCCTTTGTGAGTTTCCTGTGCTGCCTGCCCTGCCCCCTGGGAAGCTCCCGTCTAACCCACCGCAAGCGTGCCCCATACACCGGGTCCTGGGCGCAGAGGGGCTGTGACTGTCTTTCTGTATCTTCAGCACCTAAGATGCTGTGTGCCTCAGAGGAGGAAGGCATATACCATTATGCCATTATATCACATTAATGTGAGTCAGATCTGAAATTAGCCAAAAGTCCAACAACTTCAAAGTAAAGAGTATATGACAAAAATAATGCCTTAGTTCTGCTTTTCTCACCAGAAATTATGACAACATCATTAGTAATAACAACACTGGGTATCATTTCTTGAGACCTTCATATGTCTCTGGCACCTTTCCTTGAAGTTTACACTATCTTTAATTCTCACACCTTACATTTCTTTAAAAACTGTATTTTATCAAATCTGAGGTGCCACTGATTATAAGAGACACTATTATTTTATATTACCAAAAAGGGGGGGATATACTGCCCACTAAGTTGTAATGTGATCCTTTGTTACCTCTTAGAATTATTTTATTCTTACCAAAGAGCGGTTTTAAACTCATTCGGACAAGAAAGTAGCACCAATATGAACAAAGCAGTCTACATGAGTGTAGGCGAGGACCCACATGACTAACACACCCCCGACTAACACCAACTGTGAAATGCCACTGATGTGTGACAAATCCTACTTCCAGAAGTGTGAAAAAAAAAGGCATCTTAGACTCTTTGAAATGTGAAATCCTCTTGAGAGGACAAGTAACCTGCTCTATGGGTCACAAAGCTGACAGGTGAGGTCTTGGGATCTGAAGCCAATTGGACTCCAGCGCCTTCTCCAATCATGTCACGCCACTTCCTGTTTTACTGAATTCCTTCCTTTACCTAATATCAGTTAGGGCACTAAACGGTTACCGAAAGTCAACAGCAAGGAAGCAGAAGAAAAAATGAGAACACGTACTTCATGTATATAAAGTTATTTTTACTTATAGGAAAAGGAAGGTGCATAAACTTAACAGGGCATCTCCTGGGAAGCAGTTTAAAATCCGGCATAGAAAATATGCACACAGGACTATTCACAAGATCTACACGTGAGTGTCTCGACACAGAGAGGAAGTGCTGGGAAAGCAGAGGAAGGGAGTCTATGCCTGGACGGCACACCTGCTACATGGGGCTTCATGGCAGAGCGGATATTTCAGGTGAATGAAGAAACTCTTTCCAACCTCTTCCTGAAGGTTAAAAAGAGTTTCAACCGGAGGAGAAGGTGTCAGGATGAGGTGTACAGAAAGAAGGAGTAACACCAGGAAAGTGGAGCGGGGATGGAGTGTCATCCACACCAAAAAGGTGAGTGACTTAAAAATCCGGATAAGGTAGTAGAAGCAAGTACTGCAGAGTGAACGACAGCCACACCCTCGCTCCACTGGGGGCTCTGCGCGAACACAGCGCAGGAGGACGACGACAGGGACGGACCTGGAGCAGGAAGGAGGGGACACAGTGGACACCAGAGCAGCAGCAGCTACAGAACACGAAGGGTCACGCCTCCAAGACCTGAGACAAGTCAGGAAGGGGTCAGATTCCAGAACAGAGATGAAGGGCAATCTTAGACATGCTGGATCTGGGGGCCATCGCAGAACTGCACGGACAGGTTAACCATTTACGTCACTCACATAAAAGGAATGTCTGAGGCCGTGGAGACAGGAGAGAAGGGAGGACACAGCACCTCCCTGAGAGGGAGGCAGGCGGAGTGAGAAGGGGCTAGGGGGAGGACCTTGGGCCCTGCGGGCCACGCCTGGGCGCACGGCACACGCCCACGTCTGAGGAACGGGGGAGGGTGCTGGCGAGCAGTGATGGAGGCCAGGCAAGGGAAGGCAAACCAACCTACAGACTCTGACAACACACAGAGCTCAGTCCTCTCAGAGAATATGTGAACTGTAATTCTAACACGGAAGTTTTCAAATACTCACCAAACATCCATACGTCACTAGCTGAGGTAAAACGGCGAAAATTGATTGACTCTGGAGCCATCCATTTAATAGGCAATTTTCCTTTGGAAGCTAGAAGATTAATTTTAGAAAGTAAAACTTCCCTGTCACCTGCTCAGGAATCTAACAGTTAGAGCTAGCTGAGATTTTTAGTACCAAAATCTTTGGGAGAACTGCCTTGCATGCCCTGATGCTGGGTCGTCTGGGCGTGACAGAGGAGAGGCAGGAAGCAGGGGAGGAGGGCGCCCCGGTTACCGGGAGGCATCAGCTCCCAGCTCAGTTGTGCCGGCTTCATCTACAGGCTGGAGGCCTGGCTTTAGAAACGGCCTGGTAGCCACACACAGTCAATTCTCATTCACGGTAGTTACTCTAGAAGGTCACTTTGAACACCGAACCACTGCTCCCGGGAGAAATGTGTACATATATATATCCATACCTCACACAGATTATAACTGTAAGTCCTACAAACTTATCCTGGTAGGTTCTGACTTCTTTGGAAAATGAGGTATGGATGTGCTGCTGACCTGCCTGAGGCCCTGCTCCCCGTCCCCCGGCCCCGCACGCAGGGGCCACAGCTGGGGTTCCAGCCTGCCCGACTGGCCCAGAGCCACAGGTGCTGCCCGCCCCTCGCTGTCCACCAGCCCAAACGGACACTTTGTCGCTGCCCTGGGCACATCACGCCTGACTATGAATGCATCGGAGTGTGGATTCGGGAAGTTACATGTCTCAGCAAGCAGACGCGCGTGCAAACACAGAATCCACGAAGTGTGAGGACGGGCTGTGCCACCACCAGGACGTGAAGGGCGGGAGGGGGACAGAGCACAGAGGACACTCTCCGAAAGCCTGGCACTGGCTCTCTTGAGAGGCCTAAGATCCTTCCTCTGTGCCACCTCCCTCAACATTCTTTCACCAGATACCAGCCCTCAGGGAGTCCTAATTCCAAAAGTCAGAAACAGTTTCTCAAACCCAGCGGAAGTGAGAGGGTGTGGCAGGGGGAGGGGCAGGGGGGAGGAGGGACTGCAGGCACCAGGCGGGGACAGGCCCTGATCCAGAGGGCCCCGGAGCAGGGTGCTAGGGTGCCGGGCTCTCTTCTATAAGCAAGGGTGCTCTCAAGACTTTTAATCGGAAGACAATTACATCTGTTTCATTAATTTTCTTCCACTTAACTTCATGCACCTTCATGACAACTGAGGTCAAAGCCTCTGATTCCCTCACAACAAATGACTCTCCAGCTGTGTTCCGAGCGAGGAACCCCTAACCCCGAGGGGCTGTTCTCCTGAAGCCTAGCAGGATCTAGACTTAGTGACCTCTCTGAGATAACAATGTGTGAACTCGTCAGTTGCCCACTTTAAGTGCTGTCTAGATGATGTAGAGTCTGGGCCACCGTGCTGTTTGGAGTTTAGCCCTTTAGTGGAATTCTAGGGTTTGGACTAGTCAGGATGTGAGGTAATAGGAAATGTATTTTAAAACAGTGGAAAGGTGGCTTGGTCGTTTTTAAATTAAATGACTACATAATCAAAATGAATAAACAACCAGACTTTTCCTTCTACATAAAAAGGATCAGGCTGTAGTATACAGAAAGCATTTGGACAGAGAACTGTCATCAGCTACAGTACAAAATGAGAAAGACTAATTGTGTACGTAAGATTCGGGCTCATCTTGCGACAATACAAAAATCAAACAAACTGAGCGAGAAACTGGCCTTTGTAAAATGGTGGTAATAACTAGAAAATACACTAAAAGCGTAATATGGACTTATAATCCAAATCTTAGCTGAAGTACCAGGAATATGAAAATTAGTAACAATTTGAAGAACCAAGTCAATCTGATTCCAAGATTGGGAAAACTAAAGAAAAAATCCCTTCAGCTAGAGTCCAGCTCCCAAGCTAAAGGATCAAAGTCTCTGGAGTCGGCAGACTGCAGATCTGTAAGTCCGGCGGCGTGCACTGAGCCAGGGCACCCACCACTCTGCGGGGAGGTTAGCCAGCTGTGTCTACGAAGTGGAGGACATCCAGGCTGATTCCAGCTGTTGGCTGCTAGAAATAAAGCTACAATGAACAAACACCAGTTTTGTGTAAATGTGAGTTTTTATTTCTCTGGGAGAAATGCCTAGGTGTGTAATAGCTAGGTCATATGGGAGGTGCATGTTTAGTTCTCTAAGAATCTGCCAAACTCTTTTCCAGAGCAGCTGTACCATTTTACATCTGCACAAGCAATGTACGTTCTCTGTGTCTGCCAGCATTTTGTGTTGTCACTACCGTTACCTTAGCCATCCTGACAGGTGTGCACGATACCTCCCCGTGGGCTCACTCTGCATTTCCCTGGTGGGTAATATGCTTACGTGCCATCTGAATAACCCCTGCGGTGGAGTCTCTCTTCATATCTTCTGTCCACTTTCTACCTGTGTCCTTCCTTTTTTTACTGCTGAGTTTTGAGAGTTCTACCTGTAGTCTAGATACCGGTCCTTTGTTAGACATGTGGTTGGCAAATACTTCCTCCCACTCTGTAGTTTGTCTTTTCATCCTTCTGCCTGGGTCTTTTGCAGAACAAAAATTTTTAATTTTGATGAGCAAGAAGCTATCAATTTTTCCCTTTTATGTATGTTTTTGGTGTCAAGCCTAAGGACTCTTTGCCTGGCCCTAGATCCGAAAACTTTACTCCTATGTTTTTTCCTAGAAGTCTCATAGTTTTATGTCTTATATTTAAGTCTATGATCCATTTGAGTTAATGGCGAGTGAGTTCAGGTTGAGGGTCATTTCTTGGCCAGGGATGACCCACTGCTCCAGCACCTTTGTTGAGAAGGCTGTCTTTCCTCCACGGACCTGACTGTATACCACTGTCAAAAATCAGCTGAGCATATTAGAATGTACCTTTTTCAGAATTAAAAATCATTAAAGATCCTGAGCCTGTTTCTGATTTATTGCTCTGATTTCTTACCTTTGTAGTAAGTACTGTCTTCCATATATCGGGATAATCCGAAGTCTCCTAATTTTACACAATCGTTTGAGGACACCAGAACATTCCGAGCAGCAATGTCCCTGATAAGGAAGAATTTGGGACGATACATTTTAATACAAGGGAAAAACCCCACAAACTCATCTATATTATATAAAAACATACAGGTACTCTGAAAGACAGCTTATATACAATACAAACAAGAGCTTTATTATACACTGAAAAAGAGAGATACTTTTATTATTTTACTTCAAATATATTCCTTTTGGCAGATACTTACTCATTAATATGGTGATTACTACTTTGAATGATGGTGAAGAATATTCTCAAATAATGAAACCACTTATTAGTTTTCATGCAATCATATTGCCAGCTGCATTAACTGATAGACAGTATACACGACCAGGGTGCGTAACTCTACAGTTACTAAAAAACCTCATTAATGAAAGTAAAATGATCTTTGGAACACTTGTAAACGATTTTGCTGATGCAGTCCGCTTCAGTGCCGGATAACAACACAAGGCAAGGCAAATAAGTTGTAAGGGCCTTAACTTGTATTCAAACGAGAGACCCAGATTATGAACAGAAATTCTGCAGAAGGCCAAGAGATGTCACTCCTGGCGCTATGGTGTCCTGGAAAGTCCCAGGACAATATCTGTTTTAGGTCCATAGTGCCACGTAGAGGCTGTCAGTAGTATTTGTGGAAGGAATAATGGACCTGTTTCATACTCCATGTGAGGAAAAACCCCTCAAATCCATGTGTTCCCACGCCAGGGCACTACACTCGGCTGGGATATGCACAGCAGGACATTTAGTGCCGTCCGTGTACGAGAGTTGGGGGAACGGAAGGTCTCAGGGCACAGTGAGAACCTCTCCCCACCTCCTTCCTGCTCAGAGGCAGCTCACCAGCTTCACACCCGGGTCTCACCTGTGCACAAATCTTTTGCTCTCTAGGTACGCAAGGGCTGTGCTAAGCTGATAGGCATAGAGGATCAGAGATGCTAGATCCAAACTGTATTTCCTTACTTGCAGAAATGACCTCAGCTTTTTGAACAGTGACCAAAAAAGAAAAAAGAGAAAGAGTTAGTGTCAGAGACTAAAAATCAACAGCAGAAGAGCTATATTCAAAAACAATGCTGATCATTTCCAAATGCATTTTTATGAGAATGGCTTCAATTCTACCCTAATAAAAAAAGCATAATGAAAGAAACGTATCAGCTCAGAAACTATGGTTAATCATTCTTTACTTGAGATCCAATTGCAAAATTGGAATCTTCATGATTCTAGACACATTTTTGAAAAAATATGGAAAGATGCTTCCAGGGAATGAATAAAGGCACAGTATAAAATACTGCCAGATAATGAGAGCTGGAGAACAAAAAGCTCCAGTTACCGTTCAAACAAGCCTCCTCCACAGCCATGGTCAGTCCACCTCCCTCAGACCTCCCCATGCCCCAGGCAGACCTGAGCACAAGGGGGTGAAAAGGAAGGGGAGGCAAGAGGTTCTCCCTCTGCCCCCAGGAGGTTCTGGGTGAAGAAGGATAAAACGGTCCCGTGTTGGGTATTTACGCACTAGGCTTACTGGTCCTTACTACCACTATCATGACTAATTCAGCTAAATGCTAATAATACAGCAAAGAAGGCTAACGAACTTAACACTCCAATCCTACAAATCCTCCTACACGAAGGAGAAATACGGATGATCTAAGCCAGAAGAATTAGCAAACTCTCCAAAAACAAAAGCAGAAAAATAATGTGAACAAAAAAAATCCGTAAACATTCCATTTTATTTGGCAAGGCATGGTAGAGGAAGGAAAGACACCGGAGAGGCCCTCAGATATTTCACTCGCCAACTCTGCTACCCAAGCTGAAGAGGACAGCAGTGGGAGGCACCGGGCAGTGGCCTGTCCTCGGAAGGCAGGGCTGACGCCGTCACGAAGAGGACGACGGGCCCAAAGCACCCTCGGGTTCCTGATAACAGAAAACCCCAATTTTCATTAAAAGCAAGACTGTTTGGTGTCCTTCAAAGAAGAAGTAACGTGTATAATGTGTCAGAAGGTCAAACTACTAGGTTTCAGTGCCACAGCGTCATGTGTAGACATCTGGAAAGTTGCCATGTTTGCCCCAAGCAGGGGCCCACAGAGCAGCCTGGGGACACAGACAGAGGCTGGGTGGCTCAGCAGGCCTGGGCGGAACCAGCGTCCAGGCGGTGGTGATACACCGACTCAAGAGCTTCTGTGATCCAGACAGAGTCAAATAAGGACATCGGCCCACAGTCTGTTACTCACGTTTTAAAAAGAAACTGTGACTAACATGAGTTGGTCTGAAAGACACTGAAAAGTGAATGCCCAAAAAGATGAAGCAACTGTTCTGATTTACATAAATTCAGCCTTAATTTACCCAAACTCCACTAACGTTGCTTCTTTCACTCTCAAAGCCCTGGGCTTGTTCTTCAGACAACGGCAACAGAGAGGGAAAAAAGAACCGCTTGGTCACCTGTTGCTTCCAGTCCTGACAAATCCTTTGGATGGGAAGACACTGCTGCCAGCACTGAGTTAGGGGATTACTTGGGAACTTACTGATGCAGACGCTCTACTCATATTCACTAGGGTGTATGTCGCACACTTCCCTGAGGGGGCAGGCGGAGCAGGCGGGAGGCGGAGGTAGGGCAGGTACCTCTCCAAGCGTACACAGCTCCATGATGATCCAGACGGGGTTCTCCGTGATGACGCCGATCAGCTTCACAATGTGAGGGTGGTCAAACTGACGCATCGTTACTGGGGGAAAACAGTGGTCCACGGTCAGTCTTTTGAAGACATTTCAGTTACCTGAAGACTAGTTCAAATAAGACTCAAGGCATTTTAATGGGGAACTCCTTGGTGGTCCAGTGGTTAGGACTCGGTGCTTTCACTGCCAGGGCCCAGGTTCAATCCCTGGTCGGGGAACTAAGATCCCACAAGCTGTGTGGCACAGCCAAAAAGTAAGAATAAAAAAAACTCAAGGCCAATGATGTGGCAGCTGGGAATTCAATTCCACCGGTCAGGTCAGCTCACAAGTCGCCATAAAATGGCACAAAAAAAGCAGACCACGTGAGGCACAAGATGCCCCTGCAGTGAACTTGTGAGCAACTCTACAGGGGGACCTACTGTGAGAGCTAAGGGTTAAGAAAACCTCCTCTTATTTTCCACGGACAAATCTGACCTGGGGCTAACTTTCTAGGTTTTCCTTTGGAAATCTCATGAAGTTGGAATGTGTGATTCATTTTCTAAGCAATACCCTTCATGGTAAAAACCACCCCTGATTGGTAAGTTGCTGATGGGGTAGCAAGAGCTCCTCTGAGCGTGGGTGTGGATGGGTGTCCCCTGCAGAGCCCCAGAGCCCACAGCGACGGGTTTGTGAGGGCTTCTACTTTGGACCCGGGGGGCTCCTGAGTCCACCATTGTGGCCTCATCCCCTCACAGTACATGATCACTATCAGGGCTAAGCAAACGAGTTCCCGGACTGCCGTGAGGACTTCCCTACAGGAGGAATGCTGATCTGCTATTTCCAGTCCTGTACTCCCGTCAAAGAAAGTCTGATGCCAGATATGGCCTGTGGCTGTCACGTGAGTGTGACCGCCTCACTGAGCCCAAGATGACCAAGAGGGCCCTGCACATATACGCACATACCTATGTGTGGGTGCGTATTTTTAAGTGTGTATACATTTCTAACATCTAATATCAGGGCTAAGGAGCTCATCTGCACAGTATACTGACTAGGATTAGTGAGAAGCAGGACAACCTTCACAGAACTCCAGAACCTCAAAACGGGAAGTGACTTTACATGTGACCTACTGCAGTGGTCCCCAAAGTACCTGGACTTCATAGACTACTGAAATGAAGAAAACTTTTTAAAATTTTGGGGACCAATACAGGGTTGATATTTGTTTGTTTGTTTGTTTTTGTTTTTGCGGTACGCGGGCCTCTCACTGCTGTGGCCTCTCCCGTTGCGGAGCACAGGCTTCAGATGCGCAGGCTCAGCAGCCATGGCTCACGGGCCCAGCCGCTCCGCGGCATGTGGGATCTTCCTGGGCCAGGGCATGAACCCGCGTCCCCTGCATCGGCAGGCGGACTCTCAACCACCGTGCCACCAGGGAAGCCCTGGGGTTGATTTTTATGATGCCAAGCAAGGACATTAGAATCACAGCAGGAGCAAATATCTTTTAGTATCCATTTTAGTATGGAGCCCAGTGTGGACTGCAACTCAGTGCTGGATACGTCTGGAGTAGACAGGCCTCTCACTGTTTTCACTCTAGACACCCTATAGCCATCCCTCAGTATCCACAGGGGATTGAAACCAAAACCTGCAGATGCTCAAGTCCTTCTGAAAGATGGCAGAGTATTTGCACATAACCTACGCACATCCTCTTTATACTTGAAATCATCTCTAGATTACTTGTAATACCTAATACAATGTAAACACTATGTAAATAGATATCAGAGCACAGCAAATTCAAGTTTTTGCTTTGTGGAACTTTCTGGAATTTTTTTCCCAAATATTTTCAAGTGAAGTTGGTTGAATCTGCAGATGCAGAACTTGCGGATATGGAGGACTGTATATCCTACCAACGCACCCAAGGATTACACTGGCTTCTTGCGAAGTCACCCCACACTCTCTTGAGAGAACTGAAACCCTTAAGGTATTTTCTCCCCCTCAATTTTGCCTACATATTCCAAGAATAGGACCTGGTAGGTAAAAACAAACAAGCAACCCCCCCCACATAAATACCTGGCACAAAATCTAAAACGTATCACTGAGTTTCAACCTGTCAATGCAGTTCATCACTTACGTATAATGTGATATTATCACTGAGTTTCATCCTGTCAATTCAGTTCATCACTTACGTATAATGTGATATTATCACTGAGTTTCATCTTGTCAATTCAGTTCATCACTTACGTATAATGTGATATTTCTGAAACATTCAGGAACCCAGTATATTCACTCATTTTCAATTGACTTACCATCATTTCTGGTTTTATGTTACCCTTTACAGAAGTAACTATTAAAAGTACTACACAGTACAGGGCTAAGAGGAGAATCTTGTGGTCACTAGGAAACTCTATCCCTGCTGAACTAAAACCCAATAGGTGTAGCGGTTTGACCTGTTATTCATCCACGTGGGGCAAGGGGCTCAGGCTATAGGGGCGGCTGTTTGCTTTTCACAAACGAAATTTCACTGGAACAGAGTCTTGCTCAGCCCTTTATGTGCTGTCTGTGGCTCTTTCACACCCTGATGGCAGAGCTGAGCAGCTGTGCCAAGAGACCATCTGGCCTGCAGAGCCTAAGGTATTTACTATGTGGTCCTTTATAGAAAAAGTTTACTTCCCCTCTTACGTATAGAGCCTGTCAAAGCCCTACAGGATTTTAGGTATACTACATCCATCATGTTTCTCTGAAATAACAGCCTTTCAAAAAGAGAACAAGGTTAGTTTGAACTGACTACTCCTGTGAAACTCTAAAGTTGATTTCTGTAATGGTGATTCCAAAGCCCTACAGAAATCACGATACAATAACTGTTCATAAAAATTTTAGAGAAAGAGAAGCCGTTTTAAAAATGTGCATTTTTGAAAATATATAATGCACTTCACCACCAAAGGTAAGGTGGACAGGCTGTTAGGTAATGATGGCTGATATATATTCTGTGTTTTCTTGGCCTAGATGCCCTGAAGAAATAAACTAGTTGAGACCGAAGTCATCAACAGGCCTTGTCTTATACTTAAGTCAAAGATCCAGGGACAGGACTGGGATTTGCTGCGACTTAACTGATGAACTCACAATATGACTCATCCATGACTTGTGACTTACTGGACTACTGGGTGGTAAATGTTTCTGAAATTCAATGTACATGTGATGAAGGGCACCAAGACTCATTCACATGACCAGTGGCTACTGAGTGCCTTCTATGAGTTAAGCCCTGTGCTGTCTCTGGGTCTGAGTGGTGAGCAGAAGAGAGATATTCCTTGCCCCACTGGGGCTTAGAGACTAGAGGGAGACAGAGACAAGAGTAACTTTTAAACAGTGTGTGTGCGTGCGTGTGTGCGTGCGTGCGTGTGCGTATGCGTGCGTGCGTGTGCGCGCGTGTGCGTGTGCGCGTGTGTGCGTGTGTGCGTGCGTGCGTGTGCGTATGCGTGCGTGCGTGTGCGCGTGTGCGTGTACATATATATTTGTTTGTTTGTTTTGGCTGCACCCGGTCTTAGTTGCAGCATGCGGGATCTTTGTTGTGGCATGCAGGATCTTTTTTTTTTTTTTAGTGGCGGCATGAGGACTCCTAGTTGTGGCACGCATGTGGGATCTAGTTCCCGGATCAGGGATGGAACCCGGGTCCCCTGCACTGGGAGCGCAGAGTCTTACCCACTGGACCGCCAGGGAAATCCCTAGACAATGCATATTTAATTATGGACACTTAGGAAGGGAAAGAGCAGGGCCCTGTGACAAAGCCTCCTAAGGAGACACTTAAAGTTTGTGGTCAGAAGGGACAAGCCGAACGGAAGCAGGAAGACGACCCAGCTTGAGGGCAGGAGGGAAAGAGCCTGATGAGTGCAAACGGGCAGGACCAGATCCTGGCTCTCCGAGGGTCTGCACTCAGGAGAGAGGACCCATCACACACAACTCTCCATAGCAGCCCCCTCGGGATGGGCAGGGTTTCCTCTCCCGCACTCATCCGTAGGCTCCATCCCACAGGGACTGTGTCCGTCCCGCTCACCCCCAACTCCAGGGCCTGCTGGCATCTCTATATATCTGCCCAATGCCAGGGTGAAGGTGGCTATGGTGCAAGGTACCGGAGGATGAAGGGACAGGAAATCAATCTGCCTTTACATCCCAAACATGACAGCTGACCTGGGAAACTCTGCAGACACGTGCCTCTACAAATACAGATACTAATTGCATGGCAAGGTAATAAATGTAGTTGTCTCATTAAAAGTCAAAACATTATTTTTCTTACATCTTCAGAGACAGTTTGGATTTCACAGAAAGTCAAATGGAGTTCCACAGACATTTCTAGAAACTTACAGGCTTCTTGAAGGAATTTCTCTCTCACGCTGTCCGAAGTACAGTTTTTACATGTTTTAATTGCAACCGCCAAAGCTGGATTCTCCTGTGACAGGGACACATGCAACAAGAGGGTCTCTATGTTAATCAGTGGGCATGTTGAGGACAGGCTGTTTATTCTGCAACTCTGGATTCTGGATCAGACAGAACCAGAATCGTACAATCTCAAGAGTGAGAGGAACAGTTAAAATCCTCTGTAGAAAAACCCCAGAAAACAGACATGCACGTAAAACGCTGCAGGCGATTCATCTGTTCCACAGACATTTCCTCTCCGTAGTGCCGGGCACTCCTGTAGGGGCTTAGGCTGCACCAGTGAACAAGGGCCGGCGACCCCTGTGCTACTCCAGCTGACATCCCAGAGGAGGATACAGACAAACATGGTGAACGAGACATCCATCGTGGACTGGAGCGGGTTAGAAGGTAACCTCCCCGAGAGGAGAGGAGAAGAGAGGGGATGAGAACAAAGAACTGCTGGAGGGGAGGGGATGCCGGCCAGGGGTGGATAGAGGGGTCAGACCCTGTGGCTTCTACCCTAAGTGAGAGGCCCCCCGGAAGGGGAGGTGAGGAAAGGCGCCACGGAGGCGGGTGGGGTGGGGGGGGCGCAGGAAGACAGCAGGCTGGGCGTCGGGGAGGGTGAGTTCAGGTTTCTGGTGAGAGAAGGGGGAGATCAGAAGCCCAGCTCTGGACAAGACAGGCTTGAGATGTCGGTGGGACGGCAGCTTGCTGGCAGAGAGGCCCATCTGTTAAACGTCTGAGTTTGGGGCCTTCTGAGAGTCACTAACAACCCAGGACACCTCAATGCAACCACTCTGCTCTGAATGACTTAGTCTGTCCTCTGTAACTACACAGCAAACTTCCAGGATCAGCACCATGAACTACCTCTATGTGCATAAGGCTGATTGGTATACCTGAGAAATGACACAAAATGCCCATTTTACAGGAGATCTGAATAACAACAGAAACTTCTGTAAGACCATAAGTCACCATCAATCCTGTCAATTCAACTCAAATATTGAACATGGTGCTTTATTAAGACAGTAAAGAAACGCAAGGAAAATACTGCTCTCTAAAAATGCATAGTTTCGAGTGGGTGCTAAGCCTGAGATTCCACGGGCCGCACGTCTACAAAGGGGTGTACGTGGGCAGACCAGGTGGCTCAGCCATCAGTCCATGGACTAGGCCCGGTGACTAGTGGCCCAAGGCTGCAGAGGCCTGGGGGGTGCCAAGCTGTCAGAGCGGCTGGTCACAGAGACCTGATGCTGGAGAAGAAGATGTCAGTCCACAGCACGCAAGACCAGAACTGAGCACAGGCTTTTCTAAAAGCCTTTAAAAGGGGGCAGATGCGAACACATCTCGGTAACTGCTCACGACACAATTTTCATTACCTTCTTTAAAACACAAGCAGAGTTTAGGGGGATAGAGCAGTTCTTCAATGTTGAATGAAAATGCCACCCTGGTGTCCACGAGGCCGAGGTGAGGGGCAGGTGATGAGGCTCTGAGTTAGTAACAGCTAGCAGACACTCAAAAGATCTTAACAAGTGAGTCTAGAGAAGGACTGCTCTGGGATGAATTAAGAGAAAATAGATTTAAAGCATGGTTTTTAAGACTAGGATAATAATGATGTGAGCGTGCGCAGATGACCAGCGATGCTCAAATTATAAAAATGAACCTGATAACCAGGCCTAAGAAAAAAAGAAAAGTGTGTGCTGGGAGCCTTCAGATACGCCTCGTGCCCATGACTCTGCGCATGAGGGCTGCCCTGCCGCCCCGTGTGCCGCCACTGCACCCGGCCCAGTCCCCCTCTGCTCGCTTCTCTTCGTCGTCCTCCTTCCCTGCTCAGCTCCACCTGGGGTCCCTGCACTGGAGCTCGGCCCTGTCTGGCACACTCCCCACGGGGAGCTCAGGGACTGCCCCTCCTTGTTCATGTGTCAGCGTCTCACGGGAAGAGGGCCCTGACCTCCCCAAGCCCAGGCTGTTTTTCTCGGAGCACAGATTCCCCACTTGATACTCAGTGTGTTTGCTTTTGCCGGTCCCCTCGTGCCTCAGATAGAATTTAAGGTCTGTGAGAGCAAGAATCCTGATCGTTTTGTTCATTACAATGTCCCCACCACCGAGCTGCCACTTGGGGGACGATCGACAAGTAACTGCTAAAAGAATTCACTGAATCTCAAATAACGTAACCAGCGCTGGGTTCTTGCCCATGAAATCTATGCTGAGTTACATGTGACCAATTATTAAGAATCCCTGATAAAATGTTATTACATCTTCCAGAACACTAAAGAGCATAATCTGGAAAAAGGATTTTTAACGGAAACCTAGAGGAATGAACTGGCTATAAAATTAGATTCCCACATGAAAAACAAAATAAACAAGTATTCACATACGATGTGTATCAGAAAGACATTCAACAAAAAAGGTGAGCACTGATATTTTCCTGGAGGCTGGGATTCACTCAACAAATACTTAGTAAACACTATGGATATTGAAAAAAAATTTCCTCTTGTATTTTTACAACTAAAATGAATTACTTATAAGTGATTGAAATAAAGTCTATCAGACCTGCTGTTAGCTGTGTGATCCTGGTAAGTCCCTGTACTCCAGGAACTTCAGAATGCTTGCTTATTAAGAATTTTAGAGATGTAAGGAAGTTCAGAGACCACTGGGTTCAAGTCCAATAATTTAGATCAAGAAGCCTCACCTCCCTTACATCTCACAGTCAGGTAGATCCAGGTCTAAGATTTAGGTCTTCTGATCAAATTTAGATCCAGGGCTCTTTCTAATGCATTTTGCCTCAAGAGCAGAGTTAAGAGAATTAAGAAGATAAACAATACAGATACAGTAAAAAAAAAAAAAAAAAAAAAAAAAACTGGAAAAAGAGATAATGGATAAAAATATATAATAAATGATATAGTTTTATATAAGTATAAGGGTAAAAACTTTCAAAACTGAACTTTAAAAAACAGAATCTCTAACAACAATTATCTATTTTCCTCAAAGGAAAGACTTTTACAGTCCTCCGGTTATAAAAGTAATGATCAGTGTATCCCTAGCGCATGTGTAAAGGATATAGGAAAACTGATAGGTAAGGAGACACAGGGGGAAAAACTGCCATTTGCAGTTTCCATATCGGGGGTCACAAAAGGTCAATCATCTGTGCTATTATATCCCTACTAAAGCCATCTCTGTTCACTGTCATTATTCTAGTTAAAAACAGTTTCTTGAACATGTATGTACTGTTATTTTAAACTGTCATTTAAAAATTACTGATCTAATAAAAAAAGACATACAACAGCAAGCGTTGGTCGAGGTGTGGAGAAATGGGCAACCTCACACATTGCTGCTAGGAACTGAAACTGGGGCAGTTTCTTTGGAAAAAAGCTTAGCAGGTCGGCAGAAAGTTAAACAGTGGCTAGATGACCCAGCAATTCCACTCCTAGACACACATACTCAAGAGAACCGAAAACTATGTTCACACAAAAACTTGCACACGAGTGTTCACAGCAGCATCGTGCGTAACAGCCAAAAAGTGGTAATAACCCAAATGACCATCAACTGATGACTAGCGAAACAAAAAGTGGTCCGTCCATACAATGGGGTGTTATTTGGCCATAAAAAGAAATGAAGTACTGACACAGGCTACCACGTGGATGAACCTGACAACATTATGCTAATGGAAAGAAACCAATCATACAAGGCCACACACTGTATGAGTTCACTTATATGAAATGTCCAGAACAGGCAACTCTAGAGAAAGAGAAAGCAAACTGGTGATTGGCAAGGGCTGGGGAGAGGGTGGAATGGGAAGTGACTGCTAACAGGTATGGGGCTTCTTTTGTCTTTTCTTTCTTTTAAACTGAAGTATAGTTGATTTACAATAGTATATCAGTTTAAGGTGTACAACACAGTGATTCAAAATTTTTAGAGATTATATTCCGTTTAAAGTTATTATAAAAAAGGTTATCATACAATATTGACTATATTCCCTGTGCTGTACAATATACTCTTGTTGCTTATTTATTCTATACATAGTAGCTTGCACCTCTTAATCCCATACCTATCGTGCCCCTCCCCCCATCCACTTTCCCCACTGGTAACCACTAGTTTGTTCTCTATGTCTATGAGTCTGTTTCTGTTTTGTTACATTGGTTCATTTCTTTTATTTTTTAGATTCCACACAGAAGTGATAACATAACAGTATTTGTCTTTCTCTGTTTGACTCATTTCACTAAGCATAATACCCTCCAGGTCCATCCATGGTGTTGCAAATGGCAAAGTTTCATTCTTTATTATGGCTGGATAATATTCCACTGTATACATATACATACCATATCTTCTTTATCCATTCGTCTGTTGATGGACACTTAGGATGCTTCCATGTCTTGGCTATTGTAAATAATACTACTATGAACACTGGGGTGCGTGTATCTTTTCAAATTAGTGTTTTTGTTTTCTTTGGATACATACCCGGGAGTGGAACTGCTGGATCATATGGTAGTTCTATTTTTACTTTTTTGAAGAACCTCCATACTGTTTTCCACAGTGGCTGCACCAATTTACATTCCTACCATCAGTGTACAAGGCTTCCCTCTTCTCCACATCCTCGCCAAGGTATGGGGTTTCTTTTGAGGTAAAGAAAATGTTCCAAAATTGACTGTGGTGATGGCCGTACAACTCTGTGAACATACTAAAGAACCACTGAATGGTGCACTTTAACAGAGTGAATTTCATAGTATGCGAACTGTATCTCAATGAGATGCTTCTTAAATAAATCATTAAAAAAATTCACTGATCTCTTTTGGAGGGCAACTTGGGGCAAATTAATGTTCTTTTCTTGAGAATGCAGGTGATTGGGAACGCTGGCTAACTGCTGTTGACTTTGCGTCTGTTTGTCATCTATTTGTCAACTGCACCCAAGGGAACAATCATCTGTGGAATCCATTACTGATGACAGAGGCTGGATGAAAGACTAAAACGAATAGAAGACCCAGCTCTCAGGAGCTAATTTTGCCAGTTTTTGGTTTCTGAAAATAGCAAGTGAGTCGACATGCGTGATAAGCTTTATGAAGGACAACTGCGAACACCCTGAAGAACTAAGGACCCGTGAAGACGAACAGGAGCAGCCTACACGTAAGCAGGAGCGGCTCGGCTGCTGTCTGACAGGACTCACCGGGCTCGTGTAAGCGCCTTGGTGCACGTCTCCGAACTGGCCCTCTCCGATGCACCGTCCCAGTTCTATTCTTTCTCTCTGAATCTCATAGTCCCTGGCTGCAAAACATGATCCACACACCAGAAGATACTTCAGTGCAACATCCCCAGTGTAGAAAACACGGGACACACTTCATTTCATCATCATCCATGAGTAAAAACTTCATCGGTGGCACATCATTCTATGAAAATGCTTTAAACAGAGTGGAATTCTCTTAAACAGTGTTTTTAAAGGAATTTATGTACCTGTTACAGCACTGCTTGAATTACCAAAATGAGCAGTTTTATACAAGGTAGATTTTTTTCATAGTTTTGAATGTCTGATTTAGCTGATTATCTATTGGATGGTTTTCTAAATAATTGCTCCAAGTTTATGTATGTTTAATTAATATGAGCTATTAGTTCAGGTATTAATATATGAAGGCTAAAAAACAGTTATTTAAAGCAATTATTTTACAAGTAACTAAAGTCTGTAAATATGGAGGGAACAAAAAATTGTCCCATGAGTACCTTTATAAGTTTAAGAGTTTTCCACTTTATTATAATCCTATCTATATTATTCACGGAGCTAAAAGAGTTTAAAGAGGGAGCTTCTAAAACCTGATTTCAAAATCAGATGACTTGGAATCAAGGTTGAACGTATCACATAATAAATTACAAGTATTTTATATTTTTGAGAGCATGTGCCTCAAATTAGTGTATTAAATTGTTATGATTTATACAAAACCAATTATTTAGCAGGCTGTTGAGACACACGGAAAGAAAATACCCACTAGGAACCTAGTGGATGATTCTAATCCAATTAACTGCTTGGTATTTTGATTTCTTCTAATTTGTCAAATTATAAATCATACAGAAAATTCAACCCAAATTTTAGAAGGTTATTTTCCTCTTTAAAATCACTTTAGCTAGTAGTTCCATTGATTTAACAGCATGAGTAAACCAATGAAAAAATTTAAAAATAAAAGTTAACTGAAACATCCCGTTATCATTCCATCGGTTGCAATTGCAAGCAAATGCAGTTATTTTAAAGGAATCCTGTTACCTTCATCTATTCCATAGCTTTCTGTATTGCAATTAAGAGAGAAAAAAATTGAAGACCTTGCTTAGAAATAACTGATAGCAATTAGGTTAACAACAACAAACTTGGAGAGTACGTTTCAATATTTACTTTCTTAAATATTTTGACTGTCAACACGGGTCATAAAAGAGGACCAAACACCAAACGCAAGTAATATCCTCAAGTTAACTCAGTGTAATATACAATGCTTTACATTTCTATCCCATAAATTCCTATATGATAACCGTATTTGTGGGGTTTGGATAAAAGTTAGCCATGTTGGACATTTACCACTCAACTATGAAAATATACGAATAAAAATTTGGATACTCTGCAGGAATGTACAAATGGCTAACTGGCTAACCAAAACTTTAAATCTAAATTTAAACATTTTTCCAAATTGCTACTGCAAGTCAAAGTAAACACATTTAAGTTTTTCAGCTCTTGCCTCTGTTTCAAATCACTAACCTGGGAGCTCTTGAAAGGAGAGGTCCACCCAGGATAATGTTTGCCTGAGAGGGCTGGGCTGTTTCTCTTTATTTTGGTAACTCTCCTCAATGTATATGGTAAATCTATTGAGAACAACTTTTAAAATATTTACACAACAGGGTAAAGCACCCGAAACATTTATTTTCCAAATACATGGAGCTCTACTGAAACCAGGACATCAGATGTTGAATTATCAGGCCTCTGAGGCTGTAAGGTGGACTCCTAATTGGGCCTCTTTAAGACGCAGGGTTAACTTTTTTTTTTAACCTGAGTGAAATTCCAAGGCTGTCTCCAACTCAAGAGCTGTGATTACATATACCCCACCACAAGGGCTGGGGCTCCCAGACTCTTCACCAGCAAGCTGCACAGCAGAGAGAAGCAGAGGGTGACACTGCTAGGCTGCTGTGCGGGGGGCGGTCAGTGAAGAGCCCTTCTCTCCCCACACCTCCAACTCGGAGCTGGACGGACTGGACGCGGGCTGCTCTTTGTAACTGCTTAGTCAAGGGCAATAAAAAAATGAAAGTTCAAAGGGGAAATGCAATTCATTAAATGTGTGTATTCAAAGAGCTGTATATATGTGTGAGTATACATATTTAACTTTAAATACTAATTTCCTACAGAGAGGGAATGCTCTAATCATTAAAGGTTATATTATCATAGAGCCAGAAAACAAGATTACAAAAACCCCATAAGTGAACTGACTTATTATAGATATTTGAGTTTCAGGCTTCTGACCTGGCAGTGGGCGCATACAATACAGAATTCTAAAGGCTGAAAAGAATATTTCTGCTATGAACTCAATAAGGTCTTAAAAGTAGTTCTAAAAGGACAATAAATACCTACACCGTTTAAACACGAGATATTTAAAAGTCTACTCACTCGAGGGCATGGTGTAGGTATCTTCCTCGTCGATGATCTCAGCATAGTCGTCTGTTTCTGTAGGAAAGGTAACAGAGGTGAAATATTCAACCCCCTGGCCTTTAATATAACTTGAAAAGGCAAAATGGTCTGCCTAAACCCCCTACCATGCTGACATTATTCTTAAAACACTATTACTCCATTTTTGCTCTCACATGAGTCATTTATGGAAATAAAAGTGACATCATGGTCCAACATGTCATAATACACAGACCTGTTCCTCAGAGAGCAGAGAGACTAACAGAGAAAGCCCTTGTGGAAAACAGAAAGACATGAAACAACTGTTTGCACGATTCAAACCCACCAAGCGGTACTGACTGCAAAGCTCTCCCTCAACTACACCAAATACACGTTTAAAACCACACCGCTGTCTACCGGGATTTCTCCAAACAAGACCGGTGCCTCCAGAACACAGCTTAGATTGCACTCATAGTTAGACTCCACAGCACAGTCTGGATGTTCTCCTTTAGAAAACAAAACGGCAGGCTGACTTTTGAGGAGATTAACTGGGCTAACTTATTTCATTTGTTCAGAGTGAAAGCAACCCAGGAATTTCTCTCCTGTAACTTTTCACACAGATATTTAAACAGTATGCATTAATGCCAAAAGGGTAAAAGATGTGCCAAAGAGAATAAAATCAGAACAAACAGCACACTGAAACGAGTTCTTTTCAGACGTAATGTCAAGGAGTTCCAATGTTTCCACTAATTCCTTTCAGTAATGCAGCAACTTAAAGACCCACCACCATACTAGTGGGGGGAAAACCCCTTTTGTAGAAAACACCCGCTCACTTGGATAACAATTACACTGAAAAATCACTCAGCTCTTGTCTGTCTTCCTCTTTCTGGAAAGAGGAAAACCTTTAGTAGCTCTATGCACAAGGGTTTAGGCTGATGGGCCAGGAAAGGAGGGGCAGTACTTCCTGAATTATCATCTGAAGAGAGATCGTTTTCAAAATTTGACCCCAGAGAAACTAAAAGCTAAAGAACTAAAAGTTCTTTCTTCTGTGCTGCCATTATTACTCCATTCAGATATTAAAATTATAGAAACCAAAGAAAATAGAGACTACATGTAGTTTACGGTCTCTAGGTATCAACTGTTCTACATACTGCTACGGTAACGATTGAGACCCAATCTAAGAGCAACTGGAAGAATTCATTTCTTGCTTTCTTCTTTTTTTTTTTTTGCGGTACGCGGGCCTCTCACTGTCGTGGCCTCTCCCGTTGCGGAGCACAGGCTCAGCGGCCATGGCTCACGGGCTCAGCCGCTCCGCAGCATGTAGGATCCTCCCAGACCAGGGCACGAACTCGTGTCCCCTGCATCGGCGGGTGGACTCTCAACCACTGCGCCACCAGGGAAGCCCTCTTCTTCTTTTTTTAAAAATTTATTTAGTTTTGGCTGCATTGGGTCTTCGCTGCTCCACACGGGCTTTCTCTAGCCGTGGCGAGCGCGGGCTACTCTTCATTGCGGTGCATGGGCTTCTCACTGCAGTGGCTTCTCTTGTTGCGGAGCACGGGCTCTACGTGCGCGGGCTCCTGCAGGCTCTAGAGCACAGGCTCAGTAGTTGTGGCGCACAGGCTTAGTTGCTCCGCGGCATGTGGGATCTTCCTGGACCACAGCTCGAACCCGTGTCCCCTGCATTGGCAGGTGGATTCTCAACCACTGAGCCACCAGGGAAGCCCAAGAATTCATTTCTTAATTCGTAATCATCATTAAAAGTGATTAAAGTAAAAACAAATTCGACTGGCAGAATGTAAAGTCAATAAATCGGTTCTCCTTTAGAGATTTAGCAAATGTTACCTATTTGTGAGTCCTGTATGCCAGGTGGATAATTTATATTATTCTTTCATGTTTATAGGTAATACTACTTTCAGGATTAAAGAAAAAAATTATTTAATCTACCCCAAACCTCACATTCTTTATTCATAAATTTCTCCCTCCTATCCTGTTCCCAGTGACTATCAGGAAGAGTGAGTGATGGTTCCTAGGCCGGGAGTCTTGCTTTTGTGTAAGGTGAGATGCAATTTGGGGATGGAGGTGGTGTTAAGGCAGAGGCAAGGAAAGGGCTAAGTGGGGGAATGTGCCAGGACTAAGGCCCCACAGACGGACACTCAGCCACTCACTCTGTCTGCAGTCGGACAAGCTCTCCTCACGCCCCTCCCTCAGAGCACATGCAACTAAGGCTCAATTTCCTGCAACCACAGACCCACCCTTGCTGCCCCCTTTCACACAAAGCACACACCTTTAGAGGCCAAACACATTAGCTGACCCTGAGGGGCCGGATTCTGGCAGTGAAACTGCCCAGATCTCTTGCCTCTGCCGTCCTGCTACCAGATTTGCTCCGGAATCTTCAACACCCCCTGCACCTGGCTCTCAGCTCTACTAAGGAGATATCGGGGACCCATCGACTCTGCGGGCACCAAAATTTCCCAAGGCTGTTGGGGTCACTGACCGCCTGTCCCTCCGTCTCTGTGGGTAATGGTATCTGCCACCTGAGTGTCACCTGTTCAGAGACGCATCCTCACCCCCATCACTCTCGATCACGTTGCCTGACATGTTTTGCTCGGGGCCCATCACTACCAACCCTCTGACGGTCCTCTGGTTCCTTGTCAACCGTGTGCCCCCATCCAGAGCAGAGCCCCCAGGGCAATGGGCCCTGCTGTATTGTACCTTGTTTACTGCTGCGTTCTCACGTTTCCAACCCAGGGCCGACCGGCCTGGGAGGCACCCAGTAAGCACTTGCTGAACGAAAGGGAGGAGTGCCCTTCAACAGTGCAGGAGGGGACGGCGCTCCCCGTGACCCAGAGGCGAGGAAGCCAGGCCAGCCACAGCTGCGTGTCTGGGCGCTGCTCCACCCCAGGAGCCGCTGAACCTGTCTGCGCTTCAGCTGTGCCCTCACGTGCCCAATGAGAGCACGGCCACCTGGTGGGGCCGTCGTGAGGATTACAGAGATGCACGTGAAGCTGTGGTGCAGCCCCGCACAGGACAGGTGACAAACAGGTGGGAGGCTCCTTGGTTCCCTCCTTCTGAGGCCTCTGGAAGGAGCCTTCCTGGTGGGACTGTAAGCGCTTCCCAGACGGCCTCTTCTTATAAAACTCTCAGCAGGGATACCGACTCTGAACCAGCTTCAAGGAATAAGAATAAAATGGCTCATGTGTCAGAGGCTAACACACAAAAGTGACGTGGGAAAAACCAACTTGCATGCACTTGCATTAATTCACACAATCACAAGAGAAAGCCTGCAGTTGTTTTCTTTCAGTGCTGTGTGAATTCTACAAAAAAACTTTGGGGATTATCCAAGCTCCCTGGGCATTACTCATGACGACACGTGGGTGTGGCTATGGGTACCGTGACGTCACGTGAACTTTTGCTGCTGTGTTCTCCTTGAGTTGGTTCTTATGCAGAAGGGTCAACACTACTGAAGGTACGTGGACCTACAAAGGTTTTACCATAACCTTCTATATAGGACTTTCCAAGTGGGGATACTCGGCATACTTCTCTAAGAATTCTTGACACTGATTTGGTTCTATCTTCCCTTTTTCTTTCCTGGTTTTTAGGATTATGGGACAGTATGACACTGAGATGAAAGGTACTTTTACATACTCAAGGGCCCCTGAAAAACTGGAGTCCACCCTGAAACCGCCTGGCCCCCAAAATAATGACATAAAAGAAGGAAAATATAAAGGAAAAGGAAACAGGTTCAAAGATGTCGTCACAAATAAAGGAAAGCAGCGCTGCATTCTCCACTTGACCTGGACGACAGCTAACAGAGCGCTCACCCTAACGCCAGACACTGTCATAAACAACTACACGTATCGTCATTTAATCCTCAGGGGCATCGTACATGGTGGTACTGCTATCATCATCGCCGTTTCCCAGGCAGGAAGCTGGGGGACCCAGAGGCACCCTGAGTTTCTCACAGTCCCCAGCCACTCAGCGCTCCAGCAGAGCTCCTGGGCCGCCGTGCTCTGGGCTTCGTTCTTTACTATCTCCCAATACGTTTCTGGGGACTTTTATTTGTGAGACCAGATACCTGATGCTTCGAAACCTCGGAGTGTTCCCCTAAGGATGTTCTGGGACTTCACCCCCAACACGGGCATCCCTGGAAGGCTTAACTGGGCCTGTGCACTTGGGAGACAATTCTAGGACCATGAGTCAAATATTTCAAAGTAAACATTTTGAAAAATGGACAGAGACTTCTGAAACCTTGGATAACACTGTAATTTGAAAGGTTTGGCATCACAATACGTGGTAAAATAAAAATGAGGGGAAGACACGTTAAAAGGGCAGAAACCGACGGCTCAGAAATTAGGAGAGAAAAGTACAAAGTTCTCGTTTTAAAGCAAAGGCAAAGAGGCCTAGTGAAGTCACTACTGAAACCAGTGACACACGCCTGTCATGCTCCGTCACGCAAAGAGCCTGAAGCCTCCGGAGTCACCGTGCAGGGGCCAGTTTCGAGCTGGAGAGGGACAGAGCAGTGGACGCTCGGCTGTAAACAAAAGGAAGTGCAGTGGAGCCTGCAGGACCACAAAGCTCTCAGGAGCCAACCGCTCCCCGCAGGGAAGAGGGGGGCCAGGTGATTCCCTCTCCACCTCCTCCACCTGCCCTTCGGGGCCTGATGCCAAGCGCTTCTGACAACAGCCTCTGGTCGGCGCCCTGCTGCCCTCAGGAGGCCTGATGAGGCACCCCCCCAGGGCAGCACACGCACAGTCACGGGACTGCTCAGAAATTCAGTGGGACCCAGCAACAGCACAGCTTCTCACCACACCTGCACACGTGACCCTGCCGTGAGCCCTGGAGGTGGCGACCGGCCTGTGGGGGCCGGGGGCAGGAGGGCTTTCAGGAAGCCAGGAAGGGCCCCGCTGTGCTCTGTGACCTGCACTGGGGTCGGCCGACAGTACGTGTCTTAGACTTCACGGCTCACAAAGTCTTCACTGCAACCACTCAACTCTGCTGTTGAGATTGCAGGGGTGAGCAGACACGCCACGAGTGAACGTGTCACTATGTTCCAGCAAAACTTTACCGGTGGACACAGAAACTTGAATTTCACAGTTTTGATGCCAGGTACTATTCTTTGATTTTACCCCCAACCATTAAGAACTGTAATAACGGTTCTTAGTTCCAGGAGCAATACAAAAACAGAGGTGAGCCGTATTTGGCCCACAGGCCTTAGTTTGTGGAAGTCGCAGCTTATTCACCTGTAAAATGGGGATACTACTACTCACCCTAACTCAAATGGGAAATTCAAATGTGGGGAAAAGGCACGATGTTTTCTTTAGATAAATAATGTGCTAATAACCACTCGTTAATACACGTTTGTTGACATTTTTATGTAGTCCTCACAACAACCATCAAGGCCTGTGACAGATGAAGACTCCAGAGATGAAGTGCTTTGCTCAAGGTCACCCAACTGGCCAGCTGGTGACGGGACGGGGCGAGGCTGGAGCCTGGGACCTGACCACTCACCCAGCAGCCCTGGACTGGTCACCCGTGTCCTCACCCGCACGACAGTGAGGAGAACACCGATCACGTTCTGAACCCCTGCCGGGAGACTCGCTGGTGAAGGGCACGCACGCACATCGGGGGCGCCCACCCAGTAACCACCAAGGAGTCGGCCTGGAAACGAGGCTTGGAGCTGGAAGTCCCAGGAGGCAAGGCGCCTTCCAAGTCACGTTTAGTCCAGACATCTGACTGCAAGCACTTTGCTCATATGGTGCTCAAGTCGTCGACCAGACACACACGCAAGCACAGACGGACTCTTCAGTGAAAGCGTTATTTCATTTAATCGAGAGGAAAAATGCAACCTCCTTTCATTTTAGTTTATAAACCTCACTCCGTATCGTAAGAGCACAAAGCTTCATGCAGGCAGTACACAAAGGAAATGGAGAACAAGACACTACACGTGCTTCTAAATCTCTAGTTTATGAGAGTGACAACCTCAGCTGCCTGAGGAATACTCACATCACTCCTGCTGGAAGTTCTCTAATTATTTTAGGCTGTTTGACTCTCAGACATCACTTTTCTTTCTTTGCTTTCCACTACCTCACTCCCAAACTAAAAATTACCATCACGTATGTGTGGAGGAGTGTGCAAATCTCTCCCACTTACTGCTGAGTGATACCATTTCGACGACTTTTCTTCACCTCTAGAATTCGCTATGAATAGATACAACTTGAACTTACTACTGAGACGTGGTAAAGAAACTGACAGTTACCCTTCCCATGTCAAAGCCCTAAATAATTCTGAAGAGATCACTGACTCACACCATGGTTTCTTCATACTTGTTTTGTTGGATCAAAGCCACATTTTGCCTTTCATTAAATACTGAATGATATTTATATCCATAAATAATTATATTAGTAACACAAACATGAAAATAAATATTACCGTCCCCACTAATTTCATCTGCAGATCCGGGTGGCATGCAAAGAAAGGGGGAGGAGGGGGGGGAGGGGTGAGGGGAGGGGGGGAGAGAGGGAAAACGCTATTAAAATGACAAGCAAATCAAAGTGTAAGGAAAACACAAAAATTACCCTCCCAGTCTAATTCAAAAGATAAAAGAAGATCATAGGAGTTAGCATGTTTACTTAAGGGCATTAATGCGAGTTTTCAGCAGTCCACAGTCACCCCAAGTAAACAGCAGTTTAAGTGCGTTTCTGCCACATTAAGCAAAACTGACTGGATTGCTCCTCACAGTTAAACGTTAAAAAAATGACTCTACTTGCCTCGAAAGGAATTTGTATCCTCCTGGAAACGAAAACTATGGGTCATTGATGTGTACCCCACACAATAAGCAGGGAACAGCCCTCAGCAAGCCTCCCCAGGATTCCAGCCTCTCCAAAGAAGCTCAAGGAGTACAGCACCTGAGGCTCTGCGGGCGAGCTTCCACTTACATTTATACAGTGTTTGTAGAAGTGACTCTTCCAATTGTTACAGATAATCTTCCCTTTGCTAGAAAACTCCCCCCCTTGGCCTCTGCTCTGCAGCACCCTGAGTATCTGCCCCCGAGGCAGGAAAGGCAGACCCCTGGGGCTCACTTGGACCATCCTTCTCCATTAATCTCATGCCAGGTCAGGAAACCCACGAGGCAAAGGTACCTGCCGGCCCCTTTGGTAAAACACTAAGATCCCACAGGGGAAGCCAGGAAGCGACTTCTAGCCCTGTCACGCATTTAAAAACCAGCAAACGGGCAACAGTCTTCCACGAGGAGAGCGGCCCACAGCACCGCTGCCAGCAGTGGACAGCACTCACGGACCCCCAGGACAGGCACTCCCGCTCAGGGTAATCTACAAGCATCTGGTTAGGCTGCTGCCTGGGGCGCTGTGGTTAGTAAGAGTCTGTGCAAAGATGAGTGCAGTACCCGCAGAAGGAGGTTCGTGGGAACAGAAGACCAAAGGGAGAAAGCGCCTAGCTTTCTTAACTTTATGTTGGCAGTGACTGACTCCTTTATAAAGAGGCAGGAGGAGGAAAGAGAAAAACAAACACATTTTAATACAAGAGCAAACTTATATTTTAAGGCATATCAATAAAAACAGATACAAAATTGCAATGCTTTTATGTGACTACTGGCACACTTGATTTCTTAATATAACTGAGTTTTAAGAAACATATTAATATTTTAAAATGCAATTTTCCCGCTTAGGAAAGATTAGCACTAGACACAGAAAGTTTTAGCAAGACATAAAGAGAGTCAGCCAGCTAAGCCTTTACAAAGCCAGCCAAGTAAAGGTACAGATACCTTTACAAATAACAAAACGGAAACAAAATGAAATGAGACAAACAACAAAGACCAATAAATAATTCAAGATTCTTGTGAACATCTAACATTCAACCACAAAGAAAAAAATTGCAGAAAACTAGCAGATCCTGATTTGTGAAAGAGCTTTATAAGCACCTTCCCCCAAATCATCAGCAAAGACACAGACCTTAAGTGTACACCTTAAATAAACTGCCTTAACATAAAAAACATAAGGACATCTGAATACATAGGTTGCAAAGCCCCTCCCCCGCCTACCAGCATCCTTTGTTCATTCACTCTCATTCATGTGCTGCAAACTCACTTGAAAGTCAACTCTCTCTGTATGAGGCACTTGCTGGATGAACAAGCACCCAGGACAGTAGAACAGAGAAGAAACAACTGCGGTACGCTAAGGGCAAGAGCAGACAAGTCAAACTAGAGTCAAAACAAGGGATGTACAGCCCTTTAAAATGCAGCGGTGACACCATGTGACAGAAAAGATGCAGTGGGCATGCACAACTTAACTGCAGATCCACAGGGTCCCATCAAGAAAGGTAAGGATTCCAGGTGTGGGCCCAGGGAGAGCAGGGTCAGGATGAAGACGGCAACAACTTACGGCCGTCAGTTAGGAACAGAAATGAGAAGAACTGAAACAGACAACGTGGTCACGCTCCCACGGGGTGTGCTGTTATCCCAACAATGTGCACTGTTCCATCTTCCCCCCTTAGCACACACTCAATTTCCTGTGTGATGACTCCAGAGGGCAGCTCCCTGTGTTTTATCGGTTAAGAACACGAAAACAGTGCCCTGTGCCAGGCGGGATGGAATTCCGGATGGGGTGGAGGGGCAACAGCTATAGGGGTCATTGAGATGAAACAACAACACGGACTGTGGATAAGATAAGAGCATTCTATCAGAGTCAAATTCCCTGGTTTTGGTAAAGACACTGTGACTGTGTAAGAGGATGCCCTTGGTCTTAGGAAATGCACACTGAAACATTTATAAGTAAAGGGGCATACCATGTCTGCAACTTGCTTTCAAATGTTTCAAAAAAAAAAAAAGACGACGACACACAAATGGCCAACAGGCACATGAAAAGATGCTCAACATTGCCAATTACTAGAGAAATGCAAATCAAAACTACAGTGAGGTATATTACCTCACGCTGGCTAGAATGGCCATCACCAAAAAGTCTATAAATACTAAACGCTGGAGAAGGTGTGGAGAAAAAGGAACCCTCCCCCTACACTGCTGGTGGGAATGTAAATTGATACAGCCACTATGGAGAACAGTGTGGAGATTCCTTAAAAAAATAAAATACAGAACAACCATATGATCCAGCAATCCCACTCCTGGGCATATATCTGGAGAAAACTCTAATTCGAAAAGAGACACGCACCCCAATGTTCATAGCAGCACTATTTACAATAGCCAAGACATGGACTCAACCTAAATGTCCATCGACAGAGAAATGGATAAAGAAGATGTGGTACATATATACACAATGGAATATTACTCAACCATAAAAAAGAATGAAATAATGCCGTTTGCGGCACCATGGATGGACCTAGAGATTATCATACTACACGAAGCAAGTCAGACAGAGAAAAACAAATATTGTATGATATCACTTATATGTGGGATCTAAAAAATAATACAAATGAATCTACTTACAAAACAAATAGACTCAGACACAGAAAACAAACTTATGATTATCAAAGGGGGATGTGGGGAGATAAGTTCGGAGTACAGGATGCCCAGATACACACTGCTACATATAAAATAGATAAGCCACAAGGACCTACTGTATAGCACAGCAATTATACTCGCTATTTTGTAATAACCTATAATGGAAAATAGTCTGCAAAAAAAACCCTGAATCACTTTGTTTTACACCCGAAACTAACACAATATTGTAAATCTACTATACTTCAATTTTAAAAAAGAAAAAAAAAAAAGTAGAGGGAAGGAGAAAGCAAGTGGGCCAAAATAGAGACATAGTGAATTTGAGTAAAGAACATATGAGACTTCACTTTACTATTCTTACAACCATCCTCTATGTGTGAAATTATGGAAAAATAAGATATACAAAAATCTCTATTTGGATTCAGATTCTGGCTCCACTACTCACCCCATGACATTAGAAAAGTTACCCAACTTCTGTTTCTGTTTTCCTATTTGTAAAATGAGGCAGTAACAGAAGCTTCCTCAAGTAAAGAGATGCAGAGAGGATTCCATGAACTCCCAGGGCAGCCGGCACAGGACAACCGCTCCAAAAGCGCAAAGCTATTCCTACCTTTCAATTTTTTATCTTATTTCTAAACTAAGGTAATGACTATTCTTCATATTAACTTAAAAAGCAAATACTTTTTAAAAAATATAGCATAACTTTTTTTGAGTAATAACAAGAATATTATCCACACCATTAAAAAAAGTGTTAGGACCCTTCCTTTATTTTATCCAAGATGACTACTTTAATTATGTTTGTAAACACCTACCATGAGCTAACAGCACACTGTGTACGTGCTGGGGCTACAGCACTGAAACAGCCCCCCCCCCCCATTCTTTCCTTGTTGAGCTTACGTTCTGGGTTGGGGAAAAGATGATTAAGTGAGTAAACCGTGTGGTACATCAACATGTAAGTGCCATGGAGAAAAAACTCAGAGCAGACGCAGGACAGGGAGTGCTTTCCTGTAGGGCTACACCTCTAAATATGGAAGGAGTCGTTTGCTAAAAGCTTTCCAGAGCAGAGGTGAGCCTGGGGCACTGGCCAAGGAGCAGCAGGGAGGTCTGGCGGGGACAGAGGGAGCGGGAGGGCATGGCAAACGTACCTCTCAGTCACCCATTTCTCAGGGCAACCGAACAGCTGATGAGTGGAGGCTGTCTTTAGAAGTGTAACAGCGGGGCTTCCCTGGTGGCGCAGTGGTGAAGAATCCACCTGGCAATGCAGGGGACACGGGTTCGAGCCCTGGTCTGGGAAGATCCCACATGCCGTGGAGCAACTAAGCCTGTGCGTCACAACTACCAGGCCTGTGCTCTGGAGCCTGCGAGCCACAACTACTGAGCCCACAAGCCACAACTACGGAAGCCCGCGCGCCTAGAGCCCGTGCTCTGCAACAAGAGAAGCCACCACAACGAGAAGCCCGCGCACCGCAACGAAGAGTAGCCCCTTGCTCGCCGCAACTAGAGAAAGCCCGTGCGCAGCAACAAAGACCCAATGCAGCCAAAAAAAAAAAAAAAAGAAGTATAACAGCGAAATAAACGAAGATGACGTGAATGCACCCGTGGCCATGCTGTGGCCCCGAATGAAATTCCTGCACAAACATCAGTAGCTGCCAAAGCCACGAGGTGAAACACAGACTCTCTGAACCTATGGATCGGCTTAACGTCACAGAGACAGCAGCCAGATGTTACACAGCACCTATACGTGGCCTCGTAAAAACAAAATCTTTGAGTCCGAATCCGACCAAACTCCTCTCAATCCTAACGACCAGGCTGTAGGTAAGTCAGGAATACAGGGGCTGGAGGGGGACCCGCTCAACACAGCATCACGGAGCGGCACTTGGCCAGGCCGAGTGTGGGGCACAGCGTACAGGACACGATTTCCTCAACAGATAAACTGCGATCAAGAAAAAAAGAAGGGGGGCGGCAGTGCACAGAGACAGGAGGAGACAGGAGACACAGCCAAGTTCACCCAGCCCTGCTTGTCTGACCCCAGACTGGACGACACCAAGTGTGAAAATGCCTTAACCAGGGAATCCGAGCACTGGCCGGACAGCTGGTATTAAGGAACTACTGTGAACGTTCTTACAGTGTGGTCATGTTGTTTTTAAAAAGTCTTTATCTTTTATAAATATTTACAGAGGAATATGCCTTCAAGGCGCTCGAGACCACCTGTGGGGAGTGTGTGTCTGTGTGGCTGGGGCAGAGGTGAGGCGTGGCTGGTTTTCAGCTGCTGAATCTGCGTGATGAGCCTGGAAGAGCGCTACCCAATCTACTCTCTCTGCTTCTGTGTGCGTCTGGAGCTTCCCATGACGAAGAGTTAAAAAGCTAAGAATTCAAAAGCATGACGATATCCACCCATTCACATGGCCTCTTGCTTGGAAAAATATCAAATGTATTTTATCTTGACTCATGCAGTTCGATTTTAACAAATTCCACAATATGATGAAGCCATGACAGGCTACTAGAAACCCGTGAGGTCAAATTCCAGAATTTATATTTTAAAAGTTTCAAGCCTTCCTTTAAAATTTTTCTCTGTGAAGGGGGAGAAAAGAAAGCTGGGTCTTCAGATGTTAGCAATACCTGTTTTTATGTTTAACAAGATGATACTTGGGCTTCTTGTAGTAATAAGTTTTAGGAAGATTATGAAAGTTTATTTAATGATGTGTTAAAAAGCTTAGCAAGAGGATTAAGATGGCTCATCAGCTAAGTAAACCCAAACACTGGCCATCGTGAAGCACACTTTCATACAGACAAAAACGCACCCTTGCTCAAAGTGCTCTAGTGAGGGAAGCGCCGCGCTGCCCCTTGCTATGCGGAGGCTATTAGGAGGGGGTGGTCACGCTCTAGTCTGGACGCCAAGTTCACAGGACTAAGAGGACGGATCCATGTGGCCTGGAAAGAGTTTCCCGAAGTAAATATCCTCTTTAAATTTCTGTTGTGCTCATGACTGCTCCGATCTCACTCGGGCTCTTTTTCATCTGCAAGTGTCTCAGGCTACTGCCCCCGGGGGTCCTACAAGTGTCTGCCTGTCTCCAGGCCTGCAGCTGAGAGGTTCAGTCCAATTCCAGGGTGAGGAACAGGAAGCCATCTGGCTCCGGGTCCTTCTTGGGTGTTATTCTACAACACATGACGTAGATGCTTCAGCACCCATGTGACTCCAGAGTATTCTTCTCAACTCCCTTAGAAGCCAGAGAGGTGAGGGACATCATCAAGGAGCACCCTCAAATCTCCAAAGAGGCAAAGAGAGTTCAGATGCTGTGACAACGGTGCGAGAAGGGGGGCTAGGATGAAGGAAGTAGCACGGCGGGCGTGGTGGTGGGGTGCTGGCGATGGTGTATTTTCATGATCACTTCCTTGTTCACGTGTAACACGATCAACTGCCCTGCCCCCACCCGGTCAGAGACGGCTGAACGTCTCTCCTAACGCCAGACTGACTACAGAACGCTAGTCGTGGCTGATGGAATTAAAAGAATTTCCAGTAAGCCAGGTACTATGAACATGTCAAACCCCCAATACGTACGACTCGGTGCACGTAAAAATCACCAGCAGCATTAAGTTGATTAAATCATTTCATAAAGCATATAATTTACAAAAATTAACTTCACATGTACTAGGCGACAATACTCTATTAGGGCACTTAAAAAAAATCTCTAAAAGCTTTCGTTTAAATCAAGCTTTCAGCGCAGACAGAGACTAGCTTCTAAATCAGCGTTATCAAAAGTGAAACTAGGATGTAAACCAGACAAGAGAAACTCTTTCGAACTTCAATACAAGGCAGACTTGCAGATTCCAACAGAACAGTCAGAAATGAGTCAGGACTATGCTATTCCTGATAAATGGGAGAAAACTACCCTGAAATCAGACTCAGACTCTGCCAAAACTACTCCTCCCTTCTACACACGAACATCTCAAGCTTTCCAATGACTCAGTGTGGTCTAATGGAAAGGCGATGGGTTCGGAGCCCAGATCTGGGTTTCCATCAGGCTCTCGGCCACTGCTAGCTACGTGAGCCAGGCCTCGTCACCTCAGCCCATCTATAAAGTGGAAACGTGAGGAAGACTGTCCCGAGGTTCAAACAAGACAGTGCTTGTGAACATGCCTGGCATGATCTCTGAGCCTCATTCACATGTAAATAACTATCAGTACTTATATTTACAAAGCAGTGGCAGAGCAATGAATGAATAACAGACCTAGTGTTTCAGAGACTGTGAGAAAAAAAGGGGGAAAAATGCAAATAATTATTATGGACTATACATATACCACTTTATATTTTATAGAACTTTACAGTTTACAAACTACTTTTGCATATATAAACTGCTTGATAATAGAAATGCACAGTTTTCCCTAGAAAGAGTTACTTCCCATTTTCACTGTACAAACAGAATGCTTAAATAAATGCAATTAAACTATCCTGACTCTTAGAGTAAAATATTCCAAAATCAGTCTATTGGACCCATCCTAAATGGGCCGGTAAGCCCCCAGAGTAGGGCCACTTGGGTGGTCAGCCTGCATTCAATAGAACCCAACTTTACCCAGACATTCAAGGAACCTCCCTCAGTACTTGTGAATGAGTTGGTCTTGTCATCTCTTCTTTAAACCCTGCACTTCAGAGGCTTGGGAATTGCATTTATGTATGTTGAAGCTGATTAGCTGACATGATCTGTTTCTTTTCAACAAATAAAACATGAAACTTCAATCTCAAAAAAAAAATTAAAGTAACTGCTTTAGAATTTGTAATGAAGCAGCTTAACGCAAGTCACATTTATTTTGCTAAGTTTATTTTCGTTTAGAACAATTTTTAGTCACTAACTTGAGAAACCTAAAGGTAATCTTAAACAACTGGAATGATGTTGCATGATTAACTAAACCAGAAGAATCTGTTATAGAGTAAAAGAAAAAAGTTTTAATTTATAATAAATACTGAAAAAGTATCACCACAAAGTGGTGCGTTTGATCATCAACGAAGGGCTCAGCAGACACAGCCAAACCAAACATTTCCGACGAGAGAAAGAGCTCATTGCGCTGGCTGTCATGACAGACACACGAGAGAAAAGCGTCTTCCGATCTCCGTCCCACGACTACAACCCGGACGTGTGACAGGAGCCACGTGCGCAGTGCAGTGGCCGGCATGCGTCACCTGTGTTTCTGTTACACTTAAGGCCCTACTGCTTGATTAAGGGCCTGGTTATTAAAAAACAAAACAGAACCCTGAAACACAAAAACCAAGCAAACAAAAACCAAAGTTTATACCTTTGAAGTATTTAAAATTCAGCTTTATTCATTGATTTTCCTCAGAAATACCTATATTCCTGGGGTATCTTCACCCACACGAACGTGGCTCAAGCACGCCTCCCCCGCTTGCCCCGATCCTGGCACCCCTCTCTCTGACCACTTACAGACCCCTTGTCTGTAGTACAAGCAATGGCCTCTCCACTACAGTTCTAATTGAGCTCCAGAACGTGTGCTTACACGTTTCCTAAAAACTTACACTTAGGCTAAAAAAAATTACTCTAGGCCCTCAGAGAAATGTGCCCAAGGAAATGCACTATTCTGCTAGATATTTTTGTAAATCTGTTAACCTTATTTTTATAGAGAAACTTTGTCTAGATTTCAGAGATAAACTCTGCATGTATTCAACATCAACTGTAACTGTGCCCCTACTGGAGATGATCTGATAACTACATTTCCTCCTACAATGAGATTGGAAGGAGGGCCTGGTACCCCGTCATCACAAGCTGAGAACTGTCTGAAGGCATCTAGACCCCCATTCTTCCTGCTTGCTGGCCTCCACGCCCCTTACCCAAAACCACCTAGGAGTGCGTCCAGGACAGTTCACAGTGACCAGCTCACAGCAAGTGTCTGAGAGTCCAGCAACTCTCAAGGTCACTGCTCGCTCTGGGGTGGTCCCTGCCTTTCCTCCTCCTGTTTCCGTGCGTGGAGTGCATTCCTCCAAGCCCCAGCACCTCTCCGTACCTTGCTCGGGCATCCGATTCATTTAAAGACAATCACTAAGCACTATGTCCCAGACAATAAACGACAAATAAAACACGTCTTTGCCCATGATGGGGTCAGGGTCTAGTGGACAAGAAGGTTTCTAAAATCATTACATCTATTCAAAGACTATCCACAATAGTGAGACATATGGTGGGCTAGAGAACTCCGAGGAAGAAGAGTCCTGGAGTAGCCAGGGAAGGCTTCTAGGAGGTGGTGGCATCTGAAGCCAGCCTTGAAGCTCAGGTAAGAACTTTTCAGTTATGAATGTAAATAGGGGAATCAGACAGTCCCACTTTCTCCATCTTCCGAAGTGATTCTTCATCTGTACCTGGGGTAACCTTCCTTACATTGTTATTGAAAGGCAATATAGCCTAGAGGACAATAATGACCTGAGTTCAATCCTAGCTCCATCATTTTCAAGTTGTGTGACACTGAACACGTGTGTTCACCTCTCTGAATTTCTTTCCTCCTGTCTGTGAAATGGGGAGACGACAAAGACCTCGTGAGATCGTCGTAGGGATTAACGAGATAATACCTAACGCTGTGCACAGCACGCTGAGAACCTAATACAGACCCGTCCCCTCTTAGCTGTGTGTGACCTCGCCTGCCCTGCTGTCTGCCACTCTGGCTGCCACTGGGCTTGCCAAGTCCCTGCTTCAGCGCTCGCTGTCGCGCACTGTGTGCATTCAGTCACCTGCTCAGAGAGATCTTCTTGACCCCAGCTTTAAACAGTCCCATCCCTCGCTCTCCATGTGCCTGCTTTATTTTAACTCAGCGTCTGTCTGTCTCCTCCACAGAACGCCAGCTCCACAAGGGGAGGGCCTGGCTTTGTTCACTATCACACCCCAGCATCTGGAACAGTGCCTGGCACGCAGCAGGGACTCAGATGTATCTGTGGACGGAATTACCGTAAAACAGGAAACGTAAAACTGGAGTAGTATCCACCTTGCAGGGTTTGCTGGGGCCAAACGAGATGGACCCTGATAGAAAAACAAGTCGTCACGGCCGGCACACAGACTGAGCCTCAGCCACCGCCCACCAGCCTGGAGACAGATCAGCTTGCGGTGGGGGACAGACGGGGCGCTCTGCAGGGTCCAGGGTGTGGGGGGGGTGGTCTCCCCTCAGTATCAGCGCCACACCCACGTGGTGCCGGGTTTCCAGGCTGCTAGGTAAGGAAAAACCCCGGGGTTTAGCAACAGTACCGGCTTTCTTGGTGTCAACTTGATAACTTATGGGCGACGTGCAAGACACAGCTCCTGGCTGGCCAGGCTGCTGAGATATTCTTCTCTAGTCTTTGTGGAAGACACAAATAAAGCACACTGTGAGTCCACTTGCACAAAAGAGAGCAAGCCACAGGCGGGCTGACGAAGGGTCAACAGGAATCTAAGAAGTCAGGCCCGTCACTGAATAGCCACAAGACGCTGAGAGATCCTCCTGGCCTGTCTCGGTGAACCGCCAAAGCGGTGGTCACGCGTGAAACAGCATCACTGACTCTAAAGAACGGAAGACCTTGACAAGTGACAATGGAAAGGACGTGCTGGACGGTGGAGCAGCTCAAGCAGAAGGACAGAGGGAAGGAGGTGGGGCGGAGGGCTGGACGCCCGACTTTGTTTGGCTGAAGAGCAATGTGGGGGAGGGATGGCAAGGCAGGCTGTGCACAGACCACGGGAGGCCTCTGGGGGCTGAGCTGAGGGGCCGAAACTTCTCTGACGGACTGTGAGTCATTCCTGGAGCTCCTGCCCAGGGAAGTGCCTATTTAAATTCAGTAAAGGTGGTAGCCATCAGGCAGCTACTGTGGAGAAGAGGCAGAAGCATAAACTTCCAGCCAAGGGATAACCAGGGAGAAGCAAGGAAGGCGGACTCAGAAAGGAGGGGTTGGCCGGGAGAGGTGAAACCGGCAGGTGCTGTGAGGAGCAGCTCTGAAAAACCTCCTCTGAGGACGCCAGGAAATGGAAGGAACAAGACCTGAAGCTTCTGCGAGGCCTGCTGTGTTTCATCACTAGCTGGAGTCACGATGCGCCCAACAGGGCGCGTCAGCTCTGCATCACGCGGAGCAGCTGTGAAGCACGCGTGCGGCAGCCACGGTGGTGAGGGCCACCAGTGCCTCCCGGGCCTCACTCCCAAGTCTGCTTCCCGTATGGCAAGGAGAGGGCCAGAGCGCTTATGAATTGCTCAAAGCTGGCTCAATCTCGCCTCTTCCATGGAACACGCCACAGAACAGCCTTTGATGCCCAGCGACTGACAGGGTCCTTCACCACCTCGCCGCTCTGGCATGGGGTGGCCCCTCTCGCCCCGCCAGAGGGCCTGCTCTCTGCCTGCTCCACCTCCTGCTCCACCACAGACGGGACATGAGCGCGCTTAGCGGCCCCGCGTCACCGCGGGGGTTCAGAGAGCCCAGTGGAGGCGGTGTGCGTGCCGGCAACCCTGCAGCCCGCCGGGCATCTGGCACTGCCCAGCAGTACCAGCTCCAGCCTTAACACCACTCTCCTCCATCAGGAAGGGATCAGTTTCCTGAGCCGCAGTGCTCCGGCCCACACACACCTGCCCCACGTGGTTCATCACTGGAGCATCTTTGCTAAGCATATGGATACGAGCACAGATATTTCTTGAGAAGGGGGCTGCGAAAAGTTTGTGGACAATGAAAAAAAAATAAGCAATTCTATCTGTACACTGGAACACTAGAAAATAATTCAGTCATCAGCGAGGCAAAAGCACAAAACTAAATTTTAGGTAAAAATTAACTCAAGGTAAATTAAACTAACAGGAGTTAGATTTCTTCTAAGTCAGATTGTCAGATACTAGAGTTTTAGGAAGCTATATTTTAGAAATGTGACACACATAAGAACATATATGTGTGTATGGATATACATGTATACGCATACATGTATAAATATACACGTATAGTATATGTATCAATATTTTAAGATAGCACACCTGGGTCCACAGAAGATGCTTTTTGCTTTTTCCCCACCTTTCCTCTATTTTTCACATTTTTAAATGGGGAAAAAAGGCACATGTATTTTGAAAACATACCAAGGAAAGCACCACACCAACAAATAGTTAAGATAATGCTATGTCAACATCTTAACTATATTTTTAAAAAAGCAATGTTCAAACACTGTTTTATGTTAATTGCTAAAGACAAAAGCTGTTTAAAAAGTTTCACATTTCCTGAACTTCAAAAAATAATAAAGTATATTATGTTAATTTCTGCTGCATTACAAAGATAAGTTATAATTGCAGTTTCAAAAGTAAAAATTTTCCCTCTAAATATAATTAACATGGAATTAAAACTGAGAAATAACTTGGAATTCTATACAATCCTGTGAGTAATCTAGTATTATACACATATGTCTCATATTCAAAAAAATCAGTGAGCTATATTTAAACCTATTTCATGATGGTAAAATTATGCAAATTTTAAAAATTATTAATAATTTTAATGTTTAATTTTTGTAAGCTATTCTAGAAAGAAGTGATCCTAATAAAAATGAGCAGACGTCTAACACATGGCGATTTCCTACCACCGTGGTGGGCCCCTCTGCCTGACGCCCGTGTGGCCTCTTACCTGACACAGAGACGGCGTGGGTCCGAACGCCCTGCTTCTCGCTGTTGGCCAGCCTGGAACAGAGGTGCAAAGCCGTGAGTGCCATGCTCTTCAGACCATACCGCCAGCATTCATTCAAACCGTGAGCTGCCCAGAATCAGGAGGACTGTGCCATTTCCCAGGGAGACTGCACAGTCTAGAGGGGTGATTTTGTAAAACACTGGATTCTACCACCTGAGGCCCTTAAAGTCACCAGACTGCTTTAATGTTTTAAAGACCAGAAATTAAGACAGAGAAGTGAAGGAACGCTGAACTATAACATGACTGAATGTGGTGTACGTGGCTTAGATTAACTTTAATTTAGATGCTGGACTGCAAGGGAGTGGCCGAAGGTATACCACAGAGGGAACGATGCCTGGGACTGAGATGCAAATGTGAAACACTGTTACACGACTGGCCCTGCTTCAATTTCGAGCATGTCCAAGAGCAGACAGCACATGGACATATATTGTTATTATTTACAGACTGAAACAAGGTAAGCTTAATGCATCCGGTTATTTGTTTCATGAAACGGCTCGACAACGTTAGTGTTTTACATACACACCCACGTAAAATAACATTTTGGCCAAAGGTTTCAGTGACGTTTTGAAAAAATCCAAGTATAGCTCAGTTTAAAATTTTTGGAAAAGTGTAAAACAGAGAAAAAAGGAACCCTATAGTCTTTATTTTTTAAAATATTTTTGTTGCATTTCTTTAATTAATTTATTTATTTTTAAATCTATTTAGTTATTTATTTATTTTTGGCTGCTTTGGTTTTTCGTTGCTGTGCACGGCTTTCTCTAGTTGCGGTGAGCAGGGGCTACTCTTTGCTGCGGTGCACAGGCTTCTCATTGTGGTGGCTTCTTTTATTGTGGAGCACGGGCTCTAGGTGTGTGGGCTTCAGTAGTTGTGGCACGTGGGCTCAGTAGTTGTGGCTCGTGGGCTCTAGAGCACAGGCTCAGTAGTTGTGGCGCATGGGTTTAGGTGTTCCACGGCATGTGGGATCTTCCCGGACCGGGGCTCCATCCCGTGTCGCCTGCATTGGCAGGCGGATTCTTAACCACTGTGCCACCAGGGAAGCCCAGAACCCTATAGTCTTTAGATGTCAAAGTCACTTTGCTCTTTTTATAAAAGAAAACTTTTCCTGCTACATAAGCCTTTACTCTAGAAGTACTAAATAAGAATTTTTCCTAGTATATAGAATTTATATTAGGTAATACGGGAGCTTAAAATAGTATATCCCCATTGAGAACTAGAAATATTCAATATGCAACTGCATAACCTCTATAACTAAGGGTTACAGCACAAAGCCATAGCCCTGAGTTCCTTTTATGGAATTCTCTAAATATGTGAAATGGTATCTTTATTATAAAAGTTTAACCAAAGTTGTTTTCTAACAAATCACCAGTTCCTCTTCTATTGCAGCTCCACGACCTATTCTCACCATCTCTGAACTACATTTACCAGGAGGTCCCAGGTGCACACATTCATAATAAGCAGGTTGCATCACCTGCCGCTGTATCCTGTTGATAGGACACCAGGGTCTTCCTTGGCTGCGGGCTGGGATGCTACTTCAAACCAACTTACAACTGCAGGGATACCTGCACCTCTCTGATCAGTGGCAGTAACAGGTCTGCTGCTCTATGATTTGTGGAAATTCTGCTCTTTTAAAGTTTGCTTTATTTGTTCAGTTTTTCTAGGATTTGTTAGCACTTCTAACCGACTCCCTTCTTCCTGACTTTTTTATCCGTGTTTATGATTCCAGTGTGTTTTGATCCTCAAAGTCATCTCTTAAGACTTTCCACAATTGAAGATACTCTAAGCATTAGTTCCTTGCCTGATATGGGACATTAACAAATACCTATTAAATATTGTTGAGTTTGTGAAATACGAGGCCTAAAAGCTAAGAGAAAGCTGGTCTCGCCCATCCCTCCACTCGCCTGCCCAGCTACTGTGTGCCTCCTGTGTGCCAGATACGGCCCAGTGTCGGGTCTACCACGTCACGTGACCCTGGCCGTCACCGAGGCCACAGGGTGTGAGCAGCAGAGAGGTAACTGTTTAATGTGAGATAAGTTACAGGAAGACACACAGGGCTGCTCCTGGGACTGGGGTGGTGGGAGGTTTCCAGAGGCAGGGATGCAGGATAAAATTTGAGCAGGCCCCTGCTGGGGACAAGGCCGGAGGGAAGGAAGGACTCCAGGAACTGAAGGCAGTTCAACGTGAACGAAGAGTTAGCACGAGGAACGGGAGGTGAGGCCGGAGGAGCCGGCAGGGACCGTCGTGCAGCCTCCCGCTGGCTGGCTGAAGGATGTGGGCCTGAATCTAAGAGCAGCAGCGGTCACGCGAGGGGTTCGAGAGGAAAAGTCCCTTCTGCTGTTGTAGAGAATGGATGGGACGGTAGGCAACACGGGACAGGCAAAGATGGGTAGGAGGTGTGCAGGAAAATGGGAACCCAGAAGACCTGAGACTGCTGTCCTTTGAGGTGGGTCCTTGGCTGGTGTTGAGGAGGTCTCCCACCAACCCCTAACTAGTAAGTGTGGTTCACTATCCTTACACTGTTCGTACAAGTAATATGGTTCGTGCTGAACTCTTGCCTTCCTTCTGGGAGTCTGCAATTTGGGTACACGCCAAGCAAAGTGTGCATACGTGACCAGGCCCCCATAAAAGCTGGGGCACCGAGTCTCTAACCAGCTTCCCTGGTAGACAACACTCCACGGCATCACACCTCATTCCCGAGGATCAGGTGCGCCCTACCTGAGTCCCTGAGAGGGGGCTCTTGGGAGCCTGCCCCTGGCTCCCTCGGGACTTCATGCCACTGCTCTCGGCCTGGCCAGTTTTGCTCTGCGTTCCCTGGCAGCCATACATCACAGCTGAGAGTACGGTTACATGCTGAGTCCTGGGAGTTCTTTCTAGAGAATCACTGAATGGGGCAGTCTTAGGGACCTCGACACAGGAGTCTACTGGAGGAGCCCAGACAGGTGATAACAGCTAAGAACCGGGGAGGGATGGTGGGAATGTCAAGTGGATGGATCTGATAGTTAGGAAGCAGAAAGGAAGGAATTGGCGGCAGACCGGTGATAGAGGAGAGAGAGTGACAGAACAGAGGTGACGCCCAGGTTCCACCCTCTCTGTCCCTATATGCAGTGGCCTCTCAGGTGCTGTAGTCTCTGCAGGTGCCTTGGATTCTCTTCAGATCTCTCTCTGAGTGCTCAGCACGCAGCTGTAATTGTTTATTTACCTGTATATCTGAATGTCTAGATTGTAACTTTCATTTGGTCCCCAATTCCTAGCACAATGGCTGAGAACAGAGAAGCTTTGGCATTCTTTTCCTTGTACAGATTGAAACATCTACTATGAAATTCATGACATAAACAAATTTAAAAATTAACATAAATTACATATCTTTAATTTTCTCACTTGTAAAATAGCCAGAATGGTATCTATTCTCAGGTTCTTATAAATATTGTCACTGACTATAAAGTGACTGTTTGACAACAGACCTCCCTCATACGATCTCACTGCTATTCTCGAGCTCCCTGCTGAACTTAAAGGGAAAATTCATTGTACACTTTTGATTAAACCTAACTACATGATTTAAAATTGATTTGATTTCTTTCTGGAAACATCTGTTTTCGAGTTCCCTAATCATATACGTAGAAATTTGATGACTCAGGCAAATGGATAATAAAGCACAGTGAGTTCCTCCCAGTTTCTAATGCACAGGAGTCACAAGACACACAAAGCAGTACTTACTTTGGTATCGAAGGCAAAGCCCGTTCACCTTCTGGGGAAACAACAGAAAGAGACAGATGAGATTCCTTCTTTCCTTTGGAAAAGATTATGTATAGAAATCAGAGAAAGAAGATGAGTCTTATTTCAGAATTTTAGCAATAACCCTTTAAAATGAAGTTGGTATACTGCCTATCTATCTTAGGTTTCCATGGCTTTATTTTTAGTATTTATGACAAATATACACTGCCTGCAGGTGCAGACTATATAAAAGGTATTGCCAATCAAAACCAAATGCTAAGGGATAAACCGAATAAAGATATTCTTCCCAGGAGACTCTAGAAGATGAAGATTTTCTCATAATCAAAGCCAACATTCTTTACCAAAGACTGAACGTCCGGCGGTAACACCAAAACCTGTGCGGGACTGTGCTCCGCAACAAGAGAGGCCGCGATAGTGAGAGGCCCACGCACCGCGACGAAGAGCGGCCCCCACTTGCCACAACTAGAGAAAGCCCTCGCACAGAAACGAAGACCCAACACAGCAAAAATAAATAAATTAATAAACTCCTACCCCCAACATCTTCTTTAAAAAACAAAAAACAAACCTGTGCAGGACACACAGAAATCCAAAGGAAACAAACCCACAGGGTGTGTTCCTGGAGGAACAGGGGCAGCCAAGGGGCCCAGCAGCCCCAGAGGCGTGGCCTGAAGTGTCCTGTGGACTCGACTTCGGGAGGTGCTGAGGCCCCCATGATGGTGGCAGACTCCCCCGTCACGGCTGGGCTCTGGCCAGCGCATCACAGGGAAGCTCTGCTCAGTGGCTGGGGAGATGTGCTCCCTTCCCTTCATTAGTGAACCAGGAAGCATGGAGCCCCCTGGTTTAATCTCTTTTATCTGGATGAATCCGGTGGTCAACCCATCCCACCAGTCCCCTCGCTCCCCAGGCCACGGATTACCCTTGTCCAGGTCTCCTGTCCCTCCTCCTATTCCCAGTCCCATCCCGTATGGCCCTGAACACAGCATGATCACACATTCCATCTCTTGAAAGATTCTCTTCCTTCTGGTGGAAGCATCATCCCTCAATCTTTCAAAGCTCAATTCAAGCTCAACCTCCTCTAAGGAGCCCTTCCTGGAACACCCCAAGTGGCTCTGGATGGCCTTCCTGTGCTACTGCTGCATTAGCAGAGCGCTTCCCACGTATCAGACGACTTAGAAGGTCAGACTTGACCCGCCCACAAGGCCACCCCCGACACTGGCAGAGGACCTGGCACTCACAGCCACTGCATAATACCCAATACACTGCAGAAACTTCATCCAAATTTCCTCACTATGACTTTCTGACATCCAAATTTCAAGCAAAATAACCACGTTATACCATGAAGACCAAACTTAGAATAACTGGAAAATCCTATCATTAGTTTATTACCCCATGGATGCTACCACCACCACCTTACCCACACTCAACACTGTCAATTAATCATATGGGCTTTCAAATGACATGTCAGTGTGATTTCTAGCTGTTTCACTCTCTCTGTTGAAATTTCTACTTCCTTGGAGAGAAAAAGGAACCAGATTATGAACTATTTGGTTAATACAGACTTTATAAGAAGCTGGGCAGCAGCAGGAAGAAGGCTGAAAATGAGGCGATTAACAACTGAAGGAGCGTAAGAGAGTCAATTTTCAGGAAACAAGAACGTAGCAGAACACTGAGAGAAATGGCAACAGACGCGATAAGCGGCAGCATGATAAAAGTCCCCAAGCGCTCACCAACTAAAATGCCCAACGCTAGGAGCTAACTTTTGACACTGCTTTAAATTTATAAGTTGAATGAGTAACATATGCTTTCTCATGGCATTCACGTGGTCTCTTATTTCTCAGCATAAATTCCTTAGGATTAAGGATGCATCTTTGTATTAAACCACATTTTTATTTTCATTTTTAGAAATGAGGCTTTTAATTTTTGAATAAAAGTTTTTATCTATTGTTTTTTAATAATCAATACAGATTCACTGTAACAAATCTAAATCATAAAGGTCTATAATGTAGACCAAAAAAAGTAGACAAGTTGAAGCCCCCCCCCCCCCGCTTCACATACAATTCCACCTTCCGTAGGGGTATTCACTGTCCACATTTAACTTTCCAGACTACCAGACTCCTCGTATGCTTATAAACACACACAGGTTTGGCTATACACACACATGTGCATGTCGGTTTCAGCACGGAAACAGGGCCAGCTCATCGTCTCAAACAGCTGCGCGGCATCTCACACTCCCTTACTTATGAGCTACTAGCTCCGCCCCCGTAGACACCAGGGTCGTCCCACATTTTGTGCTACCGAAGACAGTGCAGCAGGGGCGCCGCATCAGTGGTCCTGCGCGGCTGTTTCCAGGAGGGGCCGGCAGCACCAGGGGCAACCGAAAGCACTGTCCCAACTCACGCCGACACAGTGGAGTGTGGAGGGCACCTCGCAACAGCCCCACCAAGAATGGGTATCACGGTCTTTCCACCCATCTAACAACAGGTTAACAGACACAGAATGCTATCTGTCACTGTCTGTGTCCATAAGCTTACCGGACAGTGTATGTCCGTTCTTCTATAGGTGCCCATTTTTACCCTCTTAGTCAATGAGCTAGAAGAACATTTGAAAAATAAGAGATTTTAATTCTTTATTGTATGTATTACAGATGTTTCCCCTTCTGCGTCACGGCTTTAAAAAGCATTTCTTTGACTAGTAGAAGCGCTTCATACTTATGTACTGATGAACTCCACGGATTTGCTCTCCGTGCCTTCTGGGTTTTGGGTCAGGCTTTGGAGCAGCCCCACCCTCACAATGTGCAGTATTTACCATCATCCTCCGGACAGAAACCCTCCTTGAGAACGATGAAATTATGACCCTGATCTGCACAATTCTTTCCTCTGAGGAGAATTTTACTAAGATTGAAAAATTGCTACTGAGCTTTCTTGCAAGTAAAGGAAAGGTCAGATAACGCCCCACGATAAGGGCCAAGGTCACACAGCGACTCTGCTGGAATCTGGTTCAGGGCATCAGACTTGTGACTCTTAGTTTTCTGCCCTAATGACACCACATTTAAAAGCACTTTCTAAATTCAAAGCAATTATGGTGGATCAAAGAGTTAACGAAGTGCATCTGGGCACATCAGACCTCAGGTGTAGAACTTACACGTCACTATAACTGTTAACACTCGCAAACGTGTACATGCTCCTTACCATTAAGCAGTTTATAGTCTAGAGAGGACAAATGGGTACGTACATAATCATTACTTAAAGTACATACCAGGAAAATGGTACATTAGAGTTGTGGAAACATGTTTCACATTTATATGAAATTAAAAAAAAAACTAAATTAAAAAATGCACATGTGCTCTTGTCCATGTATTTCTGACTATAATCCATTAAAACATCTGACTTAAAATATTATTTCAATTAGGCAATATAACCTCACTTTAGGTATCTATTATAAACGTCATGTAATAAGTACATATGCTGTGATTTAGAATAAAGTAAATAAATTAGCAGACTCAATAATGAATTCTATAAAGACAACATAAAATTGGTAACAACCGATGCCCTACTAGGTTTTTATGAGAAGCATTTTCATTTATGCTGTTTTCATATGAACGAAGAATTTAATGCATCTCATTTCATGAGATTTGATAACAAAATGTTTCTCCCTAGAGGGGAAAAAAAGCCGATTAAAAACCAACACAGGAAGATGTTAAATAAAGCTTCAAACATTTAATGCTTAATGTCTGAATGTTATTTTTTTGTGTACCAACAAATTAATGAAGAATATTTTGGTAAATCAGGATGAAATTAAAAAATTATTCACTAAAAAGAAGACAGGCGATATGGCACATTTAACACTTTTCACAGAATACTATCTTTATATGAAACAACTGTCCCCAAACATTTAAACAATGTTTGCAAGGTGCATATCCCCACTTAAAGCACAATACGAAAACTCAAAGCTCATGGATGCAAAGATTTTAACTGAGAGTAGCCTTCAGATATTTCTAAAAGCAACTTCATTACATAAAAAAAGCTATGATAAATACACACTATATTTTAGGAAAAAAATAAATGAAGAGGCTTTATTGGTCTGATCATAGTGGGAAAACATTTTTGCTAGATTAGCCACATCCTGGAATCCATGCACTCATTGGCCTTTTGGTTCATGGCTTTATAGATACCGTTTTCAGAGCACAACACCCTGACACTAACTTTTAAACAAAGCTTCCAATGATGCCTCTGCTTTACACCCTCCCTCAACGCCCTCCACCTGCTGTCAGCACAGAGAACTTGACTGCTGGGCAGGCAGGACCCTCTGCTGTGTCTACACTTGGAGCTCAGGGCTTTGTCATCTGCTTCCCTTGTGTGTCTCCACATACGCTTCCCCATTCGCTCACCGCTCAGTCGTCCCCAACTCCCTCCAGGGATCGTCCTACCCACAGAGGGGAGTGCTGGCAGGGATCCTGTGTCCACCTGCCACAGAGCTGGCTGCCTGCTTGACGGGGACTACTGTGGACCCCCCTACCACTCTATAAAGTAGGTACCATTCTTCCGTTATGGACGAGGAATCTCCAAGCCAAGGCTCATCCAGTGTGTCAAGATCACACTGAAACTAGCAGCAGCGTTGCAACGACAGCAACACTGAAGTTTCTGATGCTGTACGTGCCAGCACGGCCCCAAGCCACCTACACACGAGGCCGTCCCCCCACGACTACACAAGACAGGGACCACTCTTCGTGTCTCGTGGGACGGAACTGAGGCACAGAAAGTTAAGTACTTTGCAGACGGCATACACACATGATTTGAACCCACAGGTCAATACAATTCCAAAGTCCAGTTTTTTCCTGCTTTATTTCAGAAATCCAAATCCTCTGAAACACCCCATCTTACTGCCTTGTGAAAGGCTAAAGAGACACAGTCGTGTTTCTAAGGTTCATCACATCATGCTTAGAACTACTACTCTAAGCTTTTGAGATCTATGAGAAAAAATAGGAAAGAGACTTTATCATGAGTTACAAGAGACTTAAAAAAACGACCCAGAACATAATCCCAAAAGTTTATTTAAAAATGCTAATGGTAACCTAGAAAATACATTAAGTATGTTGTTCAAAACGAAAGGGTCTAAACACAGTGTTTCCTTTAAGCTCTGTCCAAACCCAGCTCTTAGGCTGTGAGCTGGATCACTTCCCTAGAAAAGCAAGAATACAGATCCACTGCGCTGAAATATTCATCCACTCTTCACGTTCGCAGAGCGATCTAAAAGGACCATAGGCTGTGGGGTGAGCTCGGCTAACGATTCAGAGGGAGCGCTGGAACAGAAGGAGAGCTCACCTTTCTGAGGCCTGATGATGAAAGACTGCGTGGCCCCGTGCACCAGCCGGCAGTACCCATCTATCAGGTCGGCCATGTTCTCGGCAATGGTCAGGGACGGTGCTGTCACCGTCAGAGGCTGGACAGGGGAGAAGACCCAGAGAGAGCCGTTATTGTTCTTTCCAGTAATCAAAGGGACAGCTGCACTATGACATCAGATCTCTAGATACACTTGAACACAGAGTGGGAGCGAAACAAGATCTGTCATAAGGTTTGAGTGAAAAAGGAAGTTTGATATTTAAGGATGTTATTCCTAGAATATGTGACAGAAGGCAAACCCAGGCAAAAAAAGAAAAATCACTTAAACCGAGACTCCCTTTCTAGAACAAAAAGAGGTGAAAAAAACCACTTCCTTTCAGAACGTCTGGTCCCTTAGGCACGCTCTAATTAAGAAAAGAATTTAGAAAATTAGTAAGCTAAAGTAGAGCTTATTTTAGAAACTAGACAAATGTGGAGTAAATTTTTATCAACCGTCATCGTAGTTTTTCTGACATTGAATGAGCGGAATTTCATTATTTGGAGCATGCACAGCACGTTCTGCTCCAGAGCTTAGAAACCACACTTTCCAAGTTAAACATGCAATTACGATAAATTTCCCCAAAACCTATCATTAAATGTTATCCAGGAGATCATCAAAGCTGTATCTTACTTTCAAACACAAGTATGTCCTAACTCATGTAGTCTACATAACTTCCTTCCAAAGGGACAACGTATTTCACCTGCAGTATCCTAAATATTATTTGAGGGTAGCAAACAGAAAGGAGGACAGCCTGAAAATGATGGTGCAAACAAGAAATTACTGAGGTATTTTCAGGAAAGTTCAATTTGCAATACGGTTTCAGAATTTCATGGCATCATTTGTTTACTTCTGAGAATCCACTGCCTGGAGCCTAGAAATGCTGCGATCCCAAGGCAGCAGGAGCAAGAAGGCGTGAGGAGCACCGAAAACAAACCATCCCCGCAGGGGCCGCAGCAGAGCAGAGCCCAGGTGTGCGAGTGGGGCCAGGTGAGCCCCCAGAACGGGCTTCACCCACGAGAAAGCCTGCGTGTGCCGCCAGGTGGTGCAGACTCTTCGGTATGTGAGTATTCTCTGCCCGTCTTTCAGAAAGGTCACCTTACGTAGTGTTTGCCAAATGTTCATTTCTCGTGCCAGGCCTGCCTTTACATTCCACACCACGTGCTGATTAAGAAGAGGCTCCGGGTCCAGACTGTCTGGGATGAACTCCATGTCTATCGCCTACTAGGACCGTGGCCACCATCCTGAGCTTGGTTCCCTCATCTACAGACTGGGGGTAACCAAAGTATCTCAAAGTGCCTCTTCCGCTGGGTTCTGAGGATGCCGTGTGTTGCCCTTGGCTTCTGTGTTAAGTGTCGGACAGTGGGGACATATGTGGCATGAAGTGCCAGCTGCTGCCGCGGTTATTTTCCTAGTTATTACCCCCCAGAGAATGTCACATACTGCACAGTCTGGGAAATAACACTGTAACATAGTTTACAGAATTTATATAATTCTAAGAGGCTGATTTTCTTGGTAATTCATGATAATCTTCCAGCATCTCCACAATAAGGCTCCATTAATTTTTAAACCTGTTTTCTATTCTTGAGGGCATTTAATCATTATTATTCGTAATGTAACGCTTATTACATTAGAGAAAGCTGTGATTCTGATGACCCATGAATACTTCACCTGCAACCAGAAACAATCGTCATTTCTACAACAGCGCTTTATTTTCGTCTTCCCATCGTGACGCACGTGAGCCCTCCTTACCTCAGGCGCTCCTGCAATCTTCAGCTGCAGCGTCCCCTTCCTGTCCTTGTCTTCGCTGTTTGAATACTGAATGGTCTGCACTTGATTGAAGTCGGCCAGGTGTGTGGGCTTTGGGAAGAAAAGGCAAACGCTCTGGACCACAGACGCAAGACTCATGTGAGCTATTCTGTGCAGTCCTCACGGCCCCAAGCCCACCTCATCCTCCTGAGGACACCTCCCTACGCGGGATGTCTGAGGAAACCAACTGTCCGTGTTGCCTGGGGGGCCATTCTCCCTCTGAGGGGCAGTCATGGACCTGCTAGGGCCACCTGCTCACTTCACGGTCAGGGATGTGTCTGCTCTCTGTGCTCCTGACGGCCGAGGGGCACTCCATCCTCAGGAGCTGCACAAGTGGTCACCAGTCCCACACGACTCGTGACACAGAAAGGAAGGAGGGAGTCCCTGACCTGACTCACCCTCTGGCCTGGGGGGAACCGTGTGAAATTCTTGGCCTAAGGGAACATTCTGCTCCACTTCTCACAGAGAGAGGGACCTGTTCCCACTCCCAATGCACCCTGAGCTAGAACAAGTCTCTGAAACGTTCTGAAGTTCCAGAGTGTAACAGTGCTAGGGAGACGCTGGGTATTCAAAGGGCCCTTCCCACACAGACAGGCCAAGAGAGACACTGTTCTTTTTCCCAAGAGGAGTAAACTCTTTTTTCTTACACAGACAAAACATGCCCATCCGTCTTTCATCCTCTACCATTTCATGACAACGACCGGTTCGCGTGAGACGATTCCTACCGGTTTATCCAAAACAATCGGCCTAGTTAGGACCTCTTTCTCTTAGAACATCACAGGTATCAGCCCCTCCCTGCCAAGTGCCCCACTCAGCACAGATTATGCCACTGGGATTGAGCCGGAATTACGGTTCAGAAGGGGACTCCTACCCCGCGCCCCTTCACAGGGAAGCGTCTCTGCAGCACTGCTCTCAGGCATTGCTGTCAGGCCCCCCACACGGACGCCCACGGGCAGTCCTCCGTCCCCTGGGCAGCACACAGCACGGCCCGCACGCCTGGCCCTCTCTTGGCCTCTGTCCTCGTGGGCTTTCCTCCTCCCTCCCTGGCTCTCTTTCCATTTCCTGGCTTCTCCCCTACTCAACCCACAAACGTTCAGGTGCTACAGGGCTCTGTGCTGGGCCCCATCCTTCTCGCCAGCTGTGCAAGGCCTGCCCGGCGAACACCAGCCAGTCCTGTGGCACAAGTACCATCTCCAGTCCTGAGCTCGGACTCAAGTATCCCACTCCCTACGTGACATCCTCGCGTGGACACTGGAGAGAGACTGACCGCACACCCAGCACAGTCACGGGGACCCCCCCTCAAAACACCTTCCCCCTCCAGTCTTCCTCACTTCAACAAAAGCGTCACCATTCAACCTGGTTCCTGAGTGGAAGTATGAAGGCATGATTACTAACTCCCCTCCTTCCCTTACCTCACATCCAGCCCAGCTCCCAACACCCAGAATCCGTGCGTTTTCCCTCCATCCCCACGGCCACCACTCCAGTACAAGCCACTGTCTTGCACGGTGCTCAGAATCCGTCCTGCAATTGTTTCCCAGCCAGTGTCCCTTCATCCGTGTTCGTCCTCTACACAGACAGCCCCCGGAAGCCAGGGAGGTATTTTAAAATGTAAATCTGGTCCTATTAAGTCCCCTGTAAAAACGGTACAATGCTAGCCCAAAGGAATCAAACACCCACATGACCTGACCTCTGCCTGCCTCTCTGACCTAATTCCCCACCAGGACCTCGTCTTGATGGGATGGGCTCTGGTCTCACTGGGGCAGGGCCATTCCCTGGGGGTTGTTTTCAGCTGACCAATGAATGAGGACCAGGGCTGTGAGAGGCCATATAATGTGCAGGAAATTCCCACATGGTGAAAAACTGTCTTGTGTCCTGAATGGCTTTCAAATATCCTGGTATTTATTCATGCTGGTGAAAAATCTGATTCTAGAACCCACATCTATTTTAAAACACAAAGTATGCTCTGCATGGAATTTTCCAGGAATGCAACTTAGGTGTAATTCAGGGAATATTACACTTTCCTGTCTTTGGAATGTTACTATGAGTTGCTCACCATTTTAGAAAAGGACATCACCGAGGGTGATGCTAGTCTGATGTTTGAGCTGCTGGCACAAGGTACATACACTGTCATAGAGGAGGCCTGAGGCTCCTCCTAACACACGGGGAACCAAATATCATTAAGTCAGTGGTGACACATGAAATGACAAATATCTCAATTAGTTTCAGTAAATGGTTATATTAAAATATTCCCATTACTGGCATCTTACAATTTAAAAAAATTTCCAAAGCACAAAAAGAAAGTTGAGTTATGGAAATTATTGTATTTAACTTATTTTTTATTCCTTCTTTTAACCCATTGTTTTTCTGCCTCATTCTGACATTATCCCTCAAGGTCGACCACATAAAAAGAATAAATTTTAAAGAAGTACTTAAAGGGAACAGCAGAAGAAAAGAATAAAAATAACCAAAAGATATTAGGAAAAGGAAATCTGTGAAGATAAATACTGAAATTAATGAAGACAAATAGATTAATGCTATAACCCTACCCGCTAAGCCTGTCCTTCAAAAGCAGCTGAAATAAATCCTTTGCAAATCTGAAAAGAAGAGACAAATCCAAACAGACAAGCTTAGGACTGAGAAAGGATATAGAAATAAAGTTACTGGAAAGTAAGAGTATCACGAGATGCAACTCTATGGCAACAATTTAAAAATGTAGAAAAGCAGATGAGACACTAACAGTATGAATTACCAAAACTGACACAAGAAATGGAAAACCTGAATAGATCTATTACTACTGGAGAGGCTGAAAAAATGGTTAAACACCCACCACTGAAAAAGGCACCATGTGGTTACATATATTGATTCTATCCGCCTTCACAGAACACACAACTCTACCTTGACTTAAAATATTTCAGGCCACAAAATGATGAAAAGCCCCCTAATTCGCCTGATAAAATTAGTGTAACTTCTAATATCATGTCCTCGTAGAGCTAATATAAAAAGAAAAGACTAGATTGATTTCACTTATAAATAGTTGCAAAAATTCTATATATTAGCGAATATAATAAATCACTATTTCAAAAGAATAATATAGCATAACCAGTAGGAGCTATTAAATGGCTCAATATCAGCACATCTAATCAAGATAATATACACTAATAACAAATAAAAAGAGAAAACACCAGGATCATATCATTAGGGCTGAAAAAGCCTTCAGTTAAATTTAGTAGGCACTCTTAATAAAAATGCTAAGCAAAGAAAGGCATAATTTAAAAACATGAAAGATACTTTACTAAAGGGACTTTACTGGTGGCGCAGTGGATAACACTCTGCATCCCCAATGCAGGGGGCCCGGGTTCGATCTCTGGTCAGGGAACTAGATCCCACACGCATGCTGCAACTAAGAGTTTGCATGCTGCAACTAAGGAGCCCATGTGCTGCAACTAAGACCCCACACAACCAAATAAATAAATGTATTTCTTTTAAAAGATACATTACTAAAACCCAACAACAAAAATTATCCTGAATGATGACACACCTTTTTTTTTTTTTTTTTTTTTTTTTTGCGGTATGTGGGCCTCTCACTGTTGTGGCCTTTCCCGTTGCGGAGCACAGGCTCTGGACACGCAGGCTCAGCAGCCATGGCTCATGGGCCCAGCCGCTCTGCGGCATGTGGGATCTTCCCGGACCGGGGCATGAACCCGTGTCCCCTGCAGTGGCAGGTGGACTCTCAACCACTGTGCCACCAGGGAAGCCCGACACACTTTTAACTGATAAATTAAAACCTAAAACAAGATAGGGATATCCTCTACCACCCGTTTTTAAACATGATCTTCAAGGTGCCTGTGAATATGAGAACAGGAAAGAACTGCATAGATTAGAGAAAAAAGTTAAAACTATTCTTTTTTTTTTGCTGATTACATGATTATATACCTATAAAATCTAAGATTCTAATAAAAAATGACTTATTAAATGAACAAGGTTGCTGAATATATGATAAACAACAATCAAGTATATTCTGCTATGCTCACAGTATGAATTTTAAATTGGAAATGGCAAAAAAAACTTTTCCCAATAAGGCCAAAAACTCTATAATACTTATGAATTAGCTTAATACAAAAAATCTATACGAGGGCTTCCCTGGTGGCACAGTGGTTGAGAGTCCGCCTGCCCATGCAGGAGACATGGGTTCGTGCCCCAGTCCGGGAAGATCCCACATGCCGTGGAGCGGCTGGGCCCGTAAGCCATGGCCGCTGAGCCTGCGCGTCTGGAGCCTGTGCTCCACAACAGTGAGAGGCCCGCGTACCGCAAAAAAAAAAAAAAAAATCTATACAAAAAAGACTATGACATCTTATTGAAGGATGTAAAAGAAGTCCTGAACGGGCTTCTCTGGTGGCGCAGTGGTTAAGAGTCCACCCGTGCCAATGCAGGGGACATGGATTCAAGCCCTGGTCCGGGAAGATCCCACATGCCGTGGAGCAACTAAGCCCGTGTGCCACAACTACGGAGTCTGAGCTCTACAGCCCACGCTCCGCAACAAGACAAGCCACCACAATGAGAAACCCGCGCACTGCAACGAAGAGTAGCCCCCGCTCACTGCAACTAGAGAAAGCCTGCACGCAGCAAAGAAGACCCAATGCAGCCAAAAATAAATAAATAAATAAGTAAATTAAAAAAAAAAAAAAAAAAGAAGTCCTGAACAAATAGACATACCATATTCTTGGACAGATAACTAATATCTACTTTCACAAATTAACAAACAAGTTGGAATCCCAACAGAATTTTCTGCTAATTCTATAAATTTGGTTTCGAAAGACTAAATAGCCAGTAACAGCCAGGAAAGTGTACAAACAAAAGATGACACAGGGATGCAGCACCCACCTAGAGCAGTCCCATCTGGATGGAAGCAGTACAGAAAGAGAGAACTGTGTCCTTGGACCAGAACGGAGGATCCAGAATTAGATCACAAAGATGGCAGACGTTCAGTTCAGAGGTAAAAGATACGATTACTGTGCTGACACGACTGGCTGCTCACTGGGATACCAACAAGAAGAACAACAAGGGGACAATGACAGCAGCCAGCATCCTCTAAGTGCATCCTCTGTGCAAGGCCTTCATCTCAACACTGCACACTCAGTACCCACTTCATTCTCCTACCACCCCTCTCAGGTAGTCGTGATTATTATTGCCATTTTGCTGACGAGGAAACACAAGCCAGCTGTGAAGAAATGGACTCAAAGTCACACGGCCAGCATGAGGGTGACCCACTGGGAACCCTGGCTGCACACTCCAGAGTCCATCCTCCAGACACACCGCAGGCCCACCTTGTACCACACAAAAAATTCCACACGGGTTAAATGCGAAAGGACAAAGAAAACCTGGCAAGAGGATACAAGAGACTACAAATCAAAGAGAAGACAGATAACGTCACAGAGCTTCCTGAAGAGGTCGTGCCACTTTATACCCTCACAGAGTGTATGAAACGTCCAGCTGTTGCACATGCCTGCCAACACCCGGAATTACTCATCTCCTTCACCTCAGCCATTCTGGTAGGTGTGTAACAGTATCACACTGTGCACTCATCTGATGACTATGGGGCTGAACGTCGCTTCACTTACGTCTTAACTATTCGGACATCCTCTATTGGGGTGGCTGCCCTTTTCTTAGTGATATTTTTGATCCTGGAAAGAGCCAGAAGAGGCTGTTTCAAAGGACATGATACAAGTACAAATATACTTAAATTAGATGCAGAAGTGAATGAAGAAATCAGTGTCTAAAACTTCTCCAGATGAACTGTAACAGCCCCATTCAGATCTCACCAACACATGTGCCATTTGTGTGATTCCCTTCCTGCCCGACTAAAGAATTTCAAAAACTTTCCACCTAGGCTGTCTCTTCCTCTCATTCCCTTGAGCAATAAACGCTGTGAAACGGCAAGCTTTAATGGCAGAATGATGTCTTTTCCAAGAGGATCCTCATTTCCTTATTTTGATTCCCCTTTGTCCACAATCAGGTCCGAAAGGAGGTGTGTTCCACACAGGCCGCTCCCAAGACTTGCCCAAAGCGCACTTACGTTGCAGCCCTTGTCTGTGAGGTAACTGATCCCTTCTTCGGGGCCAATCGCCAGCTCCACCGAAATAATCCAGCTCGACTTGAAGGTGAAACGGGTGACGGCAAAGGTACCAGAAGGAAAAAGATATTTTAGATAAAGAACCACGGACACATTAAAGGACCAAAGGGGGGCTGGACTAGCTTGCTACTGATCTTTGTAACCAAATAACACAAAATATTTACAACCTCCCGGCGCAGCATCTGCTGAGGCTAAGCAGAGACAGACCGACTGTGCTCACTGCAGTGGGTCTCACGCCAACGGGTTCTTTGGGAAGATTATATGAATAGGGAAACTAGCCCTTAGTGAACAGTTAATCAATGAATCGCTGGGCTGGAATAAAAAAAAAATCTGAGGCATGCTATTAAAAAAGGATGGTTTTAGTCTCACGTTGACACATTTTCTTTTTGTATTTTTCCCACTGTAAAATGACAAAATATTCTCATGTTGTTAAAAATGTGACAAATTAGATTTCAATCAGAAATTTAGATATACACGGATAAGAAAAAGCAAAAGAAATCACACCTAGTCCCACCCTATTTCCAAGTCCCCATACTTACACCAAGGGCACACTTGAAGCATTCTTTATCAAATCTGTACACTGGGGAGAGGATCTCAAAGAATTTCAAAATACTTTCTTCTCTATTAAGGTTGGCAAACTGTCTAAATGTTTGTTGAATCAATTTTCTTAGTGTTTTGGCCTGCATGATAAAATTACAAACATCTTTTTAGAGCCAACAATGGGTAAAGACCACAGCAATAACAGCCAACACCAAGGAACATTTCTTGTCCAGCCACCACTTAATACCACCTACGTTCACCAAATGCTGTATTTATCAGAGCTTTGTTTCTTTTATTTAAAAAAATTATAGTAAAATACACATAAAATATACCATCGCAACCATCCTAAAGTATACAGTTCAGCAGTACCAAGCTTTATTTCTTAAACAGAAATTGGTAAAGCAATAATTGGCTTATTAGAACATGTGGTAAACAGTTAGGCATTAAAAATATAAGGGCTATATTCGCATGTGACCTGAAGTCGCTAAAGGAGGCGACATAAAGGCACTCACACATCCCAACCTGGGAGGGGAAGTCGACACACCCTTTCTGAAGGCAATTTGGCAATAAGAAATCAAAAACTTTAAAACCACAACTTTTGAGAAATTATTCTTTGGGAATGATGAAAGAACTGTGCAAAGATCCAGCAACAAGGAGGTTCAGCACGGAAGAGTATAGAGTACTCCACAACCGGCCATGCACACTGCAGTTGGTCTGCTACCCAGATGTCCTAAGACTGCTGTGCACATCCCATTTACTGACATGAAAATCGGTATCACAGTGCTACATGAAAAAATAAGATAAGGCAATCTGTTGTAGTGTAGAAGCCTTTAAAAGGAGAGCACAGGATATGGGCCTCACACAGGCTGGCACACGCACCAACGCACAGTGAAGACAAACCAGCCATGCCTCTCTTCTCTGTGTAGTGGGATCACAGGTGATCTCTGGGTGACTTTTCATTTATGTGAGTTTTCTATTTATAAACCATGAGCATCTGGATGGTGGAGGGTGGCGAGCCCACAGTCCATGGTGTGTCAGAGAGAGGAGTGTGGCCTGAGGGGGCCAGCGGGCAAAGGATGTGTGATGGATGAGGTCTGGGGAAGGGTACAAGAGGGTGCAGGCCACAGGACGCAACTGGGTCCACCCTGGTGAGATGCAAAGCCCTGGGGCAGCCTGGAATAGGAATATTGTGATCCGACATAGATTTTGACAGGAATCCTCTGGCCACTACGTTGGGAACAGTATGAAGGGAGCAGGAGAGATCCAGTGAGATGCCAACAAAATAATCCAGGCGAGAGGTGATGGGACCCAGGCACTGCTGCACAAGTGTAGAAGCAGAAAGGAGTGAGAAGTAGTCAGATTTCAGATTTGTTTTGAAAACAGAATCAACAGGATGTACTGAGAGGTAAGAGTTACCACTGAACTGAAATGGCCAAGACCAGGAGAAGCAAGGCGGAGGAGGGTCTTAGAGAACACCAGGGGCCACCTGAGCCTCGGTGTGAGATGCACACAGACAGGAAGCAAAGCCAGGAGACTGGAGACAGGACCAGGGTGGGATCTGGAGGGGCAGGGACAGGACCTCATCCCACGGCGGCCTGCAAATCTCAGCAGTCAGGGAAGTGGGAGCAGGTCAATCAGCAGGGGGTGGCATACTCTGGTGGGTCAGGGCAGTGACGGCCTGCCTAGAGTGGCCCGAAGGTGCCAGTGTGGTCAAAGGATTTCTGGATCTGGGACACCGCAGAGTGAGCTGGACCGCTAGGAGCAGTGGTCAGCGCGGGATCCAGTTCCAGAGGGGCTGCGGTTACTGGAGATGAAGACCAGGGTGCGAGGCGGCGGGGGGCAGAGAGCAGGCCCTAGATAACCTAGTGCTGGTGACTTTTATTTCACAAGCTGGCTCTGCTCCTGCAGAGAAGGTGTGGGGGAGAACGGAAGCAGGAAGACTGGCGCCGGGCACGCACGGCCACCTGGGTGATGCTCAAGATGGCAGGGAAAGCGGGAAGTCGACACAACTCGAGCTTTGGGTGGAACAAGCGGGCAAACAGAAGGGGCGGGGCTCCGGGAAGATCAAGTCCCGTTAATTCTGAACGTGCCTGAGATCCGCAAGTCTCCCGAGCTAAACCACTGAGCATAAAGCTGGGTACAGATCCGAGCTCAGGAGACAGCAGGGCTGGGTCAGAACCTTACGGTCTCCAGCCGACGTGATTACAGGCATGGGGCCTGATGACTCCCACAAATACAGTGGCCGCAGGAAAGAAGTGCGGGCCAAAGTCTGCTTGGTAGGCCAACATTGGTTTTAACCAGGGCTGGGGTTCTGACAGGTGAGCCAAGTGTGGAACTACAGGCAATTGGAAGAGAATCAGTTACGGTTTTAGATCACAGGAACTAAAGTGAAGAGAAGCAAAATGGGTTCAAGGGCAAGGCTTGACTATCAGATGTCACCTACAACATGAGTGGTTGGCCTTGGACACTGTGTAATAGAAAAGTCTGGGACGCGTGGTTTGGGGAAGAGCCGTCCAAGCTCTGGCCACGAGCCCAGAGACTGAAAAAGGCCACTCTCGCCACAGCTGAGACGGCATTTAACAGCTGTTCTGACTCCAGGCTTTGCAAACACTCTCTGCGTCTCCTCTTGAGCATTAGACCCACACATATGCACGTGCCCACCTGAGCCTTCCACCTGAAATTCCCAGACACCTGAAACCTGGCATGCCACCAAGAGAACTTGTGACTTTCTTCCAGGCCTGGACCTCCTCATCTCAGCAAATCTCCCAGCTGCTTAGAGACAGAAACCTAGGCGGCAACCTTGACCTCTTTCGCCCACCTCTCAAAACCCACTGCACTGCCACGTCCTCAAAGTGCTTTTCCAAAAGCCATGTTCTTTTCTCTAAGCTTCCCACGCAGCAGCCCCACTCTTGCTTTGCTTTCTGTGATGGTCTCCCGTGGATACAGAATTCTGGTAGAAGAGAGACTAGTGAAAAACAAGGAAATGGAAATATCTGTGATGTGAGCATTATACGTAGTTAGTTAGTTCTTTGTTAAGTGTGTAGAAATAACTCTCACGTAACAGGTAAATATGCGCACATGTAAAGATGAAACGCAACACCTTATGGTCCCTGCTGATTCTCATTCTCCTGCCGACCCCATGGCAGAGTCGCTCCCAATTCCACGTCTCCTTCCCTCACTGTTGTCCCCTGACCCCCAGCACCTGTGGAATGGGTGTGCATGGGGTCAACTAAACTGTGCACCTGACCATTCAACCTGCCGGAAAACTTCTGAGCAACTGGGCAAATAGGTTTGAAAATAGTAACTGTGCAGTGCTAGCAGACAGACAGCCTGAGCTACAGGTTCACGCCTCTGTGCCATCCAGCTGACCCTGTCAGTTTTCCGCGTGCCGCTCTGCCCGGCCCCTCCCGAGGCCTACACGTCACCCGGCTAAGACAGGAAGTCACACTCCTGGGCAGCGGCCGCAGGAGCTGAAGGAGGGAGCGCGCCCATTCAGGGCTGGCTTCCTGGGGACACAGAGCCACACCCCGGCTCCCCGCCAAGCGAGAGCGGGCGCACCTGGCTGGGAGTGAGTCCCCCAGCTTTCTCGGGGTCTCTACTCCAATGTGGCCACCCAAGAGGACTGAGATTTCCGGCCTGCAGCAGCCAGTGTTGGGCAGGAACTAGAAAACCCTCTCTATCTGAAAGGAGCCCCAGATTCGTTTCTAAGAAGGATGCCTCAGAGAGCATCAGTTCTTTCCTCCCTTCTCAGTAAGGAAAAAAATTCCACAAAATCTGACTCCCTAGAATCTCTTGACATTAATCAATACACTTCCCTGTTTATAGGGTTTCAACATCAGCTTTGTGTTTGCCCAGACTTAGGAAACAAGGCATCTATCGATGAATGCTAGTCAATCTTAAACCAATTCATATACAGAGAGAAAGCTACTCAAGATGAGGCAGTATTACTAGGATGAATCATCGGAGATTGCTGCTCTTCAACCTTCTGAACAACAAAAAGAATTTCATATTCATCAACCTAGTATTTATCAGATGCTGCTAGCAACAACGGACTCCGAGGGCTTCCTGGATGAAAAAGTTATAATGTAGTGCTAAAGAAAACATGCAAGAAAAGAGTAACAGGCTAAGAAGCATTAACTGAGCATAATTCTCTCCCCACCTACCAAATGCTAAACATAGATACGTTAACAGTGCATGCGAAGTGTGTTTTTAACTGAGCTGTAACTGACGTATAACGTTGTATTAGTTTCAGGTGTACGATATAATGATGCAATATTTGTATATACTGTGAAATGATCGCCACAGTAAGTCTAGTTAACACCCATCACCTCACATAGTGACACATTTCTTTTTCTTGTGATGAGAACTTTTAAGACGTACCCTCTTAGCAATTTTCAAATATGCAAAACAGTGTTAATAACTACAGTCACCATGCTGTACATCACATCCCTGGGACTTACTTATAACCGGAGTCTGTAGCTTTTGAGCCCTGCACCCATTTCACCCACTCCAACCTCCAGCAACCATAACCTGTTCTCTGTATCTATGAGCTGGTTTTTTTTCTTTTCATATAAGTGAGGTCACAGTATTTGTCTCTCTCTGTCTGACTTATTTCACTGAGCACAATGTCCTCAAGGCCCATCCACATTGCTGCAAATGGCAAGATTTCCTTCTTTTTATGGCTAAGTAACATTCCATTGTGTGTGTGTGTGTGTGTGTGTGTGTGTGCATGTGTACGTCTGAAGCGTGCTTTTTTTCCACCCTCCTTACAGGACCCCAGACCAGACGGCCACTTCTGTGCTGACACCAGGCTTCATTCTCCCTGGCACACAGCAGATGCCAGGAGCTGGCTGCTGAATGACTGCTGAGCCAGGCACTTCCGTGCTAACCACAGGGACGGGAATGACTAAACTAAGTGCTCCTGATAGGACCCTAGGAAACCATTCTATTACCTTGAAGTAAAGAAACTTCAAAAAACTGGTAACTATTGATCTTGCAACATTTCTAGTTCTGAAATTAGATTTCTACTGTGAATTATACTCAAATAAGTTGAAATTTGGCTATTTTATTTGCAACGTAATTTGAGATTTACAGAAGAGCCGCAAAGACAGTACGGAATTCCTGCCCTTCGCCCAGTGCCCACCTCCCCCCATCACCTGCCCCGGAAGTTAACATCTCACACGACACTGGCACATCCGTTAAAATTAAGAAACCAACGTTGGTACAAGAGTACACGCTAGCTGCAGACTTTACTCAGAGCCCCTAGTTCGCCCACTGACGCCCTCTCACTGCTCCAGGACCCCACACTGCATTTACTCATGTCTCCCCATCGTCCAGCTGTCAATTTTGTAGACTATCCTCAGGTTGGGATTGACTTGTTAGTTTTGCTGGTACAGTGTTTTTAAAAATGTGCCTCTGGCACTACTGAGATCAAAGAGTCAGAAAATTTAAATATCCTGTAAATTATTCTTAGTAATCGGGCACATATACCCCAATCCTGTTTTGCCATCAATCAATCATAGCTTAAGTTCCATCAAATATAAGGTAACCTTTCAGCCCTTCAACGTGAGCATTAACTACAAATGATCTTCTAGAAGTCTAGATATGAAGGGAAAAAGGCATATAAAACAAAATGGCCTTTGGAAAAGCAAATACTAATTGGTCTAGCCATTCTATAGGGCTAGTCCGGGAGAAACAAGAAGCTGATGTGAATTTCTTGTTAGTTGAAGTTTCATTGGCAATAGTTTTGAAGAGGAGACTGTCTGAACACAACCTAATTTGTACTGTAGCTGTTACATACCTATGGGTATACGTTTATGTCAGTCATACCCACAAGAGTCTGACGGCAATCAGTTGAAAGAATTTACATAGAAGGTGAAAAATTTTTGGCATAAGGATATGAGCTACTGATTCAGCTATTTAAGAAGCCAAATATACATTATTTGTTTTACAAAAGTATACTGATTTCCTTTACATTAGAAAGCGTGTGAGAAATGAAACACTAGACGAATCTGTACCTAAGAAACAGAAGCTAGAAGTCAATTCTGTTCTCCCTGCTCGCATCAAAATCGGCAGCAACCGAACCTTTCAGAAAACACAAGCGCTATCTGTTTGGCTCGCGAAGTTTTCTCAAGCTCCCGAGGGTCAATTCCTTCCCCTCCACTACCCGTGCACACACAAGGCTCAGCCACCACTGCATCCGGGGCTGACACTGCTCACCTTGATTACCTTAATCACCTCCAAGCCTTCTTGGTTGGAGTGTTGTTGCTTTCGATCTGTCCTCCATGCTGCTGTCAGGTTTATGTTCTAAAGTCCAAAAGGTGACCATGTCCCTCCCCTGCCATGAACACCCAGGGCCCCTACGTGCTCCCATCTGAGTACCGATGTCCACACAGGCGACCACAGTGTCTGAGCTCTAGTCACAGGGCTGACCTGACTGCCAGGTGGAGCTCAAACAGCAGCAGAAGTGCATCAGCGTCGGCAGCAGGGTGAGGATGAGGAAGGCCAGTCAGGCTGGGTCCTGAGGGACAGCCTGAAAGACACCTGGAGGGGACAAGTCCTGTGCAGGAATGGGGGCGTTTCTGGAGTGACCGCAGGGTCAGAGCGGGCTGCCCAGGGAAATGAGCTTCTCCAGCCTTCCAGTTCTTCTACCTTGTGAAGGAGTATCATCACCTGCGCTATTCTCATGCCTCCTTCCACACGGTACCCTCTACCTGGAAAGTGCCTCCTCTAAGTCCAGTCATCTTTCAAGTGGCCCTTAAACTTATTCATTCATTTTTTCACTTAAATAAGATTTAGCGAATGTTACTGTGTGCCCGGGATTATGCCAAACACAGGGTTTAGGGCAGAGAACACAGCAGATGTTATCTTTGTCCTCGTGGATCTTAAAATATAGTGGAAGCAGGCAGACAAAATGCAAACAAGTAAATATCTAGTAATTAAAACCTGAGAAAGTAAAATTAAAAATTAAGACCCTGAGCAGGACCCTAAGGTGGAGGATGTTTCTGCAGCCCCCCTAGGGAGGTGAGCAGTCTGTACGGGAGAGGACGCCGAGGCTGAGCTTTAGAAGAGCCGGCGATGGGGGACCTCCCCGGGGCCTTCTCACCTCGGCTACACTTACACCATGGCACCTGTGACCTGGACCTGGGGTGGCTTGTTTGGAGTATGAGGATCCTTTTTAAATACCGAATAACTTCTTGGACTCCCAAATGCCAGCAGTCATACCTCCTGTGATAACTGCTTATCCACACACAGCTCTAAGGAGACTTTGCAGTAATTCTCAGGCCACCCTGGGACTAATGTTTGAGCACTGATGGTGCTACTAATGTGATATAGCCATTTTCATATCCTTTCCTGCTTTTTACTTTTACACTGGGTGGTGCACTTCTCTGTCCAATGATGGGGTAAATGCCCTGAGGAACGGTGTCTTACACTTGTGAGCGTCTCCCCCTGGGTCCACCCAGCAAAGGGCAGGCCGATGCACAGGGTGGGCTTCTGCGCCCAACCAGGGCCTCACTCTCCAGGTCAAACTGAGTCCCAAGTGATCCAAGGTGATCGGGTCACAACCTTCACCAAGGCAGTCTGGCTTCCGAGCCAGTTTTTGAACCACTGTGTTCTGTCTTATCCCACTTGGGCCTCAGTGAGTGGGGTGGTCTTCCGCATGGCTGCTCTAGTGTGGAACATGTCCTCTGTGATAGAAAGTCAGAGCACTAACGGCCACAGCTTATAAACTGCACTGTGACGGTACTTGTGGCAGTAGTTTATACACATACACACACCGATCTGCTAAACAGCCACACCAACCCTACAAAATATTATTTTCTTCGTTGTGGAAATAAGAAACCAGGTCCAAAACCATGAGGCTAGGAAATGGCAGAGCTCAGCTGAGCTGGACTCTATCTTGATCCAAAGCTGTGTCCTCACACCACACTGGACCATGCTCTGGATGGGCTGGGGAACCACACCTCGGGTCCCCGGTGTCCCCTCCCCTGCAGTGGGAGCTACAGGCAGAGACAGGAACTGGTGTCCTGCAAGAGTTACTAATGGGGAGGAGTGCCCTTGGTCGAAACAAGAGAAGACAGACCTCCAGAACACACTTCTACGCGTGCACGCGCACGCATGCGCGCACACACGCTACAGCTGCCACTATGGCTCTTTTACGTGCCGCTTCTTTACTTTCGTGTGTCAAAGTACCTGAGACCGTAAAGACTTTGGTGAGGAGGACGGCTGTGAACGCAGCCTTCTTGGTGTTGCACTTAGCCGGACGCACTCACAATCAGGAAGCGAAACCACGGTTTTCTGGCAGAATGCTACACCTTTAAAAATCTACTTGCCATCAGTATGACTAGAATAACTGTCAGCTTTTTATATTATGACTTTTACACGTAAAGGAGAAAACCGCATACCACGGGGGAGGTGTCTGCCTAACACGGTCACCTATTACGATAAAGCAGACTCTAATTACCTTGACTGAGTCCAGTAAACTCCTAGGAAAAAATCGCTTCAAACCAACATCTTTTCTGAAATATAAAAAGAAGTGTATTAACAAATAACACCACCAAATCAATGAATAACATGACATTGTCGTAAGAACATAAAAGCAGTTTAAATTATTTACCCTTCCACATGTTATTCTAGAAGGAAATAAGTATAATAAAGCTCCAATGTACCCGCACAGTCATGGAACAGGTGGGACAAGTACTTTTCTAGATCTGTGCAGGGAACACCAATACAAGCTAGTTGAGGTAGAAAGTCTTTTTTTTTTTTAAGCCTTACTATTGCAAACCCTCTAAAATATTGCCTCTTTGTAAATTACAACATGTAAACAAACTGTTCTTCTTTGAGCATTGTTTGAAGGTTAGCCTTATAAACCTCGATTCCAACTGGGTAATGCACTGTGTCTGTACAGAAAGTAGACTGGCCTGATTAGGGAAAGACCTGGGATATAGCAGGGAAGTTTAAATACCTTAGATTAACCCTAAAGGTTGACTGTTTTTAAAAATAAACTTTCTGATTAACATTAATCAATGTTTATAATCTCAGTTTCACACAGGAAACAAAACAAAAAAAGAGAAATTAAGTGAGTGGCCTAAGGTCAAAAAGCTGAATGTGTGGAAATGCTGAAAATCCCAGTCATTTTCTTCAAATCAAGCTACAAAATCAATCGTTAGTAACAAGAGCCTCAAAGCATTCTGGCCAAGAAAACCGATGGAAAGAACGGCTCACTCTCATTTTCTACTTACTTTGGGTACTAAGTGAGCCAGGCTTTTGGCCACTAGAGGGCAATCGTGCGCTAGTAAGATGAAATAAAGCCTCTAGACATGAAAGATTATCAGGAGACACAAGGAAAATATAAAAGGATCAAGAAGGAGAAAAGCGAAATAAAGGTACCTTTTCAGGATTACATAAAAAAATAAAATGAACATAAAGTATATTTAAAAAATAAAGCAGGGATGACTTCTTCACACGTAATTGTAAGTTAGCAAGTATTACCAATGAAACCATAGAAAACATGTCAGAGTTTATATGGTTGACTCTAGATCCAAACATTTTAATCCCCTATTCCATACTCTACTAGTTAGTACCTAAACCGACGAACTCCTTGCTAAATCCTGGTCTCAGTTCTCATATTCTTTTTTACTCTGTGGTGATGATGATGACAATGTTCACTACTCCCGTACACAATCCTTCCTCAGCTCCTATGACACACTGTTTTCTGGATTTACTTATCAGCAAATTCATATAACTCCTGGCTTTCCATTTATTTTTCTAACCACTTTTGTTTATAACTTCCCTTCCTTATCTTTTCAGATATGAACAGGGAAAAGTGTCCACCCAAGTTCTTCCACTTTTTGTTGCCTCCTAAAAAGACAGGAACTTTGCATTTTAAGGATTTGGGTGCTAATCACTATGGGAAGTAGCAAAATAAGCACATAAAAGATAAACCAACACCCTAGAATCTTAGAGGCATTATTCCTGAGCACTTTCTTCCCTATCTGCCTTTGCAGGCAGCTATTCCATAATAAAAAGAACTTATTTTCACAGAGGGAGCTCTGCACTGGAATCCTGGCTTTGCCGTAGGGGGATTTGGCTATGCCTTCATGCCTGTCAACCTCAGTGACCCACGTGTAAAACAGGGATGCTAATCCCTGCTGCTAACAGCAGTGCTGGGGAGACAGTGAGAATGTGTTAAGTCCCTAGAACTCTACACGGGTAGTTCCCCTTCCCCTGGAAACACCCGGGACGCCCCTCCTGTCTGGCGAGAGTCTGGTCTACAGGGCTGACTAGCCGTCACCATGAGCAGAGGGAGGCGTGACCTGACGGTGCCAAGAGAAGACATGCTGTAGGGGGGAGGGGAGGACAGAGGCTGGAAGGCAGGTATGAGAGAGGCTCTGCCGGGAACCCGGAGAAGGGCGGTGGGAGGGAGGGTGGGCAGGAGAGGCTCAGGGATGCTCTGGACGCAGAGCCAGCAGCGCTGAATGAAAGGTGACAAGGGAAGGCCGAGGCACCAGGAAGAGGAAGGCCGGGGGCCCGGGCGTGCCTCCTGGGACTTCTGCTTCTGGAGAGGGGTCAAGCAGGGTGCACGAGACCTCCTGGTGGAGATCTCAAGGAGGCAGCTGGCCACAGAAGTCTTTGGATGGGGGGCAGGGAACACCAGGGCCAGGGATGCCCTCTTCCCCACGGTGAGACCATCATCTGCCACTACTCAACATAGCTCTGCGGCTATCGGTTGGCCAAAAAGTTCGTTCGGGTTTTTCCATAAGATATTACAGAAAACCCAAACGAACACTTTGGCCAGCCCAGTATTTTTCTTAGAGTCCAATGGAAAGTAGAAAATTTATCATACTCATTTTTGCCACAAATGGGAAATTTAAAGATGGACCAAGGGGGTTGAATTTTTCTGTGTGAAAATAAAGCCTATTACTAGGTGTTACTTTTACTTCCAAGGTGAGAACAACTCCATTTAAGGAAAAAAAAGCTAAGCCCAACTAATGTTTAGTAAGTATGCAGTTTAGTTTTTCCAACTACTTTTGAGTAATAATGAGTCTGTAACACCTGCCCATACATTAGAATCCTTTAAAATGGGACACATGGCAAGTGAGAAAATAAAAATGAGGATAAAGTACACAGAATCGCTGGGAGAATTCTATACCACCACCACCCCGCTCCACACATTCTGATTTAACTTTACCAAGAAGCCCATCTATGAGGCTTGGCGGTGGAGGACACTGGCAAAGAGCTCAGGCGCTGCGCTCACAGTTTTAGGGAAAGCCTCCTGAGACATCTGCATTCAGCACTCTCCAAGAAGCCTGGCAGGGCCACAGAGGCTGTCCCATTTCCCACGTGGCCACCTCCCTCCAGCCCGTGTCGGGCACTGGCTTACGAGGAGCTGTCTGACGGGCAGCAGGCTAACTCTCAGCTTTATGTGACATAAAACTCACTTGAACCCAAAGTCTGTACAGCCGTGAGGTAAGACGAACAAAACAGTAAACACTACTGATGTAGCACAAACAAAATAAAACTACTGGCCTTTAGAATGAGGCAATTCTTTACTATGTAAATAATTATCCAAGGGTAGATCCTAAATACAGGTAAACTCATTTGACTAAAACTAGCTTTCATGAAACTTTTAGGACACAGCCACCCCCCAATTCCCAAACCCCAGTATCAGGCTGTCAGATTTCCCACGTGAGCCCAAAGGAACCTTCTTAACCCACACGCACAGTTAACGAGATATTAATATTAGGCGAGAACGCACTGTCCACAAGAGTAGCCCCATGAAGGATTCACACTTAAATTAGCTAAGATTCAGTTAACAATCTAGTTCCCAGCTGCACCGGCTCCACTTCAGGTGCTCAGAGCCACGGGGGCTAAGGGCGCCCGCGCTGGCTGGGCGGACAGGACACTTCACAGCCTAGGGTGCTGCGATGGTGGCGCGGGCTTACAGCAAGGAAATCTTGGCCTCGGCTGCCTGGCCCCCGGGGCTCCTCAAAGAGGGCGGTGGGCCCGGCCACACAGCCCCACGGGGACAACCACGACCGCCCGGGACTCCGGGGGGCCCGCTCAGCAAGACCACCGTGGATCCCGCAGGAGGGAGTGGGGGCCAGACAGAAGCCTGGGCTGGGGCTGCCCGTGCACGGGAGCAGATCTCCCAGTAACTCTTCCTCCGACTTTTCTCTAAGATGCAACTCACTCTGATTTGAAGCTTCAAAGAAAGCAAGCCTGTTGTACTCCCCCGCTTCCCCACACTGGGCATCATGTTAGATATGGGTGGGGGAGGGGGAGAGGGGAGTCACTGCCCTGTGGTCTCTTCCTCGGGTGAGACCCTGACACGAGCTGTGCAAGTGCGTGACAGGCACCATCAGACAGCACGCTCTCAGAGCCCAGAAAGTTACTCGTTGAGATTTGGGGTGTCTGTAAAACTGTATTTGTGATCAATTTTAAACCAGAATTTTCTGAGTTAACGTTTAATTTACCTCTGTCCTTCTAATGAAACGTTCAGACCACTGCTGGCTGATGAGGCCGTCTTGCTCTTTCCCTTCTGTCCAACCTCGGAGCTCTGCCCCCTCCCACGACTGCGCCATCCTCCCGCTCCCCTGACCACACTCGCTGTCGATGGTCCAGGCAGCAGGCGCCGCCCCCCGCATCAGGGGGAAGAGGTGCCGCCCAGCAGTCCACACCCCACACCAGCTCCCCATGGATCTTCCTAGAGCGCACTCGGTCCGCCTAGCTACTCCCAGCCTGGGGGCCTTGTCCTGCGCACACATGCGTTCACGCCCAAAACCCATGACACAGCAGGCCTTGGGAGGCCTGAGGCTTGAATAGCTTTATTTACATACATTAAGCTTCTTGTAAGTGAATTCTCAGGTCAAGTATACACTTATCTCTCCTTCGGCACTACTTCTGAGAAGATACAGACCTTGTCTGTTGGCTTTAACTAATTAATACTTTGTGGACATAACTCTCATAAATTTAAAGCCCCAGCAAAAAAGGCAACCAAAAACGACTTTAAAATAAAACTATAATGCACGTTTTCATACAGTATCCCTATCTTATCCTCGCCCCAAAACTCTCAAGAATTGAGTATCATTAAGAATATCACTGAGGTCCTTTAACCTCTCAAATGATACCTTAAGCCTCTTAAAAACTGATAAAACTTAAAATTCTCTAATTTCAATGGAAATTGCTGTTTGTTTCTTAATGATCCTCTCTCTCCTTCAATCTGAGTAATGAGAAGTCATCTTTTGGCCAGGTACACCAGGTGATGCTGCCTTCCTCTCCTGGAGCCAGGTGTGGCCATGTGACACTGTTTCAGCCAATGTCCCTCTCAGGGAAAGCACTACCTGCACATATGTGTCCTTAAAGGGGGCTGGCAGAGAGAGAAAAGGTCCATCTCTTCCTCCTTGTAACAGGCAAGGTCAACCAGCCATCTTAGGCTACCAGGTGGCAGCTACGGATGATGGTGGCAAGATTCAAGGGGCCTAGTGCCCTGGTGATGAGAAGCACTGACTGCCTAGCACTTGTTTTATGTGAAAGAGAAAGTACCTTCTATCTTAGTTAAGCCACTGTCAATCAATTCATGCCAAATCTGTGAGCATCCCCTTCACTGATAAATTATTACAGGCAGCTAAAAAAAGCACTAGATTATTACTGACAATAAAGACAATTTTTAAAAATGAATGAAGGGGCTTCCCTGGTGGCGCAGTGGTTGAGAGTCCGCCTGCCGATGCAGAGGACACGGGCTCGTGCCCCAGTCCGGGAAGATCCCACATGCCGCGGAGCGGCTGGGCCTGTGAGCCATGGCCACTGAACCTGCGCGTCCTGAGCCTGTGCTCCGCAACGGGAGAGGCCACAACAGTGAGAGGCCCGCGTACCGCAAAAAAAAAAAAAAAAAAAAAAAAAAAAAATGAATGAAAACAATGCACAATTAGAATTAACCTCAGCTAATTTTATATCACAAATTTATTCACTGAGGAAGTGCCGATAGAATACCTAATAAACATCAGACACTTTGCTAAGCGCTGGAAATACCAGGAGGTCCCTACATCAGTACAGCTTACTCTAGTAGAGAAGAGACACAGTTACACAAACAACTACAGCAAAATACATTAAATGCAAAGATGACTAAAAATGAATTTCTAAAAAAAGCAAACCACTTAATAAGGAAATGAGCAGAACTGCAAAGATACGTGATTCATTTAAAGTAATTTCATAGTATAATTCTGTACGTTGAAGAAGAACCATTGGTACATAAGATTCTCCCTTCTACAGTATCACAATAGGAACCACAATTTTAACACTGTATTATTAGCTTATTTTGGTTCCGTCTGTCATTGTCAGCAATGCAGTTTTTTTTTTTTTTTTTTGCGGTACCCAGGCCTCTCACTGCTGTGGCTTCTCCCGTTGCGGAGCACAGGCTCCGGATGCGCAGGCTCAGCGGCCATGGCTCACGGGCCCAGCCGCTCCGCGGCATGTGGGATCTTCCCGGACCGGGGCACGAACCCGTGTCCCCTGCATCGGCAGGCGGACTCTCAACCACTGCGCCACCAGGGAAGCCCCCTTGCAATGCAGTTTTTAAGCTCGATAACAAAACACTTTTCTTAACACATCTCATCTGACTCCTGTCTCTGATTTACAGGTGGCGTAAATAAAAAAGCCACCCGAGTACACTCCAGAGTGTGCCCTGCAGGGTAAGACCCCGGGAGGCCACATTCTGGGCCTGTGGCTGGAGATTCACGGCCAGTACTTCCCCTCTGCCTACAGAAGAGGCACCTTGGTCCTACCAGGGTTGGAAAGACATAGAGAAAAGAGACTAATTAACTCTTTAGTTGGTTTAAAGAAAAAATGCAAACGTTTCTAGATAGTGCTTTTCCCACCCTCCAAAGTTGGGCCTGATTATTTATTGCATAATTGAAAATAGTTATTTTGAAATGTGGTAAAGCTGAAGGACTTTTCTTTAGTACATTATAAATTACAGAGACTGTCCATACATTTTCTGGCAAAACTAAGCAACTATATGGACTATTTCACAGTTTTTCTCCTTACTGGCAAGAAAAACCAGAACCCTAAAATAAACTAACAAGAAACATTCTGCATTGATGTATAATTCTTTTCCATACTGAGAAAATATTTACACTTCTAAGTGGCTCTAGGCTACTAGCAGAAGCCAGTAGGAAAGGGCAATGCTGACCCCCCGGAGGCCCTGGCTGCCAGTCCCCGGGCAGGACTGCCTCAGTGTGCTTGGAGAACCACTTCCCAGCCATACCTCGTCCACAGCCCTGGGTGGGCCTTTTCAACAGCTGCGGTGGAAGACAGAACCCAGGGAACAGTACTGAGAAAATATCACGATTAAACTAGAACTGCGAAGGAGTAAAGAATCTTCACCTTCCAAGAACAAGGTGAAATAAAGAAAACTACAAGATGACAGGAGCAGAATTTTACCACCGAAGACACATATAAAAGAATTTCTAAACAATATACTTTAAGAAAAAGGGAACTGCTATCAGAAGACAGGCTGAGCTACAACAATGAATGTTTAACCAACACAGTAATAAACAAGTAAGTCTGTAGGACCCCACCCTATACACCCAAAGTGCTGGAGGTGAAGAGGGCTGACCCAATGCCACCCGCAGGTGGGGATGCTGGACCTGGAGTGAGCTGGGACCTGAGGGAGGGTGAGTTGTGCCATTCACTCCCTGGCTCTTGTCAGATGCCCACTCCGGAGGCCCACTCAGCAGTCTTGGGCCACCAGGCTTTGATTCAAGCCACTTGGGGAGCTTCATGAACTCAGAGGAACAGCAGATTGAGACAGCCCAGAAACCCCAGAGTCACTGTCAGATACAGAGCACAAAACAGCTGGCATGAAAAGCTTGACGAAATAAACGGCACAATCACATACGTGAGCAACAGAGATTACCAGGAATGGAGAGCGTATTACACATCACAGGAAACTGAATTTCTGGAATTGAAAATTACAAGTGGTGAAGTGAAAAACCGAATGGACAGGGTATGTCAAGAAGACACTACTTAAAAGGGAATTAAGAATTTAGAAGAAAAATCTAAAGAAATCACACACACACTGCCACAAGAAATAGAGATGAAAGATGTTAAGAGATATAAAGGCTGAAAAAACATGCAGTTGACGATTAAAGAGATAATGGCATATATTTTCCAGGTGAAAAACATGAATCCACAGAATCAGGAAAATACATCTTGTTCCAAGTTGGGCTTATAAAAAAGTAACCCAAGCCTAAGACATGGTGAAACTAGAGAAGACCAAAAACAGGAGATTCTTCAACTCTTTGTATGTTTATAGTTTCTTTCTAATAAATGACTGGAGAAAAATGATCTTACACTAGTCCACAGAGAAAGTCTCAACAAAAGCCAAAGAAGCTCTTATCACAGAGACCATACTCTCTGATCATAATGCAATTAAGCTAGAAGTTAATTTTAAAAAGAAAGTCAGGGCTTCCCTAGTGGTGCAGTGGTTAAGAATCTGCCTGCCAATGCAGGTGACTCGGGTTTGAGCTCTGGTCCAGGAAAATCCCACATGCTGCAGAGCAACTAAGCCCGTGAGCCACAACTACTGAGCCTGCACTCTGGAGCCCGTGAGCCACAACTACTGAAGCCCGCACGCCTAGAGCCCGTGCTCCGCAACAAGAGAAGCCACCGCAATGAGAAGCCTGCGCACCGCAACTAAGAGTAGGCCCCGCTCACCACAACTAGAGAAAGCCTGCACACAGCAACAGAGACGCAACTCAGCCATTAATTAATTAATTTTTTTAAAAAGTCAAAAAATATCCACACATTTGGAAATGTAAAAATAGAAATAAATCCACAAAACTTTTAGAACAAGCATTAGGTCTTGAAACGCAAAACCAGAATGAAAATAATGGACAGATTTTACCACGTTAAAAAAGAAAAACTTCTGTATGATGAAAAGCTATATAATCATAGTTAAAAGACAAACTGGGGACCTTCCCTGGAATCCACCTGCCAACGCAAGGGTCACGGGTTCGATCCCTGGTCTGGGAAGATCTCACATGCCGCGGAGCCACTAAGCCCGTGCGCCGCAACTACTGAGCCTGCGCTCTAGAGCCCGCGAGCCACAACTACTGAACCCGCATGCTGCAACTACTAAAGCCTAGGCACCTAGAGCCCGTGCTCTGCAACAAGAAAAGCCACTGCAGTGCTCACTTCGGCAGCACATATACTAAAATTGGAAAGATACAGAGAAGATTAGCGTGGCCCCTGCGCAAGAATGACACGCAAATTCGTGAAGCGTTCCATGTTTTTAAGCAGCTACACAGCACAGGGAGATCAGCTCAGTGCTTTGTGACCACCGAGAGGGGTGGGATAGGGAGGGTGGGAGGGAGATTCAAGAGGGAGGAGATATGGGGAAATATATATATGTATAGCTGATTCACTTTGTTATAAAGCAGAAACTAACACAGCATTGTAAAGCAATTATACTCCAATAAAGATGTAAAAAAAAAAAAGCCACCTCAATGAGAAGCCTGCACACTGCAACAGAGAGTAGCCCCCGCTCACCGCAACTAGAGAAAGCCCGTGCACAGCAACAAAGGCCAAACGCACCCAAAAATAAATAAAAATTTAAAATAAATAAATAAATAAAAGACAAATTGGGAGAGAATATATACAACAAATATTACGAACCATGGGTTAGTATGACAAAGATCTCAATAAGAAAAACACATAAACAGAATGGAAAACAGAAGAAAAGTACAATCACAAAAGGAATATAAAACGGCCCCCAAATGGGAAGGTGTTTCAACTCTCTCCTCTGGATAATGATCCCAATGATAATTACGGGCAACATTTATTCAGTGCTGGGCACTATATTAAGCTCTTGACATGATTCTCTCTCTTAACTTCCCACATCAACCCAGTATGTAGGTAGGTATCACCATGGTCCCTACTTTACAGATTTGGAAACAGAAACCCAGGGCTTTACTGATCCAGGACAGTAAGTGGAAGAGCCAGCCAACAGGGGAGCAACCTGCTGCAAGAGCCCCCTCCATCGCCCCACTTCTCACACTGAGATGGGGTAGTGAGTTCACACAACTCACGCCATTATGAAGGACCCCAAACCAGCACAGTAACAGCCGGGAACTGGAAGTCTCTCATCCTGCCCCTTCTTTTCCTTAACCATCATGTTTACTTAATTTAAATATCTTACATACAGAATAACTACTACACAACGGCCATTTTTGGAATAACAGATAATTCCGGTTTTCATCAATACCCTCTAAGGAGGCCTCTAACTGACAAAACCACGCTGTACTGCTTTGTTCTGTCTGCAGGTGGCAATAGTCACTGGCCCTAATTCATGTCTGGTGATTCCCACACTTTCCATGCCACTGACCCCACAGACACTCTGAAGTTCTGGAGGCACTGATTAATACTCCAGTGGGCCCTCTTCCACATATCTGTTCTCCTGCCGCCTCGATTTCTGTAATTTTTAGAAATAAGCCAAATTCACACCAACTTGAATGCAATTTTTGACTCTGATTTCAAATCCATCTTGAACTTAACGCTCCTCTCTCCAAATATACCTCCAAATCCATCTTGATGGATACCTGCTTCTTCATTTTCTTTCTTTTTACAGACTTTTCTTGTTGCCAAAAACATGCAAATGTATTATCCACGGAGATTTCCCCCAGGTACCTGTTCTCTTCATTCCCATGACACCTCTGGCTCTCACCCAGCTGCCATGGCTCAGTTACCCTTCCCGCTCCGACGTGGGCCTCTCACAAAGACAGGCTGGGACACAGTCCACATCACAGTGGCCCTGAGGACAACTCTCTGACAGCCGGGCACGCTACAATGCAAGCCACTGACCTGGCCCTCCTTCTCCAACTTCGCACAATGATTCACCTTTTTAGATCATCTCTAAGTACCTGCTGGCTTTTTCCCTCTTCAATTCTCTCGTTCTTTTTTTTTTCAGAAATGGAAAATTTTATTCGAGCCAAATTGGAGGATTATAACCCGGGAAGAGCATCTCAGAAAGCTTTGAGAACTGTTCCCAAGATGAACTTTTTATTTTAGAATAGTTTTAGATTTACAGAAAAGTTGCAAAGATAGTACAGAGAGTTCCTTGAATAGCCCACACACCTGGCTTTCCCCTGCATTACTATGGCACCTCTGCCATAACTAATAAATCGGTTCTGATACATCATTACTAACAAGCCCTACACTTTCAGATCTCATCAGTGTTTTCCCTAAGGTCATTTTTCTGTTTCACAGGATCCAATTTAATCATCACATCTCCTTAGGTTCCTCTTGGCTTGTGTCAGTTTCTCAGACTTTCCTTGTTTTTAAAGCTCTTGACAGTTTTGAGTAGTACTGGTTTGGTAATTTGTAAAACGTCCCTCCAATGAGAATTACCTGTTTTTCGCAAGTCTGGATTGGGTTTTTACGTTTTGGGGAAGCAGACCACAGAGATGAAGTGCCATTCACAACAGATCGCACCAAGGGCACACGTGCCATCAACGTAACTGTTGGTGTTGATGCTGACCTTGACCACCTGGCTGAGGTAGCGCCTGTCAGATGGCACCACTGTCAGGTTGCTTCCACACCCTTCCACACTGTATTCTTCAGACACATGTCACTAGGCAGAGCCCACACTATAGGGCGGGATTTATGATCTGCCTCCTCGGGCTGTGTAAATTACTTAGGATTCTTCTATGTGGGAGATTTATCACTTCTCTATATATTCATTTATTCAATTATCTATATTCATATAGGCCGATGGATATTTATTTCATACTCTGGGCTATAACCCAAAACTAAGTCATTCGTTGTTGCCCAAATGCCCTACCTTTGGTCACTGGGACTCCAATTTGATGCTCTGACACAGCCCCACCACCTGCTTTTCTGAGCGCTTGCTCCTTTCCAGCTCTACAAGATGCTCTAGGCCCATATACCTCCCCCTGCCCCTCGGATCAGGAGTCCTGCTTCCTCTCATTGAAGAATGATATTAGAAACCAAGATCTAGGCACTGGGTACCATCAGAGATTTTTTTTTAAGCTGTGGTTTTAGTGATTTTATAACATAGAAAATAAACCAACATTTCTGTTTCCTTTTTCATTTAAATAACACAAATGTTCCCTCAGAACTGAAAATCTACACGTCCCAACCAACTTATCCTCCTTCCCTCCAAACACGAAATTGTTTCTGTGACTGACATGCCCACTGGCCCAGGACAGAAAACCGAGAATCCCCAGATGCCTCCTTGGCCTCCTTCACCCCAATCCAACCAGGCAGCCAGTCCGCAGACCCTGACTCTGGTAAACTCCCACCTCCACTGCTCCTGCTATGGAGTCCACGTCAGAGACTCATTCTTCCTCCAGGAGAAAGGAAAGATGCAACAGTTTCTGGGTTCCCTACTTCCATTTTTAACTTTCTTTAATACCATTCCAATTTGGGAATATGGAATTCTCCATCACAAAGCTCCTCCTGTCACGGACCTGGTTCACCGAGTCATCACGACCTAATCGTCTGGAGGCCGTGTCAACGCCTGGAGCTGTTTACAACACACATCGCCGCCCACCCCAACGGGCAAGGTGTTCTACCCGCAGTAAACTGACGTCCACGTTTCTGTGTCCTGGCAAATGCTACGCTCTCTCCCGGGACTGCCTGGTTCCGGAGCAGCAGCCTCCGCCTGCCCACGTTCCTTCTCCACCACTCAGGCTAGACAGCATCTCCCATCAGACCTCAGACATGGAGTACCACCCCACACACACCCTCTAGAAGCTTCTACTTCAGTTCCTACTATATTATTTTACAACTCTGCTTACTGTCTGAGAGTCTCCCTTCCAGCTGTAAGCTTCCTGAGGGTGAAAACTTTGGATTATCCACTTCTGCATCTCTAGCACTTAGCTGCCAAGGACTCAGCAGATGCTCAATAATCTTTGTTAAATGAACGAATAAACAAAGAAACAAACGGATATTTTTCAAAAACCTCCATGTGAAATGAGAACAAACCTAGCATGTACCCGAGACAAGACCTTCAATGGTTCCTCTGATTCTGGTCATTTGTATTTTAAGCAGTAGGAAGAGTCTTTCAGGCTGAGGAATGTGGCAATTTTAAACAAAAACCTAAACCAAACCACAGTGAATGTTAGTTTTTTGGGGTTTTTTTTTAAATGTTATTAATGATATTGTTGCTTCTACGCTGTCAGCTGAAGGGCAGGGAATATTCTACTTAAAATCATTCTGCCTACTAAGATATCCCAATTGATCTCTAAAAGTTTTCATTCAACTCTAACAACTCCGTGTTTTACCCTTATTCAGTCTGTTAAGAGGCACAACACTATGTGACGGATGTGTCCATAAACACACAACCACAGATATTTAGTGAGTGCCTTGTACGCTGCACACAGCCACGAAACTTACGTTATGCTAATACAGTAGGTCCAGAAATCAAGGGATGAAAGGCGCCGCAAAGAGACAGGCTGCCCGGGGCGCTACCCCACTTGTCACAATTAGGACAAAGGAGGCTTGTGTGATTGCAAAATAACTATCACGTCTACTACCAGTTATTAGTGCAAATGGTCGGACCTGCTCCATAACTAATTCCCCCAAATATTTACTTCTACTTTTATTTTCAAATGACCATACCTCCCCTGTAAAATCTTGTTTTCAAAATGGTGGGATATTATACTTTCACAGTGTGATAGCAGTTGGGCTGACCTGGAAAGTCAAATAAAATCCAAAGCCATGTCAAGTCTCTATTAACGCAGGATACTTATGGACAACCTTTTACTTCACTGTAGTAACATCTTCCAAATAGCACAAGAATTTCAGTAATAATATGGCCAGGAAAAGTGCTGGCAAAAAGTTGCACCATTGCTAATGAAAATAAAACTGGAAATAACAAATATCAGTGACTTTTTTGCTGAATTAAATATCAACAGATAAACTGCAGAACTTTCAGCCTCCCAAGACATAAGCCCCACTCTGTCTTATATGCATTTTAAATACTCTAACGTAACAGTCTAACGACTGTTAACTTCACTATTGGAAAAATATTCAGTTATCCTAAATTTTCTGATACATGAGCAACAAATAACTCCCATCTTTCCACTTTTTTTTAACTAAGGGAAAAAAAAACCCTAATAAACTTATAAAGAGAATAATAACAATTTCATAGTTCAATATAAATTAGAAGTGAAACTCCATCCCAATATGGTTAAATCTACAGAGACAGAAGAGTTTATTATTTATGTGTTAACATGCCAAAGAATATTAACCTTAAGACATTTATCAACAAATTTAAATGTTTGCTAACACAATTAACGTCACCAAGAATTCATTTCTTAATAAAACTTTCCTCTTCCGGATATAAAAGTTTTAGAAACAGCAGTGTTTCAGATTTAATGTTAAGTTTTAAGTAAAGATAAACCAGTAAAATCTACAGTTTGAAAAGTGACTTAGCTCTGAATGCTTGCAGGCAGCGCCTGGACGTGCCGCACTTACTCTAATACTTCATAGTTAGACTTCTTCTCCAGGGCGTTGCCCCGCATCTCCCAGTACGACCGCCTAAAAGCAGAGAAGATACACACTCATAGATTGGTATTGGGAATGTCTGCGATTTTAAATGATTAAAAACCGTGAAAGGGGGGTATCTAACTACTAAGCGGCTAAGCCACAAACATTCTGATAAACAATGAATAAAGAACCAATTTGATTCGCAGCATTTTTCCTACGTCCTAATGCAGCATAAATCAGTTAACACAGACCGTATCTCTACTGAACAATCTCATGTTCCCTTTTGATGTGAAGCAGGTCTGGCTCTTTGCAAAATGAGAAACCAGATTCCAGCTGTAAAAAAGATCAGCTACATTCGCTACTTGTACTTGGCCTTTCCTCAAGGGACAGTGCCAGGAACCCCAGGCTGCCCCTGTGGCCGGTGCACACCCCACCTGCTCCTGGGAAGACCCACAGTTACTAAGGAAACAGTAAGGGACCTGAAGCAGAATCATCGCAGTGGGCTAGTCCAGGTAACAGGCGCCAGGTTTGGCAGAGAAGTGCTGCCTATCTCGCTGAGTGTTCACAGTCTGAATTTTACCTCTTATTCCAAGTTACATGTTCAAGCAATTTCAGGTCTTACTGGAACCAAGTCCTTTCTCTGCAAAATCTGCCCCAAGTGGGTGGGATTCTCTGCGTGTACACAGTTATCTCACAAAGGGACAAGGTCTAGCTCGAGCTGCTTTGGAACACACAGATATTACAAATCATCTGAAGTGATTTCCCAGGAGAATGCATAATCAACAAGACTGTTTCAAACTCATCTGTAATAACATGAATACCGGTTTTGCTTTTTAAATTTGTTTGACTTTTTCTTGGCCTACTTAAAATCGAAAGTACTAGATTTTGACAAAAAATTTTAAAGGGCCCAAAAAGGATCACTTAATTTGTTCTCCTGTTTTCTATTCATGTGGGGGAGGAGTTTGGGAGGGGCAGCTGGATGGGTGACTACTTTGTTAAGTTTTTCCTTCAAAGTTCAAAAATCAGTGACCTCAAACAGGGGAGAGGAGGAGAAGGATAAACGTAACATGGAGAGGCCAGAGTGGGAGGGGAACCCAGAGAGGCACGCATGCCATTCACGTAGGGCCTAATGCTTCTGGACCCCTCTTTCAAGTAATACATCACAGCATTGTCTGTGGGAAGGAAAGAGCGCCAAGTTTGTTTCCCAAGCAAAACCTGTAAAGGCCAGGAACGGGAAGAGACCAGTGAGAGATGGCTTTTTTTTTTTTTTACTGGGATATATAATTAAGGTTGAAAACAAATTTTAATGAAGAGTTGAGAGTTATACTTAGTGATCTTTGGGTCTTTGTAGGAACCGTTACTTGATAGCCTTATATAATATAAAAAACAGTGATCTCTCGGGAAAATTATCACTAACTGTTTTGAGTACACATAATCAAATTTTAGCTAATTTAACCAACACATCTTAAACTAGCAGCCTGGGGTAAATTTTTTTTTTTTTTTTTTTGGCTGCGTTGGGTCTTCGTTGTTGCCCGTGGGCTTTCTCTAGTTGCGGCGAGCGGGGGTTACTCTTTGTTGCGGTGTGCGGGCTTCTCACTGCGGTGGCTTCTCTTGTGGAGCATGGGCTCTAGGCGTGCGGGCTTCAGTAGTTGTGGCTCGTGGGCTCTAGAACGCAGGCTCAGCAGTTGTGGCACACGGGCTTAGTTGCTCCGTGGCATGTGGGATCTTCCCAGACCAGGGCTCGAACCCGTGTCCCCTGCACTGGCAGGTGGATTCTGAACCACTGTGCCACCAGGGAAGCCCCAAGCCGGGGTAAATTTTAATTAAAATTATACCTGACAAAGGTAAAATATTTCTTTCACTCCAAGTTTTAAATGGTGGCACAGAATATATGACAAATGGTGACAAATGTTATCAGAAGTAAGAAACACATTCTCAGTTTCCCATCCCCCATAATGGCAGCCATTAGACATCAATGGCTATTTATGTTCAGATTTACTGTTCGGATGCTGCCCGTCTGAGTACTCAGCATCCAGCTTGGCTAGTGGCTGGCACATGGGATCTCACCGATACTGAACATTTCCTTCATCAAAGAAGGTTCCCCTGGGGAGCTCAGCCTTAGACTTGCATACATGCTTGCACTCTGTAAGTCATTCAACTCTAAATGTAATATTTTAAAAGATTCTACAATTAGCAATGTCAACATAATTCAGAGTACCATCAAATTTTACTCATTTTATTCAGTATTTTATTGATAATCTTTATCAGGAAAGAAAAATACCTAGAAAAAATAACAGAAAACACTGTTGAATGAAGACCTCAATGTCTAGTTACCGCCTTACCGTATTTCTAGACAACCCAACTTCAAAGCAATGTCCTGGTCCACTTGATCAGCGATCTCCAACATATAATCGCTCTTCACCTACAATAAAAAGGAATGGGTAAAATAATGTTGCTGTAAGAGAATATGTTTTAAACTTAGTCATTAAGTATATGTTTACTGGGTGCCATTTACATGCTTTATACACACTGTGTCAATAATCACACTAGATGCCGGATATAAAATGAGTAATACCAAAGAATAGTTAAAGAGTCAAACAGTCTTCCTTTGTGAAGAACACATATGATCTATGAGCACTTAAGCATCATCTGGATCCCAATAACGTCAAGCTGCTTTCTATCTACCCTCCATGCTGTCAAAGGAAAAACAAGACGGGAGAGCTCCATTTCCAGGCAAATTTGCGGTGGCTGTATTTTCTGAACTCAAACTACAGTCCCCGCACCATTTTTTGGACCTCAATGCAAAGGCAAAGAAAACTAACGTTATTTCAAAATCCATTTAATCCTGCAACTGGTGTGATTCCACCTAACCATCGACTATAAGTGATTCATCTGCAAAGTGCCAACATGCTTGAAGTGTGATATAGAGAAGGATCTAACAAATTGTACAAAGGCCTTCCAACCAATGACTGCGAGGGACTGATATCAGTATCTGAGAGCACTCATCAGTGTGAAGATGTTTTCAAAGATGAAATATGTAAAATCTCCAGCTTTGCATCAAGAGATCAAGATCTGCAATCGATTTTGATGACAAGGAGCATTCATTCTGAACTTCGATTAAGTGAAATGTCACTCCTCCCCCAAAAAGGAACTTCTGTTCCTCATTAGTAGACCTTTATTACAAAAAAAACCGCACTCAATTATTATATTATGAATTTCACCAATACAAAACTCCGTGGAAATCTGTCTTGTCTCTTGTCATATAAGTATTTCATAATACCCTTCCCTCCATTTGGCCTCTTGGTCCTCAACCCTAAAATACTTACTCTCTGGTCCTTCACAAAAAAAGGATGTTGACCTCTGCCCTAGGAAAAACTCCACAGATCCTGCTCTATTGCTACCTAGCCTGTCAGTTGGCGAGTTCAAAAGATTTCTAGTCCCAAGTTAACTACTTGGCCAACCGTATAGTGATAGTTCATAACCTTCCCTTGAAAAGACCCCCAAACCTCCCAACCTCCTTCTTCCCGTTATTTTAATTCCCTGGCAAGACCAGCAAATACTGAAACCAGCCACCCACCTCCTTCTCCACGCTTACTGCTGAGCAACTGGAGAAACACTGCTCTGTGCTTCGCTTTACGTTCACGAAGACAAAGCTCAAACGATCGCCTGAGGCTGCTTGGAAATTCGGCAATGCCTGCCTAGGAAGCTTGGCAACACACTGATTCACACTTCCTCCAGTCAACCAGCCACATCTCTTTCTTACAGAGAAAATAAAAGTCTTCAGTCGGGGATGCCCTCTTTAACGTACCAGAACCTATAACCTGAGGGGCATGTGTGCTCACCTACTCACTCCTCTCAGGATGGAGGCGATGCCCGCTCCGCCAGCAGTGATCTATTTCTGACCTAAACGCCATTTCCTCTGAAACCTCTGCTCTATTTTCTGCATTAGCACCTCTACCCAGGTGGTCCATAAACACTGACTGACTGAAGACTGAGCAAATGAATGAAAGAATAAAGCCATCAAACTACGGTTTGGATACCTCTGTGTGTAAATGTTATTATTTTCCATAAGAGTTACAAGCAATAGTAATTTCTATTCCTTAAATATAGCAGGCATTTAAGACTGATTCAATAGAACTGAATTATTCAACCCACGAAATTAAGTAAACAGCTTTGATTCTAGAATCACTGTGTTTACACTTCAATTGGCTCTTTCTCCTCTATAGCAAAAAATAAATCCAAATTTTAAAACTAACTTTTTTGCATCATAAGTAGGTTTATTACTAAACACAAAAATGGACAGATGAATCAAGACTGTATTTATGTGAGTTAGAGAAACAGCACAGTTGTTCTGACTGAAGCATTCGGTGGATCTTAGCTTATGGTTTGGTGCAGACTTTGAAGCAACCAGAGCAGAACAGCAATTACATGTTGAGGAAAATGCATTATTACAAAACTATCTTAAGATTAGTTACTATAATCTTTAAACACTATTCAAAGGTGGAAAAATGTAGTCACATGCTTTATTCAGTCATCAAAACCAAATTCATGTTAGTTGGAAAAATGAAAAAAAAGAGAAAATTAACAACGATCTTTACGGAAAATCCCTTTATTTATGAACATGACTTAAAAGTTCTGAGAGTTGTTTTTTCTTACAGTAACAATCTACTACCCTTGACTCAGAGCTGTATGACTACGGCCTGAGGCCCATTCACTGCGTGCAGTGATCCATGTTTTCTGCCAAGTGTGTTGATCCACCATGGAACCAGCCACCTCAGCAGACCCTCCCCTCCTCCTCACCCCACCCTGTGGCAGCTGCCCTCTGTGAGGACAGAGAGCAACCCCCCTGCAAGGTCCCTGTCACCCAGGCTCCAGAGGGGCTGTTCTCTGAACCACTGTGCACATCACGTCCTGATGTTGGGCTCATGCAATTTTCTTCAAAATGTAGGGTTTTTAACACTCAGTGTTCATTTCTTTATAAAACACTTCTAACTTTCATGCTTTCGTTTGTGAAATAAATGCAATTTACTGACCATTTAAGTGTGCGTATGTCTAGCTATATAGTTGCTTACAGTAAATATACTCACATTGCCATGTCAGACAGATTTATACACAACTCTCATTTAATATTCACAGCATCACTGTGAGTTGGACCCTACTATATAATCCCCAATGAAGAGCCTTAGAAAGAACCTAAAAAGAATGAAGATGATAGCAGGAACTACTTATTATTCCAGGGGTTAGGTATTATGCTGTTTTAGATACATTATTTATAGTCTGTTCAATAACTCTTCAAGATGGGCCTTAGTCCTATTTTATACATAAAAAACAGAAAGCTTAATTACTCAAAATTAATGTACTCAAGGTCACACAGCAAGCGTTAAAGTTAAAACTCAAAAACCCATCCACTGACCCCCATAACTCAAGCTTCAGTGTGTTCCTATACCTTCTTGTGAACTCTCAGAAAGTGTAGGCATTCTCCACTAGAAGGAAGATTAATGACCAGTAAGGACCACAGCTCATAACCCTGGTAGCCCCAGGGTCTAACATGATGGCTTCACGTGCATGTCTTAGTTTGTTTTACCACTGTCATTGTGTTATATTCTTTTTTATACCATGGATTACTACTGTTTATTAACTCCAAATCCAGCAAATTTCCAAGAGTCTTTCAAGCAAAGATCTCTGAATGTTGTTCTTTGTTTTATTAAATTAATTTGTTTCCATATGGATGTCAGTTTCCTGCTTAAAAAACAGGATGTATCTGGACTTCCTTCTGTGGGCAAGTAGTATATTTACATTCATGAGTTTTTTCACCTTATTCTGCAACAGAACTAAAGCACAGGTTTTAATATAAAAACCACTCACATCTCTAATAAAAGTACTAATCCTAACTTGCTCCATAATTTACCCCATATGCCAAGTCAATGCTTTGGCTGCCACACGAGATCTTTTGCCTTGCTTTGGTCTCTTCTGAATATTCTGTCGGCTACACGAATTTATCAAATAGACCTGAAAGCCCTCGATAGTGTGTGTAAAGAAAATGGGGCTGAGGGCAGACAAATGTGTATATAACCATCTACATCATACACCACCTGAGTGATCCGAGGCAGTCGGCCAAGTTGGCTCAACTGTCAGGCACTCCTCCCTGAGTTCTGTGAGAGCAAAGAGTGGAGTGTTTGTATGCAGAAGGGACCCAATGGTAGTTCTCAGTTAAAACAAACAACTTGGGCTTCCCTGGTGGCGCAGTGGTTGAGAGTCCGCCTGCAGATGCAGAGGACACGGGTTCGGGCCCCGGTCCGGGAACATCCCACGTGCCGCGGAGCGGCTGGGCCCGTGAGCCATGGCCGCTGAGCCTGCGCTCCGCAACAGGAGAGGCCACAACAGTGAGAGGCCCGTGTACCGCAAAAAAAAAAAAAAGGAGATGACCAAAGCTAGAAAACCAGTACGACAATAAGTGTCTCCATTGTTTCTTTTTTCTTGTCCATATATAATGGAAAAGCAACCACAAATACTAGAGGTACCTGAAGGATCGTATCAGTTTTGAAGAAGATCTATGCTGAGTGCACGCGCACACACACAAGCCAATGGGATTCCTCAAATTCCAAAGGTATACCGTTCCTTTGCTTCTTGGATTTTTTTGACATCTTCTAATAAATCTCATCCAAATTTTTGAACATCAGGGCATTAGCATTAAAACTCAATCATCACTAATAAGTCACTTGAGAGAATCAATTAGGCACCTAAAACCCATGTCTTACTGTGTTGTGGACACAATGGTGAAGGCAGACTTTACGTCTGCCCTCACTGAACGGCACACTCTATTAGTGGGGGCAACACATAATAACAGGGAAATACAACGTGCACACAACAGACCCGTGACTGCCAGGGGTTAGGAGAGGGCAGGCTGTGACCAAGCAGCACCAGGGAGCGTCTCTGTGCTGGTGAGACACTTCTGTGTCTTCATTACAGTGGCAGTCACGTGCATCTGTACCTACGATGAAACTGTACAGAACTGCACACACACTCTGACACACAATCACAGGAGTGCACGTAAGAACTGGTGAAATCTGAACATGATCTGTAGTCTACCTAGTAGTATTGTGTCAATGTCAATTTCTCTATTTTTGTATTGTACTATATCATGATTGTAATGGAAACTGCTCAACTATACACATCTGTCAGAACTCACTGAGCTGTACACTGAAGTTAGTGCTTCTTTTTTTTTTTTTTTTTTTTTGGCGGTACGCGGGCCTCTCACCGTTGTGGAGCGCAGGCTCAGCGGCCATGGCTCACGGGCCCAGCCGCTCTGCGGCATGTGGGATCTTCCCAGACCGGGGCACAAACCCGCGTCCCCTGCATCAGCGGGCGGACTCTCAACCACTGTGCCACCAGGGAAGCCCTAGTGATTCTTATTGCATGTAAAATTACACCTCAGTAAAACTAATTTTAAAATATTTTTAAAAATCGGATGTTAAATGAGAAATGTACAGGTGTCATGGAAGGCTTTACATAGAAAACACCACTTAAAATTAAGAGTTAATCACAGACATAGAAAACAATCTTATGGTTACCAAACGGGAAAGGGAGGGGGGAGGCATAAATTAGGAGTTTGGGATTAGCAGATACAAACTACTACATACAAAATAAACAACAAAGTCCTACTGTATAACACAAGAAACTATATTCAATATCTTGTAACAAACCACAATGGAAAAGAATATGAAAAAGAATATATATATATATATATATATATATATATATATATGTAACTGAATCACGGTGCTGTACAGCAGAAACTAACCCAACACTGTAAATCAACTATACTTCAATTTTTTTAAAAGAGTTACTGAATGAATAGAAATGATCTAAGTCCAGGAAAGGAAAGAGGAGTCATGCAGAAAAGTGTTAACTCAGCAGGCCTGGGTTGCTCAAACCCTACACATTCCCAAGATTATGACTGGCTCTTGGCCTCCTGGAACCTGAACTCCTGAAATGTTCTGATAAGAGTGCCTTTGCCCACCTGAAGCCTCGGGCCACACCATCCCAGTCTGACTTGGAGAATCTGTATGTACAATGTGATTATGACAAACACCTGCTTCCTTCCTGGGGCCTGGAGCCTGACTACCTGAGGTCACACAGGTGTTGTACGCCCAGGAGATGGAGCCTGATAAAATCCTTCAACGCCCAAGCTCAGCAGGGTCCCAGGCTGGCGAACCTCTGCACCTGTTGTCACACATCACGTGCTGAGCCATGGGACTCCCCTGGGAGGGACCCGGGGAAGCTTCCACTTAATTTCCTCTGGACCTCACCCCGCAGACCCCTTCCCTTTGCTGCCTTTCCTCCGTATCCTTTTGCTATAATAAACGAAAACCAGAACTATAACAACCTCTGAGCCCTGTAAATCCTTCTGATGAACGGCTGAACTTGAGGGTGGTGCTGGGGATCCTGAGATGGCAGGATTTCTACCAAAGAAAGAATCTGTCCAAGGCCCTGAGGTAGACTAAAGGCAAACTGCAAATAGCAGCAGGGAAGAGTGACTGTGAGAGACTGACCATTTCTGCCTCCCATTTCTAAAGTCTTTTACAGAGAAGGATGAACAAAAAACTATGGGTTTAACAGTATAAATATGACAGAGTTTACCTAAGTCCTCAATAACCATACAACTTTTTGAATCACCGAAACCATACAGGAGTGGAAAAGGAGGAAAAAAAGTACATTATTAAATCTATTAAAGAAGTACAGAAAATGTATCTTCTAATGAATCAGACTTAGACTTATATTTAATTTTAACTTCTTTCTGGAAAAGGACAGCTAATAATTCTCACATTGAAAATGTCAGGTTTTAAACTAAACTTTTCCACTTGGAGCTTCCATTTCAAAATGTTTTAACTGACAGAAAGCTTTATGGCCAAGAAACTACAGTTAAAGAAATCATTTCTGATAATATAATTATCTAAATAAAAACATGTAAAAATAAAAAACTGGAGTAAAATAACAGAAAGATTGACCAACAAAATATAAGTGTGCCCTGACCCCTCACACATCTCTGCGGTTTAGGTTCCAAACCATAAAGTTAGGGTGCTGGACTCAATGTCTTCTTCAGCTTCCCACTGGAACTTTTTTTGTCAAATAAACCACGAATTATGTTACAGTTAACATTTTTTAAGAGCAGACCGATGGATATACTCATTTTAAACCTTAATATATTTGTAGGAGAAAACAATGACAACCTCATGTCTGACACAGGCATCTCAGGGGCTGAAAATGTCAGTGGTACCAAACGGGTCCTACAGAAGTTCAGCATCATCGATGCACATTTAGTTAATATGACAACTTCTTGACTAAACATGGACAGAGCCCTTCAAACTAACGGCCACTACTACTTGCGAAAGGTTGCCAATCAAATACACCTTTAACAAATCCGAGAGATAAAGAAGAATAAAATGTTATATGGCAAAGGCAAAATTCAACTTCAAGGCAAAACACGCTTTTCTTGCTTTACAATAAGCCATTAGCTTTGGCATCAAAAATTATTTTTTTAGACACCTGCTCTACAGTGAACAGGGTTGTAACAAGATTCTAGTTTATTTTTAGAGTGTGCTGATTAATATCTTTCAGAATATTCTGAAATGGGTCAAAAACATTTAGTGAGTCATTTGTGGCATGTCACACTGGTAGTCACATTTAGGACATCTTTGAATGAAACTATGTGCATCCACAGAACCATCTCCCACCAGGAACCCAACGCTCAATACACCCACTGACGTGTTGTTTTCCTCATGACTCCATCCAAACAAGGGGCATGATGAGTAGTGGGCATGGGTGAAATTTCAAAGTAAGGAATAATAAAATTAAGGTCGTTTATTATAAGTTTTCTTTCTCTTTCATGGGATGGAACTAGTATAGAGGAAATCTAAACATAATTCTTTTGCTTCTATCCTGATGAGAGAACCAAAGTAATAAAAATACTGATTCTTCTAAAACAGAAACAACAGATAACACTCAGGAGTATGCACTATTGCCCAGTGTAGACCCTCAAGAACCCCGCACATGAAGTTCAACAAAACGCTAGGCTCATAACAAACATGCAAGAAAACAAGCCGCTGTGAATAAGAGTCAGTGGGTCACCACCAACAGTTGTAAAGCCCACGGACTCCAGATGTTACAATTCGGATTCAGAATAGAGACATCAACCCCATCGGAAATGATAGATAAAAAAAAAAAAAAAAGGAGGGGACAGAAAAATTAGTTAACAATAAGGGCCACAAAAGATGGCCTGGCAGACTGAAGAACGGGGGGTGGGGGGAGAGATAAAACTTGAAAAATAAATAAAAATCCAACAAATGCACTAGACATCAAATTGGCCACAGCTGAGGAGGGTTGGTGATCTGAAAGATTTATGTGAATCCAGATCTCAGGGAGACAGGAGTTGAGAACAAAAAAGAGGCGTCAACAGATACTGTCTGAGACGTTCTGATGGAGATCTCAACTGAAATCTCAGGAGGAATAACTAAGAAGGAAGAAAAGGCAGTATCTGAGCAGACGCCAACGAAGACATCTCCAGCACCGATTAAAATGACAGGAACCCAGAGGTCCTGGCCACACAACACAGATCAAGCAGGAAAAATAAGTGGGAATCCCACCTAGTTTGTAATAAAACTGCAAAACACTGAGGACAAGTAAGGATCTTAAAGCCACCCAGAGAGAGGAGACAGATGAATAGACTACGACAGCTATTTCTCAACGGCGGCCACAGGGATCATACACAGCAGAGAACACCACAGAAGTTCTGAGGGAGAACGACTCCCATGTGGTTCTGAAGCAGAACCGCAGTTCTCCCAGCAACCCCATCCTTCAAGCAGGAAGAGAGAATAGAGACGCAGGAGCCGCGAACAGCACAATGAACAATCTCAAACTGATGGCTATCTACCGAGCTCACTGCACAGCCAGAGGAGACATGTTCACTCAAGCAAAGCTGAACCCCTGGCAAAATCTCAACATGCAAGACGATGAAACAAGTCCAAAGAGTCTGAACAACGAGTTCAAATGAACCACAGTCTCTAATCACAGTGCAAATTAGTGTGGAAATGAACCAAAAGGGATAAAATTTTAAAGCCCTATGTGATCACTTCCATTTCTACCAACATAGTGGACCCAATGTCCTGGCTACAGTGCTCATTGAAAACAACTAAAAATGCTGAATAAAATATTTTTTAAAGTCTTCTGAAAAGCTTCTATGAGCTGAATAACAAACAAACAAAACCAAACCAAAAAACCTACTCAGACTAATGATGGAATGCAGAGGGCTCAGAGGAGAGCTAGAGTCAGCTTCTATCCTAAGGCCAGAATTGAGATGTGCACACGTATGCTGTAAAATGTGACAACCAGCAAACAAAAGTAAGAGAATGATAAATACACAATTCAGGACCATGGCTGTCTGCCTGGAGTGACGGGGTTGGGATGGGGGGGTGTCAAGGGGACACGGGACCAGGAAACATCAGACATGTTCTCTTCCTCTAGGCAGTGGGGTCAGAGGTATTCGTTTTATTATTAAGTATCACACCTTACTAAAGAACACATGTATCAGATGTTACAGAATCTAAACATGTCATCAAAATCTGAGCCCCTTAAAAGTGGATCAATTTAGCCTGGAATTCAGTGAAATTAAATGTATGCATATGTGTATGCATCTTAACACATTTGCATCAAAAATTAAATAACTTTAAAATTAAATAATGGGTGTCATCAAATTCTGAGGCCCTTGCAAAATAATTTCTCTCAGAATTTGGTGAAAATTTCCACACACAAGTTCTTACAGATATTACAGCTGCATTCTCAGTTCAAAAGACTTTGGCTACAAATAGCTGAAGGGCCAATTTTTTATTTATACTTTTTTTTTTTGGCATGTTTGTTTAAATAGGAGGAAGTTCTGAATTCCTAACTGATTTTTCAACACTGAAATTAAATCTGTTCCCAAGTTGGGTACTGCCTGGGTAGTACCTCTAATAGTTCTAGAAAGAAAGAAATTCTAATTCTAGAACTTCCATGCACAGACCAGGATAGACTCTGCACTGAAAGATTATCACAAGAAGTCAAATAAATATAAAATTACTTGCCAAAGCAGCAATGCAAAAATCATACTATTTCTAAAACTTTGTCAGATGAGGGTAAAATAAATGTACATTTTTCTCACATAAATGGAACTATATTACACGCTTTATTTTTTATATGGCCTGTTTTAAACAGTAGCATTTAACATCACAACTTCCATACCCACGAACAGAGCCGCAGTTCACTGGTTATAGGCCTGGATAAGCAGTAACACCGGCCGTCAACACGGGAAAGAGGTGTTGCTATGACCACACTTCTAGTTCCCTTAAATTACAAGTACTTGGTAGGATATTATAAAAGCATACACAAAATGAAAGTAATTATTAGGACAGATAATATTTTCTGGACTTTCTAAAACTGTAACATAAGATTAAACAATTTTAAAAAATTTAAAAGGGGACAGGCTGAAGAAGAGAAGTTCTAGAAACGGATGAAAGCAGAAGGTGGGGTGGAGGGGCTGGAAGGTTTGCATACAGAGCACATGGGAAGGAAGAGGTGTGTCCCACCCCACAGTGTGCGGCTCACATTTGTATTGGGACACCCAAGTGGAAACGCTGAATCCTCTAAAGCCTGGTACTGTGTACAGACTGAAATTCCAAGTGTTACTGGGCAGGTATATGGTAGACAATCACTTAAGACCTCACTTAATCAACATAAAGACCCTACGCAGGAGGTGTTATATACCTACATGTGAAGAAACTAAGGGAGGCACCTGGAGTCACAGAGCTGTGAGATGCAGAACAGGCACAGTATGCGGGCTAACGACACCTCACACCTCTCGGGCTTTACAGAGGCCACTCACCCGAATCACAGACTGCAGTAAGATACGTCCTATTAGTAAGAGGAAATGTGGGATACACCGGTACGTGTGCTAGCTTTTAATCATATACACAGAAGCAAGGTCTTCCGAAAGGAAAAAGTAGGACAACCTAGTAACAACGTGAAAGGAACATAAAAGTTGCCAACTTTTGGGTTAGCCTAGAAATTATAAAAAGGAATAACTGAGAGCTATTTAGGCCCGTCTCATGCATCCTGGAAATCAATGTCACTAAAGGAGTCACGGATATAGATATAGATACCAGTGATATAGATCATCTACGAGAGAGAAGAATACAATATAAATACATCCGTTAACTAAACTCTGTCACCTCCTTCACCAAAATATGAAGCTGGGCAGACAGCTAGAGGGCCAGACGCAGGGACACAGAAGAGAGGCAGCCTGTAAACTGAAACCGCTCCATAATGAGTAGGCCTCACACATGCTCAGCTGGAGTCCAAACAGGACTCTGCTTCGTTGAACGCAACTCCCTCTCCCATTCGACTCCGTATTATTATAAATCTTCAAAAGTTCCCACAAGTACCTCACCTAACACCTTACATTTCCTATATGACTTCTACTTCATGGACAAGAAAACATCTCAAGAGCTGGATGCTGCTCTCACAGGTTGGATCTTAAAAGCAGGAATATCCATTTACCTCATCTACCTTGCCCTCCTACTGAATCCCACCCACCTACTAAACCACCCATCTACTAAACCATCTACCTTGCCCTCCTACCGAATCCCACCCACCTTTTCTCCTTCCTGACACAGTGACAGGGTTGATGCCGTCAGCCTCTTTCTTCTTCATTTTCATGCTCCAGTTCGTTCAGTCTCTAGTCCTAGCAAATCCATCCATTAAATTTGCTTCCTACCACACCGTTGGACCTCCCAGCTTTCTAGCTTCCTGCCCAAATGGGTGACAAGCCCCCACTAGGTTACAGCCTTTTTAAGACCCAATCCATTCCTGGTACAGCCATTACATCAGGGTGGTCTTATTTAAAAAAAAAATTCTGATCATGACATTTGCTAATTAAATTCTATAAATGCTCCCAATTATCTGCAGGAGAAAACCTAAAACCCTCTCTTTACATCATGTGGTCCCATCTCTCTCACCTGTTTCCTTTCAAATCATTTGAGCTCAGATTTAAACGCACCATGTTTTCTAAAGTACCTCTCTTCCTCACCTACAAAGTTGGAGACTCCTTAAAGCAAAGGTCCGCAACCCCCAGGCCGTGGACTGGTACCGGCCCACGGCCTGTTAGGAACTGGGCCACACAGCAGAAGGTGAGCGGCGGGAGGGCGCGAAGCTTCACCTGCTGCTCCCCATCCCTCACATCACCGCCTGAACTATCACCCTCCCCACTCCATGGAAAAACTGTCCTCCACAAAACCGGTCCCTGGTGCCAAAAATGCTGGGGACCGCTGCGTTAAAGGACAGTTTGCAGGGGAGCCGCCTGGACCCCAAACTTCCCCTGTGTTAGCACCTCTGCCCAGGCACGGCCACACCATTTGCGCTTACAAACAGCACAGGATTGAACACAAAGATGCTGTTTACAGGCAATCCACTAGACTGAGGAATTTAGAAGTACAGATTATGTCATTAATTTCTGCATTCTTGACCCCGAATAGACATTTAATGAATAATTTTATTAAAATAAAAAATTTCCCAGAGTATTTAATTGCAAAATTGTATGTACAAATGTCTCACTGATATTCATTAAACTATTTTTGAACTCTTCACAAATACTTACAAGTAACATTTATTTGACTGGAAAACTGTTTTGGTTCATTTATGCCACAAGTATTTATTGTGTAACTAATACGGGGTAAAAAGTCAATTCTGCTTTGTTGTGCAAAGTGCTATTGAGATTATCCGGGTATCGTTGGCTCTGAATAAACATCTGACAAATCTGTTGATACTCAGGCATAATTACACTTGAAGTAAAGACAGAACAATGGTTGTGTCACTTAGGACTTCCTGCCTCTACTTAAAAGAAATATCTTTTAAGATTTGCCCAAGCATACAAAAATTCAGTGTCAACAATTCATAATTTCTTACTAATTTTAAGAATCTCACTGCCCTACGGTGACAAATTTATATTCTCCCAAATGTTAGGTTTAATCTAATTCTAAAATAAAACCATGAAATAAACAGGATTCAAAGAAACAAAGAAAAAAAGTGTTATTAAAGCATCCTCCTGTACCTGTTGATAGAAGAAATTCAGAGTTGGCTTGTCTTCAGTAAACTGGTTTAGAAATCCTTTTGGCAAATAACGAATTCTCAATTCATATCTAAAAAATAATTAACAAAATAAAGCAATTAGAAATAAGTCATTTTCTCAATTCATAGTCTACAAAATTATTTTGAGTATGGCACTGCCAATTACTCTGAAATATTATTTTAAAAATAAGTTAAAATATAATCAATTAATCTGTCAATGTAAATGTTTTCTTTTTCAGCACAAAAACGTGCCTGTGAGTATGCTACAGCTCGAGGATTCTGCAGGAGACAGAGCCTAATGAGAGGCCCAGAGGGCGCCCAGAAGTCCCTCCAGCCCCACTGCCCAGGGGCAGCACCACCTTCCACTCCCCAGAGGTGAGCTCTGCATGCCTGGAGGTACACAGGATGTACTCTCGTGTGTCTGGCTTCCTTCATTCACCAGTATGCTCGTGAGACTCCTCCCTATCGAGTAACTGCAGTTTGCTCGTAGCTGACCGTCCTGCACGGTATGATAGACCACAATCATTCATCCCCATTACTGTGATGCCGCTTGAGTAGTTTCCACCCTGGGGCTATTAAGAATAATGCTACGAGCACTCTTTATATTCCTCTAAAAAAGTAATTTTGCTCAGGAAGCCAAACTTCAAGAATGGTCAAAACAAACGAATTTCACCAGAATTCTCTCTCTGTGCCTCATTCTGTGTATGTGTGTGTCCACCCGTATGAACTCTCACATGCATGCCTTTTGGTGAACATATGTACACATCTCTGCTGGATGCAGACCACGAGCATCATCACTGGATCCTAACGAACACACACATTAGGCAGCGCAGATGTGACCAAAGAGTAAGGTGAAGAGCTGTACCAATGTACACTCCCACAAGCAGCACGGCGTGCTCTGGTTCCACTATTCCTCACCTCTACTTGGTACTTCTAACCTTTTCATTTTAGGACCTCTGATATTTACAGCAAGAGTACACAGTGGTTTTAATTAGTACTTCCTTGATGAGTAACACAAATGGGCACTTCTTCATTTGATAATTGACCATTTTTGGTTATCTTCTTTTGTGAAGTGTCTGTTAAAGCTTTTGTCCCTTTTTTACTGACTCGCCCCCCCACCCCCACCCCACCACTGATTTGTAGGTATTCTTTTTTTTTTTGCAGTACGTGGGCCTCTCACCATTGTGGCCTCTCCCGTTGTGGAGCACAGGCTCCAGACGCACAGGCTCAGTGGCCATGGCTCACGGGACCAGCCGCTCCGCGGCATGTGGGACCTTCCCAGACCGGGGCACAAACCCGTGTCCTCTGCATCAGCAGGCGGACTCTCAACCACTGCACCAGGGAAGCCCTGTAGGTATTCTTTACATGTTCTGGACGTAAGGCCTTTGTTAGACTTAGTGAATATCCTCTCCCACTCTATGGCTTGCCTTTCACTATTTTAATGGTACCTTTTAAAAATTATTTTTAAAATCTTTTTATTTTAACAGTATCTTTTGAGGAAGAAAGTTTGTGATTTTTATGCAGTCCTATTTATTCCTTTTCTTTTAAATAAATTATCTTAGTGTTTTGTTTATAAAATATTTGCCTACACAAAGGTTATAAAGATACGAATTTTTTCTACAAGTTTCATAAACTGCTCTTTTAAAAATGTATTAGGCTCACAGGGAAAACAACGCAAAGTAATCAGTACAATTCTTTTGGTTCAATTAAGGGTAGAAAAAATGCAAGATACACATACACAAGTTCTGCTGAGATTTTTAAGTGTCCGTCTTATTAAAAGACACAATGGCCAAACAATGAGGTTCCATTGTACTTCTGCCCTCTGAAGGAGTTCCAATAACTCACTGCAGATATTTTACACTGGGCAACTACTTGTAGAAGCACAACAGGTTTCCTTTATTTTGAGTTTAGGACTTACCAGGCACCTTATATGAACCATTTCTCTTAATCAACATAATAATCAGAGAACAAAAGTGTACTTATTTACATTCAGCAGACCAGGTGAACAATGCTGGCAAAAGCAAGCAACCAGTTCCCAGGCTGGAAGCTCCAGGATCAAACAGGCTGCAGGAGGCTTTGGTATTAATGTTACTCCATTTTAATGGTTTAAAAAAAAAAAAAAAAAAACTGGTCCAAAAGTCAAACATTTGGCAGCCTGGCTCCACCTCCACACTCTTAGCATCCAGCATCCTGATGATGACATCAACTAACGTTTTGGGACTACTCAGGATGTGACAGAAATAGTGATCAGCATTTTAACCAGATGACTTCATTTCATCAGCAACAACCCCACAGATGCAGAGAGAATGTGGGCTCTGGATCAAGACCACCTGCGCCTGAATTCTGGCTCCATCACTCGTTCACTGTCTGCCATCACCTCTCTGTGCCTCAATTTCCTCATCAGGACGCCAGGAGAAGTGAATGAGCTGTCACTGCACACCATCACAACCATCTTGACGGTTTATCTACCTCATCAGTCATTACTCAACGAAGATTTACTTCGGCACTAACCACCTACAGGCACAATTCGAGAGGCTGGGAAGACATCAGTGAGTAAAACAGGCACAAAGTACCAGCCTTCAAAGCGTCTCTACTTTTGTGATGGAAGCCAGACAGCAAACACATAAGTATCTTTGAGGTGGTAGGTAATGTGATAAAGGCAAATAAGGGAAGTAACAAATGATGAAGTACTATTTTATAAAGGGAACTGGTGAAGGTCACTCTGACTCAGTGATACCTGAAGGAAGATCTAAAGGAAGGGAGTTATGCAGTTATGTGCGGGGGGGGGGGGGGGGAAATGATGTGTAAAGGCCCTGAGGCCAGAGGGTGCTTGGGGGCAAATGCAGCTACAGCCACTGACCGAGGGCAGTGAGTAACAGGGCTTCCGGGGGGCGTGGGATCAGGAGCCTGCAGATCTCACAGGACCCTCTGCTCATCATGGTGGTGGTGCTCATCCCAGGGAGAAAGGAAGCACCAGGGGCACCATGGCCAGCGCAGTAACATCACATTACTGAGGCCTAGCCAGGTGGTACTAGGTAGGGCAGACAACAGGCACCAAAGGGAGGCCAGGAGGGGACTGGCCAGAAATAGTGACCAGGTTACTATTTCACCCAATTTTCATAGATGGGGGAGAAACGAATTTTGGGAATTAGGTAATTTTGCCAAGGTGCCACATTTATTAGGAGGCAGACCTGGGATTCCACTTCAACATGCCTGAATGCCCAGAGGCAGAATGAAACTAAGAGAAGGCACCTGTGCTTAGAAACAGAGAGGAATGTAAGCTGATCTTGGTCATGGGGGTGGGCAAGGTCTTTAGATCGTATTAAGGGTTTTGGTCCCTGCTTCAGCCCACTACCATCTAGCATATTCCCCCTCACAACCCTACGGAAACTTTGCTCAAGGCCTCCCACTTTAATTCCAGTCCAAACACCTCACCCCAGTCCTTAAACCGCAGCACCTGAAGCCCACAGCCTATCCGCCCTCTCGCACCAGCAACGCCACTCCCTTCTCCTCTGTGAAACTCACCGTCTTCCTCATACTTCTGCTGCTCTTCTAAGAGCCTGGCTGTGTCCTGACACATTTCCACGTCTCTGCTCTAGGCCACTCCATGGATTTCCGAGCAGCAGCTAACTACAACATGCCCCAAATAAAACCATCCTTTTGCTTCCACTAAGTAATATATTAACATTAATGCCACCAACAACTAACTTCCTCAGTCTTACCTCCAACTATGAGCACCAAGATACCCACGTGCTAACGGACTACTGATGGGGAGGGGCAGGAAATGTTTTTGAAAAGTTGAGCTGGATGAAGATCTCATAACCCTGATAGGAGAAGGATTAGCTGGCCAGACTGTAAGTAGTGAAATAAACAAAAGTACAATTTCACAGAACTACACAGATGACCCTCATAAACAATGTGGTGTGGACAGCTCTTTCTTACAATAGACTTCCAATTAAAAAACCCTAGAAGGAAGGGTAGAAACAGAAACTCACCATTTGGCAAAAATTACAGTAATGCATACTGCAAAAAAGAATCACCAATGATGCTGAGATTAGTGGGTGAAAATACAATGAGAAACAGAGTATATGCACAGTCTCTGTACTTCCCCAGAAGATATTACTTAACTACAAAGGGGAAAATAATAACTTTATAACAGAGAAACCTGGCCACCACCTTACATCAAACGATCCAAGTTAAAACCGCCAGTGAAATGAGTCATAGCATGATCGAAGACTTCCTGCTAAAATGCAGTGAGAAAATCAACACCTTGGCTGTGGTGCTCTTCCCCAAATGCATAAGCTCAATATAATCATGAAAAAACAGACAAACCCAAATTGGGGAACACGGTACAACCAGCCAGTGTTCTTCAAAAGGGTCGAGGTCATCAAAGACAAAGACAGCCTGAGGACTTGTCCCAGATTAGAGAAGGCAACAGGACACTGAGACACATGGTGCTCTGATCTGGATCCTGGGCCAGAGAAGGGACAACTGTGAAATTTGATGACGTCTGTAGATTAGTTAATAGTATTGTATCAATGTTAAGTTCCTGGTTTCAATATCTGGACTATGTTTAAGTAAGATTTTAACATTTAGCAAAGCTGACTGAAGGGTACACAGGATTTCTGTGTACTATTTTTGCAACTTTTGATACACATTGAGAATAAAAAGAGATTCTCACATACCTAAGACTGACTATTCTGTAGCTGTAATAACAAATAACCACCAGAACGAGTTTTAAACCAGCCTGGTCAATAAACATCAGTCTTGTATAGCCACAGACTGGCCAGCAATCTGTTCATCTTTGTGCTGTCAGTGTCTGGTGCAGAAGCATCTGATAAATAAATGTTCAATTAATAAATCAGCAAATTTGGAAGTCCATCCTGTTTTTTAAAGGGGTCACTTCCAAACTTGTCAGAATGTTCCCCTATTTACTCTCTTACTGCTTTAAATCTTCTAAAGAACTCCTGTTGAATTCAGTGTTATAATGAAAGACTAGCTTTTCAAATTAAGGTATAGGCACACGGAATGTCATTTCAAGATAACATAGAAAACTATCAAAATACAATCTAAAACTTCCTAAGCTATCATTAGTCATTTTCTTTTGTCATCTTTGAAAAGGGAAACCTTTCCTCTACATAAAAGACTTTTTTTTTCCTTGCAAAGGTCTGGAAAAAAAAAAAAATCATCCCTTTGCAGAGCGAGGAGAGGAGCTGCTCAACAGCCGTGAGCAGGAGAATGTGAGCCACATCTGATAACGATGAAAAGGACTTTCTTTTTCACTTGCTCTGCAGAAGCCCCACAATCCTCTCTCAAATGCCAAGAGAGCCTCCTCTCAGACCTGGCTCTCAAAGCCCTGAATCCTACACCAAAAGGACTGGGCCATTTAATATCTGATTAACCTGCTCAGAAGTCAGACCAGTCCATGTAGGTGATTCCAGATAACCAAAATTTAGTTATCAAAATTTAACTAGAATTTAATTATCTAGGTGCAAAACTTTAAAGTTTAAATCTGTTTGGTAGAAATCTCTCAAAACTGCATGATACCTTTTGCTACACTATAAACTAGGTATGGTACTGTAATTCAAACTTTTCTGGCTGACTCAAGATCCTAGCAAACACCATCTACCTAACCGAGATCTCCCAGGACCCCAGGGACAGATGAGCAAGCGCCTGCTCCCTGAAAGACCGGGAAGGAAGCAGGGCCCGTGCCTGTGCGCACAGCGCAGTGGCCTCGGGCTCTACCTCAGGACCCGAGGATTCCACACAAGTCCCTGAGGGCCCTTAAGAGGACGGGAGGGGGCAGGGTGCTCTCCTCACAGAGGCTCTAGACAGCGCATCTCCCCCGATCCTTTATTTACATGTTCAATATTGTCTTACCCATCTGATGTGTTCCCAACAATATTCTTAGGTTTATTTTTCTTTCTACTTTGTAAAAGTATATCATGCTGTATGTCATCTCCTGGGACTTTTTGTTTTTTAACTGAGGTAAAATTCACATAAAAAGTAACCATTTTAGGGAATTCCCTGGCGGTCCGGTGGTCAGGACTCCACGCTCTCACTGCCAGAGCCCGGGTTTAATCCCTGCTTGGGGAACTAAGATCCTGCAAGCTGCGTGGCGCACCACCGCACCGGCAAAAGTAACCACTTTGATGCGTGCAACTCAATGGTATTGCCATTTAGTGCATTCACACAGGTATCCTGGGACTGTCTTTTGTCACACGATGGTATTTGTCTAAGATTTATCCACACTGTTGCAAGTCCTGATCATTCATTTTGACTAGTGTAACATTCCACCGTGAATATTCTGCAACTGACTTAACCATCACTGGTTATTCTACGAACGTTCTTGGGTCTCTAGCCTAGTAGAGAAATGCAAGAGTCTCTCGAGGACAGAACTTGAAGTGGAACAGCAGGATAGAAGGGTAGGTCATGAGGATGCTATGCCATTTTCCCAAATTTTTTTTACCAATTTACATTCTCCCCAGCAGGGCAGGCAAGATCCTGTCAGATCCATAGCCTCTCCTGCTATTAATTCTGTCAGACAACGTACTTTTTGCCAACCAGACAGTGTAAGATGGAATCTAATGGCCTAGATTCGTACTTCCCTGAGCACTGAGAAAGACGATAGTGTCTTCCTGTGATTACTAGTCAAACTTGTCTTCTCTTTTATGAAAATAGCTCAAGTCTCATGCCAATTTGAGACTTTCTCATATTGATCAGCAGAATATCTTCTCCTAGTTGCAACTTGTTTCTGCACTTTTTTTTTTTTTGGCTGTACCTCACAGCTTGTGGGATCTTAGTTCCCTGACCAGGAACTGAACCCCGCACCCTCAGCAGTGAAAGCACAGAGTCCTAACCACCGGACCGCCAGGGAATTACCATTTCTGCAGTTTTGAAAATACATCTTTTGATAAACAGAATGTTTTCACCTCATTAAAGTCAAATTTATCATTCTCCTCTTTCAGAGTGAATGTTTTTGGAGTATTAAGAAAACCTTCCTACTCTAGAGCCAAAGACACATTCAACTATATTTTCCATTAAGCTTTCTCTCTTTTTTTAAAAACTTAATCCATCTCAGGTGGATTTCTGTGTACTGTTCAAGGTAGGATCTGATTTTGTTGTTATTCCTCCTACGAGGATAGCCGTTTATCAAACCAGCCCTTCCTTTCCCCAACGACACGTCATGACATCTCTGTAAGGCCATCCTGCCTGAGACAGTTATGACCAAATGTGTGTGCTGCAGCTGCTTATCGAGGTCTTAGAAGAACTAAGACTCCATTAAACAAGTTTAGATCTCAGGTTTATTTAACAATATGAAGAGATATTAGAGCAGATACTGCAAAAAAAGAAAAATCTATGTTCAAAAACCCCACAGGAATGGAAACTAATATCCAACTATTCTGATGAATCTTGGCACTTTCATTTGAATATTAACATCCTACTTCTCAAAACTGAAGCCAGAGCTGCAGTTACCCTCACACGTCCACCCATGGACTGAGGAGGTCTCAATGTTCTGTTTCTTGTAGTCACATACCTAACACAGGAATAAAGAAAGAGCTGGTGCATGGACCCAGTTTCTACTCTGCCACCCATTTAAGCTGTGTGACCATGGGCAGGTTATCAAGCCTCTCAGGCAATGTCTGACACACAGCAAGAAGCATGTTAATATGAAGACTGTTACTAACGTAAACTAGTCCTGTTCAGTTCCTAGTTGATAATTTCATTATCACTGATTCAACTTCCGCTTAAAATATTTTGTACTGGGTGCCTACTATATACCTGGCACGTCCAGAACCAAGCAGTGAATACAACGGAGTCCCTGAGGGAGAGAGACTGTACCAGGCGGGCAGTGGGCTCTGTAGACAGAAAGGCTGGAAAAGGCCTGGGGAGGAGGTGACAGTGGAGTACCTGCCCTAACGAAGGGAGGTCCAAGCCAGGCCGGAAATGGCAGACGAGTACACACAGCAGTTGAGCATCAAGTTCAAAGGCACCAGGAACAATCTGCTTGGTTTGTTCAAGAGCCAGTAAGAGCGCCAGTGTGGCCAAGGTCAAGCAAGTGAAAAGTTGGAAAAGATAAAGGCAGAAAGAGAAGTGAGATGAAGGGTTACTGTATTCAACAAGCAAGAAGGCTGGCAACAGAGAAGAGACCATCAAATGAGACGCTACCCTGAGTATCTAAGAAAACAGAAAACTAAGATTTCAAAGGGACCAGAGTCGCTCAAATGGAGGAAGGGGAGGAGCAGCAGACGGAGACGAGGACCCAGAAGTAAAATCACAAACTCAAGAGTGAGCTCCAGGGGTGACGGGGGGCTCCCGGGGTGACGGGGGGCTCCAGGGGTGACGGGGGGCTCCCGGGGTGATGGGGGGCTCCAGGGGTGACGGGGGGCTCCCGGGGTGACAGGGGGCTCCAGGGGTGACGGGGGGCTCCCGGGGTGATGGGGGGCTCCAGGGGTGACGGGGGGCTCCCGGGGTGACGGGGGGCTCCAGGGGTGATGGGGGGCTCCCGGGCTAACGGGGGGCTCCAGGGGTGACGGGGGGCTCCAGGGGTGACGGGGGGCTCCCGGGAGTTTCTCAGCAGGGACGACCTACACATTTCCTCGGATGTTTACAGTTTAAAAGATTTGTTAGCAAATTCGGTGAGCTCTACCTTAAACATATCTCGGTACAGCTGCTTCTCATTCCTTCAAGTACTACTCCCCACAGCCATCGTCTTCTGTGACTTTTTCCTAGGTTACTGCAATAACCTGTCCATTGGTTTCCTGCATTTATCCAATAAAGAGTGAATTTAATGCCAAAGGCAGGTCTAAGGTGGGCAGAAAGAGGAAGAGAGGTCACTGGAGCAGCCCCAAACGTCAAGGCTAAGCAGAAGACAGACCGTGATGGTCGGTAAAAGAGGAGGAAAACCTTCACCAGAAGAGTCTGGTATACAAGAGGCTAAATGAAGGAAGTACACTCAGTATCCACAGGGGAATTGTTCCAGGATCCCCCGCAGACACCCAAATCCTCGTATGCTCATGTAAACTGGCACAGCCTGCGTACGTAAGAGGCACACACCCTCTTGTATACTTGAAAGCATCGCTAGATTACTTATAATAGTACCTTATACAATGTAAGTGCTATGTAAATAGATGCTGGCACAGCAAATTCAAGTTTTGCTTTTTGGAACTTTCTGGAAGTTCTCCCCCGCCGCCAGAATTTTGTATCGGCGGCTGGTTGAATCCACGGCTGCGGAACCAGGGAACCTGCGGATGCTGAGGGCCAGCTGTATTTAGACAGGAGGAAGTGACTGCGGCCATGAGCTACTGCAGAGTGGACTGGACGGCAAAGGGACAGACCCCATCAAAGCCAGGTCCTCAGCAGGCTGGGCCTTTTCCTTTGAACCATAAATTATTATTATTATTTCTAAATAAATTTGTTTATTTTATTATTTTATTTATTTATTGTTTCTGGCTGCGTTGGGTCTTTGTTGCTGCGCGTGGGCTTTTCTCTGGTTGCGGCAAGCGGGGGCTACTCTTCGTTGCGGCGCGCAGGCTTCTCCTTGTGGTGGCTTCTCTTGTTGTGAAGCACAGGCTCCATGTGTGCAGGCTCAGCAGTTGTGGCATGTGGGATCAGTAGTTGTGGCTCGCGGGCTCTAGAGCACAGGCTCAGTAGTTGCAGCACACGGGCTTAGCTGCTCCGCAGCATGTGGGATCTTTCCGGACCAGGGCTCGAACCCGTGTCCCCTGCACTGGCAGGCGGATTCTGAACCACTGCGCCACCCGGGAAGCCCGAACCGTAAATTACGTAGAGATGTGTTTTTAAATTGCTCAATATACTGTTGCGTGCAGGATCCTATATTTCTACATTAGAAAAAATAGTTAGATACATAATTTTAAAACTAGTGTTTACTTACTATTGTTTGCGCTCTTCCTTTTAATTATTAGGAGAGGTAAGTTTTATTCCTTTAATACTAGTTTTGCTTTATACATTTTGAGGAATGTCTAGGAATTTATAAGTTTAAGAGTTATATCTATTTCTATACTTATTAAATTCTTGGTGAAATGAGCCTTTTATTGTTATGTAGTTGCCCTCTACATCCATAATAATTCTTGTTTGCCTGAAAATTTTTTGCACAGGATACTAATAGCATAATACTCATCTTTTTTATTTCCTGGTTATTATTTGTCTGGTATACTTGTACTCATGTTTTATGTGAGAGTTATTCAAATTGAAAATCAGGACTCATTAGTAGGTAGGAAAATTCTTTTTACTATTTATTTATTAATTTATTTTACTTAAGTAGAACAAAACAGAATGACATTGAAAAGAAACCCTTAGACTTTAGTGTAAATAATAAGGCTGAGTATGTTTTGTGAAATATGTAGGTCCGTTATTTACAAACAGCTCTGAGATACACAAACAGGTATACATGCACTAAATCTCAAGGCAAAACACATTTCTTCCTGTAAGTCAAAGAAAAATGTTTGAACAGCACTGTTTTGGATACAGCCTATAAATAGCAGAGAACTAGAATTTACTTTTTAATCACACTCTAATACCCTCTGACCATTCACCGTTAGTATACCTGCATCTTATTCGTGATTTCTATTTATCCTGTTTCCCGTGCCTTTTCTCTATCTCTTTCCTTCTTTTTGATCCCTACGTTTCTCTAATACCTACTTACCCAACTATGGTTTAAGTTATATTTCTAATGTTTGAGCTTTTATCCTCGTATTTAAGTTATATTTCTAATGTTTGAGCTGTTACCCTCGTATTGAAGTTATATTTCTAATGTTTGAGCTGTTACCCTCATATTTAGCCGATATCTGTTCTTGAGGGAATTTAACTGTGCAAACAAATACAGGCTGCCAGTTATATTTTCCCACCACTTTGAACGTATAATCCCCCCATTGTCTCGGCATCAATCATGCTGTAAGAAGTCTCAATTCTTCTCTGCTTGCTTTTAACATCCTCTCTTTTTCTTTTGTACGACACTACTTTACTATAACTTGTCGAAGTATGTGTTTAGTTTTATTCGCCCTGTTTGAGATTTTTTGTTAATCCTGCATTTAAGGATGCACATCACTCACTGATTCTAGAAAGTTCTCAGCTATTTTCTCTTCAGATTATTTCCTCTTCCTCATTCTTTTTATTCTCTTCTTCAGAATTCCTGTTAGAAAAGGGCTGACCTTCTCATTCTCCATGTTACATAAACCTGCTTTCATAATTTCCATCTGTTCATCTCTGTGCTACGTTTTGGGCAAATTTTCTCAGATCCACCTTCTTGTTTACTAAGTTTTCATCTATGTCTAATCTGCTGCTTTATCTATCCAATGATTTCCAGAACTTCTGTTTTGTTCTTTCTCAAATCTGCTTGGTTACTTAACAGCCTCCTGTTCCCCACTGACACTTTAGAACAATCTGTATTAACCCTCACACTCTGGACGATACCACGCATGCATCAATGGTATCTCTGATCACATTTTCCTCTCTCATCGCCTCTACCGACGATCCATGCACCTTCACTCATCTTATAAGCCTAGCTACACTCTCAGAGTTTTGAAGATCACATTATTCCCATCGGGACAGGCATGTTGATTTTAAAAACCCATACCGTGAAGTCAGATAGCTAAATCCAAATCAAAACTGTGTCACAGACTATCTATGTGAATGCAGCTTAAATCAATTTTGTTGTGCCTCTGTTTTCATCTGTAAGATAAGGATAACAAGTCTTTACCTCCTAGGGTTTGGGTAAATGAAATATACAGTTTACAAATTACAAATAAATAAATCATAAATAGCACACAGCTGGCACAGTGCCTGGCTCTTAACAGCCACTCGACGGTGACAATACATCAAGGTCACCATCTTCATCAGTATTGGCAGCAGCATCTTCATCACCCTTCATTTGAAGAGGGTCAGCCAAGTCTTCCTTACTTTTGAGGATCCAGGCTCCACTAAAAAAAACAGCCTACTCAGTTTTACTTGAAATTAGGTCAAATAAGTTGGCTTAAACGAACAAGAGCAAAGCTTGTACACAGGGATCTACGTTCAACACGTCACTGAGCACTAACACTACTGCTGTGATGAAGGCTGCCTCTGACGTGTCTGCATGAATTCAGAAGGCAACAAAGTGGTGCTGAGTGAAAACACTTAGAGGTATTTTCCAGTAACCTTTAGATAGTCTTAGATTTTAAACACTCATTTAATTAACTGACCAAATAGATGGAAGTCAAATCTTTGCCAGCCAGTGATGAAAAGCAACCAAACTATATTCTCACGGACTATTTTGTTAGCTCGGTTTCAGCTATTTGCTGAATTTGAAAATATGACTATATTTCTTTGATAAACCGTAACTGGGTCAACATTTTATTCAACTAAAGATTTACTCACCTAAACATACTTGTTTTTCTTTTTAATCTTTCTAATCTTCTCAACTTAGATCCCTGAACTGAAAGTTACTGACATTTGAATGCTCTCTTCACTCTACAACGATCTTTACTTCCTCAGCATTATCTATAAAAACGGGAACCAGAGTGGAAGAAGCCCGTTCTATAAGTTATACTTCTCTCAAACGTGTTTTTAGATGTATAATTTCCTACAAACATCTTGGTTTACTTAAACGTGAAAAACATTATTAGGAGAGAACCAGGAAAAGGACAATTTACAGGGAATTCTTTTAACTGACCTTGAATGGTTTTAGTTTCATTAAGGTCAGTATGACTCACTAAGAGATTACTTCCTAATTTCGATGTTATGTGTGAACATCCAAGAGACGCAGACTCTCTTCGGTGGGCTGTGGATTACTGTACCGGGCACAACAAAGCGAGCTCTGCAGCCCATTAATAAGGTAATTGGGTGTGGTCTCCTCCAGGCACAGGGAGCCCTGCTGCACGAAAGGGTGCCAGCAGAACAGGAAGTAAAAGGACTAGGGCTTGAGTCCTCCTCAGAGCAGAGGCTGGACAGAGCAGCACAGACAAGAGAAGTGGGAGGAGCGACAGGTCATCACAAAAGCATGAGATCAGTCAGACGCCTCAGCAAGTCCAGGTCAGCGGTGCCCCAAGACAGACCACACAGGGGTGCAGAAGAGATCACTAGTTAATAATTACCGGCCAACTCTATTTACACAGGAGTCCCAGTGACAATCAGTGTGAAAATTAAGCATAGATAATCATCGTCTTGCGCGTGTCTCTAATATGCAAAACAAATCAAGTTCCAGTCGCCCCAAAGTAGGTTTGTAATCTTACTTCCACTCCTCTGGTGGGTGTGCAAGTTCATACTTCTCCCTCACATTGGAGACACCCATATCCAAATGGAGCCAGTGAACCTCCTCTGACCGCAGGTGACTGAGGCGAAATCCATAGCAGGCCACGTGCTTTACTTTGTGACTGTCCACTATCTTCTGAATGATGCCCTAAAACATACCCCCCACAAAAACGACTGTTATAAACAAAAAACTGCATGCTAAAAATTAATGCAATGTTCATTTCTTTTAGTTAATTATCAGAAATCTTTGGTAAAAGAGTATCAATTTAAATAAATCACTTAATTTTACTTAGAAATCTTTTTTCACAAAAAGTATTTTTATGAACAAAGAAAAGTTTTTTAAAAACCACAAAAAGAGGCACTTCCCCTTTCTTTATTGATTTCTGCAGCTCCACCTCTGCGTCACCCCAACTCATCAGAGCACACGGCCACACCTCAGGTGGCTTCCTAAGAATGAGACCTGTGGAAGGTTATATACTTTCTGAACCAACGATATTGCTGAGGACAGGCTGCAACCCTGGTATCATTTTTAAAAAACACACATTTAGGAACATATAATTAAGGCCATGTTTCTGACAGTACTGATGACATATGAAAAGATACTTAAGGTTAGGCCTAGCCACCTGCTCTTTGCTCTCTATAGGTTAACATGCAGCAATTCACACTAGCCCCCAACCTAACTTTTCTAACACGTGTGCCCCGTGAGTTCAGAGGAGATGAAGGTGACCTTTGAAGGAGGGCATCAGGGAAGGCTCCCTAGGGAAGGCGTTTACCCTGGGGCTGTGGAAAAGAAAGTGTTATTAGAACTGATTCTTGCCCTGTGCCCACAGAGATGTGTAAGTCAGGCGTCTATGTTTGTAAATGGGTAGCACACATGGAAGACACCTTGGGAATACGATGGAGACCGTCTGCACCCTTAACGTGAGCGGGTGCTAATCACCATCCATTGCAATCTTCTCAATATTTTAGGACATTAATAAGGTTTTTTTTTAATGATTCTGAGATTAACATGAAAATGTCTATCATGGAAAATCGGAACTATCTACTAGAGAAAAACATCACTGGTTTTTAAAGACTAGCAATTAACTGAAGCTAACACATAACTTATAATGTAAGGCACATCTTAAAAGTTCTGCACACACTAGTATTTACTATGGCACAATGCTGTTGGTAACACAATTAAGGATGTCCCCAGCACTACCCATAAGAACAGATAAATAATAACATGTACTATATTCAAAAACTGTCAAGGACCCAGCGAGTCCACACCACGGGCAGGACGTGAGCCGCACTCCTGTACCTGCACATGCCGACCACCCTTCCTGACCCCTCAATCCCCAGGACAAGGCTGTGCATCGAGCCCAGGAGAGCGGCAGAGGAAGGATGGAGGGAGGGAGCAAACGTGGCACCAGAGAGAAAGCATGAAAAAGAACCCGGCTGGAAGAGCTGACAACAGCTTCAGGAAGAAGATGAACTCTTACTGGGACAGGAGGCATGTCTGCGGCCTACAGAACTCGGGAACGGGGTGGGGGTGGTGGTGGTGGATTGGGGTGGTACCTGGAATGAGCATAAAACGTTTTTTCTGGCTTCTGGATTCAAGGCCTGAATTTCTGACAGGGCCGCCGTGAATGACAGTGCAGGCTGAACACCACCCAAGGGCATCCTGCCAGGGGACGGTGGGAGCCCAGATCCAGCCCCAAGCTCGCCTGCAAATCTTGTGCTCTGGGGTGCGGGATCTGCCTGCAGGAAGGGCCATCTTTTCTGCTAATTCTCTGAAAGGCGACTTGTGCAGCTTTCTCCTTGCCAACATCCAAATCCCTGAGCTGCAAAGGACAGGCGCTGGCGCCTCTTTCAAACTCCCACAAAAGCGCCTTTGTCTCTCGCCCCCGCTCTGCCAGCTCACTCCCGAGAGCACCACAGGCTCTAGTTACCCTGCTCATCTCCCCTTGATTCCGATTCCACATCACCCCCAGATCTTTGTGTCTTGGTCTGTCTACCCCTCCACGCCCAGATGTAGAGTGTAAGGCAGGGCACAACCATTCCTTATACTTGTATTTGCCATCAACACCCCGGGAGAAACCCCATCTTCGCTGGGTGCCTGCCCTGATGACCCCTCGCACAGCACAGGTGACCCTCATGTCCTCTGCCTCATGGGCACACACAGGAGCCCACCTGCAGAGAAGCAGTATCAATTAGAGGGGCTTAGTCCAAAAACATGGTGATGATTAGGAGGAAGGCAGGTTCCTTGTCTTGAAGTCTTGTGGAATAGACAGAATTTTAGTCAGTTCACTTGATCGCACTGCCAGAAGACACTGGAATAATTTCAAGTCTGGGTTTGTGTAACCAGAGTCCCCAAACTGTAGGACCTGGTACCTAAACCAGGTTGCAATTTCACTCTCCACTAAACAATTAAGCAATAAACACAGGCATTCCCTTTATTTCACTTCTTGCTTTTCCATGATGTTTCCATACTGAGTTCCGTCCCAGTCTCATTCTCCAATACTCTCATAAATGCCACTTTGAACTTAGTCTGGATAGCAGCCAAGGTTATGAGTGGACGAGGTGCTTAAATATTTGATGCTAAATGCACGTAAGTACTCAGTAAAAAGTACTGGTAATTTTAAGAACCAACTACTTGGTTCTGAATAACTGAACAAATAACTTTGAGAACTAAATTTTTAGTGAGAAATGCAAACTGAACGCTACCATATGGAAACATTACCACTTCCATATAACACACACACACACACGTTAGTATATGTGTATATTATTTCCGGAATATGTACATTTAGAAAAGGGACTGTCTCTAGGGAGCTAAGAGGACATGGGTTCATAATATGCCACTGATGGTATCCAAATTAAACTTAAATTTCTCCTCCTGGCTTTAAAGGCTTATGACAATCTAGTCCTACAATACACAAAGCAACATTTAGCTACTCTGAAAACTCCTTTTATTCATTTACGTCACAGCCCAGGCCTTAGAAATATACACTTTTCCTGATTAAATTCTCATGTTAGATATTCACAGTAAAGGACTCTTCTCAAACTTGGAAATAAAAGAAGCCAGTGTCTGCATCATGCTTGTATTTCATCAGGAACATAGCAATTCAGCCATTTTACTACTGGGAGATAGTTATTTTCTTTTTTGTTTCCTTGTTTTGGGGGAAAGGGAGGTGGAAACGCAAGTAATCCTGCCAGGAGCATCCTTCTAGCTGTCGTCATACATATGTACAGGCACTGCTTAGAAACAGACGTGCTGGGTCAAGAGCTACTTAAAATATGACATTTTGATAAGTACATCCAAACTGTGCACCAACAAAACTATACCGATTACACTTGACACATAACGTGACAGACTGTTCCTCATCTCATACCAATAATGGATGAAATCCACCTTAAAATGTTCATCAATGTGATGCACCAAACGGGGATGGGGTGGGGGTGGGGGTGGGGGGGCAGGGGCTGCTGTTATAATTTACGTTTCCCTGATTGCTGACTAGTGAGATGAGGCTGTAATTGTGTTTGTTTCTGAAAGTTCTTGTTATGACTTTGCTTGGTTCAACCTGGCCACTTATCTTTCAGACAGCGCTTTGAACAGAAGTGACCTTCTCCCGGGTGGAGAGCGCTCGTACGGCCGCGCCCTTCACGTCCGCTCACTCGTGAATGTGCACCCCTCGACTGCTCAGCAGCCACCTGAAGGCGCGCTGCATGCCTGGTGCTAGCGACCCCATGACGACGAGACGCGATCGTGACCCTGACAAGTCGTAGAGCTGAGCAGGAAGAGGGCGTGATAATGAATGCATGCGGGAGAGTAAGTCATCTGTGCGGAAGGTAAGGCACGGGACAAGATGATAATGGACATTTCATATTGTTAGCTATCTCCTCACAGGCAGTTTGCAACATTTCTCCATTTATCACAAGAGGAGGTATCTGAGGTCACACGTACTGTTCTTAACATTGTTCATCTCTTCACTCCCTCTTAAGAATTCACTTGTCTTTTATCCTGTCCAGGGGTTCTTCTTCTCAGTGTGCTCTCTTTCAGATACTCTTTACATTTAGGAATCAATGGGTTCTCACCATTCTTCTCTGATTGCACCTGGAGAGGTAGGAGCCTAGCATCATTCAGTTACCAAAACAAGATGCGGAAATCCAGTCCTGCTCTCCGACAGCCAGGGCACCATCTCCTGCTCTTGGTTCAGCAGTAGACGAGGGGCCCACCTAACAGTCCTCAAGACAAAGCATGCACTTTTGTCTCAACAATCTACAGTCACTCTTAGTTTCTCATTGCTACTGTAACAAATGACCACAAACTTAGGGGCTCAGAACAACACAAATGTGTGACTTGCCAGTTGTGTAGATCACAAGTCTGAAATGGGTATCACTGGGCTAAAACAAAGGCATCAGCAAGGGTGTGCTGTTTGCTGGAAGCTCAGGATGGGTAACAAGGAGCCAGGTCCTGTAGGCCCTTGTGGGCCACTGGGGGAATGAGTGTGGCTTTTCTCTGAGAGAAATGGGGAGCTACTGGGGGTTTTGAGCAAATTACTGATTAGAAGACCAGCATGTTAGAGAAACAGGTCCAGGAAGCAGAACGTAAAAGTGGGTGACCGGTAAGATGGAAGGTCACAGGGCAAGACGGGGAGAGGAATGGGCTAGGGGCTCCTGAAGGACTTGAATATTCACTCCAAATAGAGAGGAAGGCATTGGAAGGTTCCGAGTGGAGGAGTGATGTGCTCTGGCTCTCATGTTAACAGGACCGTTCTGGCTGCTGGGTTGTGATGTCAGTTAGGAGACCACGTGTCTCCGAGAAAGGTGTGCAGTTGAGGTCCTAGGCGGTGGGGGATTCCAGGTACACCCTGAGGACAACGTGGACAGGATTAGCTAATGCACTGGATGCACGGTATAAGCAAAAGGAGTAAAAGATGATGCCAAGGGCCCTACTTAACTAAAAGAAGGGGAGACCCTTCCTCTGAAGCACTGATGGTTCTTTTGGAGAAAGAAAGGCAAAGACAGAGAAGAGAGGAACAGATGCAGCTGGGCGGCATTAGGTCTTAAACTGAAAATGAAACAAGTCAGAACGGGGTACAGTTGTGGACTAGGCAAGAGCATGGGATGAAACCACGGCCACGGCTTTAAGAGCCTCTGAAGACGTTCGAGGCCAGCGGGGGAGCCAGCCTCTCCACCCCACTACAGTGCTTCCCTCTGGGTCCACACTTCTTCATGCTCTGTGATGTCATCCAGCTGTGTTTTCAAAGAGAGCCTATGGTATGAACTTCCTACCTCCTTACTTCTCTACAGATACCTTCACTCCATGTTTCTATGATTGATAACGTACTTGGTACAGACTCCAGAGGTACAAGCTGTTCCCCAGAGCCTCTGAGGACACTGCTCCAATGTTATCCTGCACCCGGCATCACAGATTCAAGCCTGATATAAATGTTCTTTTCCCTGAGTAGGAGACTTCTCTGGTAGAATCTGGATCTTCTCTATACCCCTATTATTCTGAAGTGTCACTACAATGTTTCTAGATGACAAGTCTTATTCAGTATTGTCCACCACGGGTTAATCTTGGCTCTTCTGCACTGACCCCACACTTATCTCCAGAGCTGCCTGAAGCATGATACTGACACTCAGCTATGGCCAAGATAAGTGAGGTTTGCGACCATGGGCTACTGATTATTTGGGGCAGGACACAACTAGCCCGCACCACTGTTTAGTAATTATAACTGGATTTCCAACTTGCACCTGATTTTGGTGGCACTTGGGCAGTTACACAGGGCAAGGCTGGCTACGGAGATGGAACATGCCTCTGTGCCCATCTCACAGATCCCACCACAAGGAGGCCTTAGCCCTCCTCACACCTGGGTGCTGCACACGTGGCCGGTGATGGCTGGGAGCACCCAAGGCCACGAGGCCTATGCCTGAGGTGTCCAAAGCCCTTCAATGAGTACCGTGTTCCTACTGCTGCTGTATATACTCTACCTATTCCCAGTGGAGTTCTGTGAATCCTTTCAGCATCCTCTATACAATTAATGTATAATTAGCACAAATATGTAATAGGAGTGAAATCTATTAAAGCATGAGAAATAAAACCTCTGTAATGAATTATAACAAGAATCCAGATTTTTCCTGGTGAAAATAAACCTTTCAACTCCTCCAAAGGTTTGGTTCTTCTGAGTCAAGCAGTCTCTCAGATAATTACTTTCTATAGAGCACAGCTGTCCAGCAGAAATATAATGCAAGCTACATATGTTGTTTTAAAATTTCTGGCGGTCACTTTAAAAAAGTGTAAAAAGAAACAGGTGAATTCAATTTTAATGATGTATTTTCTTTAACCTAGCATGCCAAAAACAAAATTATAACAAATTACTGATGAGATTTTACATTCTTTTTCATACTAAATCTCTGAAATCCAGTTGTCTTTTTACACTTACAAAACGTCAGTTCAGACTAGCTACATTCAAGTATTCAGCAGCTGCTCACGGCTACCACATCGGGCAGTGCAGCAACAGAGTCTGAGACTCAATCTAATTATTCATCAACTCTGGATAAAAATAAGCTACCTCCTTTCAGAAAATGGTTGATTTTTAGATCCATCCATTAATTACCTTACATGAAAATACTGCATTTTCAAATGTTACAGCAGTAGAAGGAAGTGGGTTATGAATAATACCCACCTGCCATCACAGTGACCCAGCACTACGTTGATTTCATGCTCCTCCAGGAGAGGGCTGGGTTCAAGCAATGCCAATAGAGGTTTCTCTGCCTCATGCTGAAAACTCAATCATCAGCTGCTAAGACTTGCTAAATTCCAGACATTTATCAATTACTGTGAAATAAAACAACTTGCCCTTTGGCCACACAGATTTGCTCGTGTTGATCTTCATAAACGTTTAACAAATATGTTCTCATAACTTATGTATTTGTATCTGGTTTAAATTTTTCTTCACAATATGAGTGTTCTGATGTCTGGTAAGATTTTAACATTGGCTACAGGCGGACACGTGTCAGTGAGCACCGGTTCTCTTCGTGGTATGATTCCTCTCATGTGCAGCATCTGTGATACTAAAACCATGGCACATCTGTCACGGAGTCCTTCCCAGGTGAATTTCTGATATAATAAATTCTGAACATTTGCTAATGTCTTGTCAAATTCATAATCTTTGAAAGGCTCCCCTCCTGCACAAATGCTCTGAAGTTTATTGAGGCCGATGCGATGGTTTAAAGAATTTCCTCTCTCATTGTATCTGAAATTTATAAAAACTAGAACATACCCTAACAGCCTTCCCATAAATGTTACCTTTACAAGGTTTCTCTCCAGTGACTGTGTTTATAAGGTTAAACATAACACAGAACTATAGAAAAACTAGAAAAAGCCAGCAAGCTTCATGGAAAGCTTGTAAAAAGAGACTACTATATTTTAAGTACAGCACATGAATAGATACTAACACATGTTTCAATCCTGACTGAAGGATTCTCCTTTTAATAATTAGTCTGTTTGAATAGTCAGTATTACAGTATCCCAAGAGGTAACAGAATATTATATATAACGCATATGTAATATGTAGCCTTAAATCTAAATTCTACCAATCCCTTTACTGTACTTAAAAACAGTTAAGGCATATAAGTCAAAGAGTACAAATTACTTTGCTTCTTTATTACTGAAAGCAGGGGAGATACATCTGATGGTCCTGCTCGCTGGACACTTGTCCTCCTTAAAGATGAATAGGGACTAAGTGAAAGAGCAGGAAGGAGGAGGGGTTTCTTCAACACTTGATCAAAGTAAACATCCTGAAAATTCACATTTTGAACTCAGTTTTCTGAGATCACGGTGCTCACTCCTAACTCTCAGCAACCTCTGCCTACACTGTGCTCCCCCCACAATTCTTTACCGCCCACACTCACCAGCACCCAGAGGAACGTGTGTCCAGCCACCTCTCACAGTCACACACAGTGACACCCCTGTCGGCCCTCGTCATCTGCAACACCCCGGGAAGCACTGCCTGCACCGCACTGCAATTAAGGCCATGGGCATCTCGCCCACAACAGACTGGAAGCTGTATGACCAGGACCTTTAATATCCCCAGAACCTTGCCAAGTGTCTGGTATATAGAAGATACACATATATTTTTTTTAAGAATCTATCCTACCTGGAGTCATGCAAATACCTTCAAAACTACACTTTCTAGAAAATAATTTATTTCAACAGTATTAGAGGCTATTTTAATTCCTTTGTTTCCTTGTATACTTCAAAGAATTTTTTTAAAAACAGGAGAGAAAAACAAGTCAATGGCATTATATGAATAATATGATGCAGTTACTATTTTTCTAAGAAATTTTACATAAATTAAAACTCTGGTCCGTCACATATTAACTCAATAAATACTACAGAGAAAAATTAACATCTCTGAAATATGGGAATAAAAATTATTACTCTGCCTTTTTTTGGTACGTGCCATTATCATTTAACCTACATATACACTGAGGATGTGTTCTAGGAAAATGTACTTACCCTGACGTCAGTAGCATCTCCATGCCTGATAATACTGGCCCAAGTGGTTGGCTCACTGTTGCTTTCAAAATAATGAAAGACCTTCAACACTCGCTCCATGGCCCCAGGGGAACGTTCCACACCGGTACCCAGGTGAGTCTTGGTACTTGAATTCGGTGTGTGATTCAAGTTTGGGTCAAGGTAAGCAGCTGCCATTATTTTGCTAGATGCTAGGTATCTGTCATATTCTGTAAAAGGAAAAAAAAATTTTCAGTGTACAATATTTGAAATCTACTGATTAAAATGTGTTTTGCTGATACTGACATAACAACACTGCTCTTTATTCTCTCCCTATTTTGTTACATGCAGAAGTTGAGCCTGAAGAGAACTGGGACCTAATCTACCAAGATAATCACTGTATTCCATCCCCCACCCCCTGCCAACCCCAGACCCAGAGCAGTACCTGATTCACAGTAGAATAATAAATATCGGTTAAACAAACTATTAAAAGGCCAGGAACCCTATCTCAGCTCCATCAAAAGTCACTGTGTTGGGGCTTCCCTGGTGGCGCAGTGGTTGAGAGTCTGCCTGCCGATGCAGGGGACGCAGGTTCGTGCCCCAGTCCGGGAAGATCCCACATGCCACGGAGCGGCTAGGCCCGTGGGCCATGGCCGCTGGGCCTGCGCGTCCAGAGCCTGTGCTCCGCAATGGGAGAGGCCACAACAGTGAGAGGCCCGCGTACCGCGCAAAAAAAAAAAAAAAAAAAAATCAGTGTTATCTGTAAACAACATAACTTAACACCACCCTCCTTTTAAATCACAGCCTTTAAATTTGTGAGAAAATCTCACTGGAGAGCCAAATATGTTAATTTTGCTGCCTACTTTTGAAAACTTTTATGTGAAATACAAGTTCTTTCTTCATACACTGAAAATTCAGTCACAACTGAAAACAAAACAAAACCAAAAAGCACATATGACTAAGTTTTTCAAAGTGTGATAGGGGACTCCCCTGGTGGCTCTGTGGTTAAGAATCTACCTGCCAATACAGGGGACACAGGTTCGAGCCTTCGTCCAGGAAAATCCCACATGCCGCGGAGCAACTAGGTCCATGCGCCGCAACTACTGAGCCTGCGCTCTAGAGCCCACAAGCCACAACTACTGAGCCTGCGAGCCACAACTACTGAAGCCCGCGCGCCTAGAGCCCGTGCTCCACAACAAGAGAAGCCACCGCAAGGAGAAGCCCGTGCACTGCAATAAAGAGTAGCCCCGCTTGCCGCAATCAGAGAAAGCCCACGTGCAGCAACAAAGACCCAACACAGCCAAAAATAAATAGACGAATAAATTTATTTAAAATAAATAAATAAAGTGTGATAGGAGGATGTCCATTTGAATGTGAGGGAATAGCTTGGGCAAGACCACAACTCCCACTGAGAAAACTCAGAGAAGCCGGATTAGAAAACAACCCAGATGTGTGGAGCCCAAGACAGCAGGAGGCAACAGAGATGGAGAAGGAATAGGTCCTCAACAGCCGCCTTTCCTTAAAGGGTGTTTGCCAATTCTGGGCATTCAAGACCCTGAAGAGCTAAGGAAAAGGCACTAACACACACACACACACACACACACACACACACACACACACACACACACGGTGCTATTTGTCCTTTGACGACAGCCACCAGTCCTGAAACCAAGCCCAGTGGGCACCTCCGAAAGCAGAGGGAAGTTGAAGACACACAGAGGGGACAAGGGGCAGAGCTGATTATATACACCCTCCTACCTTTCGGCAGCATACAGATGATCTGAACAGCATGATGAATAAACGATCTAACTGACATATAACATACTACACCCAACAGCAACTCATCTTTGCAGGTGAAATAGTTACTAAAATTGACCGCGTGCTAGGTGAAAGCACAAGATCCAATAAATATCAAAGGACTAAAATTCCTGAGAGTATATATGCTCTGTGTTGTGTCTAGCATTAAGGTGGACACCAACAAAAAGGTAACTAGCGGGGCTTCCCTGGTGGCGCAGTGGTTGAGAGTCCACCTGCCGACGCAGGGGACACGGGTTCGTGTCCCAGTCCGGGAAGATCCCACATGCCACAGAGCGGCTGGGCCCGTGAGCCATGGCCGCTGAGCCTGCGCGTCTGGAGCCTGTGCTCCGCAACAGGAGAGGCCACAACAGTGAGAGGCCCGCGTACCGCAGAAAAAAAAAAACAAAAAAAGGTAACTAGCAAATTCCCAACTGTCTGGAAATTAAGCAATGTATTTCAAGTAACTTATTAGCCAAACAAGGAACTCAAACCCTCAAAGGGTTTCTAGGGTGCTGAAAATACTCCGTATGTCACTATAATGATGGATATGAGTCCTTATACGTTTGTCCAAACCCACAGAATGTACAACGCCAAGAGTGAACCGCCATGGGAATGACGGACTTTGGGTGATCACGATGTGTCATTACAGGCTCATCAACTGTAACACATGTTCCGCTCTGGTGGGGATGCTGACAATGGGGAGGCTGTGCATGTACCAGAGGAGGCACGTGGGAAACCTCTGTACCTTCCCCTAAATTTTGCTCTGAACTTAGAACTGCTTTAGGAAAAATAAAGTCTTAATTTTAAAAAAGCAATCAATGTAATTCACCATATTTTCAGAAAGGAGAACCAGAGTTATCTTAATATATGCAGAAAAAGCAACTGATAAAGTTTACCAAACACTCACTCATAATAAAAACTCTTAGCAAGACAGAAATAGGAAAATACTTCCTTAATCTAATGAAAGTGTCTACATTAAACTTAAATTAATACTGCTGGAAAAGAGTCCCTCCCCCCCCGTCCCGCCCCCCAAGACTGGGCTAAGTCAAGAATGCCCAGCATCACCATCCCTAACTTGACAGTGTTCCAGAAGTCTTAGCCAGGTTCCACAGGCAAAAAAGGGAGGTAAAAACACAGGGTATGAAGGAAAGAATAAAACCATCGTTACTACACGACTATGTATAAAGAAAATTTGTAAGAATCTATAGATAAACTAATGGAATTAATAAATGAATTTAGCAAGGTTGCTGGATCATAACAAAATCAGCTGTACTTCTGATATCTTAGTTATCTCTTTCGCTCTTCAAATGAGATGATAAGGATGAATAAATATATTATCAATTGCTTCCTGAAAAGAAACACCACTCCTCCGGAGTGGTCGGAAGAAATGATATACTAGTGATGAAGTGACGGAAAATCACTACAGTTGACCCTTTAACAACACCCGTTTGAACTGCCCAGGTCCACTTATGTGCACATATTTTTTCAACAGTAAATAAACACTACAGTACCACACAATCCCTGGCTGGCTGAATCCCCAGCAGCGGAACCGCAGATACAGGGGAACCGTTACACAGGGGGCTGACCACAAGCTATACGCAGATTTTCGACTGCGCGGAGGGCTGGCACCCTGGGGCCCACGCTGCTCAAGAGTCAGCAGAACACATAATAGTGAGCGTGTCAAGGGAGGAGCTAAACCAGAAACAACACACAATCTGGATATACCTCTGTGGCTAAGCATCAATGGCAAAATCCTTCATAAACCTTCAAAAAGTAGGCCTAAACATTCTTTAAAAGATAAACCATTGCTGTAATGTCACCAGAGCGAAGCAGTTTTCCTAAAACAGAATGTGTCGAAATCCGATCTGTGCTATAAATTCTCAAACTGGCAACATCTCCACCAGCGAGCCTTCCTTGACCCTTCTGGACAGTTCCGTGTGTGTCAGTTAACCACCACCCACTCCCCTGGTGGTGGCGTTCCAAGTCTGTCTTTATGATGGGCTTGCAGATTCTGAGAGCCTGGCATCTGGGTCACAAAACCGTGGATTAGTCAGTTTGTGGGATGGTGTCCACTACGGAATGAAAAGTCCCAAGCGTTGCTCTCTGCTACACTGACTATTCTGTTTCCAAACAATTAACAGAATTCTCTGTTGTTCGTGTGGTTCTCTATTTGTTTTTGACCCATGGCTAAAGCTGTACCATTAGGGCTGCCAACTCTCTGTGTCTCTAAGTGACAAAAGCCCTTCCCCCTCCTTTACCAGAGAGGTAGGCTTTTATAGATTTTGTAATTGTAGCCCTCTGTAATCTGTGGCCAGTTGTATTTTTTAGAACTTTTCAAGATTAACAAGTCATAGGCATCGGCTACTTATGCATACTACAGAATATCTTTTTCAAAAAACTATCAAAGACATGGAAATGAAAAGATTTTTAAAGTTGGCTTATTTACGTGGTTTAGACCCCTACTCTCCCAGCTATCTGTGGTAAAGGACCACAGACCTGTCACAGACCAACACTTTTGTAAAATACAATAAAGAGGAATTTCCAGAAAAATGAAATTTCAAAATAAAAGCATACAAAAGCCAAGCACGAAACTTCTATCATCAGAGTCAGTGAACATAAATTACTGTCAAGTTGCTATAGAGGTTTCTAGATGCTTACACCATATTCTACCCTTACTTTGTCCTACACTGTTAACGGTTCCAGCACCAACTCCAGTCTGCTGGCCACAGTTGGCCGAGTCCAGGCTCAGGCACCAGGCTGCCTGGTACAGCAAGAGGCCAGTGCACTGGAATGGGAAATGGGAAAGCAGATGGCCTGTCAGTGGTGGCCGCTGACCTTCCAGCTTCAGGTCTCCCTTTCATTCACATACTAACTTCAGTGCCTAACTTCTTTTCTTGGGACAAGTAGGGCAGTCCCAAGGCAGGTGTGAGGAAACAGGTACTGACAACCTTGGCACTGAGCCCAAGGCTCAGCCCACAATCCGATATAAATGTTCCATAAAACAGCACATACAGAAGAGGGAGAAAAGTACAAGGATCACAACAATCATCTTACTCCAGAGCTGCCTAGTTTATATTCACTGTACATACTAAGATCCCACCAGGACAGTAACCTCATTACGCTTGAAATAAGCCGGCCCTTTAATAAAACTTGAGATGCTTGCCAGAATATGAGAGTAGAAACAAAGAATGCAAATTGATACAGCTGCAGTTTTTAAAAAATTAAGACATCAACAGGTTTGAAGAGTTTCTAAGAATCTGATAATGACCCTAAAGGAAATCCTTAAACAAACTAGACTAGTGTGAAAGTTTTCTTCTCCTTAATTTTGTTCTTTTACACAAGATTTGGGTTTATTTTCTCATAAAATATCTAACCTGAATATCCTAAATGTCCTATAGTGATTTTACTAGACAGAGAAGCCAACATTAAATTACTTAAATGTTTAATATTATAATAGCAATGTGTGGCTGTTTATATTTTCCAAACTCCCCCTCTCCCAATTCTCTTCTTCCAGTGTGACTTTGATACTCCTTTCAAGAGGCGGAGTCTACCTTCCTTCCCCTTGAATCCGGGTGGGCTTCAGACTAGGCTAAGATACATCCTAAGCTAAGTCCTAAAAGGCAACACCAAAAAAAGAAAGAAAGGAACCTAGGTTCCCATGGCTCTCTTGGGATGCTCACTCACAAACCTGACCACCATGCTGTACAGAAGTTCAAGCAACCCAAGAAGATCTGAGCTCCAAGAACCGCAGCCTGAGCTAAGCTTCCAGCTGACGGGCAGCGTCAACTTCCGAGCCCTGGGGCAGAGCCACCTGAGTAGACCCACTGGCTTCCAGTCGTGCTGCCTCGGCCAACACCGCACAGAAAGAGATGAGCTGTCCCTGTCGAGCCATGCCCAGACTGCACATCTGAGCACTACGAATAACTCGTGTCATCTGAAGCCACTAAGTGTTGGGATGACTTGTTTTCATCAATAGACAACTGACAGAGCATATATTCAACTAACATGAGCAGAGGTGGTTCTCGCTTTGAGTGGGAGTGTGGGACATCAAATGACTACCAAAAGCCATCTGAACAGTGTTTGCCTTCTTCTTCTCATTGTTAAACTAAAGATACAGAGTGAGCATCTTTTCAATGCCTTGACAAAATGTCACATTCCTTCCTAAGTTTGGGTCACCTTCCTTTTACATTTTATCCTCTGTATTTTCAGTGTCATGAAATACCTCTGAAAGTTCCTCTAATGCGAACTTTTTTGCCATGTCACTTCTTCAGTGACATCTTTTTTTTGTCACAACTATTTTCTTCATTTATGTCAAGGAGACCACCTTTACTAAGTTCTTTTGGCTGCACGTCTAGCATGTCTGGCTCAACAGCAAAGTCAACATTCCTAGAGTCGGCTACTTTTTCTGTAACTCCGCTTATGTTCAATTAGAATCTTGCAAAGTTATTTCCACAGTGTAGTAAAAGTTTCTGCCATACTGCACACCTATCACTCTGTTACTTCCTGCCAGGATGCCTGAATTTTTTCATTTGCTCTATCTCCAACTGTAGCATTAACAGCCTGTCCAAAGTCTGTCTATAGGCTTTAAAAGTTGAAATCACTCCTTGGTCCACTGGCTGAATGATGAGATCACAGTTGCTGGTTCACACCACAGCTCCATGCACACCTACCTCTCGGCTCATTTTGTTACACAGTTACCATGTTACTGTCAATATTTTCAAATCTTCACTTACACCCAGTTTTACTTCCAGTGTTTTTCACTTTTTGTTTCATTTCTATACTTCATCCTCCTTGGCCAATTTCCTCCTTTGATTAGCTATTTTTGTAAAATGTCACATGGATTTATCACTGGCAAACAAAGAGACTACACACTCTGCTGTCTGTGTATAAACTGAACAACAGATGTGCACTGACCAGTCACCAACAGACTTTGAGAGAAGTGACATGACTGGTCACGGATTATAATTCACACCTGTTATTTATGTAGTCATTTGTAAAATGGGTTTGTACTTTATGCATTTACTCATAGTTCATATACGTGGTAACCGAACTCTGAATCACTGCTGAGGAACTAGTACTTTTAACTGAGATGGAGTTGAAGAGTGATGGTTGCACAAACTGGTGCACACAGTTGCCCACTGAACAATGCGGGGATTGGAGCACCAACCCCCTGCATACTTGAATATGCATGTGTAACTTCTGACTCCCCTAAAACTTAACTGATAATAGCCCACTGTTGACTAGAAGCCTTGCCGATAACATAAACAATTAACACATATTTTGTATGTTACAAGTACATCTACATATATTTTATGCATTTGTGACATACCTTTTTCTTAATTTTTTCAATATTTCTAGGCTACAGAATTCATTTGTGAATTTTTTCAAATTGTCACAAATCTCCAAAAACTTTTTCCAATATATTTACTGAAAAATTTCGCGTGTAAGTGGACCTGCGTAGTTCAAATCAGTGTTGTTCAAGGTCAACTGTAAACTTAAAACCACTGAATGGTATACTCCAAAATGGTAAATTTCCTCAATTTTTAAAATTGATTTTTTTAAAGTACATTTTTCCATGGCTCCAAATTTTTAAAAACCAACAATGCTAACTGTTGGCAATGACGTAGAACAACCTAGAGCTTTGATACAACTGCTGGCGGGGGTGTGATGTGATACAGGCATTCTGGGAAACTGTTTCTACTACAGGTGAAAAGATATATACAGTATTACCAGCCATTCTACTCTTAAGTATATGCTGAAGAGAAACACACGCACATCTTCACCAAAAGACACATGCAATATTCATGGCAGCATTATTCATAATAGTTCAAAACCGGGAAAACCCACATAGCCATCAATAAAATAAACTGTGGTGTATTCTTAAATGGAAAGCCATATAGCAATGAAAAACGATGAGCAAGTACTACATGCAACAACGCGAATGAATCTCACAGATGTTATGATAGGCAAAACAACACACAAAATTCAAAAACAAGCAAAACCGAGTCATGGTGATAGAAACCAACTCTGGTTTCTTTTTCAGGGATACTGACTACAAGGGGCCAGGAGGGAGGCTGCTGGGAGCTGGTAACATTCTAAACACCGGTATGGAAGGTGGCAGTAAAAACTGCAGCAGGCTACGTATGATTTGTGCACTTTACAGTATGGATGCTATACTTCAGTTATACATCTTTAAGACTCTTATCCAACAACTGATCAACCAAAAGCAACACGCAATGCCAGAGCGCACTGGCTAAAATTAATTGCCTGAGCCAGTTACCAATCCAGCAAAGAAGCAATTCACACAGGCACATTTTATAAATGCCAACTGTTCTTGATTTTTGCATTTCTGCCTCTGCCGCTCTTTTAATTGTACATGCACGTGCTATTCTGCAAAACAAGTAAAATGTGTGATGCCTGCAAATATGAAATTACTATTAATTTATCATCTTCTATGAAAGGAGCTCTTAACTGCATTTATGATATATGGACATACACATGCACGTGTATGCATACTGTTGACAGATGTCTTTAAGAATCTATTGAAAAACATGGACATGTCCTCCAGAAAATGCAAAGACACAAGCACAAATGTTTGTACATGATTGCAAGTTCATCTTCCCCTAAAACTCATACAGAGACCCCAGCTTTAAGATCAAAAGTCCAGCCGCTACCAACATTCATTACAAATAATCTAAATTGTCACTTACTTAGTGGCTCTAATGCAAAGCACAAACATACGTTATCTCATTTCATTTCATTTTCACCACGACTGTTAGAGGTGGGTGGTACTAGCTCCGTTAGGCAGGTATAAAAATCTAAGATGAAAGACACTCTATATTCCAGGTTGGATTGTGACTGAGTGAGACTGAAGCTCTGAAAAACTCTTTCAGTCCAGGTACACTGTATACCTAAACACCAAGGAGCCCATCAAGTTCAGCCTAACGACATTCTCTGCCCCTAAAATCCTAAAGCTCAGTGAAGCAGTCCATTTTCTCAGCATGAGTGCACACACACAACTGTTCACTGCTGCAGTCCCAACGACACTAGCAAGCTCTAAATGTAGACAATGAATAAAAGAATGAAAGGAAGGACGCCGTCTAAAGCAGATTCCACTCCTGCACACGCAATCTCAGGGAGAAAGCTTGTGGATCTACATCTTGTCACGGATACTTCTGCAACTTCTCTGGGGCTGACTGGCCATGGGTGGAGTCCATAATAGGAGGAAGGCAATTTCCCTATCTTTCCTGCTGTCATTCAATAAGCAGCTACTATGATGAAAAAGAACAGATGGCAGTGTGGCTGGATGGAATGCGTGCCTGGGTGAACCTGGGCCACATGACACAACCCCCCACAGGTCTCCTGGGAAGGGCAACACTAAGGACTATCTCCCTGGAGCCAGGCTGACTCCTCATTACTACTGAACACCTTAATCATGATAGACTTTCACAAACACTTCTTTGTTACTAAATGTATCAATAAATCCCCCAGATGAAAGAAACATGGTTAAAGTATTTTTCCGTAATATTATTTTATAATTAAATATTTAAAGATGTAAATTGAAACAGAATTTATCAAAGCAGATGTTCAAAATCAATGTAGAAAACCTACTTTAAATAATTTCTTCAGCACTTCAGTGCTTATAAGTTTATATCTAAATGTACCTCATATAGCATCAAAAAGATGTGCTTATTTAGGAAAAGACTAACTCAAGAGGAGTCCTTCAAACAGCAGGAAAACCGTGACACTCTGATGGTTCCACTCACTCATCCGATTCATCTCATCCACACAGCAACCCTACACGGTAAGTCGCCTCATTTACACGAGTGGACACCGAGGTGCTGAGAGGTTAGGCGACTGCCCAGACCACACAGCTGCATGGCTACGAGTTCACCTCCACACCAGATACTTGCCAGTCCAAGAATGAGCCACAGGCCCGCAGCACAGCACCATGGGGAGTGTGCAAGCCACCCCAGCACAAACCTACCCAACCCCAGCCAAGATCACCACGTGAACCCTATGCAAGTTTAGTCTGGTAGGTTACCCGCATCAAAACTACCAAGCTATATTATAATTTTCTTTAGTATATCATTTACTTTCCACCAATCAATTCAACCTCTTCCAACCCCCCAATGTATTAGAGAAGAGTACATATAAGGCATTCTCCCAGCAATCAGGACACGTTGATAACAGGACCTCATGAGAAAAGCCACCACAGACAAGTGCACTAAGAACTCAACGCTGGGGACTTCCCTGGTGGCGCAGTGGTTAAGAATCCGCCGGCCAATGCTGGGGACACGGGTTCAGGCCCTGGCCTGGGAAGATCCCACATGCTGCGGAGCAGCTAAGCCCATGCGCCACGACTACTGAGCCCACGTGAGCCCGCATGCCACAACAACTGAAGCCTGTGTGCCTAGAGCCCGTGCTCCGCAACAAGCCACGTCACCATGACGAGAAGCCTGCGCACCACAGCGAAGAGTAGCCCCTGCTCGCCACAACTAGAGAAAGCCCGCGCGCAGAAACGAAGACCCAATGCAGCCAAAAATTAATTAATTAATTGGAAAAAGAAAAAAAAACCAGTGCTGGGGGTGGCAGGGGCATGGTGAGGAAAGAAAGGGTCCAGCTCAGACTCGCGACATGGTCAGGGCTCCGATATAAGGTGAGTTACAAGCTGGGATCCTGAGAATGGGTATCAAAACTTAGACCCAACAAAAGATATGGTCGCTGCTGTAGGTGAGAGTGCTCCAGGGAGTCAGTGCAAAGCCGACGTGCCTTTAATTCCATCCACAGGGAAGCAGGCCAAGGCCCAGCTGCAGAGGCAGGTTCAGAGCCTGCCTGGCGTTAGATATGCACCTGGGCAGTAATTCAGCCCATCCAGACCAATCAGAAGGTTTCTGTTATAATTCAGACAGGATAAATGGCCTGAGGAGAAAAAAGATTTGAAAGCTATAAAAAAATCCAAGAGGACAGGACTGATCAACTCGCGGCAGCCATTTTTCTGGCTTGGGCAGCTAAGTGGGAAAGTGATACCATTCCACTGAGATAAGGAACACAGGAGGGGCAGATGCTGTTTGCTGGTGGAAGGGGGATGGGCAGGAAGTAAAAGGATCAATTCAGTTTGGTATTTGTTACTGGAACAACTCAGGTCTAAATGCCTGAACTCAAGCCAGATGAAGGAGGCACTCCAGTTACAGGGAGGGGAAGCAGGGAGCCCTGACTTCTGTATGTTTACTTTGGAAAGGGGAATAAGCCTCGGGCCACCACAGTTGCTCTCAGGCTGGGGATGGGAGGGGGCGGGGCATGACACACATGACTGACATTTTGATTTGGGTTCTTTGAAGCCTTTTAAAATACATATATAATTTCTCAGCTACAAATGAATCTTTGTACTCCTAAGGAGGAGAAGTAAATTTACCTTTGGGAAAATACTGCCACTCTTTGGGGGTGGGCACTGTGCAAAATGAAAACAGCATAATGGCAAGGACTCTCAATGTGGCGTTAACTGCTATGCATCAAAAAGAGTGATTTTCCTAATATGCAGAGATTGATTTGGGCTGTCTGATTTGGAACTAATTATCGTAAAGGCCGCTCATGACACAGGAAGGTATGAATTAGACCGGGGGCTCGCAGGGGTTTATTTAAGTAATTATTCATGCGGCATTTACCATGCCAGGACTATTCTAAGCACTTGAACGTGAAATCATTTAATCCCCATAACAACCTTATTTTCCCTGCTTTCCGGATGTGGGAAGAAAGAAGCCCAAGGCCCAAAGCCACAGGCCAAGTGCATGGGCCTCAGCAGGCAGGGGAGCTGCAGGGGCCACACCCTTGCTCAGCAAGCCCTGCTACCCCCCACTCCGGTTGGCTGTCTCTAGCTGGGGCGGGGGCGGGGGCGGGGGCGGGGGGGGGGGGGGGTCGCTGCATGGCAACACGCACCAAGTGCCCATTCTCCATCCTTGCAGTTGCCACCGTGTTGTCCTGGCCTCAGCTGTGAGCCAGCTGCAAGGTGTTATTACTACTGCCCACTCTTTCACAGCCAGCCAGCCTCATCCATTTGTTCATGCCTGTCCCTGTAGGCCACACCTCCCTTAGAGTAATTAATTCTAAAGGCATTTATTGAGCCAACTAGTAACTAGTATGGATTAAAAAAAGATATAATCCTAACCTGAAGAGCGTTCAGCCTAGTTAGGAGAGAGCTACACACACGCACATACACATAAACTCACATGTGTGGTTATTTAATTACAACTGTAACAAGTACTATTTAAAAATTACAATTACAGTAAGAGCAGTAAAGAAAAAGCCCCAAGTCATCGGCGGTGGCGGGGTGAGGGGGGAGCCCGAGAGGCGGCTCCAGGGGCGGGCTTCAACATTTGAGAAGCTTCAATCCAGAAACCCTTCTCCTTTGGTTCAGAAAATGTTCTTGCATCATTTCTTTGATGATTTTATCCTTTTTCTCTTTCTGCAACGTTTACTATTTGGATACTGAACCTTCTGAATTCATCACCCTACTTTCTTTCTTTTCTCCCCCATTTGTCTTTCCTTTCCATGTTCTGAGAGAGACCATCCACATTACTTCCCAATGCTGCTGCTGAGTTTGTTTCTGCTTTCTTACTTTTAATTTTCTTGTTCTTGAATGTACTTTTTAAAAGAATTGTTTGTCTTTCACGCAGGTGACATCTCCTCTTAGCACTCTGGAAACCTGACACTGGAACTTCTATTGTGTTCTTTCAGCTTCCTTCTCTTGCTGTTTCATCTCTGTAGACTGTTTTCTGCTTGTTTCTCTGTTCTGGTCTCCCATTGAAAGCAGAGGCTGTCTTTAAATACCTGGCTGTCTGTCAGGGACCCTGTGCTGAGCAGGGAAGCAGCCACTCGGCCAGAGATGCCCGAAGGTCAGGACCTGCCTTTCCCCTTGGACCAGCGCCTCGGCCAGAGATGCCCGAAGGTCAGGACCTGCCTTTCCCCTTGGACCAGCGCCTCCAGAAGAGAACGCCTCCACCTCCCGACAGGATTCCGGGAAGCCAGGAGAAAGAAAGCATGGCTAATTGCACTTAATCCCCAGTTCTGAGTGCAAGAGTATGTTCAACATACTACGTTTCACCAGAAATTTTCCACAGTAAAGTTTTTAAAACAATATATGCAGAAGCCAGCCCACACAGGGGAGAATAAATTATGACAAGAACACTGCAGCAGCAATGGCTGTGGAGACCTGCCCTGGTCAGGCACAGCCCTCAGAAGCGAGACTGAATTCTCTCTCCCTTAAACTGCTCACCTACTTTCTATGGGCAAGACCCTGGAGGTTACAAACAGCTCAAACCTCACCTAAATCACACAAATAACCCTTTACAAGAAGAAGCCCAGTATGATCTCAGGGCTGTAACTGAAGACAAGTGGAAATCCAACAGAAGAAGCTGGTCTCAGGGAAGAGCTCAGGCAGGACCTCTGGGCAAGAACCTGATGAAGGAGTAGCACACGTCGTCTGGTAACAACACAGCCAGAAAGATACTGCAGGGGCCGGTGCCCACTCACAGCTCTGGGGCTCTCAGTCGCGCCACGCTCTGTGAAGTGGGAGTCACAGCACCTCCCCTACGGGGGGAGAGGATAAGCATACAATGCTCAGCAAGACATACGAACCCAAGTCAGCATGCAGCAGGCGACAGCTGCTACAGAAGGAGAGCTCTGAGCTGGATTGTTCTCCAGGTGGAAACCCTGCAAGACCCTCCCGTTTAACTCATACTTCAAAAGTCCCATCTCTGTCCCCAGTCAGCATCGTCCCTGCTCCTAGTGGGCACACTGCTGCACGACTGCACACAGCTTCATGAATCCTTGTCCAAAAAGGAAACAACAGATTCCCATTCTTACCGGGATAATAACTGGTATATTTGAAATGTATTGTTAAATCCAATAACCAAATTAAGCACAGTGTTCCTTTAGATTTTCCCCCTAAACCTTGTCCTATAAACAACTATGCATTTTTTACACTGAAAACATGCCACCGGTATACCATTCCATCGTGAATCTACACAAAGCTGAAAGAAGAACAGTTCAGGACTATTATCTTCTCAATGAAATTGTCAACTTTACAAAGCAGTAAGATTTTCACAGTAAAAAAACATTAATATTAAGGTATGATATTCTGGCAGAATTTTGTTTCTCTTAAAAAAAAAAAGTTAACAAAACAGACCTCGGGGGAGATCAACAGGCTGGCCTCACCCTGGTTAACAGATCCTGTGTTTGTCCTTGGTTTTCTCAGTAAGACAGACTGTACACATCTTTCAGTAGAGGATTTTTCTGGCTGTGCTGTATATCATACAAACGGATGCATAAGAGAACACTTTCTAACTTGTTTTATGAGAACTCTGATATGAAAAACTAACAAAAAGATTACAAGAAAAAAAAATTACAGACCGATGTCCCTCATGAAAATAGACACAAATACCCTAAACAGAATCCTACATCTTCAATCTCGTGATGTATAAATAGGGTAACGGATAACCCATCACCATCAGGTGGGATTCATCTTAGGAATGCAAAGTTGGTTTAACAATCAAAATGTAATTCATATTATCACATCAACAGATACAGAAAAAGAGCCTGACAAAATTCAACACTCTCTAATGACTTAAAAAAAAAAAACCTCTCAGAAAACCAGGAATTGGAAGTTTTTTGATTTGATAAAGGATATCTTAAAAACAAAAAAAACAAAACTGAGCTAAATCCTATTTAACACTGAGTACTTTCTTCTTAGGGTCGGAACAAGACAAGGACATCCCTTCTTGCCATCTACTCAACCCTGGGATGAAGGTCCAAGTGGAGGCAGGCAAAAAGGTAGGACAAAGAAACAAAAGACATCAAGATTGTAGAGAGGGCTTCCCCGGTGGCACAGTGGCTGAGAGTCCGCCTGCCGATGCAGGGGACATGGGTTCGTGCCCCGGTCCAGGACGATCCCACATGCCGCGGAGCGGCTGGGCCCGTGAGCCATGGCCGCTGAGCCTGCGCGTCCGGAGCCTGTGCTCCGCAACGGGAGAGGCCACAACAGTGAGAGGCCCGCGTACCGCAAAAACAAAAAAAAAGATTGTAGAGAAAAATAGTTTTTATTTACAGATTACATGATTATAGTTTTTTAGGACTGTCTACTTGTGCAAATAAACCACCAGAACTAATAAGTGAATTTATAGTAAGGCCACAAGATAAGCTAACAAGATAATCTATTTCTGCATACTAGGCCAACAATTGGAAAATTAAACTTCAAAACCAAATCGCATCAAAAAAAGTCCAGACCACCACACTAAGATCTACTATACACTAGTGTATGATACCGCATAGATACACCAGAAATCTCAATACTGTTCACAGGGCATTCTCCCAAATTGATCTACAGCTTCAACACAGCCCCATCAAAACAGAATAGAAAAAAAAAAAAAAATTAACTTCAAAAACTGCTGTAACTGGTAAAACTTCCTATCCGTAAGTCTGCAAATTCAACTGAACACTGTGATAACAGGCAAAAAACAAAAGAATTCACTGACATCTGAGAATAAGAACACAAAAAAATGAACCAAAGCTACATGAACCACAGAATAAACCAAAGTCTGTCTTTTTACTCAAAGAAAAAATTTACTGCCATTGGTTTCTTTTCAACAAATTCCTACAAAATACTTAAAATATGACTCAATTTATACAACCTTTCAGGAAGAAAGGAATAAAAACACAAATGTATATAAGTTAAAGAAGTTAAAGACGATAATACCTATACACCTAATCATAAACCTAAATTATGTGAGCTAAATGTCAATAATATTACATAAATTTACACAAATATTACTTAAATGCAAAACAAAAATATTCAGTGATAATTTTTTTTTAATATTTATTTATTTAGGCTGCACCAGGTCTTAGTTGCAGCATGTGGACTCTTAGTTGCAGCATGCATGCGGGATCTAGTTCCCTGACCAGGGATTGAAACCGGGCCCCCTGCATTGGGAGCGTGGAGTCTTACCCACTGGACCACCAAGGAAGTCCCTAATTATTTTAACATTAGCTCTTTCTCTTTAACTGAAAACTGACCAAGTTATGAAATACAGAAAACTGTTGAATTTACAATAAATTCCTTACAGTTTAAACAATTACAGGCGAATCTGAAATTAAAGATTTGTGAACACTATTTTTAAAAATCAGTATCACTAACCATTAAAGCACTAGAAAGAACTCAACAGTTTTTTAATTTTCCCAAAAAAGCCTCCATCACCCTTCTCATTGGCTTCCAGAGACTTAGACCTCTATTGCTGCAGGCAGACAAGATGACTCACTCCATTAAGGCGTTCATCTGTTCACGACAGCCGTCTGCCATACACGAGGCACTGGACGCAGCAGTGAGCAAGGGCAGACTGGCTCCTTGCCTCCTAGGTGTGCATTTCACTGTAGGAGAGCAAGCGAGCCCAAGAGGTGAACCACGGACAGTACGTGAGCTGGTGAGGAGAGCAAGACAGAAGGGAAAGCAGAGGAGCGGGGAGGATGGTGGTGGCAGGAGGAGGGTCCCATTTCACCAGGGGGGCCAAGGAGGACACACTCATACAGCTTATTGTCCAAACCAGGAGACCCGGCGGGGGAGTCGTGGGTGGGTGGCAAGTGTCAAGACGGATAAACTGGGGCACTCATTTTCCCTACCTGGCTGACAAGGGCACATCTGAGCAAAAACCCCATGTCCAACTAGAGCTCTAGAACTGTGTGTGGAGAGAACCCTGGGGAGAACTAGCGGCCTCTTCCCCAAATACAATGTGGACGAGTGAAAGAATCAGAGAGAAAGGTATCTGAATCCCCACGCTACCGGCTCTGTGGGTGAGGGAAGGGATGCTAACAAGATTCGAAACAGGAGAGAAAAGGGAGCTCCCGGTGACCCCGCACAGCTAGCTGCTCTCCTTATCTCTGTTCAGGCACTGCCTAACTGCCCTCTCCTTCTCCTCTGCAGTGACAGAGACACCTGTTACTTCCACATTCTCGATTTAGCATAAACTCACGTACTCGATATGCCTGCTGCATGCGAGGGATACAAACACACTGCACTACCATTTACCCACGGTTAACTCACTATGACGTGAGGAAAGGGACCAGCGCCATGAGGAGATAATCAAGGAATCCGAGCTGGAGTGGCTGCGGTCACAGAGGGAACTGTGACAGGACAGGGTGTCCCGGGTGGAAGGAAAAGCATCCACCACCTGAGGAAGAGTTCAAGGAACTGACAGATGATGGTGAGGGACTGAGGCAGACAAGATCTACCTCCCGTGCGGCGATGAGGCTCCCGGGGAGAGGGAAGACGGCGCCCAGTCCGTGCACAGGGGCCTGACTAGGCCTGGCACCCACCTAGGGAGTCCCGGTCTTCGGAGGCAGGGGGAGTCTCAGAAAGAAGAGCCCCACCCCACCCCCTCGAAGAAACAGGGTGGAGGACAAGGCTTCCCTGCTCGCCCTCCCCATCGGCCTCAATGCAACTCAAACTGCAGTCAGTGGGAAAGCCCACATCCTCTGGGACACGCCAACACCTTCGGGTTTCAGCGCCTTCACGTGCAGAACCCCTAGAGCACGGAGCACCCTCCCCACCCTCTCGGCCTGAATCGAAATGGTCCAGACTACCAGTTCAGCCTTCTTTTTCACTCAGCAAACAACTGAGTGCTGACAAGATGTCCGACCAGAGGGATTTACGAAGTAAGAAGGCCTGTAAGAAGTTGACAGCCAGGTAACAGGAGACAAGCAAGTAAGCAGAGCTGAGTGAGTCGCCAGCTATGCCAGTGTGTGCAGCGCCCAGCCCTGTGGGCCGGTGAGAGACAGAGGGCCACGCGCGGAGCAGAGTCCTGAAGGCTTCACGTGTGAACAAGAAGGAAAGTTCCACACAGGAGCAACGAAAGCGTAAGGGACAGGCGGGGCACAACCCAGCAGGGTCCTCTCAGAAAGCTAGGTGCACGGAGTGCTGCGAGGCTGGAGCCTGCAGGAGGTGGGGAGGGGGAGACAGGATGGAAGGGAGGTGGGCAGTGCCCGAGGACACCACTGCTGCATGAGGGCAGGCAGAGGGTGAACGGAAACTCAGCTCAGCGTTCGCTGCGGCTGCTATGTGGAGGCGCCATGACCTGCTGCCTGGGCTGTGCACTCATAAAACTCAGTCAGTCCTCGGGAGAGCACTGGATTTCTTTTACTGTAAATTTACAGGTATCTAGACAGCCACATAAGTATAACTATGAAATGTTTATATGCTTACATAATAATATATTTTTAATCTGTCTCCCCCACGAGTCAATTAGCTCCTCAAGCTGTCAGATCGGATGGCTGTGATCCCACAGGCGTGGCAGAGGGCAGCTATCAGACCCTGGAGCCTGACCCAGACCCATCTGTTGAGAGAACTGAATGTAGCATGTGTGCTGCTACAAGAGGAAACCCAAAGACCAATTCACTCCTTTTGTTGAGCAATTTTTAAGGGTTAGTTAACTCTATACAGAATTTGTTCATTCATTAGGTAATATTTATCTCTGCCAATTACTTGTCAAGCAGGAAAAAACCTGACATAATCCCTGACTTTGTTAAGTTTACCATCTAGCAAAGAAGAGATCAAACAAGCGCAATATACCATGATAAATAACAGTATATGTTGTGCAAGACAGAAGAAAAGGCTCAAGGAGGGAACACCAGAGAGAAACTGGTTTAGCTGAGACCTAAAGGTGCAGGAGTCAGCTGGGCAGAGAAGGGAGACAAGAGGCAACTGCAGGTGCAGAAGGCCTAAGAGGAAAGCCTTTGGGTGTCCCAGGCACTGAAAAGTCAAAATGAGCAAGAGGCCAAGGGCCCAAAGCTGGGGACAGTGGACAGAAGCCAGATCAGGCGAAGCCCTGCAGGCCATGTTAAGGATTCGCAATTCCATCAGATTCTAATGAGAAGCCACTGGGGAGTTTGAAAAAGAATAACATCAGATTTATGTTTTTACAAAATCACTCCAGCAGGTGTGTGAAGGATGAACATGTGAGGAAACAGGAAGACCAACAGGAAGCAACTCCCATAGCCCAGAGGGGGCGAGAAGGTGAGGAATTCAAGACCGATTTTGGAGACAGAATCATCAGGATAAAAAGATGGATCCCTTATACATGGAAGAAGCCGTCAAAGAGGCATCCTGGGTCTGTGGCATGAACAACTGAGTGGATGGGGGTTTGACATGTTTATTAAGACACAGGATTTGGGGAGGAACCGATTTCAGCGGTAACAAGGAAGAGGCTCCTCTCTGGTTGATATCAGATGCTTATGAAAAATACAAATGTAGGTATCAAAAGGCAGCTGACCCCTGGAGTCTGACACACAGAAGAGAAGATGGGCTGTACACAGAGACGGATGGATGGATGGATGGATGGATGGATGGATGGATGGAGTTTAAAATACTGATACAGAAAAAGCATGACTTCAACCACAGGATCCAGAATCACACAAACGAACTATTAATAGTATATTCAAACTCAATCTACCACTGAAAGACACAGAAAAAAATCAACAACACATTTATTCCTAACAACCAAATCTGACACCTCTCAATCCTTCCCCGTCTTTCAAAAAGATGAAACGAACAATGCACACACTGATATAATCAAAGAACTTTCCAAGCAGGGCTTTCTGCACTTAGTAGCCTTGTAGCCAATTAACAGCACGGTAAACATTTGCACTTACTTCAATATCCTGAATTAAAACTGTCTTTAAGCCTAGGAAATTATGATATAGTTGAACACAATTTATAACACAGTGCTCTTAAATATGTTAAAATACAACCTCCAGCAGGTGGAATCTAAGGTGGGTTCTTTCAACTAAGTTCATCAGTACAATAAACTTTATTACAGAAAAGACTCCAGAGTGTTTTAAGGATAAAGTTTTCACTTCAAAGTACACAAATATAGGTCTGTTCTATTATTTTTAGCCTGTTCTAGTAAGTATTTTACATGTCTTCTTAAATTGGGCCATGGCTGTGTTTCGAGGTTAATGTGGCTGATAAAATCAAATGTGAGGTCTAGAATGTCTAACTGCAAACAGAGATTCGGATATATATTCTTTGGATTTGAGCTTTTTACTTTGTCTCTATCTAAAAGGAGTAATTTTATACTTTAAAATAACCAATTCAGCCAATTTCTGCACAGCAACATCTTTGTCTTTATCACACAGCAAAAATTAATCAGGATAAACACCTAAGGGCGAGACAGTAAGCGGAGAAGGCAGAGGGGACCTGTCCTGAGATGGTGCCTGTGTGCTCACCGGGCAGTGGGCTCACAGCCCCAGAAGGGGACAGGGTGCAAACTCCCCATAATTGTCAGAATCTGCTCCTGAAGGATCCATCTGAGGAGATGGCCTGTTCCAGCCCTACACGCAGACTGACTTTGACCTTGACACCATCCCTACCTTCTCCCTCTTCTACACATGGGAGCTCTGCCCTCATGCCCAGGCCCACCTCTATCAAAATGATATTTCAGTTAAAAATGCCTCTACTCATTTGCTCTGCAGTCAGCAAACATAATGGAAAAATAAGTGGCTTCAATCAATTGCTTTGGGCTTCAATCAAAAACACTACAATCTCTCTTCCAAAGTTCATAGTTCTAAAGTCACTTTGAAGTTTTAAAAAACTTAGTAGCTGATTATTTAATATCACATTGCCACTGGATTCATATATCTTGAATCTAGCCTAAACGTTGTGAGTGAAATCAGAGCCTTATTGTTAAGGATAAGCGCTAACAGAGAGGTATCATTTGCTATCACACAATGCAAGTGGCATTATATAAATGAATCCCAGCAAGTCTGGGAAAAGATCAAAATTTTCAACAAGTACAGGACTCTTGGCCACTGAGCACTGACCATGCTCAATTATACTACACAGTTCTGAGGTGAGAACCTGCAATTTAAAAAGTTCCCAAACCCAACATCCTTTAAAACTCAAGAGTTTGAATTAACTGCAAAATCTTTACTCTTAATATCTAATTATGTAATAAAATGACAGTCTTTGTTTAATCATACTAAAGGATTCTAATATCACGTTCTAAAAATGTTTAAAAGCCTAGAAAAGAATTAATAGATAATGACAACAACTCAAATGAAAACCAGTTTAATCTTGTGCTAACACATCGATATCCTGGTGGTACTAACATTTTTAACCTGAACACTAAATTTAATCAGTCTGAAGCTTCACTTGTAAAACTGCAGCTCTTTACGCAGTGCAGATTCCTCCTTTTATAAATCTTTCCTAAGTGAAGTAAGGTGATATTTAAATATATATTTTTTAATAATAAATATTTTTATTAAATTCTTCATTAAGGACTTTATCTCCCAGGTTAAATATTCAATTCACTACTATTTTAAGCAAAACAGCCTACCTGTCTTGGTCTTATTCATACATGAATTATATGGCATTTTTAACTTCTAAACACACTCCCCAAATACCATCCTGAGTGTTACAATGAAATGCTATATTTTATATTTTTATTTTTATATAACTAAAACCCCTAACAACATTACAGAGGAAAATTGTTTATTCACAGCATTGCTGACCCTTAGTGATAAGCCCACCTTACAGTAACAAGGAATTTCCAATTAAATACACAGTCTTTACGGTGAGGAAAGGAAACCAATTTTTGAAATAAGAAAATCTATGTTACTCTTTTTTCCTGCAGTCCTATTTAAGTTTAGTCTCTTTACTCTTTAAAAACTTCTGCCTCACAGAATGGGTAGGACGTCTTGATTAAAACTCAAAACAAAACATGCAACTTCAAGAGACATAAGACAGAGCATAAAAAGAGTTTACTCATTTAAATGCATTTCCATAAAAATAATTTTATTTACTTTTTGAAACACTCTCTAATTGGTTTTATGCAATAGTTGCAAACCCATACCATGTAATTTCCCTTTTTCCTTAAATTTAATTGTGACTCTCTTTGAAATAAGTTCTGACAAACTCTTATCCACCTTCTTAGCGCAAAAGCATGAATCTAAATAAAATTTAAACCGAACAGATTTTTAATCTACTTATACCTTTAGCCCAACACACTGGAAATGGACTACAGCCGCTCTTCTCCATACAGACAGCACCAGTGGGTCCCAGGGCCCCTCGGCCCGTCACTTCCAACAACATAAAGTCAGTCCTAGAAAGACCAAGCCAGGAGTCCGCACAAGTCCCGGTTCATCGCTCCTACAGGATTTGCTTCGATCCACAAGCAAGACTAAGCTTCCCCACTGCACTCCTTTTTTCAGAGCTTGAAGCAAAATTTGGGAGGTGTTCCCTCTGTAATGTTTTCCAGCAGCTTGAAGAATGCCTCTCAGTTACAGAATCTTCTCAAGCTTCCGCAACCTGAAACACAGACCTTCCTGGCCAGATTAAGCTACTGAACAGAAAGAAACCAGCAAGTAACGTGACCCCAAGGGTCTGTGTTCCTAGATTCATTCAGGGAAAGAGAGCGAGAAGGAGGGGAGGGAGGACACAGGGTGGAGAAAAAGGCGGCCGGTAGCCAGAACCTTATTAATATGCTAATCTCACCCTTCTGTTCAATTCATCTGGCAGACTTCTGTTTACGAAACTGACAGACGATTCTAGAATTGGGTAAGCTGCAAATCAAGTCTGACCCAGATCATGTCTGTAGGTGCCTGCTCAAACCATTGTTGTTTTTCAAAGTCCTGCTTTTGGCATTTTACCAGCCTAATTCTGACCTACAGTTGAAATAATTACCTTGATGAATTAAGAATAATTCTGAAAATAAAATCCTGATCAACACTAAAAACAAGTCTGTAAAAAACGTCCATAGGAACCCAAATATTTTTGAGGTAAAATATTTTTCCAGATTGATACTTGAAAAGTTTGTAAATTTATAGAAAGTATCTAGAAAGCACATAAAAACAAGAATTTGAGGTTGCCAGATACTTTCAAAATTAGCTTTAGGGAATATTGAGTGATCCAAGATGCATTTCTTTTTTTAGCTTCAAAATATAAGTGAATAATAAACTCATACTGAAGAAGCAGGACAGAAAAATACCCTAATAATCTGTACTAGCAACATTTTTTTAAGATGCAAAGCTACTTACTTTCTCCATTCAAACTGAGAGATAATCAAGGTTGTCTAAAAAATTTAGCTCTTTGAACACATTCCACACTTATTATCTTAGCAGTAAGACAGTAAGTAACTAGGTTCCTGGAGCCTCTGCCTGGGCACAGTTTAGCCCTCCTAATATATCGGTGATTTTGTTAGTAGTAAATCCCGTCAGCTAATAAAAAATCAAGTACTTTACTTAACTGTGAATCCACTAACTTCTGAAAACAAGAGCTGAACAAAGGCTGTGGCCTCAGGGCAGCGCGTTCAGTTTCTAACAGCTCCCCTAGGTGATGCTTGGTCCGCAGGCTCTACCTTCAGTTTCCTAATTGCAGGCAGAGCTCAAGTGACCCCTCATATGCCCCAGTGAAAACACATCATTCACCACAGAGAACTCTGACCTCAGGCAACACTGGTAAGAAAGGGGGCTCCAGAAAACACAGGCAAGCAAGCCAGAAAAAGAACAGAAGAAACAAGCAGACAGACCCAGCAGAATTCATGAAACCAACCACCCCAGCTTCCCCCATTACTGAGGAGAGCCCAGGACAGAAAGGAACATCAGCGGGCAAGTCTGGTACGTGGTTCAGCCCCACGACAACGGCTTGGTGCTTAATCTGAAACCATCAACTAACAGACTGTATAAACGACCCAAGCAAACTGTGAATCTCTCTTGGAACCTGTGACTCTCAAAAATTAAAAACTCAAGGCTACCTTGTCACCAACCATATTCTACACACCAGATACTGATTACATCTCATTTTCACATCTAAGCAAAATCAGTGCCACCACATCTTTTAAAGATGAGTAAAGACAGGGCCATTCAACCGGCAGAGGCACAGTGTCACTGAGCCCAGCCGTATCCGGGAAGCAGGGGTCTTCACGAACAGCCCAGAAGGCCACAGCAGCAGCTGTGAAGAAAAGCAAGCGGGGGTGGGGGTGGGGGGGCGGCTGGAGCTGATGCAGGGCAGTGGAGGCAGGGCAGTGGAGGCAGGGACGAGGAGCAAACTGGGAGCTTTCTAGGATGGAAAAAGTGAGTGGGGGGAGAAGCCCAGTTTCCAAATGAAGTGAACCAGTGGATGGCAGCTTTCTCTCCCATCCACCAAGCTAATTTATATTTTATTTCAATATCCAAATGTCACCTCCTGGTGTGCAAGGTCCTGAAAGCTGGAAAGATACAGAGAAGCATAAACTTCTCCAGGAAACAGGGAACAGTGGCTGCCTGATGAAGCAGAGCCCAGATGGAAGCAGCAGCTACAAGAAAGTTAAGAACCACTGCGGCGACTGAAAAGAAAGAGCAGCCGGTGTGAGAGCAGGAGAGGACGCAGGTGCTCTGCGAACAGCAGAAAAGCACCTGCGGACCAGCACTGTGCCAGGTGCTTTCACACATGAAACAACCGAGTTTAACCCTTAACACAATCCCACCAAAGCACTTCCTTCCCCTTTTCTACAGAAGAGGATCCTGAGGTTCAGAGGTGCCTGATCTGCCTCAGGCCTAAGTTTGGTGATATAACTACTATTTTCTTTCTGCTAAATATTAAAACAACTTACGCTTTTAAATTCCCAATCCAGTGACATCTTGAAAAGAATGGGAACACAAGTGAAAAAAGTAAGCAATCCCTTTACGCTCTGATTCATGACATTCTATATATTAATATAAAAAGCTCTTTGGTATTTAAACAACCTCTTTATAGTATCAGTCTAGCTAAGAGCAACTCTGGTAAGTCCCACTTAACAAGTAAACTCTTAATTAAAATTTACTTTAAATAGAAAGATTACTGTTTGCTCAGGCCCCAAGCCTTGGTCACCTCGACTTCTTTTTCTGTCTCTTAGATCAAAGCATTCCATCAGCAAAACCCACCATCCCTGCCTTCAGACTACACCTGGACCGTGACCTCCCCCCGCCCGCTGCCATCTGGCACCCACAGGCCTCCCCACCGCCCAGCCCCCTGTTTTTTGTCTCGCTGCTCCACAATCAATTCTCAAGCCAGCAGCTGCAACTGACCCTTTCATTCAAAACATCAATCACACCATTTCACTCCTTTGCTAAAACTCACCAAAAGTTCCCCAACTCCCCTGAACAGGTGACCTGCACACCGAGGATGGTCTGTAAATCCCTGTGCCAGGAGACTCCCCTACCATCTACACCCCCATCTCACCACCACCATCCCCGCCCCCGGGCTTTCTCAGCTGCAACCACACTGAGCTCCCTGTTGCCCTTTGCCCACACGAGCCACGCATGACACCTCAGGGCCTTTACACTGCCTGCCTGTCCCTCTAGGCTGGACACTCTTGCCCCAGATATAACCACAAGGCTCACTCCCTTTCCTCCGAGCCTTTGCTCCAATGTCACTTACTCCACGAGGCCTATCCTGACCGCCTCATCTAAAATTGCACAGCCCATACCCTAACCCAGCTTCACCTCCTCACAGCACGACCCCGTCTACAACACCACGTGCCTTATTCTGCACCTTGTCCACTGTCTGGCTGCCCCACTGCAATGCACTCTCCATGGCGGGAAGGACGTCGTCGGTTCTGCATGCCATCTCCAGGGCCTCACTGCTAAAACGGACAGTAAAACGTACAGGCCATATTCCACACATTCTTCTAACCCCTGTAGGTAATGAGGACATGGCAGAGGGAAGTTGTATTTTATTTTAGAGGCCACGACCATAGAGAAAGCATCAGAGATTCTAGGTATCAGGACCCGATACTAAACTCCGTGACAGCGTGGCCTGCCTCAGTCTTGGGCACTGCTTCACCTCCAAGACCCAGCACAGGGGCTTGAAAAATATTTACTGCATGAATACGTGAATTACACATGTTATAAACCTTGCTTTTCTTCCCCCATAAAAAGAAAAAGAAAAATTGATATAAATTCTACAAAAACCATGTGGAATGCCCTTCCTCATCCCACATAAAAAATAAATCACACAACTGTAGTATTCTGATACTCCAATCAGAACTTCCACTGCAGATTTTAGTAGAGCAATAGTGAAACTAATGTGTGAGATTAGAAGGCTAGCAAACAATGCCATAAGCAAGATCAGTGAGCAGAAAAACCCTTCATACACTGTATAATTTTGTCCAATCCGGCTTCCCTGCAGTAACCTGGCCTTAAATAAGAAAGTCACTGGGAAAGAACTATTAAGAAACAAACTGCTTGTAAATGTCACAAAAGCAGCTCACAAAGATACAACTGTGACTTTCACAGTTCTCAGACGGTTATCATGGTTTTACTGGTTTGCCTTAAGTTAGTACCAAAACTTTAGGGTAGTACTTCTTACAAGAGTAAAGCACTGGTAAATGCTTTTATGTCAACCAACAGGAGGAATGTAAAAGAAAACTATAATTCACATTATACACACACAATTCAAAATTTATCTTCATTAATCAAAAGTTAAAGACTGAAATAAAATCAAAACTTTCACAATATGGTGCCTCCACTGGCAACTGACAGTTACAACATACGCTAACTTCCGTAGCTGGGTATCCTGTTCTAAGTTTACTTCCAGCAAGACTCATAGAATTACCATTTCTGTGTCATCGCGTCTCACTGTGTCCACCACAAACACAGAAAAAATTTTTCTGAAAATTTTAGTATCAATAGAAATTATGACTTGGTAAGAACTAAAGAAATTCAAGCTTAACAATGGCTATAATCACCTTCTGAAGACAAACAGACAATAGGTCGCAAAACACAAAATATTCCGAAAGGTGATGGTATTGGTATTACTTGCTTTCCCCTGCCAACTTTCATAACGATTACCATACCTCCCTTCCATTATTCTGGAGGAGCTCTGGGGAAGCTGAGGAAGGCACTGAATTTGCAATTGGAAGACGCAAAGGAGCCCCAGTTCTATCCACGAGACAAAGAAAGAATCATTTCACCATCCTGAACCTCAGTCTGTTCACCTGTAAAACAAGGACAATGACAATACCTATCACCTACTGAACAGTGATGACGTGTCAATCACAAAAGAGCACAGCAACACTAATGATAACGAAAATATAATGATGATGATGCCAAGTTAATGCTTACTACGCACCAAGCCCTGTGCTAAGAACTTTCATCCCACGAGGCAGACTCTGTTACCCCCACTGCACAGATGAAGAAAGTGGAGCACAGAGAGATAACTTGTTCCAGGTCACAGAGCTTCTAAGGTGCAAAGCTGGAAATCAAACTCAGCCAGCCAGGCTCCACAGTCTGTGCTCCTCATCAATTTGCTGAGTGCTTTACACCTATTTTCTCAATTAGTACTTACAACAACCAATGAGGTAGATGATACTATAATCCACATGTGACATGTGAACAAACTGAGGAGCAGAGAGATTAAGTAACATGCCTAACATCAAGCTAGTCGGTCAGCGGCAGAGCTGGGATATGCACGGGCACTCAGACACCAGCCAGACCACACACTTCAACCACCACCTACAGTGATGCTACCTGCAGAGACTGCAAAGCTTTCCAGAGAGAGTCAGGAAGCAGGTCCCACCCAACCTACAGAGGATGACTGAGTCACAGGGAGGACCAAAGGAACAAAAGAGGAAGGGAAGAAACACACCCACGGAAAGAACGCAAGACAGACGGGCCACTCTCTCCCCTACACAGCATCCCATCATAGTCCCTGGTGTCAGCAATCCTGCCAAAAACAAATTCAGGTAAGATGCTGAACATGCAGCTGGTACCTGAGAGATGCACCAAAACCACCAGGAGATAAACATACCACTGGATTAAGCCACACTGAGATATATGAAACAGAAGGAAAATGCCTTCTAAAATGGCAGAAGGGCTTCCCTGGTGGTGCAGTGGTTAAGAATCTGCCTGCCAATGCAGGGGACACGGGTTCCAGCCCTGCTCCAGGAAGATCCCACGGGCCGTGGAGCAACGAAGCCCGTGCACCACAACTGCTGAGCCTGTGCTCTAGAGCCCATGAGCCACAACTACTGAGCCCATGAGCCACAACTACTGAGCCCATGTGCCACATCTACTGAAGCCCGCGCGCTCTAGAGCCTGTGCTCCGCAACAAGAGAAGCCGCGTGCCGTAATGAAGAGTAGCCCCGCTCGCCGCAACTACAGAAAGCCTGCACGCAGCAACGAAGACTCAACACAGCCAAAAATAATAAATAAATTCAAAAAATAAAAAAATTAAGAGGCAGAAAATTCTGAACTTATTATTAATCTAAACAATACTCAGAACTTCCCTGGTGGTGCAGTGGATAAGACTCTGCACTCCCAATCCAGGCAGCCTGGGTTTGATCCTTGGTCAGGGAACTAGATCCCACATGCATACTGCAACTAAAAGTTCACATGCCACAACTAAGGAGTCTGCATGCTGCAACTAAGGAGCCCTGGAGCTGCAACTAAGGAGTCCACCTGCCGCAACTAAGACCCAGTGCAACCAAATTAATTAATTATAAAAAACAATGCTAAACTAGAATATTTCCAGAGACACTAATTCATGGCCATTTCTTGTTTACTTTGCCATATAAAAGAGCAGCGCTAAATTCCAGGTTTAAAAACTGTTGGGAGGTTACTCGCCATTAAGTTTAAGACGGAAAAAAAGGGTCCTGAAATGTGTAAGAAGAATGCTTCCTTAGTTTTTCAAATATAGTGAGTGGTAGAGGTATAGTAACATAGGATGGGACAAGACACCAAAATTTTCAACCTAACTACGTATGTTATAGAGAGGTTTTCTGTTTATATTAACCAAAATGACACAAATATCAAAAGGCAATCGAGTATTTATTTTAATGTTGCAACTGTTCAAATCAACTTTGTAACTTTTACTGTATTGGGCATGCATATACATATCCAACTTACCTCATCATTTCCTCACCATACATTTTTTTTTACCCTATAAATCCAATTTATCCACAGTTTGACCACTCACCTCATTTAGCAAATAGCGACAGTAGGACTGGCTCCCCGAATTAGGTAACTGAAGCGGAGAGAACCTCTGGAGTCCTGCTAGAAATCAGGCCATGTGGTTGCAGGTTGCAAGCAGCTATAGCTGGAAGGGGCGCTGGTACCAGGGAGACCCCTGGTGGTGAATGAGTCTCTTCTGCAACCTACATTCCTCAGCTATAAAGAGGGAGACGTCAAGCATCTACATTTTAAATTATCCCCCGCTGTGGCCTGGAAAAGGAAAGTGTTTCTACAACGTGACTATATACTCCATTTTCAAGAAACACTAGAAACACCCAGTATGGATCCAGTCCTTTCTTCAATCATATTCTGTGTAAGAGGCACAAATAAGATGGCTTCTCTTCCCAAACACAGCTGCGTAGTGGTTGGTTTTCTTTGTCAATCGGCCTCCTCTATGATTTTGCTCTTGTCACACTGGTATCAACAGACATTATTCTAACTTAGCAAAAATTTACAGAGTCACTTTTCCAACTCTACCTAAAAATTTTTATCATTAAAAAATGTTATTGGGGGCCTTCTTGGTGGCGCAGTGGTTAAGAATCCGCCTGCCAATGCAGGGGACACGGGTTCGAGCCCTGGTCCGGGAGGATCCCACATGCCGCGGAGCAGCTAGGCCCGTGTGCCACAACTGCTGAGCCTGCGTTCTAGAGCCTGCCAGCCACAACTACTGAGCCCACATGCCACAACTACTGAAGCCCGCACGCCTAGAGCCAGTGCTCCGCAACAAGAGAAGCCACCGCAGTGAGAAGCCCGCGCACCGCAACAAAGAGTAGCCCCCACTCGCCACAACTAGAGAAAGCCCGTGCGCAGCAACAAAGACCCAGTGCAGCCAAAAATAAATAAAATAAATAAATTTATTAAAAACAAAAACAAACAAAAATGTTATTAGGAACTTCTCTGGTGGTCCAGTGGTAAAGAACCCACCTTCCAATGCAGGGGACAGGGGTTCGATCCCTGGTCAGGGAACTAAGATCCCACATGCCATGGGGCAACTAAGCCTGCACGCCACAAAATACTGAGCCCAAACGCCTCAACTAGAGCCCGCGCACCATTTGCAGCAACATGGATGTGACAAGAGATTATCATAATAAGTGAAGTAAGTCAGAAAGAGAAAGACAAATACCGTATGCTATCACTTATACGTGGAATCTAAAATATGGCACAAATGAACCTATCGATGAAACAAGGCTCATATATAGAGAACAGACTTGAGATTGCCGTCAAGGGGGATGGGGAGAGGGAGAGGATAGACTGGGAGTTTGGGGTTGGCAGACGCAAACTATTACATTTAGAATGGATAAACAAGGGCTTCCCTGGTGGCGCAGTGGTTAGGAATCCGCCTGCCAAAGCAGGGGACACGGGTTCGAGCCCTGGTCCAGGAAGACCTCACACGCCATGGAGCAACTAAGCCTGTGCGCCACAACTACTGAGCCTGCGCTCTAGAGCCCGCGAGCGGCAACTACTAAGTCCACGTGCCACAACTACTGAAGCCCGTGTGCCTAGAGCCCGTGCTCCACAAGAGAAGCCACCACAATGATAAGCCCACGCACCGCAACGAAGAGTAGCCCCCGCTCGCAGCAACTAGAGAAAGCCTGCGCGCAGCAACGAAGACCCCACACAGCCAAAAATAAATAAAATTGGTAAAACCAACACTTAAAAAAAAAAAAAGAATGGTTAAACAACAAGGTTCTAATGTATATATAGCACAGGGAACTCTGTTCAATATCCTGTGATAAACCATAATGGAAAAGAATATTAAAAAAAGAATGTCTCTATGTGTATAACTGAGTCACTGTGCTGGACAGCAGAGATTGGCACAGCATTGTAAATCAACTATACTTCAATTTTTAAAAGTTATTAAAACCAACCTCACGCCTATCAGGATGATTACTATTTTTTTTTTTTTAATATGAAAATAACAAGTGCTGGTGAAGATGTGGAGAAACTGGAACCCTTGCATACCATTGATGGGAAAGTAAAATGGTGCAACTGTTACAGAAAAGAGTATGGAGGTTCCTCAAAAAAATCAAAAATAGAACTACCATATGATCCGGCAATTCCACTTCGGGAATTCCACACCCAAAAGAACTGAAAGCAGGGTCTTGAAGAGATCTGCACACCTATGTTCACAGCAATTATTCACAATAGTGGAATGGTTGAAAGGATAAATAAAATGTGGTGTATATTATAGTGGAATACTATTCAGCCTTTGAAAGGAAGGAAAGCCTGTCACATGTGAAATAAGCACAAACACTGTAGGATTCCACTTACTTGAGGCATCTCAAGTAGTAAAGCTCGCAGGAACAGAAAGTAGAATGGTGGCTACCAGGAGCTGGGGAAAAGGGAAAAGGGGTACAAAGCTTCTGATTTGCAAGATAAGCCCTAGAGATCTGTTTCACAATAATGTGAATACACTTAACACCACTGACCTACACACTTAAAAATAGGTAAGATGGTAAATTTTATGTTCTGTGTTTTTTGTCTATCCCAATAAAAAACTTTTTAAAATGTTAAAACCACTTTAAAAGAGTGAATCTCACTTATATTTTACAACGGAACTGCAAATATGATATAATTATGTCTACTTTTACAGACAAGGGGGAAAGCCTTGAGACGTTAGAACGAGCTAGAAGTGCAGGAGCACTTCGTTAGAACGAGCTCGTTAGAACGAACTCGTTAGAACGAGCTCGTTAGAACGAGCTCGTTAGAACGAGTTCGAAGTGCAGGAAAAAGAGAGACAACAACCGGTCCTCGGCTAGGCTGGATACTGGTCCGGCACTGCTGATACTGGTCCAGCACTGGACAAGGGGGCTTTATGTGGCTTAAAAAAATTAATCCCCTAATAAACTTTGATATTATTACTAATATCACCATTTTCAAGGAAAAGGAAACAGGCTTAGAGAGGTAAAGGCCTTGGGGTAAGATCAGACTTCGTAAAAGTCAGTCACATGTGACTCCAAAGCCCAAATCATTTCATCTTTTCCACACGGTTAAGCCTGAAAGCCCAATGTTGTCCTCTCTCTGACTTGGTTTTCTCATCAATTAAATGAAGTTTAAAATGGCATCTACTGTTCACAGTTGTTAGGAGAATTAAATCTCACAACACAAAGGGCTTTGAGAGTACAGCATTATCAGTGCATTACTCTGCATCTTCTGTGCTGGCGCAATGACTTAAACACCAGGGATCCAAAAATAACTGGGACAGAGCCCAGGCCACTGAGGAGCTCAGAGCTCACAGAGGACAAGCGCATAAGTCCCAGCACCCACAGTTCCGGCTCCTGGTAGACTGGTCTAAGAAACCCCCAGTAAATTGCCTGTACAGTTTGAGGCTTAAATGATTCATAGGTTTATCTGCAACGCTGAAAAACTGGGAACATGCTCAAAAGAAGGGAAATGAGCAAATAAAGTTTGGAACATCAAAATGAGTCACTGGGCTTCCCTGGTGGCGCAGTGGTTGAGAGTCTGCCTGCCGATGCAGGGGACGCGGGTTCATGCCCCGGACTGGGAGGATCCCACATGCCACAGAGCGGCTGGGCCCGTGAGCCATGGCCGCTGAGCCTGTGCTCCGCGGCGGGAGAAGCCGCAGCGGTGAGAGGCCCACATATCGCAAAAAAAAAAAAAGAGTCACTATACAAGCATTAAAAAATTGTGTTTGCAGAAAAGTTTTCATTCATACTGGAAAATACTCATTAATGCAAAAAAGCAACATGTACTATAAAGAGTTAAGGCAACTCCCAGTCTTAAAATGCAAGGATTTTCAAGATATATATTTTAAGTAATAAAAAAAAGTATGGAAGAGTATGTAAAATACATTTTGATATAAAGCAAAAGAAAGATCCACGCACATGCACCTCCTTGTACACACATAGAGGACCTGTGGGTGGTTACACAAGCGGGAACAGTGAGTCACACAGAGAGAGTTAGGACTCATTTCCCACCCATATGAATTTTGTACCATGTATATTTTAGTTAAAATAGTAAATGAACATAAAAAATAACTATTTTAGGGCTTCCCTGGTGGCGCAGTGGTTGAGAGGCCCGCGTGCCGCAAAAAAAAAAAAAAAAAAAAAAAAAAAAAACCTATTTTAAAGAACTGATATCTAGTACAGTTCCCAATATTTAGCAAGTAAACAATCTTTTCTAAATAACACACAGTCAAACAACACATCAAAGGAGAAATTGACAAAATGTTCAGAATAGAATAATTAAAAACAGAACATCGAAATCTTTAGGATGCAGCTAAAAGAGTGCTGGGTACGTAGAGGGAATTAACTTTAAGCGCTTATATTTAAAAGCTAAAAACATGAGTTGTCTATGCTTTTACCTTAAGAAATAACAAAAACATTAGCAAATTAAACCCAAAGTAAGTAGAAGTTAAGATGGAACAGTGCTGGGGCAAAAGGAAAAATAAGTAATAATGATCCTGTCTTCATTTAAGTTTGGTATCATCCATCAGGGATTTTTTGCATTAAATCCTGACTTCTAAAAATGCTGCATTAAAGTACTACTTATCTTAGGTTTCCCGGGTGGCGCAGTGGTTAAGAATCTGCCTGCCAATGCAGTGGACATGGGTTCGAGCCCTGGTCCGGGAAGATCCCACATGCCACGGAACAACTAAGCCCGTGCGCCACAACTACTGAGACTGAGCTCTAGAGCCCATGAGCCACAACTACTGAGCCCACGAGCCACAATTACTGGGCCCATGTGCCACAACTACTTAAGTCTGCGCACCTAGAGCCCACGTACCGCAACAAAGAGCTGCCCCCGCTCGCCGCAACTAGAGAAAGCCCACGTGTAGCAAAGGAGACCCAACACAGCCAAAAAATTTAAAAACAAAAACGATTACTTATCTTGATTACTGAGATTTTGGGGTCCCTGAGACATGCCTCACCAGAGTCCTGCCCACACATACCCATCCCTACTCCACTGGCCCTGTCCACCTCAACCCCAAGGCTCCCCACACCCAGGCATCCAGGGCATTATCACCTAGGGAGTTTGTGAAACTAGAAACATTTCTGCCCAAGGCATGTCAAATACAATCATGCAATTTTAAAAGTTCCCTTCTGAGAACAATAAGCTATTTAACACTTCTTTTCAAGGACCAAAAACACAGTAACTAAACTGTCACAGCGTATCTATTTTACTTGAAACAGTTGCAATGCGTTTTTTACACTGGACCAGCAAACTCTTGAATTCATAAATGTCGGACCTTAAATGAAGGAGGCAAGCCCTAAAAATGTGTGGGCAAAATCCATGCTTGATTATGGCTATTTGCACCTCCTGTGAGACAGCAGAAATCCTTATTCTAGTCCAAAGATCCAGAATAACAGCGGCGACAGCTTAAATCCACAAGCCGCGCTGGCAGGGCATGACAGCTAGAAAAGAGGAGAGAGTTTGTAAATAGCTAACTTATTCAAAGATTCCTCCTTCCCCTTTTTTTGAGATCTCTGAACCCAAGGCAGATCCAACAGTGGACAGCAGAACAGCATTTCCTCTAGAAAAACAGGAAAAGTGGATAAAATACAATAATCAGAGAGCTGCTAGGGCAGTGAGAACAAGAGGGGCTAATACTTCAGAGTGTGAGGAACCACAAAGCTGAGCTGATCTACTGCAGCTACTGTGAACTTTGGTATTGATTTGCTAATCCTGCAAACAAGGAGGCTGAGACCCCAGGCTGTGCAACCACAGAAAACTGCTGCTGGAAGACAGAAAAGCAGGAGAGGTTCTGGCAGGCTAAAACCCTAAACGCAAATGTAGTATGTATTTCCTGCCAGCAATAAGAGGAAGGGTACTGACACAGGCTACAACATGGATGAAACCTGAAAACATTATGCTAAGTGAAAGAAGCCCAACACAAAAGTACCTATCTATCTATCTATTAAACACTATATGAAATTTTCAAATTAAATCCCACAAAAGTTCTAAAAACTTACCTTTACCTGCAGCTCTTCAATCCATTAAGACATGAGATACTCGCAAGAACAAAATTTTTTAAAAAACTTCCTAGAAACATAATCTTTTAGGGAAAAACTTCTTTCAGTTAATTAAAGCCATTATGTGGACTATTGTTCTTTGGGGATATGACCTCTGCATGCATCCTCAGCTAGTAAAGTTGTTCATTCAAAAACAGAAAATTAAACATCAAAAACAGATGAAGGGCTTCCCTGGTGGCACAGTGGTTGAGAATCCGCCTGCCAGTGCAGGGGACACGCATTCGTGCCCCAGTCTGGGAAGATCCCACATGCCGCAGAGCGGCTAAGCCCGTGAGCCACGGCTGCTGAGCCTGCACGTCCGGAGCCTGTGCTCCGCAACGGTAGAGGCCACAGGAGTGAGAGGCCCGCGTACCGCAAAAAAAAAAAAAAAAAATTTATTTTACTTTCCATTATGTGATTGGGAGGAGAAGAGCCAAGAATCTGCAAAAATACTCTAAAGTATTTAAATTTTCTTTTTATAATCATTATTGCGTACTTTTATAGTTATTTCCTGGGGAAATTGTAATTTACTTCAGCTGTGGCTTTAAATATCTCCAAATCTGATTTTGCTGAAAACAAAGTTATGAAATGAATGTGTCTGTATAAAATGCATTTAAATTATTTATGAGAGAACGTTTATTTTTTGCTATAAATACATATACAGACTGGATATAACTACAGGTGGCTTAAAGCATATTCCTTTTACTGGCATCCTTGAATTACCACCTAAGAACTACCTTTGAGTACAGGAACTTCCTAATGTTTATTTCCTAAACTTTTTATGGAAATCAAATATTATCTTTAAGTGAACAGAAATATGAATCAATCTAACAAGAAAAAAAGAGAACACAAAAATAACAGCATTACCACCTGAAGAGTTTCCTGTAAAATGTAACTACACATTCCTAGTCTCAAAATATACCAAGTACACTTACAGCTGTTTCCATGTGACCTCAAAGGTACAATCTAAACTTACTACAATATAACCTTTCCATACAGTAGTTGACTGAAATTACTTCTTCTTTTGAAAACTATACTCAGGACTATCTCATTCTCAATATCCTCAAACTTAGCTGATTTCCACCTCATTCTAACAGTTATCTAAGAGACAAAATACACTCTCCTCTCAGTGTACATCTATCACAATCTACAGTAAATCCATTTTTTGTCTCCCTTACACAGAGTTAGGCCAACACAAAAAAGGCACGGTCACTAAGTCTGCTATTGCAGCTAAGGAAACCCTCTGCTTTGCACTGCCATTTGGGAGAATTCCTGACAGCAGCCACAGTATGTCCTACAGTAAAAACAGCCATCATTATTATTGTGTAAATGCCATGCAAACATTTGACCATGCTTTTTATCCTCCTCTTCCAGATAAAATCCACTTATGAACTGACTCCATTTTCATAATCAGAATATTTTGCATAAAAAGCTACACCCCGCCTTTTTCCCTGTTCACATCTTCTTACCTGAGTAAAAGTAAGGTGGGGGGAAAAGGTGGGGTTTCAGAGTAAAGAGAAAGGAGGATACATTTTCTTTAATCTTCCAGAAGTATGCACCACACAGAAAATTCTCTTCAGTACCTAATGAATACAAGTCTTTACATCTAAAGATTTACTCTAAAAAGTCAGACTCAAGAGAGTCAATACGTTTTTAATAATTAAAAAAATCTTTTATATATTCATGAATTCAACATTTTTCATTCAAGAAATTTATAACAGAAATTATGACAAGATTAAGCACACAGGTGATCAAAGTTTTCTCAAATACACCCCTGCTACTGACATATGTATGACGCAATAAACTTCAGCCGTGAACGGTGAAAGCTCAGCTCCAAGACTGACCAAGTCTCATCTCCCCTCAGTCCACCAAAAGAGGGTAAATTTAGGATCGACAGTTTCCACATAAACACAACAGGCAGCCAACACTTCGTGTCCAGAACAAAACTATCACTTGAGGATGCCCAAATCTTTCCCATTTAGGTCTTAAGAAATAGTCTGGCCGACTCCCTCTTGTGCGAGCACGGCAACAACAACTAACTGCTGAACAATCATTGACAGGAAGACACTGGAACTCACCAAAAAAGACACCCCACATCCAAAGACAAAGGAGAAGCCACAATGAGATGGTAGGAGGGGCGCAATCACAATAAAATCAAATCCCATAACTGCTGGGTGGGTGGCTCACAGACTGGAGAACACTTATACCACAGAAGTCCACCCACTGGAGTGAAGGTTCTGAGCCCCATGTCAGGCTTCCCAACCTGGGGGTCCAGCAAAGCAGGGAGGAGGAATTCCTAGAGAATCAGACTTTGAAGGCTAGTGGGATTTGACTGCAGGACTTCGACAGGACTGGGGGAAACAGAGACTCCACTCTTGGAGGGCACACACAAAGCAGTGTGAGCCAGGGGAAGGGAGCCAGGGGAAGGAGCAGTGACCCCACAGGAGACTGAACCAGACCTACCTGCTAGTGGTGGAGGGTCTCCTGCAGAGGCGGGGTGTGGCTGTGGCTCACAGTGAGGACAAGGACACTGGCAGCAGAAATTCTGGAAGGTACTCCTTGGCGTGAGCCCTCCCAGAGTCCGCCATCAGCCCCACCAAAGAGCTGGGTAGGCTCCAGTGTTGGGCCGCCTCAGGCCAAACAATCAACAGGGAGGGAACCCAGCCCCACCCATCAGCAGACAAGCGGATTCAAGTTTTACTGAGCTCTGCCCACCAGAGCAACACCCAGCTCTACCCACCACCAGTCCCTCCCATCAGGAAACCTGCACAAGCCTCTTAGACAGCCTCATCCACCAGAGGGCAGACAGCAGAAGAAAGAAGAACTACAATCCTGCAGCCTGTGGAACAAAAACCACATTCACAGAAAGACAGACAAGATGAAAAGGCAGAGGGCTATGTAGCAGATGAAGGAACAAGATAAAGCCCCAGAAAAACAATTAAATGAAGTGGAGATAGGCAACCTTCCAGAAAAAGAATTCAGAATAAAGATAGTGAAGATGATCCAGGACCTTGGGAAAAGAATGGAGGCAACGATTGAGAAGATGCAAGAAATGTTTAACAAAAACCTAGAAGAATTAAAGAACAAACAAACGGAGATGAACAATAACTGAAATGAAAAATACACTAGAAGGAATCAATAGCAGAATAACTGAGGCAGAAGAGCGGATAAGTGACCTGGAAGACAGAATGGTGAAATTCACTGCCGCGGAACACAACAAAGAAAAAGAATGAAAAGGAATGAAAACAGCATAAGAAAACTCTGGGACAACATTAAATGCAACAACATTCGCATTATAGGGATCCCATAAGGAGAAGAGAGAGAGAAAGGACCAGAGAAAATATCTGAAGAGATTATAGTTGAAACCTTGCCTAACATGGGAAAGGAAATAGCCACCCAAGTCCAGGAAGCGCAGAGAGTCCCAGGCAGAATACAGCCAAGGAGAAACACGCCGAGACATATAGTAATCAAACTGACAAAAATTAAAGACAAAGAAAAATTACTGAAAGCAACAAGAGAAAAATGACAAATAACATACAGGGGAACTCCCGTATGCTTAAGAGCTGCTTTCTCAGCAGAAACTCTACAAGCCAGAAGGCAGTGGCATGATATACTTAAAGTGATGAAAGGGAAGAATCTACAACCAAGATTACTCTACCCAGCAAGGATCTCATTCAGATTCGACAGAGAAATCAAAAGCTTTACAGACAAGCAAAAGCTAAGAGAATTCCTCACCACCAAACCAGCTCTACAACAAATGCTAAAGGAACGTCTCTAAGTGGGAAACACAAGAGAAGAAAAGGACCTACAAAAACAAACCCATAACAATTAATAAAATGGTAATAGGAACATACATATCGATAATTACCTTAAAAGTGAACGGATTAAATGCTCCAACCAAAAGACACAGGCTCGTTGAATGGATACAAAAACAAGACCCATATATATGCTGTCTACAAGAGACCCACTTCAGACCTAGGGACACATACAGACTGAAAGTGAGGGAATGGAAAAAGATATTCCATACAAATGGAAATCAAAAGAAAGCTGGAGTAGCAATACTCATATCAGATAAAATAGACTTTAAAATAAAGAATGTTACAAGAGACAAGGAAGGACACTACATAATGATCAAGGGATCAATCCACGGAGAAGATATAACAATTATAAATATATATGCACCCAACATACGAGCACCTCAATACATAAGGCAACTGCTAACAGCTCTAAAGGAGGAAATCAACAGTAACACAATAATAGTGGGGGACTTTAACACCTCACTTACACAAATGGACATATCATCCAAGCAGAAAATTAACAAGGAAACACAAGCTTTAAATGACACAATAGACCAGATAGATTTAATTGATATTTATAGGACATTCCATCCGAAAACAGCAGATTACACTTTCTTCTCAAGCGCACACGGAACATTCTCCAGGATAGATCACATCTTGGGTCACAAATCAAGCTTCAGTAAATTTAAGAAAATTGAAATCATATCAAGCCTCTTTTCTGACCACAACACTATGAGACTAGAAATCAACTACAGGGAAAAAAACGAGAAAAACACAAACACATGGAGGCTAAACAATACGTTACTAAATAACCAAGAGATCACTGAAGAAATCAAAGAGGAAATCAAAAAATACCTAGAGACAAAGGACAATGAAAACACAATGATCCAAAACCTATGGGATGCAGCAAAAGCAGTTCTAAGAGGGAAGTTTATAGCAATACAAGCCTACCTCAAGAAAAGTCTCAAATAAAGAATCTAATCTTACACCTAAAGGAACTAGAGAAAGAACAAACAAAACGCAAAGTTAGCAGAAGTAAAGAAATCATAAAGATCAGAGCAGAATTAAATGAAATAGAAACAAAGAAAACAATAGCAAAGATCAATAAAACTAAAAGCTGGTTCTTTGAGAAGACAAACAAAATTGATAAACCATTAGCCACACGCATCAAGAAAAAGAGGGATAGGACTCAAATCAATAAAATTAGAAATGAAAAAGGATGGCAGGGGCGTGGGAGGGGTGGTGTGATGAATTGGGAGTTTAGGATTGACATATATACACTAGTATGTATAAAATGGATAACTAATAAGAATCTGCTATATAAAAAAAAAATAAAAGAAAATTCAAAAAGAAAAAGTCACTTAAAAAAAAAGAAAAAGGAGAAGTTACAACAGACACCACAGAAATACAAAGCATCCTAAGAGACTACTACAAGCAACTCTATGCCAATAAAATGGACAACCTGGAAGAAATGGACAAATTCTTAGAAAGGTATAACCTCCCAAGACTAAACCAGGAAGAAACAGAAAATATGAACAGACCAATCACAAGTAATGAAATTGAAACTGTGATTAAAAATCTTCCAGCAGGGCTTCCCTGGTGGCGCAGTGGTTGAGAGTCCGCCTGCCAATGCAGGGGACACGGGTTCGTGCCCCGGTCCAGGAAGATCCCACATGCCGTGGAGTGGCTGGGCCCATGAGCTGTGGCCACTGAGCCTGGGCGTCCGGAGCCTGTGCTCCACAACGGGAGAGGCCACAACAGTGAGAGGCCCGCGTACCGCAAAAAAAAAAAAAAAAAAACACAATCTTCCAACAAACAAAAGTCCAGGACCAGGTGGCTTCACAGGTGAATTCTATCAAACATTTAGAGAATAGCTAACACCCATCCTTCTCAAACTCTTCCAAAAAATTGCAGAGGGAGGAACACTCCCAAACCCATTCTATGAGGCCACCATCACCCTGATACCAAAACCAGACAAAGACACTACAAAAAAAGAAAATCACAGACCAATATCACTGATGAATACAGATGCAAAAATCCTCAATAAAACATACTAGCAGACAGAATTCAACAACACCTTAAAATCATACACCATGATCAAGTGATCATGATCATGACCCCAGGGATGAAAGGATTCTTCAATATACACAAATCAATCAATGTGATATACCGTATTAACAAACTGAAGAATAAAACCATATGATCATCTCAAGAGACGCAGAAAAGCTTTTGACAAAATTCAACACCCATATATGACAAAAACTCTCCAGAAAGTGGGCATAGAGGGAACCTACCTCAACATAATAAAGGCCACATATGACAAACCCACAGCAAACATCATTCTCAGTGATGAAAAACTGAAAGTACTTCCTCTGAGATCAGGAACAAGACGTGGATATCCACTCTCACCACTATTTTCAACATAGTTTTGGAAGTCCTAGCCACAGCAAGCAGAGAAGAAAAAGAAATAAAAGGAATACAAATTGGAAAAGAAGTAAAACTGTCACCGTTTGCGGATGACATGATACTGCACATAGAGAATCCTAAAGATGCCACCAGAAAACTACTAGAGCTAATCAATGAATTTGGTAAAAGTTGCAGAATACAAAAGTAATGCACAGTAATCTCTTGCATTCCTATACAGATCTCTTGCGTTCCTGATGAAAAATATGAAACAGAAACTAAGGAAACACTCCCATTTACCACTGCAACAAAAAGAATAAGATACCTAGGAATAAAGCTACCTAGGGAGACAAAAGACCTGTATGCAGAAAACTATAAGACACTGATGAAATGAATTAAAGATGATACAAACAGATGGAGAGATATACCATGTTCTTGGATTGGAAGAATCAATACTGTGAAAATGTCTATATTACCCAAAGCAATCTACAGATTCAATGCAATCCCTATCAAATTACCAACGGCATTTTTTACAGAAGTAGAACAAAAAAATCTTAAAATTTGTATGGAGACACAAGAGACCCTGAATAGTCAAAGCAGTCTTGAGGGGAAAAAAAACGGAGCTGGAGAAATCAGATTCCCTGACTTCAGACTATACTACAAAGCTACAGTAATCAAGACAATATGGTACTGGCACAAAAACAGAAATATAGATCAACGGAACAGGATAGAAAGCCCAGAGAAAAAACCCACGCACCTATGGTCAACTAATCTATGACAAAGGAGGCAAGGATATACAATGGAGAAAAGACAGTCTCTTCAATAAGTGGTGCTGGGAAAACTGGACAGCTACATGTAAAAGAATGAAATTAGAACGCTCCCTAACACCATACACAAAAATAAGCTCAAAATGGATTAGAGACCTAAATGTAAGACTGGACACTATAAAACTCTTAGAGGAAAACATAGGAAGAACATTCTTTGACATAAATCACAGCAAGATCTTTTTTGATCCATCTCCTAGAGTGATGGAAATAAAAACAAAAATCAACAAATGGGACCTAATGAAACTTCAACGCTTTTGAAAACCAAAGGAAACTACAAAAAATACGAAAAGACAACCCTCAGAATGGGAGAAAATATTTGCAAACGAATCAATGGACAGAGGATTAATCTCCAAAATATACAAACACCTCATACAACTCAATATTAAAAAAACAAACAACCCAATCAAAAAATGGGCAGAAGACCTAAATAGACATTTCTCTAAAGAAGACATACAGATGGCCAAGAAGCACATGAAAAGCTGCTCAACATCACTAATTATTAGAGAAATGCAAATCAAAACGACAATGAGGGGCTTCCCTGGTGGCACAGTGGTTAAGAATCTGCCTGCCAATGCAGGGGACATGGGTTCGAGCCCTGCTCTGGGAAGATCCCACATGCCATGGAGCAACTAAGCCCATGTGCCACAACTACTGAGCCTGCATTCTAGAGCCCATGAGCCACAATTACTGAAGCCCATGCACCTAGAGCCCATGCTCCGCAACAAGAGAAGCCACTGTAACGAGAACCCTGCACACAGCAACCAAGAGTAGCCCCCGCTCGCCGCAACTAGAGAAAGCCTGTGCACAGCAATGAAGACCCAGTGCAGCCAGTGCAGGGAGGGTGGGAGACGCAAGAGGGAACAGATATGGGAACATATGTATATGTATAACTGACTCACTTTGTTATAAAGCAGAAACTAACACACCATTGTAAAGCAATTATACTCCAATAAAGATGTAAAAATAAATAAATACATAAATAAATACATAAAATAGATAAGTTCAAAAAATAAATTAAAATAAATAATAAAACGACAATGAGGTATCACCTCACACCACTCAGAACGGGCATCATCAGAAAATCTACAAACAACAAATACTGGAGAGGGTGTGGAGAAACCACAACTACTGAGCCCATGTGCCACAACTACTGAGCCCATATGCCACAACTACTGAAGCCTGCAGGCCTAGGGCCCATGCTGCGCAACAAGAGAAGCCACCTCAATGAGAAGCCCGCGCACTGCAACGAAGAGTAGCCCCCGCTTGCCGTAACTAGAGAAGGCCTGTGTGCAGCAACGAAGAACCGAAGCAGCCAAAAATAAATGAATACGATAAATTTATTTTAAAAAAAGAAATACACTGTACTATTAATCTCAGTTTCACAAATTAACAAAGATATTTTTTAAAGGGAGAGACTGAGTTACTAAAATGTACAACAGAAACTAGAAGAAGAGCCAAAAATGATTCCAAATCTCCAACCAATCATTTGTAACATCAGAGGGAAAAACTGACCTTCAGCAGTGCAGAGCGGAGGGCTGGGTCACAGCGGGCGCTCGGCAGTGTGCTGACCAACGAGTAAGCCCTTGAGCGTCTCCCTTCTCCTCCCGCTCGCTCACCAGTCCCAGCTTCGCCCACTGCTCACTACACTACCCATCGCTGACAGTGGGCAAGTGACTGGAAGAAAATGACCTCTGCTTGAAGGAGTGGGGATTAACAGTTGTGTTTATGACAAACAACACAGCATTTGGTAAGGCAGCCAAGAAATGCTACTTTGCATTAAACACAATGCAGAATAAACCAAATATCTTATATTAGTATAATAAAATAAAATGAAAGTTTTGTCAAAAGAAAGAATAGGCTTCTCTCTGTCAAAATGGAAATTACTTGAGATTTTGTAGGTAGTAAAATCAGTAGCTAAGCTAATATTAAAACAAATACAATTTTATCATATTATTTTCCAGAAAATTTAGAAGTACAGCGCATGAGCTGTGTGCCATTAAAAAGCACTGACCAGGCTTCCCTGGTGGCACACTGGTTGACAGTCTGCCTGCCGATGCAGGGGACACAGGTTCGTGCCCTGGTCCGGGAGGATCCCACATGCCGCGGAGCAGCTGGGCCCGTGGGCCATGGCCGCTGGGCCTGTGCATCCAGAGCCTGTGCTCCGCAACGGGAGAGGCCACAACAGTGAGAGGCCCGCATACCGCAAAAAAGCACTGACCTAGGGATGTCCACTTCAGCCAGGAAAGGGTAACTAGTATAGAAAATGCCCTCCAATCGTAAACAAATAGAAAAATAGACACAATCCAGGAAACTTTTCAGATCTTGAGACAACGGGCAAGGCAGGCCTGTGATCCCCACTGAACCCTCTGTCTGGCTGAAGGCAACCCTGGACAACAGTACAGGAAGGGGAATCGAAACAGAGCATTGCCGCTTCAGTAAGTTGAGGAGAGAAAATTCCAAGTTTTGGGAAGCTGAGTCAAGCTGACATTTGCAAGGCAGAGTATCAGAGATGAAAAAGTTGTAGAAAATAAGTTTCAGAAATCTGCACAAAGAGCCAGAGGACAACAGGACAACAAGTTCATCAGCAAGCTGAAAGTAAACATCATCACCCAGCAAAACTTTCTTCAAAAATAAAGGTGTTTACCGAGAAAGAATGGATAGACAAGATATGATAGACTCATACAAGGAAATACTACTCAGCAATAAAAAGGAACCAATTACACAACAACATAGATGAATCTCAACTATACTGTGCTAAAAAATGCCTTACACAGTCATTCATGCTATACAATTCTGTTGACATGAAATCCTACAACAAGCACAGGCAAAACTGATCTGAGGTGGAAGAAAAACAGCAGTTGTCTCGGGCTGGGTGGGCGGGGGAGGGTGCTGGGGCAGGGACTGTGAGCATGGAGGGACTTTCTGTGCCCCCCATTTCTTGTTTGTAAGAAAGGTTTCAGCCTCCTAGACCTTCCCTGAGTTCCAAAGGGCAGATTCCAACAGTTACTAATTAGAGGAGTGAGGGAATGCAGAAACAAAGGAAGAGCAGTCAAGAAATAACAGTGCAGGGCTTTCCCTGGTGGCGCAGTGGTTAAGAATCCACCTGCCACTGCAGGAGACACGGGTTCGATACCTGGTCCAGGAAGATCCCACATTTCCACGGAGCAACTGAGCCCTTGCGCCACACCTACAGAGCCTGCATGCCACAACTACTGAAGCCCGCATGCCTAGAGCCCGTGCTCGGCAACAAGAGAAGCCATCGTAATGAGAAGCCCGTGCACCACGATGAAGAGCAGCCCCTGCTCACCGCAACTAGAGAAAGCCCGCGCACAGAAATGAAGACCCAACGCAGTCAAAAATAAATAAATAAAATAAATAAATTTATATATTAAAAAAAAAAGAAAGAAAGAATAATGCAGTGATAAACCAGGGTCCTGGTTCCTCCTCAAGGGATATACCTAACAATCTGATACAGATCTCTGACTGCTTCTACAGGAACTAAGGGCCCCACCCAGGTGGAAGATGTTATCTTCAGGCTGAGCAGAAGCACATAGACCCCAGACTGGTTGGAAGCAGAAGACTGATGACTGAAATTCCTTGAACACCACCCTTTTACCTCCCCACCAAACAATCAGAGGATGGTTACACATCCTGCAGCCCTCCCCGCGAGTTTTACCTATAAAAACTCTTCCCCAAGAACCATCGGAGAGTTCAGGTCTTTTCAGCACGAGCCGCCTGGTCTCCTTGCTTGGTCCTGCAATACACCGTTCTGTTCTTCAAATTCCAACGTTCTGGTTTGTTTGGCCTCACAGTGAGTTGGGCACATGAACTTGGGTTCAACAATGACACGACAATGGTCTACATTTTGATAAGTGTTTGGGTTGCAAAGGCAATGTTAAATTTTGTAAATCTGATAATTATACGAATTATATCACGGTCATATTGTTCTTAGCACATACTCACCGAAGTATTTAAGGGGATAGAGGGCGTGACGGCTGCAACCTACTCTCAAAGGCCTTGGTAAAAAGTAAATATATGGGCACTTTCCTGGTGGCGCAGTGGTTAAGAATCCGCCTGCCGATGCAGGGGACACAGGTTTGAGCCCTGGTCCGGGAAGATCCCACATGCCGGGGAGCAGCTAAGCCCGTGTGCCACAACAGCTGAGCCTGCGCTCTAGAGCCCACGAGGCACAACTACTGAGCCCGAGTGCCACAACTACTGAAGCCCGCACGCCTAGAGCCCGTGCTTGGCAATGGGAGAGACCACTGCAATGAGAAGCCTGCGCACCGCAATGAAGAGTAGCCCCCGCTCGCCACAACGAGAGGAAGCCCGTGCGCAGCAACGAAGAGCCAACGCAGCCAAAAATAAAATTAATTAATTTTTTAAAAAAGGATAGCATTGTGGAGAAACCTCTTTAAAAAAAAAAAGTAAATATATGTGTGTGTGTGTGCACATATATATATGGAGGGACAGAGAGAGAGGGCAGGGAGGGATGGGGAGGGAGAGAAGAGGAAAACGGGGATGGGGTAGGCAAGGCACGCAGGCAAATGTAACAAAATGTTAGTTTAATATTTGGTGAATCTAGGTGAAGTACAGTATTTGGGAATTCCCTATACTGCATCTTACAACTTTTCCATGAAAGAAAAGAATTTTTTCATTTAAAAAAACAAAACATGCTAGACACCTGAAACATTGTAAACCAACTATACTTCAATTTTTAAAAATTTAAAAAACAAAACAAGGAGCAGCAAACTAGAAAGGATGCTGGAGGGGCTTTCAGAGGCGCCAACCTAGTGGTATGATATTGACGAAAAAGGCAAAAGTTGTGTCATTGCGTACTGAAATCGACAAGTGTTCATACCGCAGATCCCGTCACCCAGAAAAGATAAAACTGAGTTTAATATCTTTTAGTACATTTTGTTTAAGAAGACCTGTTAAGTATCCTTTTGAAAAATATAATAAATATGGTTACATATTTTTTAAGTGTACACTCCACTATTTTTTTTCTATTCTGCATATACAATAACCTTTCAATTGAACAGTGAGTCACACTGAAACCTCTTAGAAGACACTGTACACGGCAGTTACACTCCACACGTGTGGTGCAACGACGACACATGATCCCAACCAGAGGGAGCACCCGGAAAACTGCCCTCCCGCGTCCACACAAAGGGACCACTGACAGCACCCAGAAACACCGTTAACTGTAAGAAGCATCCCAGCCCTCTTCTCAGACTTCAGAACCAGGGTTAAGTTAGTGCAGATTCCAGAGAAAAACACAGGGATGGAGCCAGACAGCAAAATGTAAGCAGAACAATTCCAATCTCTCTTCTGTCCCTCAATATGCTATCAAGAAGGCTACTAGCAGATCTCTGGCATATGCTCTCCATACAAAGGGCAGCAGGCAGGGGCTGCGGTGAGCAGGTCTGGGCACCCAGTGGTTTACATCTCTAAGGAAGAGTAAGGTGGGTCTCAAACACAGAGGGGCACGTGCAATAAAGGAACAAAAACCAGCCTCATTTTATCACCGATTCTATTATAACCACACAGTGGAGTATCCTCCCATCCTAAAATTATGAAGAGCTCATCATTTAAAATAGCGGCCTTCTTATTTTCTAAAGTCAAACAAACTTTTATTTTTTTATTTTTTGCGGTACGCGGGCCTCTCACTGCTGTGGCCTCTCCCACTGCGGAGCACAGGCTCCGGACGCGCAGGCCCAGCGGCCATGGCTCATGGGCCCAGCCGCTCCGCGGCACGTGGGATCTTCCCAGACTGGGGCACGAACCCGCGTCCCCTGCATCGGCAGGCAGACTCCCAACCACTGCGCCACCAGGGAAGCCCAACAAACTTTTATTTTTAAATAAAAATTAAAACACACACAACTTTCCACTTTAATTTCCCTCCCTGCCCTATACAAGCCTTTCTTAAGCAAGGGCCTATTGGGAAAAAGTGCTAAATAACAGCTCTGGAGGACATCAAAAGGCACCACAAAGTAATAACAAGCAACTCTCTTACATACTTTTAAGAAAGTGTATTTACAGTCACAATTAAGTCTTAAGTTCAGTAAAGCTAATGTGTATTATTTTCTGTGTACGTTCTTATTATTTCTAGCAGTGTAAAATATAACTAACTGTACCCTACAATTATAGCTGACTAAACAGAAGAGATGAAGACCGCATAATTAAATCTGTCTTGGGACTTCCCTGGTGGGCAGTGGTTAAGACTCTGCGCTCCCAATGCAGGGGGCCCGGGTTCAATCCCTGGTCAGGGAGCTGTATCCCACATGCATGCCACAACTAAGAGTTCGCATGCCACAACTAAGGAGCCAGTAAGATGCAACTAAGGAGGAAGCCCTTGAGCCGCAACCTAGGAGCCCGCCTGCTGCAACTAAGACCCAGTGCAACCAAATAGATAAATAAATAAATATTTAAAAAATAAAATAAATTTGTCCCATTAATCTGAGGAAACAGTTCGTATTAATTTTTAAAGCTGGTAAAACTATTTTCTCCAGAGCTACAAGAGCTTGAACAACATGGAAGGAATCCTAAAATAATTTAACTTTTAAAACAACTTTTACTTATGCTAATTACATGACATCTGTATTATACAATTGTATTATACGAAGACAAGCCACGTTATAAAGTCTTTAGAGGTCGTGAATAAATAAGCATACAAAAATCAGCCAAGGACTTCAAGGTAGTGTCTATGCTAAAATCTATTTCACTTAAACGTCCAGGATACCTCATCCAGAAAAGTAAAATTAAATCCAGCTTGAAAGAAAAGTTGAGCTGAAGTGTGCGCAATATCTATCTGTATGTATATACACAGAAGTCAACTATCTTATTTTTTTTTTTAAGTTTGGTGTATGATTTCCATACAGAAAAACCTCCAGTTCAGTGAGTTCTGACAAACATACTCAGTTGTATGGCCATGGAAGATACGGCCTCTTTCCATCACCCCAAGAAGTGCTCTCATGCCCTTCTGTACACAGGTCTCTCCCACCCTCAGCCCTAGGCAACCACTCACCTAATTTTTATTCTCAGAGCTTTGCCTTTACCAAAATGTTGTATAAGTGGAATCAAAGTTATATTAGCGCTTTGTGTTTTCACTTGGTACAATGCTTTGGCGATTCACCCATTTTGCCGCCTATGTCAGTGGTTAATTCCTTCCTATTGCTGAATAGGATTCCACCGTAAGGGCGGACCACAACCTGCTCATCCATTTACCAGCTGTTGGGCATCTGAGTTGTTTTCCATTTTAAGTGATTATGAATAGAGCTGCTATAAACATTCATACACATGGACATAAATTTTCATTTCCCTTGGGTAAATACCTCCAAGTAGGATTACTGGACTGTATGATAAGTATATGCTCAACTTTATAAGAAACTGCCAAATCGTTTTCCAAAGTGGTTATAACACTTTGCATCCCCACCAGCAAAGCAAGAGAGTTCTAACTGCTTCACAGCTTTGTCACTGGGCACTGTCACCCTGTGTTGTCTTGTTCTGTTTTAATGCTATAGCCATTCTAATAGGATTGCAATGGTATCTCAATGTGGTTGTCATCTGCATTTCCCAATGATTAACGATGCTGAGCGTCTTTCTGTGTGCTTATTCTTATCCACATGAAGGGGATGAAAGGCCTAATCAAACCTTTTGGCCATTTTTTCAATTGAAGGGTTTATTGAGACATCTTTTTTTTTTTTTTTTTTTTTTTTTTTTTTATGCGTTACGCGGGCCTCTCACTGTTGTGGCCTCTCCCGTTGCGGAGGACAGGCTCCGGACGCGCAGGCTCAGCGGCCATGGCTCACGGGCCCAGCCGCTCCGCGGCATGTGGGATCTTCCCGGACCGGGGCACGAACCCGTGTCCCCTGCATCGGCAGGCGGACTCTCAACCACTGCGCCACCAGGGAAGCCCAAGACATCTTTTTTTTTAAACTGAAGTATAGTTGCTGTACAAATATTACATAAGTTACAGGTTACAATATACAGTGATTCACAATTTTTTCTTAATTAATTTATTTTATTTTTGGCCGTGTTGGGTCTTCATTGCTGCACACGGGCTTTCTCTTGCGGCGAGCAGGGGCTACTCTTCATTGCAGTGCGTGGACTTCTCTTGTTGCGGAGCATGGGCTCTAGGTGCGCGGGCTTCAGCAGTTGTGGCTCGCGGGCTCTAGAGCCCTAGACTCAGTAGTTGTGGCGCAGGGGCTTAGCTGCTCCGCCGCATGTGGGATCTTCCCGGACAAGGGCTCAAACCCGTGTCCCCTGCATTCACAGGCGGATTCTTAACCACTGGGCCACCAGGGAAGCCCTGATTCACAATTTTTAAAGGTTATACTCCATTTACAGTTATTATAAAGCATTGGCTATATTCCCCATGTTGTACAATATACCCTTGTAGTTTATTTTATTAATAGTTTGTACCCCTTACTCCCCTACCCCTATACTGCCCCTCCCCAATCCCTTTCCCCAGTGGTAATCACTAGTTTGTTCTCTACATCAGTGAGGCTTTTTTGTTTTTGTTATATTCACTAGTTTGTTGTATTTTTTCAGGTTCCACATGTAAGTGATAACATACAGTATTGTCTTTCTTTGTCTGACTTATTTCACTTAGCATAATGCCCTCCAAGTCCATCCACGTCGCTGCAAGTGGCAAATTTTTGTTCTTTTTAGTGAGACATCTATCCTCTTTTTAATATACAGTTAATCAAAGAAGAAATGCTGAAAAGTCTGCATATTTTGATAAGCCACTTAGAATTCATGAGTAGACAAAAATCTAAAATGCTTCCTTACCATCCCAATTCCCAACACCCTACTTGCCCCCCTAAAAAAAATATCTATGATATGCCAAAACAGGTAGAAAGAAAAAAAATCCCTTCCTCTCCTTACTCTGAATGTAAAAACCACAGGAAAAGTTGTCTCCCTACTTTTAGGGACAGGAATGGACCAATTTCCCTATTTTTACAAGTATTTGCTGAAACCTCACTCCTTCCGTAGTATGAGCCAGGAACACCTGAGTGGCAACTACCTGAAGAGCTCTGCAGATACAGTGGTAACGCAAGTCAGCATGGCAATACATACACGCTGAATACACGCACCGTGGTCGACCTGTGGCTGACAGCACAGGAAGGAAGCACAGCGCTGCGGGAAGGTCCATGGGCAGTTGAGCAGGCAGCACGACTCCTCGCTATGAAAGCACGACCCACATGCAGGAGCGCCAAGGGCTAAGGCTGACTGCAAAGGAATCTGAGAACTCGATAACCACCATATGAAACCTCGGGCAAGTTTCTTAACATCTCTAAGTCCCGTTTCTCATCTACGAAACGTGAATAGTAACTGCTACGTTCCTGAATTACTATAAAAAATGAAATAATCTTCTAACTCACACAACGACTGACACATAAATGGCAGCTATTATGATTATTACATTCACCCAAAGTTCTTGAATCACAACGTGAGACTGGAAAGATAAAGATGCACTCTTCAGAGAGCTGTGCGTATGAAACTGGAGGCTCACGCAGCAGGTAACGTGCACACACTGGACGCACTGAACTAAATGCAGGTGCAGGGTCCCGACCACACGTGAAAACTACCAGGTGTTTACATAAAAGGTGTCCTGGAGCTGGCAATCATGAAAGCCTCTGTGGACCTTATTTTTAACGATTTTGCCTCAGCGTTTCAAATGCACTGACACTTCTTTGCAAAAGGACCTCATCTAATCACCCTTGGTCTCGCATGACCTCATCACGAACGGCTTACTTTCCTCCAGGATGCTACAGCTATGCCATACAAGTTAGACTGGTGCCTACACACCTCAGTGACATCTTCCACCCACTCCGCTTGCCACATTCCCAGTGCAGCCAAATGTGGAACAGCTTCTGGAACAGCTTCTTAAATGCCCTGTTCTTGCCTGACAAACGGAGCGTAGCTTCAGCACAGTCCGGCGCCAATGACTGGTTTGGACAGCCAGATGCCAATTTTATTTTTTGTGACAGGTGCTCTATAAGGATTTTTTTCCATGAATCAATACATGAAATCAACAGTTTAAGATTATCACTTGGATTCAAGTGTCCTGATATCTCCTATGCTCAGGTTTTAGGACAACATTAAAAATTTACATCAGACATTTAACAATCTGAATCACATTTCCCATGTAAACCTGTTTAAATCTCTTAAGGGTAGAGTCTGTAACTCAGTTAATATGTACATTCTCTGTACAATCTAGGTCCATCTCTGTGCTTATTCTTGCACTTTCTCTACCTGGAATGCCCTTCCACAGCCACAGCCAGCCCTTTTTCTTTTTCCCTGCAGGCTCCCCCAGGAAGACAGTCGTCCCCTCCCTCTGCACTTCCCACCATACTTTTCTCCATCAACGTTTCTACCTTGTTTCCCTGCTCCTGCCCCATCTGCCCTATGTTCTTCAAGCCAGGCACCGTTCCCAGCAGGCAGGAGGAACATCTGTCCAGAGGAGGCAGGGAAAGGGCAGGTGTGTCCGGGGGAGAGACAGAATTAAAATACTTGATCAGCCTTACTTACAGAGCTAGTAGAGAAGGTGAGAACTCTTAGCCAGACTTAAGAATATTAAGCAAACAGGAAACAAATGTGGCCATTAGAGGTCCAAGAAAGCAGGAAAACAAAAAGTTGAACAAAAAAGGAAACGTAATCACACTGAATTAACTGGCTCAACAGTGAGCAATGTTTACAAAGTCAAGAAAAATTAAAAACTAAATTATGGGTCTAAACAAAAATTATGATTTAACTATATAGCAAAGTTGAAAATGTAACTTCTTCTAAAATTGATGCATCAGTGACTCCTGACTAGTACAGAAATATAGTTAGGAAACATGGATGCAAACGCTAAAAGAAACGTCTAACGCGGAGGATTCCAGGGGCCTCCAGGAGGGGGGCACGAGATGCTTAAAAGATGTCTTTATTCACAAAATGGGGGTCTTCAGAGGGTCTCAAGGCAGCCTTCCTTCTGTCTACCACCTTCCCACAAACCATTAACCCTGAAAATGATCTCCATACATATTTCAGCAACTCCGCTTCTCCAAAACTTTGCTTTGCTTTCTTAGGGTTGCGGTTGTAAACTCCTCCATCCCAAGTCCCTGCCTTCTAGCCCAACACCCCAAAACACAGCAAGAACCAAGAGCCAGCTCTGGCAAAGCAGCTTCAGGAGCAGAGCCATTCTGCAGGGGCTCAGGCGGGCCAGGGGCTTATGATGGGGCACTCAGGTAGATCCAGGGGCCTGGACCTCAGCATCACAGCTCTGGACTCACTCTGGGGGAGGCCAGAATTACTCATGTGGTCTGACTGTTTGTCTGGAGCTGGGGGAAACAATTACAGGAACACTGGTTAGGAGGTTATTTTCCTAGGCTTATATATTTTCAAATACTGGGGGAGAAAAAAAAAAAGAGCCAACGCAGAATCAGTAGATTATGCCTTGGTGCTAAAAGCTCCACGGAGCTGGGGCAGAGGCTCTTGGTCCATCAGGAGCTGGCCTGGCATCTCACCACCCTCCCGTCAGGCTTTTCTTCCACTGCGTATTATATCAAGAAGAAGATTTTTGAGTAACTTCTACTAAATACTGCCCCCTCATGTAACCGTCTTGTGCTGTACCAAGATGAGATATTTTTAAGCGCTAATGCTGCTGAAAAGCTACACTTGATATTCTGCCTCTTGTTTGGATCTACTAAGAGAACTTATTTTGTGCCAAGCATTAAATATTCCTTCATTCAGCATTTAGCAAAAACCACCTATGGGTCAAGCAGAAAAGATGCAGAGGTGAAATAAAATCTTTTTTATTTCGAAGACTCTAGGAAACAGACTTTCACCCAAATAAATGTTACAGTTACAGGAAGAAACATATCATCTGGACTGGGAGGAGGGAATGAAACAAGGCCGTCACCTCACGACCTGCGGCACAATCACACCTGGCACAGCCATGCAGAAGAGGCTCACTCTGGCAGCCAGTGAAGAGCAGCAGGAATTGGAAAAACAGGAGTAAGACTTAAGGGCCTTGCTAGGAAATTGAAACTGCATGACATAATTTCCCTTCCCTAATACCTAGCCTCCGTAGAAACAGAAGTGGCTTGGGAAGAAAGAGAACAAAGGAGGAAAGTGAGCTGACCTTCAGAAGGAAATGGAAAAACAACCAGGGCCCTGCCACTCGGACATCCAAGACAAGGACACCAGCCAAAGTGAAATTCAACACAGTTATAAACTGTCATGAATACTGAATCCATGAAGTCCAAGTTCATGAGGCTTTACCGACACAACATACTGGCACAACAAAGTGCTTACCAATGCCAATGCCCCAGGAGAGATGTATGAATCGTCTACCAACTGTCTGTCCTTGATTTACCACTAAACTAACCAGAAAGAGCAGTCTTTGGAAATGACAAACTGGGATAGAATCTCAAGTTTACAACTTCCCAGCGGTGGAGCATAAAACAAATTCCGAAGTTACAAATTACAAAGAGCCCAGTCTCCCTCTCATTAAAACGGGAAAACTCCCACGGAGTAACTGCTAACATCTGTGAGTGCTGAGCGCCTCACACACCTCTCACCACGGTGCTATCAAAACACCGTGTCTGTTGGATGGGAAAGCTAGGTTTAGGTAGCTAGTCAAGAGTTAGTAAGTAGCTAAGTTGCCATCTGAATCCAGAGCCCATGAGAATCAGGTACCAGAGTAAAGGGCACAAGCTCTGAACCAGACTGAGTCTGAATCCCAGCTCTGCGTTTACTAGCTTAGTAACCTTTAACCTCTCTGTACTTAAGTTATGCAAACGTGAAAGAGGGGAGAGGAGCGGCCTCACTCACGGGGTTATTGCGAGGACCCATCAGCAGCTATAACTCGGTGTTTATAAGGCACCAGGCACTATTTTAAAGCATGCGACGTTACTGTTGTTGTTAATCATTATTATTACACTACCTCAGCAAAAATATATACACAGTATCTACACAGAGAAGGTACTAAATAACTTCTGCTTTTTCTCTCCCTTACTCTGCAAAATTCACTACCTTTTGTTAGTTTCTACTGTGTGTCAAAGAAACCCTAAGACAGGGGAAAGAAAAATCAAAGCAAAACAAAAAACCAAGACACAAGTGTGGCAAGAGAATCAGACTCACAGTTCAGAAGGCCGCCATAACTCTGTGACGAAGTCAAACGACGATTTACAAATACTCCTAGTTTCTCTTTCCTCTTTCCATAGCGGTCAGAAAGAACCTGACAAGAAAAGACAACGTGCGTTTATAAAACCGTCTTTGCCACCGCTTCTTCAAAGCTCTATTGTGTTCATCCCCTCAGTCAGCTTCAATACCTACCACGCATACCGTGCCAGACCTGGAATGAGGGATAAAAACATGTTATCAAGTCCCTGTCTTCAAACCTACACTCCAGTTAAGAAAATAATGTGCAAAACTGAAAACTATTAAAACATATCAAGAAGCATATATTAATGAGTCACAAAGTTAGCGAATAAGTTCAGGGTAAGATCACCAACAATATATACATCTATTTCATCCTCTCCCACCAAAATCACACTAAAGAGATAGAAAAAAATTTTAAAAACAAAACATAGCTCAGGCAGAACTGAAAGGAGAAAAAGAAAGGGAATTCTGGAAGCTGTGAGAAAAGTTTCTCACATGGAAGATAAAAACCAAAACAAAACAAATAAGAAAAATCTTGGAGGAAACGGAAACTATGAAAGACTGTGAGCATAGTAAATGACTCAGCAGGCCAAGAAAGCCAGATGCTAAGCCAGCAGCGGAAAAACTAAGACCCAATTCCATTTACACATCGGTATCCCAGAAGGCTCAGAACTGGCAGCACCTGTGCAGACAACTGCGGGTGAGGAAGGTGGAGGCCTAAACACAGAGGAGCAGGTGAAGCTGCTTCAGCCACAGCCAGAACCTCAACACCGTCTCTGACACAGACTGGATGGTCACTCCGTGGTCTCTGGACTGAAGTCCCCCTGTCCAGCTGCACTGACACAGGCGGACTTCATCAGCGTACATAACTCAACGGTGGATGCTTCAGCTTCCCACCACCCACCCACTCAGCCCCCAGAATTCTACAGGTAAGAGTCTGGGGAATCTGTTCAGGCCAAGGAGAAAGACCTAAAGATACACTGGGGGTTCCCCAACAAATGGTCCACCCAGAACATCCTGATGTAAAAGTCAAAAGGCCCAGTCCATGGCAGACGGAAGGATGGGGGTGGGGGGGTGGGAGGGAAGGAAGCAAGGAGGGAAATAACTTGAAAGAAACAGAAACTATACAATCAATAACCTAGAGATAAGAAGACACTGCAATCAATAAACAAAAACAGGATGTTCTATGAAATATTACTCAGCCATAAAAAGAAACGAAATTGAGCTATTTGTAATGAGGTGGATAGACCTAGAGTCTATCATACAGAGTGAAGTAAGTCAGAAAGAGAAAGACAAATACCGTACGCTAACACATATATATGGAATTTAGAAAAAATAAATGTCTTGAAGAACCTAGGGGTAAGACAGGAATAAAGACACAGACCTACTGGAGAACGGACTTGAGGATATGGGGAGGGGGAAGGGTGAGCTGTGACAAAGCAAGAGAGAGGAATGGACATATACACACTACCAAACGTAAGGTAGGTAGCTAGTAGGAAGCAGCCGCATAGCACAGGGAGATCAGCTCGGTGCTGTGTGATAAGAGGGAAGAGATATGGGAACATATGTATATGTATAAATGATTCACTTTGTTATAAAGCAGAAACCAACACACCATTGTAAAGCAATTATACTCCAATAAAGATGTAAAAAAAAAAAAACCAGGATGTTCTTTTAAAAGAACAAAAGAAGTACTCTTGGATATTAAAGAACCTGAGCACAGAAATAAAAAACTAAAGAAGAAGGTTAAGTCAAATTGAAGACATTTCCCTGAAAGCAAAATAAAAAGGAAGGGAGGGAGGGGGAGGGAGGGGAGAGGGAGGGAGAGAGGGAGAGAGGGAGAGAGGGAGGGAGGGAGGGAGGGAGGGAGGCAGGGAGGGAGGGAGGGAGGGAAGGTGGGAAGAAAAGTATACTGGAGTGAAAGTATAAGAAAATTACAGAACTTGTCTATAACACCCAAGTTGTGGATAACAAGACTTCCAGAAAGACAGAACAAGGAAACAGAAGGGAGAAAATCTTCAGCACAATAACTTGAAAAAATTTTCCCATAACTGAGGGATAAAAGTTACCAGAATGAAGGTCCCCACTAGACAAGCAGAACAGTAGCTGAAAAGAGACCCACACTTCATGCCATTTAAAAAGACTTGGACAAATTTTTTAATTCCTACAAGCTTCTAAAGATGGAAAGGAAAAAAGTTACATGCAAAGAATAAAAAATTAGAATAAGCTTCTGAACTGAAAACCAGTAACATGGCGCACAGGAGGCAACGGAGCAGAGCGATGCCAACACAGAACTCCACACCGGCCACACCACCAATCACCTTCTCCATCCCGCTCACTCTCCACCTTTCTGCCTCTTAAGCGTCCTACCTCAGGAAGCCACTGGAGCAAGTCCTCCACCAAAATGTGAGCATAACAAAGTAGGAGGAAGCCATGGACAAACACGAGCGTGGATGCAGAGATAAGGGCATTTCCAGGGCGACAGTGAAAGGAGGTTCCAGAACGGGAGCTGCGCGGCGCGGCAGGACAGGACAGTCGGAGCAACGTGCCTCGTGAGAAAGGAATGTGGAAGGCTGCCGCACCTGCCCAAAGACACTGGACCACCTTTCTAAAGTGATTCACCTCTGTATGGTGTGCGCCACCCAAACGAAGAAGTCAGTCAAGAAACACACACACAAGCGATACCACAAACATGAAACTCAACTCTGCAGAAAAGCCAAAGGATGAGAGCAAAGGAACATCCAGGGGCAACACCACAGGAAAAGGCGTAAGGAGCAACCAGCTCAGAAAAGAAGAAAACAGAGATCTCCAGGAAATCATATCCCAGAAAGAGAATGTGAAGAGTCTATGTGACTGACCTTGTGGAAGATTTACTAAAAGGCTATCGGAAAGTATGGGGAAAATAAGCAGCAGGCATAAAAAGAACTAAGAACGCGGGATTCAGTGGTCAGAGGAAGGTGACTATCCATCACACTTACCCTGTGCAGCTCTCTACAACGTACTCACCTGTTGTCCCATCACCAATGACTCGCTTCTCTCTGCCCCTCACTGGCCTGGAGACCTTGCCGAGGGCCATTTCTCAGCGATCACGCTCCAGAACCCAGTGTAATGCTTGATACAGCAGTGCACATGAGAGCAAGGATCTTTCTGCGTTTATTCACGTACTGAGTACCTACTCTACATACCTGGCACGCTTCTAGCGAACTAGAAGTCAAAGACATACAGACTTTGCTTGGCCTTCAAGAGTCTAAACTATTTTTATTCCTGAGAAAACAAATATTTATTCTATATCCTCATCCTCCCCAAAAGATGAGAAGTTCACCAAAGGCTCACAGAATTTCAATAGGCAAGTCATCACTAATGGATTGGTACCCTGAGACAGGATGATGCTTTTTGACACGGCATGCATTATGTAATATGAAAAGTGTCAGCCCGGGCGTTAGGGAATCTGGCTTCCTGCACGTTATGACATGAGGCCCTTATTGATCAAGCCCAATCTAACTCTCCAGAGTCCTAACATCTCTCAACATCAGTCTCCTAGGAATCCTACACTCCAGCAAAGGTAAACTACTTCCAGTTTACAGAACACAGGTGCCCTCCCTCACACCTCTATGCCATTTGCAGGTCCCTCCACCTGGATATTCCTGCCCTGGCTGAACCAGGATGCACACCTGGAGGGAGCCACGTCCCTCTCTCCTGCACTCCCCCAGCATCCCATCACTGACAGAGGGATCTCTGGAGTGACTGACACATGCCATGCATGGTACCGGGCACTGGAATACACATCAGTCAACAGGGGAGACACGGCCCTGTCCCCAAGGACCCTTGGGGTGTAGCTTCCGGTTTAACAATGCTTACTAGAGTGGATGTTAAATCCGACCCAATCTGTCAGCCTCTCCCTCCACCCAAACAGCAAGATTCTAGGGACAATGGCAGCCTCTTTCAGCTCTGCAGCCTCAGGACCGACACACTATTAAATAAAACCAAAGTTAAGGTCAAAAAAACTCCAGTCAGTGGCAGGAGGTAAGTAACATGTGCTCTTTAGAGGCCCTCTGCCTTTTCTTTTCTTTTCTTGTTTGTTTTTGACCTCTTTTCTATTAGAGGAGTACAAACCTGAAAACTCCATTCATTGAAATGCAAGTCTCTTCTTACAACTGGCTTTCTTCTTGCTGTGAAAGGCAAAACACTCCCCAGGTCTGGCTTTTGTTCACCACTATATACCCAACAGTATACACTGTATCAAACACGTAGAGTACTTGATCAGTAAACATGTACTCGATGCACGAGTGATAAATGAACGGATACACTAGATTTTGAGTGCGTCATAACTGCTCTTTGCTTCATACTGTATTTTAAGGAGAATTCAAGGAAGTAACAACATTTCATTTGAAGCAACATGAGGCCTGCTCACTTGCCATGTTAGCAGTGGGAGACCCAGTGCATGCTGAGTTCCAGCACTCCTGTTTATCACATGAGCCGATCTATCTTTATTAAGAATATGAAGCTATGCATTTTAACTACAAAACATAAAATATAAGCATAAAAATTTGAACTAGTTCAAATAGAGCAGAAAACTAGATATTTCCCAAACTGTATAATTAAAATACATAAATAAAATCTTTTACTCCAGACAGATAAACAGAAACTAAGCTTGTCTCACTATACAATAAAATACACTGCCAGGTCCCTGAAGATATTTGTAAGATGGATACTCTCTACATTTTGGGCATGAATGGTGTGTTTTATGATGGGTATAAATAGACACCTGGGCTGCTCTGAACCCCTTTCCCTTTCTAACACGCAAACTAAAATTTCCCACCAGTCTCACACTCTAAATCTGTGTGTCACTAACAGGTACAATATTTCCTTCCATCACCTTGCTTGCAGCGTCCCCATTTCAATGCACAATCCAACGTGGCCAGCTTTCTAACATCCATCTCTCAGTAAGTCTCAATAACAGCCCTAATCATCATACAATGACAGCCTTTCTCCTAAGAGCTTTATAGGTACTAGCTCCCCACGCCTCTAGCTGGTTACTATTAGTGTTCCCATTTTACACATAAGAAAGCTAAGTCTGAAAGAAATTAGGAAATTTTCAAGGTCACACAGCAAGCAAGGGAGAGATCAGGGATTCAAACACTAGCTTAACAGCACTTTTAAAATCATGATGCTATCCTGGTTTCCCAAATTAACCAGATAATATTACTGTTAAAACAATGAACATGATCTGGGCTTTCCAAAGCAAGCACAGCAGAAAAACTCTTCCTAAAGCTGAGTAACATTCAACATGACACACTGACAAATTATAAGTTATCTGGCTCAAATTAAGCATGTAGGCTGAACTCCTGGAGAAGAATTGGTCGTTTGATGCTAAGTGCTAAATAAGGCCGAAACCCACTATTTCTTAACCCATAACATCGTAACAATTTAAGTTAACTGTGACGGTCTCCAGTGTCCAAAATATACAACCATTTCACACAGGCTGCCCTTCCTCTAAGCTCAGTCTACCAACAGTTTTGTACGTAGGCAAGCTGCAACCTGTATTCTAAAAAATACTAGATCAGAAGTAACTTTCTGAAAAACCAAAAATATATAAAGAATGTGAATATGATTATGAAAATCATCTGGGCAAACAAAAGCTTCTTTATGCTTCAAACTAATTTTCTAGCCAAAAATATTCTAATACTAGACTGTGGTGCTGCTCACAGGTTGGGATGCAGTGTCTCAGGCATCTCTGAGATGCCTGGTACTAAACTAATGACTAAGTGAATACATTAACAAGAGAGAAGAGGTGAAGTCACTAAACTCAGAAAAAACACTATTAACAGCAACACTAATAACAGAGTGCCTATTACGCCTGCAGAGTGAATGGTGAATATAAACTGCCTTCCAGTTCTTGGAGAAACTGATCAAACCAAATCGGAGAATGATTAAGATTAGCCTTCAGGAACTTCCCTTGGCGGTCCAGTGGGTAAGACTCCACGCTCCCAATGCAGGGGGCCCGGGTTCAATCCCTGGTGGGGGAACTAGATCCGGCATGCATGCTGCAACTAAGGCCCGGCGCAGCCGAAATAAATAAAAATAAATCTTTAAAAAAAAAAGATTAGCCTTCAAATTCCCACGACAGAAATATCTACATTGTTAGGAACTGTATTTGTTGAACATCAGGTTGATTCTTTCCTTATTTATTTATATGACTAGCCGTGTACGAACTATGTTATACCACATTTGTAAGAGAGTTATGATAATCTCTACCTAACAGATGACATAACAAAATTAGAGTTTAAGTAACCTCGTCACCATCACACAGGGAGGAAGGATCAGATCTGAGACTCAAAGTAAAATCTATCCAAAGTCCATGCTCTTAACCACTGCTCTGTTTTGCACTGCGAATAACATTCCCAGAAAATTCTACTGTGCAAAAGGCTTAAAAACATTAACAAAACACTATTCTACTCAAATTAATTAATAGCACAGTTAATATATTCAAGACAAGTCAACCCTTCAATCATACTCAAAAGAACTAATGGTTATTACGGTATATCTAAGGGTCATTTTGTCTACCTGAGTGAGACACCAAAAGAAGGACCTATGAACCAAATTCAGGAAGTAATTAGAAGGAGCATCTCCTGTAGGGACCAAGAGAGGTAACTGATCAAGGGACAGTCATTTGGACATTAATGGCCCAGACGAAACCAGAAACCATCATTCCCGGCACAATGGAAGCAGTGCGCAAGTGCAGGGTCCCAGATCTAGGTAAGGAGGAGTAAAGCACACTCTATCCTGTCTCTCCTGGAGACAGCAAAGTAAACCTGGATGGAGCAACTGCAGAAGCTATTTAATGAAAAGTACACAGTAGCAGGTGGATTAGGAAAGGAGACTGGAATTCAAACCGCCACCAGATTAGCAGATTTAAATATGACAAAGAGCCCCTAACAAAATACCCTAAATGTGGAGAATGTGCCCCACATATATTCGGCATAGGCAGAGCCAGGCACACTTTGATTCCCATGGGAAAAGACAATCAAGATAAGTCAATACTGAAATGAAACAGATGTTAGAATTAGCCCACACAGCCCTTAAAGCAGCTATTATGCAAATAATCCCATAAAGAAGCACACACCCAATATACTCAATATCACAAATTCTTTTTATCTCTTAAACCCATGGGCTTTGCCCCCCACCACTCCATAGAAACTTCTCTATCCAAGATCACCAATAATCTCCAAACTGCTCGATCCAGTGGTCAGTACTCTGGCCTCACCTGACAAGAGTCGGTCACTTCCTCTCCCCTCCTCTTGGCTCCCAGGACGCCGTCTTCCCCTGCTTTCTTCTCAGCTCACAGGTGCCTCCTCCTCTCTCTAACCAGTCAATTCCAGAGCCCCCAGGACTCTGTCTGTTCTCCTCTTAGCTGTGCTTACCTCCCAGGCAAGCTCACTCTGAATGCTGTCTCCTGCTAACTCTAAAATGCGTCTCTAGTTCTGACCTGCTGCCCAGTTGTTGTCCTGGACGGACTGCTGTCAACCCTGCATCGCAGCCACCACCTTCCACCTTCTCCTGTGCATCACAGAGAAGAAGCCAGAACTGGGTTTCCCAAAACCCCCTACTGCCATGACTCAGGGCTGGATGTAACTAGTAAGAGGCACTTGGGCAAGACTGGTAAGATGAATGAGAAAAGTACTCTCAGGAGGCAGCTGTGGGTAGAAGCATAGCTGCAGGTCGATGCGTAGGGAGAAAAAAGAATTCGCCAACTGTGGCAGCTAAGAGCTAGAGTGGCTTCCACAGAGAATTCCCAGTGGTCCCAGAGGGAGACCCCAGGAACCACCTGCTTCAACCACTGAGATCAGCAGCAGTGGCTCCAACTGTCCAGATCACTACTGATTCCAGATGAGCTCCTGGGACACACTCACTGTAATGGCTGCTTCCTTGACCTTCAACCCTGCCAGCCCTATAGCAACAGAAGTGATGGATTCTAGTTCCTATATTGAAAAAAAGTCTAGAGTGGCTTCTGTTTTCCTGACCAAACCGTGACAGATGCACCGTATACTCTGAGCTGCTAGCCCGCTCAGAGCAGTGAAACGTCGCCAAAGAGAGCGGCGTAAACTGCCCAGCAGACCCCTCAAAGCTCAGGCGTGGCCTTCCGACACGACCCTTCCGCACGCGGTCAACGCCCCCTCAGCCAGCTGCTGAGGGTGTCCTCCCTAACCCTTCCTCCCACGCTCCCCACCCAATCTGGTCGCCTTTTCCTGCAAAACACGCCCCGAAACTGCCCTTGGCGTCACATCCCCCAGCACCAGGCTGACCCGAGCCGAAAGATGACGGCAGCAGCCACGCCCACACAGCACTGGCCTCCCTGCTCCCGCCCTGGCCACCCCAGCGCCTGTTCCCAACGCCGCACGTGACTCGGACTCTCAATCAGACGCACCACTTCTCTGCTCAAGATCCTAGACAGTCCCTCAGTTTACACGGATGTTTGCACGGCCAAAGAAATGTGCTGAGAAAAAAACAAACCTGCTTAAGACTATCAGCCTTTCAGCAAGAACAGTTGCTCGAAGAGTTGAGGACGTGGGAAACAACATCAATAATCAATTAAACAACAAGGCAACTGATTCTGGGTGGCTCTCCTTGGCTGTTGATGCATCAACAGATGGTTCCCACACTGCTCGGCTATTTATTCAAGGAGCCAATGGTACTGAGGAACTGGCCTCCAAGAATAGTGTATGTGGAACTACAGGTGAGAATATTTTCAAAGAACTGGAGAAAACACTAATTTAGTAAAACCTGAAGTGGAATACAAATGATGACAGTAAAAATACATGGGGAGGGACTTCGCTGGTGGTCCAGTGGCTAAGGCTCCACACTCCCGATGCAGGGGGTCCGGGTTCGATCTCTGGTCAGGGAACTAGATCCCGCATGCATGCCTCAACCAAGAGTTCTCATGTCACAACTAAAGATCCCATATACTGCAACTAAGACCCAGCACAGCCAAATAAATAAATAAATATTTTTAAAAAAATACATGGGAAGCAGAAGAAGGGTTGGCTGGACAAATTTACAAAGATTATGAAAATGTAAGCTATACATTTACAGCTTTTAAAACCTGTAAAGCTTTTTTCTTTTTCGGTATGCGGGCCTCTCACTGTTGTGGCCTCTCCCGTTGCGGAGCACAGGCTCCGGACGCTCAGGCTCAGTGGCCATGGCTCACGGGCCCAGCCGCTCCGCGGCATGTGGGATCTTCCTGTACCGGGGCACGAACCCGTGTCCCCTGCATCGGCAGGCGGACTCTCAACCACTGCACCACCAGGGAAGCCTTAAAACCTGTAAAGCTTTTCAACATAGTTATTTAAACTATGGTTATTCATTGTATTCTTCATCGGCACGTACTCTGTGCAAAGTATTTTAATCTGTTATGTGTTACTGAACCAGTAGCATCAACAGCGAACTTCACTGAAACATCCTGACTTTTCCTCCCATACAGCAGTTTAATGATTGGAGGTAGGTTTTAGTTGTGACTTGTTGACCTCAGAGCCGTGACTGAAATTTTTCTGAAAAAGACCTTCCTTCAATTATCACTGTTAATCGAAAAATTGTATTCAATGAAATTAGCTGTTGCTAAAGACTTGATAATTTCTTAATGAATTCAACCTAAAATTACAAGGCACAAGAGTGCTTATATGAGAGACTTCTACTGCAGTAAAGTCATTTCAATGACAGCCAGTGTTTGAATCACAAGTAACACCACACTTCTTTACACTCTCCCCATGCGATCAAAAGTTACGACAAGCGAGATTTCCATTCCCACACAAATTCACAGCAGTTACATTTCTGAGTTTAAGCTACAGCAGCATTTTTTGAACCTTGATGCAAGTATAATGAAAATTTACATATTTCAAAATCCATTTAACTCTGCAGTTGAGGCCGCCCTCTAACCATCAATTGGAAGTGATTAATCTGCAATGACATGCTGAAAGGCAAATATCAAGAAGAACCTAACAGGATTCTATAAACGCCTTCCAAGCAACGAATATGCTCAATTAAAATGATATACTCCTGCACTGGTATCAGGATCTGAGAGCACCTATCGGCATAAAGACATTTTCAAAGGTGAAACACATAAAACCTCCTGGGCAGATCAGCATTAAGAGATGAGTATCTGTAATTGACTCCAATGACAGGGAGCAGTAACTTCAAAACTCCAATTAAGGAAAGTGTTATCCCCTTCCTCCCCCAGAAGAGAATTCCATTCTTCTCATTAGTGGACCTGTATTATAAAAAAAATTATATTCAGTTATAATTTGAATTCTGTCCATGAAAAATTTGTAGAAATTCTGTGTTCTCTCTTTTTATAGAAGTATTTACATAATATCCTTGATTTTGCCTATTAGTCTGAAAAATCTAAGATATTTCCTTTTATGGAAACTGTGTGCCTTTACAGAAATGTTTGACAATCCGTTTTAGTCAACTAAATCCCCCTGTCTTCTACACACAGGTACAGTTAAGACATATTTCACCCATCTTCAACTTTCTCAGTTGATCTTTTTTGATTTATGTCTGCATTTTACATTTATTCCTAATAAATTTTAATTTTACCTTATTGATTTCAGCACTTCATTACCACCTGTCAAAATATTTTAAAATTCTGATCCTAAAAGGGAGCTGTCTCCCAGCATGACTCCTGATCTTTATTCAAGTCCCTTATAAAAACATTAGGACAGGTGTCAAGGATGACACACTTCTGGAGACATCTTTACTTTGGTGTAGAAATTCTGATTTTTCAGTTTTGTGGTGAATTATACTGCGTGTGGCTGCAACATATATCTTCTATCTAAAGGCAGTAATTCCTTGAACTCCCTAGTAATGACAGAAATAATAATTAACATCTCTAGGCTTTGTGCAGTAAAGCATGAACCTTGCCCAGGGAAAGGTCTTGCCAGCGCACAGCTCCTGGGAAGTCACCGCTGAGCCCTCAGAACCTCCTGCCTGATTAGGCCGCCTTAATTTAGCTGGGGGCCTGAGGTCACACATTCCTAGGAAGAAACTACACACATTTTTGGTGCTAGCAAATCCTACTTAAAGGTGACACCTGTCCATCTCTCACAGCCATGTGACTATTGAGAGATGCCTAACAGTATGTAAACTTCAGCTCTACCGTACAATAGCATGTTGAAAACATTCCAGGACCGTTGGAGTCCCACACACCTGGCCAGCCTTCTATGTACCAAAAACGTGTCTTGTTTTGTCTCTGGAAGGGAGGAAAAGCTGGGGATACAGTTCCACTTCGGAGGGGCTGCATGTGTTTGGGGTTTAGCTGGCAGTTTGGGATGTATTACATTTAAAGTAAAACCCCTGTGATTTGGGATGATTAGCTTAAACCTTTGCAGAGTGCCAGAAGTATACAATCTAACAACAAGGAGCCACACCCCTGGGTGCTGGGCTCCCTTTTAATAATCCAACAAGAGCCCTAGAGTTCTCTCCCCAGGGAAAAACAACATACATTTACACACAATTCTGCTTACAACTTAATTTCTGGGGCTCATGGACCTAGGAAACAATGTTTCCGCCTCAAAGCAACTGTGATCCCTAGTAAACTCAAGAGCAAAGAGAGCTTCATGAACTTGTCACCCCAGGAGAAATCTGGGAGCTGTCCCAGAGTTACCCTGGACCCCTCTCACGGCCCTGCCGCGTCATTTGCCTGGTCGAGGCCTGGAGATTAACTCAGAAACGGGCTTCAAATCAGTCCCCTTCTCTCCCGTTCCTCAGTCATGCCCTTGATCAAGGCTTTCTCCATTTATCTGTACAACATAATTGTATGATTAAAAGAACACAAGCTGTGGAACTGGACCATCTGAACTCTGCCCGTCACTTTACTAGCAAGTGACACCGGGCAGCCATTTCTTGAGTGACAAACGTGTGCTTCCTCCCCCTTCTCAACTGCTTTACTGTAACACCGCCCACGCTGATCCAGTCCAAACCTCCTCCAACCGCACAAATCTGTTCTATATCAGAATCAAGTACAAACTGCTTTGATCCTGCCTATAACGCCAACTTCACCTCCTCCTCTACCCAACCTGTCCTGTACTCCAGATTTGACAGAGACATTCAGCTCCACAAACCCTGGCCCCTCACGCCTCCACACCATTGCAAAGGGCGGGTCCTGTCTTGAAGGCCCTTCCTGCTTCCCATTTTCCACTCGACTTCTACAGATCCTTTCAGACAGTTAGAACCTGCAGAGGCCACTGCATCTGGTCCACAACCAGTTTTTGTATGGTTCCTTGGCTAAGAATGCATTTTACTTTTGTTAAGGGTTAAAGAGGGAAAAAAAAAATGTGACAGGCGATATGCGGCCTGCAAAGCCTGAAGTGTTCACCGTCTGGCCTTTAACAGAGAAAGTCTGCCGACACCAGAGCTTGACCATCAATGGGGACACGCCCTCCAGTCCTCAGAGCCCCTGCTGTGACACAGCCACTGACCTGAACTAGTCCCACTCCCCTCTTGTCTGTATCACCAGGGCTTAATACTGTATGAGGCACAAGACAGGTGTTTAATAAATGCTGAACAAATGAATGAACTGACTAGACCAGCTCAAAAACAAACCAGGGAAAACACATAAGTGGAAAAGACTTAGCCTTTAGTAGTAAAACACTACGTAAGTCGGGTAAAAATCATGATCCTGGCACTTCACATTTGTCCAAGCTTTACACTGTAGCTGCATGAACACCCTCAATGGCTGCGATTATAAATACCAGACTTTATAGGTAAGGACACCGAGACTCACAGAAACTAAACAACTTGTCAAAAGTCACCTGACAAAAGGCAGAGAGGCAATATCTGAACGCAGGTCTTCTGCTTCCCAGATGAGATACTCTTTCTTTTAAAAAGACCTGCCTCCCCACACAAACCATGATGCCCAGACCCCCTCAATTACCAATACCTGAGACGTTAGGGGAGGGATAAAATTTAATTTCTGACTCATTATTTAATTTTGATAACTTTCAAGTCAATGCTACTTTCTGTAAACAAAACAAAAATGAAATGGATACGCAAAGTAAGCACTAGGCTCAAAGACCCCGGTATAACCACAAACTAAAATTTTCTTTCTTTCCTTTTCTTCAACCAGTCCTTAAGAAAGTAAAATTAAACAGCTTAATTAACAAATGTCACTGAAAGGAAGCAGCTGCAGGCACAGCATGAACCCCTGCCCATCGGCTAAGCTGAAACAAACTGGCAGTCGAGGCAGTCACCTGTCCTCAAGCTTCAGCTTGGACAGAACAGAGTCCAAGAGCTGAGAACGTACATTAACACCTCGACTTCAGGCAGGAAATAAAAACAAGTATTTCCAGAGGCAGAAATGAAATATAAGAAACTCTATTAAATAAAAAGTTTAGTCTAATCTACTAATCTAATCTTTTTGCAAAACCAAGGTATAAATTATGCATAGCTGGAATTTAAGTACCTAGGTGCCCAGAAGTTTCTGAGTCGGGACCAAGATGTAGCCAAACTGAACTAGGATGTGGGTCTATTAAAGATAACATTAATTTCAAAGAAGTGGTTCCATACAGAACACATTTTCTTACTACAATCCCCTTTTAGAAATAAGTCACAACAAGGTACATGAAAAAAATTCACTCATTTGGAATTTATCAAACACTAAAACAAATCTTAAGTCATCAAAGGAATCTTAATGGAAATTAGAAAATATAGGGAATTCCCTGATGGGCCAGTGGTTTAGGACTCCATGCTTTCACTGCCGAGGGCCCGGGTTCAATCCCTGGTCAGGGAACTAACATCCTACCAGCCATGCAGAGTGGTCAAAAGAAAAAAGATATACCTAAATATTGAACATATTTATTGAATGGAACAATAAATGTTTTATGAATAAATAATAAAAATACCTCACATCAAATTGTAGCCCTTGGGCAAAGAAAGATTCCTTAAATGAGACGCCAAAAAAACTAATCATAAAGAAAAAGATTGGGGCTTCCCTGGTGGCGCAGTGGTTAAGAATCCTCCTGCCAATGCAGGGGACATGGGTTCGAGCCCTGGTCCAGGAAGATCCTACATGCCGCAGAGCAGCTAAGCCCGTGCGCCACAACTACTGAGCCTGCGCACTAGAGCCTGCGTGCCACAACTACTGAGCCCATGTGGCACAACTACTGAAGCCCATGTGCCTAGAGCCCGTGCTCTGCAACAAGAGAAGCCACCGCAGCGAGAAGCCGGCGCACTGCAATGAAGAGTAGCCCCCGCTCGCCTCAACTAGAGAAAGCCCGCGCGCAACAACGAAGACCCAACACGGCCAAAAATAAACTAATTAATTAATTTTAAAAAAAGAAAAAGACTGATAAAGTCAACGATATTAAACTTAAGAACTTTAGTTCCAAGACACCTCAAAAGTAAAAAGACAAATCAGAAACTGGAAGAAAATATTCACAACTTATAATGACAAAGGATAGTAATCCACACGTAGAAAGAACACCTACAAGTCAGTAAGAAAAACATAAGAAATTAGGTTAATGTTTTCACAGGTCCTTCACAGAAGAGAGAAGAGATATGATCAATATATTAAGAGTATCAACAACGTTAGTAATAAGAGAAATTCAATTTAAAGCCACAAAAAGATATTATTACATAACCACCAGAATGGTGAAACTGAAAAAAAGACAAAATAAACTACTAGAAAGGATGCAGAGCAACCAGGAGTGGGATGTAAATTGGCAGGGGTACTCTAAAAGCAATCTGGCAGTAACCAGTCAAGCTGAAGGCTGGCCAGCCCAGAACCGGCATCACACTCCCACGTGGGCAGGCTGGACACATCCACACACGTGGGCAGTCAAAGACGTGTCAGCAGCGCTTGCAAGAGCAAGGCGGCAAACCACACAAATGCCCATCAACTGGAGACCAGGTTACACAACAGTGAAAGTGAACGTACTGATCACTTACGGCACCTCCTACGGGTCTCAATCACAGTGCTGAGTGGGAAAAGGCAAGTAACATGTAGTGTGATTCCCTAATAGAAAGTTCGACACAGACGAAACTAACACAAAAATAAGAAATGATAAACGCAACATGCATTCAGTGACCGCTGTTTTAAACGTTGGCGATACAGTAGTGAACAGACATTTTGCCCTGAGATTTTCTGTCACAGCCAAGTGACAAAGAAAAGAAAAGTGAGTAAAAAAAAAAAAAAAAGAAAAGAAAAGAAAAGTGAGTAAAATACAAATGATACCAGGCCTTGAAGAAGGAGGCTGTAGCTAAGGGGGCTGAGGGGAGGATGGCTATGCAGGCTTCACGATGTGGGAGGCGGGCTGCGGTGGGCAGCAGGCGGGCCTTCAGAGTGGGGATGCTCCATTGCTGCAGCTGGGCCGTAGGTGCTAGGCTTGCTTTATTCTTCTCTATACCAGGGTGGCCCCATTGCTTGTTTTTGTACAGCCCATGAGCTAAGAAAGGTTTTTACACTGCATATGATTAAAGAAATTATTAAAAGAATAATAACATTTTGTTGCATGTGAAATTACATGAAATTCAAATTTCAGGGTTCAGAAATAAAATGGTACTGGAACACAGACAACTCACTCCTTTACCACAGCTGCTTTTGTGCCAGAATGGCAGGGCTGAGTACTGGGGACAAAAGCTGTAGGTAGCCTGCAGAGCCCAAATGTGTCCTGTCTGGGCCAGTACGAGGAAGCTCACCTTTGCGGACTCGGGTACCTTCCTCTGGGAGATCAGGGCACTCTTGACCTACACCTTACACACATCTTACACATGTTCTTCTGTATCTCTTCAGTGTTTAATAAAATCATTTTTTGAAAAAGACTAATACACTAAGTGTATTTCTCTAATGAACCTTGTTCTATTAAAGCTTCATGCTGCTTCTCCATCCTAATGACTAAGTTTTAAAAAACAAGATACGTACTGCTATCAGGAGCATTAAAGCAAGACAGCAAAGCAAAGCAAACTACTGTTTATTTTGACTCAAGTACAAGAAAAACAGAAAGGGAGGGAGGGAGGGAGGGAAGGAAGGAAGGAAGGAAGGAGGGAGGGAGGGAAGAAGGAAGGAGGAAAGGAGGGAGGAAGAAAGTGACAGAGGGAGAGAAGGAGGGAGGGAGGGAGGACTTTTCCACTCCAGTTTCCAAGTCTGTGGAGAGAACCACAGCCTTGCTTAACACCCAGCTCATTAGGACTATTAGATGTTTCTGTGCATCACTGACTTAAAAAAGCAGTACAGTTACACCCGATCCCTTCCAGTCTTCTGAAAGAAATGTTTTGTTATGTCACATTTTAGCAAGGGCCACAATATCTGGCCAATATTAGCATATATGTTCCCGATGCAAGTGCCTTCACATCTTTTAAAAATAAGCCAGTCGGGGCTTCCCTGGTGGCGCAGTGGTTGAGAGTCCGCCTGCCGATGCAGGGGACGCGGGTTCGTGCCCCGGTCCGGGAAGATCCCACATGCCGCGGAGAGGCTGGGCCCGTGAGTCATGGCCGCTGAGCCTGCGTATCCGGAGCCTGTACTCCACAACGGGAGAGGCCACAAGAGTGAGAGGCCCGCGTACCACAAAAAAAAAAAAAAAAAAAAAAAAAAATAAGCCAGTATCTCTGATTAGAGTTAATATTAATTAATGATGCCCATTAAAGGTGGTGATGAATACAAAGAGCTCATTACAACATTCTGTTTCTGCATATGTCTGAAAGTTTCCACAAAGTTTTAAAATAAAATTGAAGATTCATATTTTAACTTTAATTATTAAGTATAATGCTCATGTAATAGAAACTCACACAATTCCCATTTATGCATGTTTCAGAATCCTTAGTATAAGATGGCTTTCCATCACCCTTACTACTGGCAACTTTTTAAAAAAATGCTTATTTAAGAATCTACATGAGGGGCTTCCCTGGTGGCACGGTGGTTAAGAATTGCCTGCCAATGCAGTGGACACGGGTTCGAGCCCTGGTCCGGGAAGATGCCACATGCTGTGGAGCAAATAAGCCCGTGCGCCACAACTACTGAGCCTGCGTTCTAGAGCCCGCAAGCCACAACTACTGAGCCTGCGTGCTACAATTACTGAAGCCCGCGTGCTACAACTACTGAAGCCCACGTGCTACAACTACTGAAGCCTGCGCGCCTAAAGCCTGTGCTCCGCAACAAGAGAAGCCACCGTAATGAGAAGCCCGCACACCGCAACAAAGAGTAGCCCCCACTCGCCACAACTAGAGAAAGCCCGTGTGCAGCAACGAAGACCCAACGCAGCCAAAAATAAATAAATTAAAAAACAAAATCTATGTGAAGATACAGCACTGCACCTTCTGATCCTAGCAGAAAGGAAGAGGCTGACAGCAACGAGCTGAGAAAGTCAAAGGACATTCACCCACAGGAAAACAAGTTGTATCAGCTGTGCCTCTACGGTCTGTGTATACAGCAGTAAATGAAAGAAATACCCCCATTCTCTTTGAGCTGCAATATTACAAAATGGGCAATGATGCAGGGAGGACTGAGAACTTTGAAAACTGGCAAACTTTTACTGTAAATGTTTACTTTTAATAGTTATTACCTTTTGTGAAATATCTCAAAAGGTCACGCACTAGTGAACACCAGAACCTTACATGCTGCGTACCACCTCGTTCTCTGATCAGCCTATGGTTCTATTATTTGGCCGATTTAAAGGACAAGTTAACAAACTAGCCAAGACCAGAGAGTCAGAGTCTGACTCCAAGGCCATGCCCTTCACAACTGCACTGCCAGTGGTTATTCAACATTCCAACTAAGTAAGGCAACGTCATCTTATGACCCATACTTTGCAAACCAGTACCTTGCTACTCAAAGTGGGGCCCAGGGACCATCAGCACGGCACCACCTGAGAGGCTGCTAGAAATGCAAGATCTGATGCCCCACCCTAGACAGACTGAATTAGAACCTAAAAGCTAACGAGATCCCTGGGCGATGTGTGTGCCTGTTCAAGTTTGAGAAGCCCTGACACAGAGCGCACACACTGGATTTTGAGGTAGTTTACCAGTGCAACATACCCTGGCACAGTTAAATTGAGCTTTCACCTCTTCTGCTTGCTCTCTGATCCCGAAATGAAGCAGAGGAGTGCTGGCAGGCGACTCCACAGGTGGCCACGAAGAGGACTGACATGACCAGCCCATGTCCGTGGCCCCAACCTCTCCCCTCCCCACCCTCAGTCCCATTTACCACCCTGTCTTTCGGACAGAGCCCCTGCAGCCAGGCTGCACTTACTGAGCCAGCTGAACCCTTCTTCCCAGAGCAGCAGGCTACAGACACGGCTAAGTGCGCATGCCCCCAGTTCCTTGAATCACGCCCAGCATCCGGGGCGCCCTGCAGCAGAAAGGGGCAGCGGGGGCTGCTGCAGCACGTGCTCTTATCCTAATGCTCTGTGAGCTACAAAGAGAGCTTCCGACACAGCCCCAGCACTAATAATCCTCTTACCAATTCACAGCGAATACTCAGTGAATGGATGGAATATCCTTTTGTGACATCTTCTTAAATCCGTGGTTTCTGCTACCTCTCTCGACGCTAGAATCCAACGTACGATGCAGTAAACCAATCTCTGCACGTTCCCACCAACATGTAGCTTTGCCTGTGCTTTCCTTCCGCCTAGAACACTCTCCCCTCCTCCTCCCCCTCCCCGCCAGGCTCCTTCTGTTGACCCCTGGGATGGGGTGGCAGTGTCCTGCAGTGTCCCCCGCAGCTCTGCCCAGCACCTGCTAAACACGGCACTGCTGCTGCCTGGTCGCTGGACTACGACCCGCTCAGGGCAGGGACTCAGCGCATGCTGAGCGTTCTCCCCAGATGCCAGTTCTATCGGCAGATCTGTGAGCGGCCCGCGGCCTGCCCTCTCCATCCGCACCCTGACAGCCACAGCCTGCGACCCACACCCACCTCATGGAGAGCCTTCCCCAGAAGCCTTAAGGGGCTCAGCCATGTTTGGCTGCAGGCAGATTCCAGAAAATGGCTAACCTTAAGCAGCAAGGGCAGCTCCGTTAGCGGTTCTCCGGGGCAGACTCGCCGCCACGAGGCCCCGCAGAAGCTCTCCCCACAGAGGCTCTCGGTCCAGCCAGCGCTGCCCGGCAGGACTTCCTGCAACCGTGAAAACCTTCTCCCCATCTGCACCGTCCGAGGGGGAGTCGCTAGTCACGTGTGGGTACTGAGCCCTGGAAACGGGGCTAGCCTGGCTGGGACAGAACTTTAAATCTGATTCCATTTTAACTTAAACGCGTGGCTAGCGGCTACTATAGGCGACGGCGGGTCCAGGTTTAGACTCTAGACACTGGAGTGAAATGAAAAAGAACTTGCCTTGGCTTCTTAACTGCAGGCTACGTTGTTCGGTCCAACCCTTCCCTGAAAAAGGCTTAAAAAGACGGATAGAATACTTTAAAAATCTTAAAAGCAACCAGAAAATGACAGGACAAGAAGGAAATAAAATTAAAGTGAACTCAAGAACCCAGAGAGAAACAAGCAGAGAAACCACCTCTGCACGGAAGTCATTTGACAATTCTGAAATTTTCGACTTTCCTTTTCACAACAGTGCAGGGAAAGAGGGACAGGAGTCAAAGCCGGGCCCCCCAAAGTGTCTAATCCTACCTCCCTAAGCAGGACCTCAAAAGCCACACAGCTCAGGATGAGAGTAAGCCAGCAGTGAATCAGCTCACCAAGAGAATGACAGCTCTGGTCCAGAACACCTCAAACCTTGGACTTGGTTTAAGGTGGTCCCAGACTGGCTGAAGCAGAAAAAAATGCGCTCTGGAAGGAGCTACCTTCATTTAGGCCTCGAAAGAGTCCTCCCAGTAATGTGGACCCATATCCCACACCACAAACAAAAATTATCTCAAAATCAATCACAGACCTAAATGTAAAACCTAAAGCTATAAATATTCTAGAGAGGGGAGGGGGAAACAGGAGAAAATCTTTGTGACCTAGGTTAGGCAACTATTTCTTAAATATGACACCAAAAAAGCACAATCCATAAAAGAACAAATTGATAAATGGGACATTATCAAAATTTATAACTTCTGCTCTTCAAGACACTGTTAAGAGAATGCAAAAAACAAGCCACGGCATGGGAGGAAAGCATTGAGAGTATCTCACAAAGGACCTGTATCCAGAATATATAAAGAATCCACCCGTAAGAAAAAGTTTTTTCATGGGCAAAAGATCTGAACACCAAATAAGATATACAGATGGCAAGTAGACATATAAAAAGATACTCAGTGTTATTAAGGCATTTGGGAAACGTAAGTTAAAACCACAATGAAATATCATGACACACCTATTAGAATGGCAAAAACTTAAAAGACTAACCATCATGTTGCCCCGATGATCCAGAGCAACTGGAACTCTCATACACTGCTGGCAGGAATGTCAAATGGTACAGCCACTTTAGAACACAGTTTGGCACTTTCTTAAAAAGCTACACAAATTCAAAAAGAGTCATGTATCACACTGTTCACTGCAGCACTGTTTACAACATGTAAAGGACATGGAAGCAATCTAAGTGTCCATCGACAGACGAATGGATAAAGATATGGTACATATATAAAATGGAATATTATTCAGCCATAAAAAGAAATGAAATTATTTGTAGTGAGGTGGATGGACCTAGAGTCTGTCATACAGAGTGAAGTAAGTCAGAAAGAGAAAAACAAATACCGTATGCTAACACATATATATGGAATCTTAAAAAAAAAAAATGGTTCTGATGAACCTAGGGGCAGGACAGGAATAAAGATGCAGACGTAGAGAATGGACTTGAGGACGGGGGAGGGGTAAGGGTAAGCTGGGACGAAGTGAGAGAGTGGCATGGACATATACACACTACCAAATGTAAAATAGATAGCTAGTGGGAAGCAGCTGCATAGCACGGGGAGACCAGCTCGGTGCTTTGTGACCACCTGGAGGGGTGGGATAGGGAGGGTGGGAGGGAGACGCAAGAGGGAGGAGATATGGGGATATATGTATGCATAGAACTGATTCACTTTGTTATACAGCAGAAACTAACACAACATTGTAAAGCAATTATACTCCAATAAAGATGTTAAAAAAAAAAAAAAAAAAAAAAGCTGGGCTTCCCTGGTGGCACAGTGGTTGAGAGTACGCCTGCCGATGCAGGGGATGCAGGTTCGTGCCCCAGTCCGGGAAGATCCCACATGCCACGGAGCAGCTGGGCCCGTGAGCCACAGCCGCTGAGCCTGCGCGTCCGGAGCCTGTGCTCCGCAATGGGAGAGGCCACGACAGTGAGAGGCCCGCGTACCGCAAAAAGAAAAAAAAAAAAAAGCTATACAGACACCTACCATATGATCCAGCCATTACAATCCTAAACAACCATCCCCAGGAAAAAATAGAAGCCTGGGTCCACAAAAAGACTCATACAAAAATATTCATACGCTTTATCCGTAATAACCCAAATCCAGAATCAATTCTCTGCACGTTGATCTATACATTTAATGTCATCCCAAGCAACAACCGGAAGAATTTTTTGGGAAGTTGCCAAGTGATCCTAAAACATATACAGATCTGCAAAGGGTTGAGGATAGCCAAGGCATACTTGAAGGAGAAACAAGTGGGAAGAGGTCCACGAGGAGATAAGACTTATTATAAAGCTACAATACTGTAGGCAGCTTAGTACCAGAGGGATCAAATAGAGTCCAGACACACACATATATATGGACCTTTCATTTACAACAAAAGTGTCACCACAGAGCACTGGGGGAAAGGAGCATTTATTCTTTTTAAGAAATGGTGTTGGGACAACTAAGATGTCCACATGTTAACGAAAGTGGATCCCTCCTTCACACTACACACCAAAACCAATTCCAAGAGAATTATAAAGTTAAAGGGGAAAGGCAAAATCATAAAGCATTTAGAAAATAACAGGAATTAAGTTCATTATCTCAGGGTAGGGAAAGACACAAAAAGCACCAACTATAAAGGAAAAGACTGATAAACTGCACTACATTAAACTTAAGAACTTCTCTTCATTCAAAAAAGAAAAAAAACAACCCACCAAGCTAGTGAAACTGCATGACAAAGTAGGAAGAGGCAGTGGCAAAATATATAAGCAACAAAGGACCTGTGTTTTGAATATACAGAAGTCTACAAATAAATTTCTTTAAAACTAATAGAAAAATAGGGGCACTTCACAAACCAGTGAATACAAATGGCCAGTAAATGTATAAAAAGATGTGCAACCTCGTTATAACCAAGAAAAGGCTATTTAAAACCACAGGGTGGGGGGCATCCCTGGTGGTGCAGTGGTTAAGAATCCGCCTGCCAATGCAGGGGACACAGGTTCGAGCCCTGGTCCGGGAAGATCCCACACGCCGCGGAGCAACTAAGCCCGTGCGCCTCAACTACTGAGCCTGCGCTCTGAGCCCGCGAGCCACAACTACTGAAGCCCGCGTGCCTAGAGCCCGTGCTCCACAACAAGAGAAGCCACCGCAAGGAGAAGCCCGTGCACCGCAACAACGAGTAGCCCCCGCTCACCGCAACCAGAGAAAGCCCAATGCAGCCATAAATAAATAAACAAATAAAATTTTAAAAAAGTAAAATAAAACCACAAGGTGGTAATAATACTACAGAAATGACCCCAAGGCACTGGGAGGGGAGACTGACAGGGGAACAGAGACAGGCGGGGATGTGCTGAAGCTGTAATCAGAGAGAAGGCTGCTCAGGGGATGCAACCTGATGGTTAGGGAGGGTGGGGTCCCAGGAGAACCATCCACTGACATCCACTGAGAAGCTGCTCTGGGCCAGGCACACTCAAATGCACTTGCCCTCTGCATCCTCAGGTTCCGCATTCGAGGCTCAAAATATTGGGGAAAAATCCCAGAAAGTTCCAAATAGCAAAACTTGAACTTGCCACACTGGCAATTATTTACATAGCATTACACTGTGTTAGGTATTTTAAGTAATCTAGAGACGATTTAAAGTATACAGGAGGGGGCTTCCCTGGTGGCACAGTGGTTGAGAGTCTGCCTGCTGATGCAGGGGACACGGGTTCGTGCCCTGGTCCGGGAAGATCCCACATGCCGTGGAGCGGCTGGGTCTGTGAGCTATGGCCGCGGAGCCTGTGCTCCGCAGCAGGAGAGGCCACAAAAAAATAATAATAATAATAAAGTATACAGGAGGGTGTGCATTTAAATGTATGTATGTAAATACTACGTCATTTTAGGTAAGGGACTTGAGCATCCAAGGAACTTGGTATCCGAGGAGGGTCCTGGAACCAATCCCTCACGAATACTGGACAGACAGCTATACATTTAATGGGAGTCACATTAATGCGACCTTTAATTTCACTTGACCAATTTTAAGGAGAAAGAAATTGTTCCAAAGAGCTCCAAATGAGATCACATTACACTTAATTCCTTCTGCCTTTGAAGAGTTCTTTGTCTCTACCTTTGTAACAACTTTCACACACTTAAAAGACCCCTTGGGCTTCCCTGGTGGCACAGTGGTTGAGAGTCCGCCTGCCGATGCAGGGGACGCGGGTTCGTGCCCCGGTCCGGGAAGATCCCGCATGCCGCGGAGCGGCTGGGCCCGTGAGCCATGGCCGCTGAGCCTGTGCGTCCGGAGCCTGTGCTCCGCAACGGGAGAGGCCCCGACAGTGAGAGGCTCATGTACCGCAAAAAAAAAAAAAAGACCCCTTACCACAAAAGGCCCACGACAGCGTCATTTGCTTTAGTCTCTGTAATTCCAGGACCTCAGCAGGAGAGACTCTTCTTCAATCATCAAACAATCACTGATTGACCATCTACTATGGCAGCATGAGGAAAAGATAATACAGAATCCTTGTCCCTCAGCTTATACTAGTCTATTTACCAACAGATGCATCTAATTCTTCACAAGGGACATCACCAATTCCATCTGGTACACTAACTTTCACTTAGCCGCCTTCTTAGGAAAAAAGGAAAGGACAAAAGGCAAAACGAAATTCATTAAACTTAGATATGAATGTAATGCTAGGCATAGAATCAATTCACACAATGCTGCTTCATTAGTCACCCCAAGACTTGGCAATCACCCTGACCCTAGTATAAAGCTAGCCAATTTTTCAGCACCAAAGCAAAACCACCAGGGAACGTGTGCCTTAAGCACTCACATGTACACACTCTCCTGTTATCTGCCAAAAGCCGCAAGTCCGGGAGCCACACAAACTGCCACTTCAACATAAGAGTGTTCATTTAAAATCCACACCGAGATTCAAAATAATTAAGTGGTCTCGGCAGAAAACAGTCAAACTCCCTACTCAACAAAAGGAGTTGTGAGGTCTTCTCAAGACTCTAAAAACCCTTCGAGACATATTTAAGAGTCCTGACAGGAAGGCAACCTCATTAGCAAATCTAAGTGGTCAAAAAGACCATACATACCTCTGCCATTTATGACTGATGTCTGCCTGCTACAACTGGCGTTTCTTTTAAAACACTTTAAAGCAGTGGTTCACGAACATTAGCGAGCATCAAAAGCTCCTGACAGCAAGTTGAAACTGACCACCGGCCCCGCCCCCAGAGTCAGATTCAGCAGGTCAGAAGCGGGGCAGGAGCATTTGCACTTCTAACCTGTGGCTACTTTGAGAACCAATTCAACAACCTGAAGCTTCCTGGTTTCTGTGAGAGTGCCTGTTTCCCCACACCGTACGGCAAGACTAAGGGGGAACTCGCTGAGGAAGAACAAACTGCTCTTTTTTACCCAAATGTTGACTTTCTCCCAAGTAAAGGTAAGTGACCTGTCACGGCAAGGGAAAGCTGGCATGTTGTATATGTAATTGGCACTGCAGCCATACGAAAATGGGTTTTTGAAAATGGTTTCAGGGCATAATGGAAAACTCTTGTAAAGCAGCCAATGAATCCAGCTGATTAGTAAAAGACACGTTAGAGCTTCTGGACCAGTAATGAAGGAGCTTTTACAAGTCCCGCTCATTTTGTGTCACCTTGAGCAATCTTCTATGTCTGCAGAACTTAGGATGAGTCCTAAAGAACACAAGATCAATTAATACAGGATCAGTTTCTAGAAAAAAAGAACAAAACTGTAAAGGGGCAGAGCAGTATTTTTTCCCTGGCCCAAGTCTGATGACAGTGGTAATCTAAAATAAAGCAGGGCTTCCCTGGTGGCGCAGTGATTGAGAGTCTGCCTGCTGATGCAGAGGACACGGGTTCGTGCCCCGGTCAGGGAGGATCCCACATGCCGCGGAGCGCCTGGGCCCATGAGCCATGGCTGCTGAGCCTGCGCGTCCGGAGCACAGGCTCCGCAACGGGAGAGGCCACAACAGTGAGAGGCCTGTGTACCACAAAAAAAACAAAAACAAAAAAATAAAACAATAAAATAAAGCAGACAAAGGTGAAACCACGATAATCCAATTCTTCCCTGGTATCAAGTCCTATGTGGTTTTAAAGTGAGGTCCTTAACCAAGGCAAACAAAACAGCAGACAGCTAACGGATGTAATAGCTGTTCTCCAATAATTAATAAGTCTGAGTTATTCTACTCAATAAATATTGTGTCTGGTACTGAAGATGGAAAAGTGTGTAAAACAAAGTTTCTGCCCTCATGGTGCTTAAATCCTCACGAGAAGACACACAAGCCACTAAAAATATGTAATGTGTAAAATCATTTAAGCTCTTCCTTTAGGCCAGCAAAGACAAATGCATGTTTTGGTCACCAGTAGACATGACGAGCACCTTGGACTACTTTCAATACAGAATATGGGGGCAGAAGGGAGATCCTAGGCACACACAGCCCACAGACACGACTGTTCAGGTTCTTCTAAGCCTTGGTTTTGGTTCACTGGCCCCCAAAAAAGGAGCAGAGTATATGCCAACTCTTAAAAGCAGAATGGGGCTTCCCTGGTGGCACACTGGTTAAGAATCCACCTGCCAATGCAGGAGACACAGGTTCGAGCCCTGGTCCAGTAAGATCCCACATACCGCGGAGCAACTAAGCCCGTGCGCCACAACTATTGAACCTGCGTGCCACAACCACTGAAGCCCATGCGCCTAAAGCCCCTGCTCCGCAACAAGAGAAGCCACAGCAACAAGCCCGCGCACCACAGTGAAGAGCAGCCCCTGCTTACTGCAACTAGAGAAAAGCCCGCATGCGGCAACAAAGACCCAATGCAGCCAAAAATAAATTAATTAATTTTAAAAATATATTTTAAAAAAAGCAGAATGGAAAATTCTAAGTTGGTGAGAGTAAGCACATTCATTTCAGAAACATTTATAGAGCAGCAATGTATCAGAGGTTGTAAACACTAGGATTACTACAAGGGGCTCATACCTGTGTGAGAAATGTGCAATTTGTTTTTCCCTTACATACTCCTTGCTTCCCACAAGCAAGGAGTTGATGTCTTCAAACATCAACCCCTCAAAAAAGTCACCAATGAAAAAACTGTAAATGTGGAAGTTACTGAAGCACATCTTGACAAATAAGAAGTATCAATCACTGCATCATGCATTATATACAATGCTAAATTAATTTCAAATAATTAAACAATTTTGGTATATTAATTAAAATGTTTACCTATACTATGTTGGCCAGATCAGAACTTCATGATCTGAAAGCGTCAGATTCAAATAGAAAATACAATTACCTAAACTTTCCCAGACATGGCCATTACACTAGCACACTACTTATTCCTACTGCAGAGACTGGGTTAAGACTTTACAGACTGCTGCTTTTCCAGCCAGGGAGGCCGCAGGCAGGCTGTTAGGAGCTGGCACTGCAGAGTGCCTCGGGCCTGTCCAAGCCGTCCACCACTGTGGGCTGAGGACCCGGGCGAGCTACTCTAACTCGATGCTTGCAGGGTTTCATCTACAAGAGGAGGATACAGACAGCAGTGGTTCTAGCGGGTAAAAAAGGAGATAAAGCACTATGGCACCCAGCTCAGGCCTGGCACATGGTGTTTAACAAATGCAGTTCTTCCCCTACCACTGGCAAATATTCAAACGTGTAACTTCAGTCATTCTTCTTGATGTGAAAAAGTTTATAGTAAATAGCTATGTACATAGATAAGATTTAGGTAGGATTATTTTAATTAAGTACAAAGTTTATAAGGAAACACCTTTGTGTCCTTAAAAATAGGTAAACTTTGTGGTGATGCTACTAGTATTTTTCTCTGAGGCTTCCAACTGCTAAAGAGTGGGAATAGTGCCACTCGGGGAAACATTTATTTCCTACTATGTCTATAAATCATTTCCTTACTATTTATGCAAATCAGAATATAATTAACAGTTTTGCTAAAAATTCCATTTAAACTGAAAGTTTAACTATATATGTGTATCTGAATGTCATTTCCATCACAGAGCCTAGTAAAAAACAATACAACTGTTACAGATAGAAACAGAGGGGGCTCCTCTGCTGATTTACAATCAGAAACACATTTGTACAGTTCTAAATGATAAGATTTAGCACAATTCCTAGAAACTAATGCCAGAAACTGGTACATATGAATTTCATTTCTCTTGCACTGGGTTGCCTTTTGGTAGTCATGAAATGAAGAAGAAAAAGAACCCTGCCAAAATGTCAGTAGAGAGAAAAAGCAATAAAGGGCTCAAATAATCCACTACTAAACACTGTCTTACAGAAAAGAAGGAAAAAAAACATAATTTCTGAATGTCTCTGGGTGAGCTAGAGAAACACAGGTGCACCCAAGGCAAGCTGGAGCTGCTCTCCATCCTTCTTCATTCCAAGGATGCTTCTAAAGGGTGACAAGCAACTTAACATTTGAATGCTTATTTGCACTCATAAACTTCTTGGAGTTTATTACTATTGACTCAAATAAGGTCATTTACTCTGCCCAAATTTTTTAAGTTAACATTTTAAATACAGACATCAGTGAAAATTCTCAAAGATCCCCACAGTAATTTTTTCTAATTATTTAAGGGATTTCACCAAGAGGAAACTAATGAAAATATGTTCTTAAACTAGAGCTTTACGGCAAAATAAAGTACTTCAGAAACTAAACTTTTCTGATTTACTAGCAAAAAAAACTCATTTAAAAACTCATTTCACAAATATAAAAATAATGGCATTTTTTTTTTTAACCAATGGCATTTTTTGCAGATCTAGAACAACAACAAAAAAAATCTAAAAACGTGTGGAAACACAAAAGACCCCGAATAGTCAAAGAGATTTTGAGAAAGAAAAGGGAATTGGAGGAATCAGGCTCCCTGACTTTAGACTATACTATAAAGCTACAGTAATCAAAAGTAACAGAACTTCTTTTAATGCCACTGAAATTTAAAACCAGATTTATTCTATCTGAAAATGTTTAATTTAAAAAATTAAAGATTTACATATTGTATTAACAATTTGAATTGCATCTTTTGTTACCCTTAAGACAATTTTTAATTATTTTTCTCAAAGACACATTAAAATATTGGAAAACAAGGTTTCCATAAAACCTTTAGAGAAATGAACTAAGATCCCACCTCACTATAACTCAAAATAACATGCAAAGATAGTAATTTTCAAAATTATCTTTTGCTACACATAACACTTTATAACACCGTAGACTATATATGTATATACAAGATATAACAATAATTTCTTCTTAGGAAGCTCATCAGTATTTTTTCTTAAAGGGAACACTTTAACGATACGATTTTGTTATTTAGACAATTTCTCCAACTTTCTAGTAAGAAAGGTTATCTAGCTGAAGAACCCAGCTTTGAGAATTGGAACATTAATTTCTGTACTTTCCAACAAAGGGCATGGAGTGTTACAGAGAAGAATTTAGCTAAAAATGTTTTAATGATCCTTACTGCCATTCCTAACTCCCGCTTTCCCCAGACACTTAGCAACCGCTGCACTAGTGGATCTAACACTCCTGATCACTCCTGATCTAACACTTACTACTCACTTTCCGTGACAGACAGCCTCAGACGATCTCCTGTAGGAGTTGCAGCATTCTTTGCCCCACATCATAAATACTAAGTTTTGGATTCAATGTCTTTATTTAGCCAAGCACTTGCTTCTCAATACATCACCTCTGAATGATGTATAGTCCTTCTATTCAGTCCTTTCATGAAGTCTTATGGGGCCGCGTTTACAAGGGAACATGTATTTTAAATAATATTTTCCAGTGCTCATTATTAAACTGGATTATTTGATAATGACCTGAAAGAAATTCTTCAGAGGAGAATCTATAATATTTGATCTTGCTGTTTCAGCAGCAGTTAGTACACAAGTGTTCAGAAGAGACTAATGGCAAGTTCAACTAGTTTTTCCCCTCCAAGAGTAGCCAAAAATATAAAACAATATACTCATAAAGATACTAAGACATACTATCTTTATGAGTTGAAAGTTGAAACACAAACTTCCTTTAAAAGTTTCATATGTTTAAATACTACAGGGTTTTAAACATTAACTCAATAGTACAACTGGACCAAAATATTATCTACACTGCACCTCAACAAAGTAGGCTGAATGCTAATTTACCGTGAATCTTTAATCACTTCATCCACATACTTTCCTCCCACTTTTCAGGGTTGTCAAAGACAGGACAACTAACCTGAGGGCTTGGCTGTGTCATTTCAATGAAAAGACTATTTTCATTACCCGTTTTACAAATACAGTATTAAAGGTGAGGCTCTGGTATTGCATTTTGAACAGTAATGGCCTGTTTTTCCAACCACGAAGATGTTTACATCCTAAGAATCCCAATGATGGTCGTCTTAAATACAGACCCCCCAAACTCTTACATCGCCTTCAACTTGACCGTATTTCAACCAGTTCCCATGAATACCACAATATTACTATTCTCTTGGTCTCACTGCCAAAAACCCAGCTGCATGCTACCTAAGCAAGAAAGACACTGTTGAAATGGCAAAACAAAAACCTTTACCCTTAATACATTGAGCTACAAAATCCGGCAATCAAAGAAAACCAAGTAACAGCGTACACACACACACACACCCTACACACACCCTACACACACACACACACACACACACACTCCTTTGAGAAAGAATGGGGTGCCAGGAAAGGACCCAGAGGGGTTCCAGCTTGCTCGGCGGGCGCCGCGGAGTTGGGGGCTGGGGCGAGAAGAGGAGGAAACTTGGGAAGCGCAACGAATCCTGCCAGGTCTTCAGGGCTGCCGCCGAGACAGCCTCCGGGCTGCACAAAACTTGAGCGCGGGCCGCGGGGGACGCAAGCGCCCCGCCGCCCAGCCGCCCCGCACGCGGGCTCGAGGCCCACCCTTCCCTGCCCCGCGGGCCGGCCGATCCCCCGGCGGCCCCGCGGATTCCCTCTTCCCCCTCCTTCCTCTCTCTCCCCTTTTGTTTTGGAGGCACTCGGCCCGCCCCGGCAGAGGCCGGCCGGCCTCCCCGAGGCCCCGGGCCTCCAGACCTTCGGACCCTCCGAGCCCCGAATCCCCCTGCCTCCCCATCTTCCCTGAGTTCCCCGGCCTCCCTGCGTCCCCCAAGCCCCCAGCCTCCCTGAGTCACCGGCCTCCTCGCATCCCCCAAAGCCCCCTGCTTCCCGGAGCCACCGGCCTCCCCACGTCCCCCGGCCTCGAGACCCTCAGAGTCTCCTAGCCCCGAACCCCTCGGCCTCCAAGCGCCCCCGCCCCCGAGCCCCCGGCCTCCTCGGGCCCCCGGCCTCCCCACGTCCCCGGCCTCCCGGGGCCGCGGCCGGCGCGGGAGGGGCCGGTCTCCGCCGCCGGGACTGGCCGGTCCGGCCCCGCTCGGCCCTCCACCCTCGGGCCGCGGCCCTGCCAACAACCAGCTCCGGGAGTCGGCCCGCCAGCCTGCCCGCGCCCCGGCCCCGGCTCCGCACTCACTCGGACCGCGCTGGCGCCAGGAGGCGAAGACAGACGACGACCGGGCGGCGCCGCGGATGATGGGCCGCGCTCCCTCCCACGCCTCACGCCGCGGGCGCACAGCAGTCCCGGCCCGGCGGCGGCGGCGGGCTCGCGCCCTCGGGGCCGTGCTGCGTCGGCGCGGGCCGCGCGTGCGCGGCGGCCTGCTGAGGCGCGCGCCTCCCTCCGCTGCGCGCGCCCGGCCGCGTCCCCGTTCCGAGCTTCCGCCTCCCGGGAGCACCGGGCATGCGCGCCGCGCGTTGCGGCCCGCGCATGCTCACCACGCCGCCAGGCTCTGCTCCGGGGAGCGTACTCTGGACGCCAGGCCCGGGCTGCGGGCGGACGGGGTCAGCCCGCGGGCGTGGCTGTGGCCCCGAGTGGCGGCCGCGGGGAAGCTTTGCCCGGGGGCGGCGCCAAGCGGACGTCCCGGGGGTCCCTCCGGCCGCACTCTGGGCTGGCGGGGTTGGACGGACTACGAGGAAGCCCTCGCACCCCTTTGCTGCCCCGAGCCCCAGACCCTGCTTCTCTGGAGGCCCCCCCCCACCCCGGTCAGCCGCCCTACAGCCCCGCCCCAGAGTCGGAAGCACGGATGTCCGGACGCGGTGTGTGCCCGCGCCGGCCCGTGTCCTCTCCAGGCCCACCTAAAGGGTGTACCGGACCTCTCTGCCGATAAGGAAGCAGGCTCAGGGATTTGTTCAGGGGCATCATAGCTAGCTAGTGCTGGGCGGTACCAAGATTTGATCTTCGAAGATGGTCTGAAAAGAGCTTTATAACGGCTTAGAGGTGGACACATTATCTACCTGAGCGCCAGCGGGGCAATTATCTGGGTCCATTAACCACCAAGGCGCCGGTCCCCTAGGTGCTGAGGCTTGAGAAGGGAGAGGAGGATCCCGGAGGATCCCAGGCAGAGAGCGGCTGAGATGAGAGCCGGTTTTGACTGGAGCCTGGGGTTGTGGGGGGTTGGGGGGGGTTCTGGGTTAAAAATGAGACAGCCAGGGCCCTCTGAAGTCGTGCTCAGGTGCCTGGCACTTATTCTTTAGGCAGCAGTGAGCCTTTGAGGGTTTTGCGTTTAAAAAAAAAAAAAAATCACGGGCAACCTTGCGGTAGGAAATGAAACCAGAAGCAGAGCAACTTTCATTTTTCATGGTGTCACTTTGATTCTCACCACAAGGCGAGAGGCAGGATAAGCACACAGTTCTCCTTTTGAAAGGTGAACTCCCTGAAGCTCAGAGAGGTGACCCTCCGTTCCCTTCTCAGGAGCTATAATCGATGATAACAGAATCCGGTAAAATAAAGTGCTTTCGCTTAGCAAGAGCTTTACCATTTTTAAATATTTTCTTTTATTATTCTTCCATGAAATACATACAGCTGGTGTTTTTAAACTACATTTAAGACTGTAAGGAATTGTGTCTCTCAATGTCAGCCCCAGGACCTTTGCACTGGCTGTTTGCTCTACCTGGAAATCTTTCCCCCTGCTTGGACCTTTTTACTCCCTCGCTTCCTTCAGGCTCAGATGTCACCTCATTAGATGTCAACTGATGGCTCTGTATGTAATAGGAACCACCAACTACCCTCCACCCTTTCACACACACTCCCTACCCCCTCATCTGCTCTGTTGTTGTCCAAAGCACCCATTGTCCACCATAGCCCTACACTGTGTGCTTGTTTTATTTCTGCATTGTCTGCTCCCTCCACTAGAACATTAGATTCACTAGAGCAGGAACTTTGTTCACTTCGGGGTCCCTGGCACATAATAAAATATTTGTTGAGTGAGTGAATGAAGCTTTGGGTGATGTGAAGTAAGGAATTATTATTGAAAGTATAAGGAGGGAATGGGAGTCAGGGGAGAGGAGTGAAGGAACAAAAGGGGTTATATTAAGGATATCTTTGGGGGAGGGAACTGTGCTTAGTGTCGTAGGCTAAAAACAGGCACCAAGTCTTTGACACTCCTCCCAACAAGAGATGGAATCTACTTTTTCACCCGACATATTTGGACAGATCTTGTAACTTGCTTTGACCAATAAAATGTGTCTCAAGTGATGTACAACTTCTGAGCTGAAACCTCAAGAGGCCATGCAGTTTCCACCCTCTTAAACAAGCCTAAGCTAGCCTAGCGAGTGGCCACTGAGGCACCCTGGCCAACAGGCTGCCAACTGCCAGGCAGGTGAGTGAGGCTGCACTGGACCACCCAGCCCCAGTAAAGCTTTCCGCTAACTGCAGCCACCTGCGACCCAGAGAGACCAGCAGAACTGTCTAGCTGGACTCAGCCCAAACTGCCAAATCAGAGAGTTATGAGCAAATAAAATAAAAGCTTGCAGTTGTAAGCCTCTCACTTTGGGGTAGTTTGTTACACAGCCATAGATAACTGATACTTTGTTTCCTCAACTTTACCATGTTATGTTTAAACTTGATACTCCTGAAGGGCAGCTTTGATTATTCTTTAGCTTAGTAGAGGAAGAAAGTAGGGAAAGGGTGAGAGGAGGAAGTGATGCAAATGAGAAGGGCAAACAGATACAAAAGGAGAAAGGTAAAAGGTGAGGAGCGTGTTGTCTAACAAACCCTGCTTTTCCCTGGAGCATACCTGTGGTGCCTTAAGTGCTCAGCCTCGGGAGATGGAAGAGCGATGGAGCCGACCGAGACTCAAGTGCAGCCGTTCACCAGCATCCGACGATGATGAGCAGGTTGCATAATGTCGCTGAGATTCATTCCTCATCTGTAAAATGGAACTTATAAAGGCTGGGGAGGAAATGGACCATCCTGTAAAACACTCAGCAGCGTGCTTGGCAAAGTATACCCTCAGTAAGTTCTGGATTAGCTGCAGCATTACTGTGCGGGTTACCAATCATCTTGCTCATGGAGGGCATCCTCAAAGGACCACCCAGAGCATAGTGTCACTGAAGGCTGATTGTACTTGGGCTCTGTTGGTCAGATCCTTTAGACACTGTCTCTAAACCTCAGAACAGCCCTGCCCCATATACACTGTGATCATCATCCCCATTTTATTGATGTGAAAACCGTGACTCAGAAAAAATGAAACAACGAGACAGACAGCAAGACTGGAATTTAAAGCCATCATCTGTCCAACTGCAAAGCCTGTGCGCCTCTCTCTCCCCGTGAGCCTCTGCTGAACTCAGGCCCTGTACGATAAACAGAACACAGAACACCATTTGGCTCTCCCTTCCTGGGCTGCAGCAGACGGGCCGAGTGCTGACCTTGCGTGGGAAGCTTTCGGGAGGGGCTTCCTGTGTGTTGGCAAAGCAGCTGCACCAACCCTCAGAGCAGGTCCCCCTCGAAGAGCCCCTCGCCTGCCTCATTTGGAGAGGGCTTGCCCCCAGGAGGGACTTGCTCACGTGGCGAAGCAGAAACACACATTTAAGGCGGGGGGTGGATGCACGGTAATGAGAGCACAGAAGCTGATGACCGAGGCCCAGGTCACTGCCCACATTGTGCCACTGACCAGCCTGCCACCTGCCTAGAGAAGCTGCAGTGAGAGAAAGTGGGACCCAAGAGACAGGTGCCCAGGCTACCTATAGGTCCAGTAAGATGTGCGCCAAGGAGCTATGGGCCTGACACATCACCGCGGTTGCTGGCCCTCGAGTGTTAAGAATCAGAGACTACACAGGGACCAGTGAGCAGGGGAATGAGAAAGGAGGCCAAGAGACCTAGGTTCAAATCCCAGCTCCCACCCATGAAAGCCCGGTGGCCCTAAGCAGCCATTTCAACCTCTGAGCCTCAACCCCTTCGTCTGTAAAATGGGGGGGGGGGGGGAGGGCGACAGCAAGAGCAGAAGGGAAGGGGTCAGTGGATGCCCCGAGGGAAGATGCCCAAAGGGGAAGCAGGCTAAGGGAGGGACGAGTGATCAGAAGACAGAGCTCCTCCTTCACGTTCTGGCCCAACTAAAGACCACATGGGCCACGACCACAGAGTGCAGCTTTCCTGGGAGGGAACATTCTGGGCTCACAGGATAACTAGACAGTTTCTGCAGGTTTTACTACATGCTTGAAATTTCACTTTCCATGGAACTTGATGCAGGGATGTGGGGCTATTAATGCCTACAAGGGTGGGTCACGCCCACCAGCAGGGCCTGCAATGGGCACGTCTCTCCAGTGGGGAAGTGGGAGCAATTCACCCCAGGTTGGGGAGCATCCCCAGCGGAAGCTAAGGGTGCCCCAGCCCCTCCAGCTCACACAGATCATCCCCCCAGACCCCACCAGGGTGTGCCAGGTCCCTCCGATACACAGAGCGTGAGCTGGACCTCTTCCAGGCCCCACCTCCACTCTGTGCTCCCCAGCCTCCCCCATGAGTGGAAGTGAGTGGACGCTGCCACAAGCAGTGGGCAAAGGATTGCACCTGTGGGGCTGTCCCGGGGATTCTGCTCCTGGGTCTGGGCCCCATGGTCACTTCCCAACCCCCAGCCCCCCCCACACACATGCACACACACACACACCCTACACACACATACACAGAAAGGACACCCTTCCCCTGCACGGTGCTGAACAGGTGCAGGCCAGGGACACTCCCCGCACCCCTCCTGACCTGAGATACCCCTTTGGTCCGGAACTTGCAGCTAGGGCTCAAATCAGAGTCCATCCAGGGCTCCCACGCACCCTGCACCTGCTGCTGCCCCTGCACCAGCCTCCAGAGAGGAAAAGGGCCACGTTTCCTGGGAAATTCTGCCCCAAACTATTTATTATCTCATTTAATTTTCACAACCCCCTTGGATAAATCCTATTAAGTGCATTTTACAGATGGGTAAACTGAGGCCAGAAAGCGATGGCTACCCAGCTCAGGTCTACCCAGCAAGTAAGCAGCAAAGGCAGGATTCAGATGAGCTGTGTGGCTCCTGACGAAGTTGTGTTCTCAGCCACTGAGCTTCTTTGCCTCCTAAGGCTGTGTGTCCTTATGCCCAACACAAGGGCAACCAGGGGGAGTCCAAGTGAGGCCCACAAGCCTTCTCTCTGCAGTCAGGGGTTGGTCAGTACAGCCTCATTTAGAGAAGACCCCACAGCTGAAGGGTCTCCATCAGACCTGTTCTAGTTGTGGAATTGCCAAAAATCACTTTCTTGATCGTTCTCGTTGCTTTGATCAGCAGTAAATCCTCATCAAAGCAGTGTCCTCTTTGCAGATTTTGTGGGGGTCATGCTCGGCACAGAGGTCTGCTTGCTTTTTCCTCATTTGCAGTTTCTAAAATTTAAGCAAACTGCCATTTTGGAGATTTCCCATGTCTTTCATCTTCTCAGCTTTTTTTTTTTCCTTTTCTGAGCTCCATTCTCATATCTTCCATTTCCATCATGACCGTGACTTGTACTAATTCTCAGTGATACGGAGCAGTGCTTCCCAAACTACCTGTAGGGTGAGACCAGCTCTTTTTTCTTGCAGTCCATTGTGGACTGATACGTGCAACAAAAATAAATAAATTATTAGAAATAAGTGAAATTTTTAAAAAGCAATGACATACAAAGTTCAAGCCCTGATTTTTTATTATTAGATTCAAAGAACATAAAACAGCTCTGTTAAATTGCTTTGAGGGCCTCTAAAACTCTTAATTCCTGTACTTATCTCCCTGTGAACTGGTAACAGTGTGCGGGCCAGCTGTGGTTGCACACACCATGCTGTCAGCAGCATCGGTGTACAAGATTAAAAAGTAAAACGTGATTGCATTCAAAGTCACACAGTGGAATATCCTTTCACCAAAAAAGTATACCTTACAGTCAATGTAAACAATAAAAACTTAATGGTTTCATGTATGTTTATAAAAGACTCATTTTGTTTCTGTTGTTTTATTTCTTATCCAAAGGTTCTATCAAATAAAAGGTTAAATACAAACTGTAATTGGATGGACCTAGAGATTATCATACTAAGTGAAGTAAGTCAGACTGAGAAATAAAAATGTATGATATCACTTATATGTGGAATCTAAAATTAAAAAAAAGATACAAATGAACTTATTAACAAAACAGAAATAGACTCACAGGCGCAGAAAACAAACCTAAGTTTACCAAAGGGGAAAGGGGGAAGGGATAAATTAGGAGTTTGAGATTAACAGATACATACAACTGTATATAAAATAAACAACAAGAACCTACTGTATAGCACTGGGAACTGTATTCAATATCTTGCAATAACCTATAATGGAAAAGAACCTGAAAAAGATTATACATATATTCCCTGTTCTTCTAGTCGCCAATATAAACAGTTGGTGTCTCTCTTCACATGTGTTGCCTCTGCATCCGTATAATATGTATGATTTCTGCATGTATACATATCTACACATTTAGAGTAACAGGAATCGTGGGAAATGGCAAAGTATTCTTCAACGTCCGTGTGCAACTGTTGTGAATACCATGCTGAGATAGGGGCGATGACTGCACAACTACGTCAGTATACTAAAAACCACTGAATTATACTTTTTTACAAAAAAAAAGAGGGACTGACTCAGATTCTGAAACTTCAGATTCAGGCTGACGAGGCCTATCTCCACCTTGCAGCTCCAGGGTCTGGTCTGACACAGTTTTTCCCTTGTGATGACAAAGTGGTCCTGCCCCCTCAACAGACTCTGGAGAAGAGTCGGCCCCTTTTCCTCCAGTTTCAACCGAAGTCTCAGTGGCTCTGGCTGGCCAGGCTTTGCCGGGTCCCACGCCCGCCACAGAACCGAGGGTAAGTCAGCCTCACCCAAACCAAACCTACAGGTGGTGGGAAGGCAAGGGATGGTGAACAGCCAAAATCGCAGCTGTTCCCCCCTCTCCCCTTTCCTCTGGTAATAGAACCCCACTTTCCCCTCAGGACATGCCCTGCCCACTTTTCACATTGTCTGGAGTTTACGGTCCCCTCCCTCCTGGGCAGGTGGCTGTCTTCCAGAATGTGACCCTGGTGTCCGACAGAGAGGGAAGCAACCCCAGCTGAGGAGTACTCACAGCTGCCCTGCCTGCCGTTACTCTTTCAGTTCTGGGGCTGGGCTGCATCCACCCCTTTCTGGCTCCCCTTACAGAAGCCCAGAGTCGACGTGTAAAATTATGGGCACACAGTAAGCCCTCAATTAATAATAGATATTAATATTATTATTTCTTCCCAAAGTGTCTTGGGACATTATTTCTTCTTTTTAATAGGCCTGATTTTTAGAACAGTTTTAGATTTACACAACCGTCGAGACAATAGTACAGAGTTCCCATATACCCTGCACCCAGTTTCCCCTAACATTAGCATCTTACATTAGTATGATATATTTGTTGTAATTAATTAACCAACACTGATGCATTGTTATTAACTGAAGTCCATAATTTATTCAGATTTCCTTTATTTTTCACCTAATGTCCTTTTTCTGTTCCAGGGTCCCACGTAGGAACCCACAAGGCATGTAGTTGTCAAGTCTCCTGACGCCACGTTGGAAGCTTGAAATCGGCCGTGGTGGAAATATCCACACCGCAGACATTGGCAAACACTACAAGTCAAGTTTCGCCCCCTTCCCGGGAGCCTGTCGTTGAATATGTACCAGCACACCACTCTCTGTGTGCACGCTGTCTCATTTGATGAGGTGACATAGTCGGTCTTATTTGGAAACAAATAAGACAGGGACATTCAAAACAAAGGTTCATTTTAGTCCAACAAAACGAAATTCATTCTAAGCACCTATCAATTCTGTCCCCACTTTCTGCTTTCTCTGCTATGACTCTCCATGATCATGGCTACAGTTTTTGAATATCTGTTAGATAGTAGGCATGTGAATCCGTACTCTCTTATTATCACTTTAAGTTAGATGTTACTATTCTCCCAGTTTATGGATGAGAAAACAGGCACAGAGAAGTTGAGAGACTGCCCAAGGTCAAATCTTTTGCTCCCTGCCACAGGGCCTCCTGTCTGGCTTGGTGTGTACCTGCTTCTTGCTAACCTGAAACAACCCAGAAGCCAGCAATTAAGTCATAGGACACGTTGCCACTTTCAATTACAATTGGTCTTCGTATCTACCTCTTCTGCTTTTTCTGAAATGTCATTTATTCTTTGGTTTTTGAGCTTTTTTCCTTTTCCTTTGCTCCTGCTTTGTGCTGTTGCATGTAACTGTGATGGTGATTAAGGCATTTTCTTTAAAGTTATCGAGCCAAAGTCAGTGGTATTCTCTAACCTTCACCAGATAATTCATACGTGTGACAACCCACAGGCATTGCACACACTTCAGCGTCAGGGTTGGGAGGGGTTCACAAGCACCAGAGCAAAAACTAACCTGTAGGAGTAAGGCCTGCATCCACTCCCGGAAGACACACTTCACAGATGGCATCCCCTCGTTCTCAGCACAGCCTTGTCAACAGTATTGGTAGTTAGTGTGATCACCGTGAGCAGAGCTGAGGCCTGGCAAAGTCAGTGGCTCACCGGGGGCATCAGCAAATTAACTCCAGAGCCATGTGGGAGACAGGAGTTATGGGAGAAACCCAGCCAAGAATGGGGAGCACCTCATGCTGAATCCAGTGTTTGCTGAATGACTGAATGAAGATTCCCCTAACCACTCCCTTCTCCCCATGATTATGGACACAGTGTGTTACCTTTGGTGCTCTGACTTTGTATTTCTCGACTTGCCTAAGCTGTAAACTCCTTTGGAGAAGAAACAAAGTGACTCGAGCTCCCTAAAATCAAATTCCTCTGTTTTTATAATGGAGATCATTGTCATAGCTGCCTCCTGGGTTTTGGGGTTTTTTTTTTTTGTTTTTTTTTTTTGGCGGTACGCGGGTCTCTCACTGTTGTGGCCTCTCCCGTTGTGGAGCACGGGCTCCGGACACGCAGGCTCAGCGGCCATGGCTCAGCGGGCCCAGCCGCTCCGCGGCATGTGGGATCCTCCCACACCGGGGCACGAACCCATGTCCCCTGCACCGGCAGGCGGATGCTCAACCACTGCGCCACCAGGGAAGCCCCTGGGGTTTTTTTTTAATTGGAGTATAATTGATTTACAATGTTGTGTTAGTTTCTGCTGTACAGCAAAGTGATTCAGCTATACATATACATATATCCACTCTTTTTTAGATTCTTTTCCCGTATAGGTCATCACAGAGTATTGAGTAGAGTTCCCTGTGCTATGCGGTAGGTCCTTATTAGTTATCTATTTTATATATAGTAGTGTAGATATGTCCATCCCAACCTCCCAGTTTATCCCTCCCCCCCGCCACTTTCCTCCCTGGTAACCACAAGTTTGTTTTCTATGTCTGCAACTCTATTTCTGTTTTGTAAATAAGTTCATTCGTACAGTTTTTTAAGAGTTCACATATCAGCAGTATCACCCTAGGGTTGTTGTAAAGAGTAGACGACATGTTTGTAGGAAAGAGCTGTCGGTTTCCTCATGGTGCATCCCCCTTGCACGACACTCCTCTGATTTGAGGCACTTCAAATACCTGTTGGTAGCATGCAGGAATGCACAGTGTCAGCAGCCATCATTCTTACTTTACTGTGTCCGTGGTTTGTAATTCACCCACAGCGTCTAGGACCCTGACCACATTCTGCAAATGGGCTTTGAGGATACGTTTCTACACAGAGAGGCTTGTTTCTAAATTGGCAGCCTGGAGCCACCTCCACAAGGGGCTAAGGAACTCTGGGCTCGCCTGGGTTGGTAATTACCGTCTCCACCTGGAAAAAACCCTGGTGACTCAGCTAGGTGGAAATGCCACCTATGCCTCGGGGACAGGAAGAGATCTGGGACCTTGGCCAGCTCCGAAGAGGAGGCAACGCTCCGGTTCCCAGCGGGATGTCAGCGTGGGGTCCCGTGTGCCTCTCAGGAAAGAGGGCACAAATGGGAGCATCAGCTGTCTCTTCCACCCAGCGGCCCCTCTGCCCGCCTCAGCCTCACGCTCCTGGTCTGTCCAAGGACTTCCATGAGCCCCCAGGGGGCTCCTCTAGCTCTGAAATCCTATGAATTCACTAAAGGGTGACATTTAGTCTGTGACAGGCATTAGCAGTCCCCCATGGGGAGCTCTCCAAGGGCAAGGACAGCCTTGTTCTCACACAAATCACAAAGCCGGTAACGAGTACTCCATAAATAAGCCATTTTGCCTGCTTGAAAACAATGCTTGAAGAAAATTCCCACACCTCCAATAGAGCGACTTGTGGCAGTGGGCAGATTTTGAGGACAAACAAATTGCAAGGCACTTGGTGTTACCATCCAGCTGAGGTCTTATGCAGATTAGACCAGAGCTCCAAATCAGCCTTCGAGAAGGCAGCCTTGACAAGACCATCTGGAACAAAGGATGCTGAATTAGGACCATGGCGGGCCAAGGAGGCCATGAATGAGGGATTGTGGGAAAGGCTTTGATGTAAACCCAGCCAGAACTGTGTGCACTTGTCACCCAGGGAATCCGTCCCCTTTGATGCAAGTGGGCGGCCTGTATTTAAACATGTGGATTTGTTTGTATTTCTCAAGAGAACATAGAGTTTGAGAGCTGGAGGAATGTGTCACACTGTACCTCCTTCCTATTCACCGATATGCCAGGTCGAGGGGTCTCATTCAAATAAGCACAGTTGTTTGCCTTGAAGCGTCGGGAAGCAGAAACTGTGACTTAGGAGCACGCCATGCACCACTGTGACACCACCTTCTGTGTCATCCTTGAGGACGTGTCAGGCCTGTCAAACCTGGAGCAACTTCTGCATCCAGCTGTCTCCTTCCAATTGATAGGAGACGGGCTACAAATATTCATTGAGCACCTACTATGTGCGAAACGCTAGGCCAAGTGCCTTGGAAGGACAAGGAAGTCAGGTGCCAGCAGTACCCAAGGCCTGTGTGGACTGCAGAGGTGCTTGCTGGTGGGGGGGTGGGGGGGTTGGGCTGTTCCTGGGGGCCCTCCACTCCCACCAGGCGGTCCTTGCGCCTGGAACATTCTCTCTTCATGGCGCTGTCCCCCACACACACCCCGTCCCCGGCTCCTCCCTCCACTCCAGCTCCCTCCACCCAACCCTTTACAAGTCCCTGTTGCTTTTACCGCCCAAATCTTTTCTCACCCATCCTGCTGTTTTCATCCCTAGGTTTTGCCCACCTGGATCCCCAGGACCACTCTGGTTCCTGGCCTGGGTCTTTGCATCTTCCCCTGACACGAGGGCTAATTTATGTCTGTCTAGTACATTCTTTTTGTGTTAAAAGCACCCAGAGTCCTTTTCTGTTGCGTGTGCCCAAATGACCAGAACCGGCCCTCTCTCAGGCCCCCGGCCCGTGCAGTGCTGGTCTCCCTGCATGGCAGGCCCTCTCTAAGCTTGACCACCTGGCGAGTCACCGCGTCTCCTGGCAGATTCAGGGGTCCTTACTCTTCGCCTTGCCCTTCCTCCTGCTTCCATAGGACAGTGACAGTCACTCTGTGTCCAGGTCTCCAAGGCAAACGGCTCCTGGGACTCAGCCTGGTGGACTCAGCGTGGGGGCTGTGCCTCTCAGGAGCCTAGCAGGGCCCCACAAGGACGCCCCTCCCCAGTCTGTGCCCAGACACACCTAAGGTAGGGCGGCAGCAGATAAACACCATCACCCCCATCACACCATCACATCACATCATGCCCCACAGAGCATCAGTGCCAAAGCGTATTCTCCCAGAGGAAAGGCCCAGTCCTCGCTGCTGGGTGCCGGGTGCCAGGTTCCGAAGCCAGCGGCCTCCTCCCAAAACCACAGCCAAGCAGCCCTTTACAACTGTCCAGGTGGAGCCAGAGTCAGCGTGGCAAAGGGGAAAGAGTGCATCTCGACTTCACTGCTTCCTGACTGTGTGACCTTGGACAGGTCACCTAAGGTTTCTGAGTCCCAGTTGCTTTATCTGAAAAATTAGTGACCCTTTCTTGTAAGATCATTGTGAGGAGGGAGCAATGAAACACGTACAAGGTGCACAGTAGGTGTTTGATAAATGACAGCTGGGAGTGGTCCTTGGTAGATGGGAAAACACCCCACCATCCCCCTCCTGCCCCCCACACCCTCCATCGGGCATTTGAAAGAAGGGGCAAGGCGACTCTGGTCTCTATGCAGCCTTTCTCATTGAATGGGGAGCGAAGAGACTGGGAATCGGCACTGAGCAGCCTCGGTTCCCACGCTCCTTCTCTGCCTGGTCCACCCTGCCCTCTGGTCACTGCCTTGGTTGAGGAGTGGACTCAGGGTTACAGGACAGGCCCTGGCAAACCTGGGGCAGGGGCCAAGTGTAATCCGTACTGGGGTATATGACGGCGGCTGTGAGTCAAGCCTTCTACTCAAGTTCAGCCTTATTTACGATAAAGCTGCTATTTGAAACCCCAGTGTCTTTCTCATTTGGTTTTTTTTTTTCAATTTAAATTTATTTATTTATTCATTTATTTTTGGCTGCGTTGGGTCTTCGTTGCCGCCTGTGGGCTTTCTCTAGTTGCGGAGAGGGGGGGCTACTCTCCGTTGCGGTGCGCGGGCTTCTCACTGCGGTGGCTTCTCTTGTTGCGGAGCATGGGTTCTAGGCGCGCGGACTTCAGTAGTTGTGGCTCGCGGGCTCCAGAGCGCAGGCTCAGTAGTTGTGGCGCACGGGCTTAGGTGCTCCGCAGCATGTGGGATCTTCCCAGACCAGAGCTCGAACCCGTGTCCCCTGCCTTGGCAGGCAGGTTCTTAACCACTGCGCCACCAGGGAAGTCCCTCTCATTTGGTCTTGAACTCAGGAGGGAAAGAGGAAGGTGTCACTGATTTAGCAAATACTTGGGTAGCATTGACATGTGCCAGGCCCTATTCTAAACACCTTACCAATCTTAACCTATTTACACCCCGTAACAGCCCTATGAGGTAGTTACTGTTGAATACTATTACCCCCATTTTACCCCCACGCGGACACTGAGGGCCAGAGAGGGCAGCTGGCCGCAAGGCCCAGAGCTAAATGAGTGGCCGAGCCAGGGTTGAACTCAGGCGGCCCAGCTCCCGAGTCCCCGCTCTTCACCGCTGCTGCCTTATTTGTAGCTTCTGTCAATGGCTTCTGTAACATTCATTCACTCCACCAAGCATTTTGAGCTGTAAAATATATTAGTCTTTATCCCTATTTTAAGACAAAGCAGAGGCTGGGAGGAAATAGATAAGGAACGCGTGCTTCCTCGAGCTGTGGGTCCAGCAGACGCTGCCATCAGCGCCGATCAGGGTAACCGAGCAGGAGACGGGTGGGGCCTGAAAGGGGTCACAGGAGCGCGTGGAGGCGGTGCCCCCAACCCCCCAACCCCCACCCACCCCGGTCTGCATGCCTGGAGGTGGAAATTACTAACCGGACTTCAAAATACATGAGCCACTGCGAACAAATCTAATAAACACATGGAAAGGCACCAAAAGAGGAAGGGGAAAAAATGTCGCTACAAGCCAAAGGCAGGCAGGCAGTGTGAGCCAGTGGCCCTGGGACCGCGGTCGACCTTGAAGGTAGGCACATTGAAAACGTGCACCTCAGTTTGGGACTTGAACCCATGTGGCTGGTACTTGAACCCGGCCAAAAACCAGACTGGGACTCGAACCCACCGTCTTTTAATTAGCATCACTCAGCTGGTGTCTGGACTTACTGAGGCTCAGGTTTTTTGTTTCTCAGTGCAGAAGGAATTCAGTGAGAGGAAAGGTAATAGGCAAGAAGCAGACTTATTAACATAAGACGCTTGTGAGAGATGCAAGCGGGCAGGTGAGGAGGCTCTGCCCCGAGGATTAAGTGGGCTACAATTTTATGATCAAAGGAAAGTGGGGGGAAGGGGAAAAGAACCGCCTTCTTCGAGTAGACGTAGGGCTTATATCACTAGCTCCTCCTTTGTTTTGGGCAGGGGAGTGTCTGACCCTCTGAGGTCAAACTAGGACCGTCATAGCGCTTATTCAAAGTAGTAGAAGAGTGGTAACATTTTTCTTTCACTTAATGACCTGGGGCATATCTCGTGCTTTTATTTATGGCTTTATAGTGAAGCAAGGCTTCTTCATTCCACGATGTTCCGATAGCTTTCTTGAGCAATCATTAACTTAACAGTGGTCTCCCAAAGTTTCCTAGGTTTCCCTCTACCTATAATCCCCTACTGGGACTTCTACAACTACCTGTATAATTTTCCTATTCTATCCCAATCACTTCAGAAGTCCTAATGCACGTGGAGACAGATTAGCTATTCAGAGGCATGTGCTCCCTTTCCTCTTGAATAATTAATCTAAATTTAGCAAAAGGATGCCTATGGCGGGGTGGGGGGTGGGGAATGGCATAGCCTCTGCAGCAGGAAGGAAGCTGTGCTGTGGCCTCGCCCACCAGGAAGGGGGATGGGCCTGGAGGGCAGAGCTGCGCAGGCTGGCCAGCTCTGCCACACCCTGGCTTTGTGACCTGGAACCTCCAAACCCCAGTTTCTCCATCTGGGCCCAAGGGCCCGCTGGAGTGGGACCGCAGCTCTAGGTCAACACTGGCCGTCACTGTGGCCTCACGCTGTTCCTTCAGACCTGGAGGGTGCGGCCCAGAGGGGCTGGTTCGAGATGGGTGGGATGGAATCTGGTCAGACCGGGTGTGGCATAGGAGGAGTATTTCCTACAGGGCCTCAGACCATGGTTCCCCTGGAGCCAGGGTGGCCCAAGGAAAGGGTGATGGCCCAGAGTGTGCTGGACGAGCCCTCACAGAGGCCGTAGTGAGAGTCTCTGGGGACTGGCCGCTGGCCTGCAGCTGCCACCCTGACGGATGGGCAGGGCCACGGCCACAGGAGGCAGGCAGCCAGGCCCAGGCCCATCCTGTCTGGGCAGAAGGCTGGCTGAGGGCTGGCTTCCTGGGCGTGTGGCCGGCAGAGTTCCAGAGGGCCCCGGGCTCAGAGGCGGGACCTAGGGCTGGGGTTTGATGCTCTTCGGTCACCATCTTGAAACCCTTAATAATTTTACCTTTGAATATGTGTTTTGTAAGTGAAGTCCAGGGAAATGAAGCACGCTCGAGGGGAGGGGCCTGGAGCCTCGGCTCACACATGGCCCCACCCCCTGTCACCTCACAGCCCCACTGCCTCTGAGTGCCCTGGGCCCCTTCCAGCCTCATCCTTCCTGCCCCCTCCCTGGGATGGCCGCTGCCCTCCACCCCCCGAGGGTGGGGCCTGGTGGTGGCTGTCCCTGCCCTCAGCTGGCAGTACCATAGCGTGCCCCTCTGATCCAAGTACCAAGTGTGTCCCAGTGCTGAGGGTACATCCTGTGGGGTTGGGGTGATGGCCCATGGGAAGGGGAGAGAGGCTTCCCGCCTCGGGCTGGAACACCACATTTTCATTTGGCTGGGGCAGCACAGAGGAGCCAGGACCTTAAAGGCTGCTCTGCGCTGTCCCCTGCAGGAGGTGAGCCTCGCCCGGCCCCTTTGCCACTCAGCGGGGCAAGAGCCTGGCATGAAGACCAGGGAGCTCGTCCCACAAAATTCTCAGCCTCTGCTCGGAGCCACCATCCACCGAATCTCCATGCGCAGAAGGACGTCTCCCAGAGGACATGCCGATTGCCTTAAATCTTCAGGAAGAGCAGGGCCACGACGGGCTGAGAAAGGTGCTCTCGAGGCTGGAGGAACTTGTGCTAAGATTCCTACGCTTGGCGCCATCCTGGCATTCAGGGGATGGGGTACTGGGCAGGACAAGAAATGAGGCTTCATGGCAGGGATGAGCCGCCGACGGGGTGGAGGAGGACCGGGCCAGACTGAACGGCCTTGCACAGGAGTCACAGAAGTTTGGATTTTATCTTTTTGGTCAGTTCTCAAACTTTATCTGGCAGCCAAGAGCAGAGGCCAAAGTGGCTTTATTGAAGCAAGACATTTCCTTGAAGTTTCATAACGTTTCCTGACAAATATGTGAATGGTATTGCATAAGAGAATCATGCTTTGTTTTATTATAAAAATATCTCAAAAGACGTCCATTGAGGGATGGAGTAATGCAGATGCTCCAGGGGAAAAAACCTTCCTTTCTTATAGGAAACATTTCTTCCCATGGGGGAAGCCCAGAGGAGGGTAGAGGGAGGGTGATGAATGAATGATCGATACAGTTGAGAACTGATAGATCAGTGCAGTCATAAATAGGTGTTTTAAAATATGTATACAGGGCTTCCCTGGTGGCACAGTGGTTGAGAGTCCGCCTGCCGACGCAGGGGACACGGGTTCGTGCCCCGGTCCGGGAGGATCCCACATGCCGCGGAGCGGCTGGGCCGTGAGCCATGGCCACTGAGCCTGCGCGTCCGGAGCCTGTGCTCCGCAACGGGAGAGGCCACAACAGCGAGAGGCCCGCGTACCGCAAAAAAAAAAAAAAAAAAAAAAGTGGGACAAAGGGATTTAGTGGTCCAAGAAGGGAGAGGTGACATCTGGCAGTGGTGATCTGGGAGGACCCCATGGAGGAGGTGGCCTCTGAGCTGAGATGGAAGAGTGGGGAGCATTCTGGGCAGAAGGCAGCCCATGAGCAAAGGTGCGGAGGTGGGGAGGGGGAGGGCGCTGTGGGAGAGTGAGGTGTGGACTGGGGCGTCAGGCAAGTAGAGGGGACATACAGACACGTCCATCATGGTGCCTGTACACCCTTCCCTGTCCCCGAGGGAAACTGTCTCAGGTGCCCGTCAAAGCCCCAGCTGGCAGGAACAGGGCAGGTGGGAAGCTCATGCTCAGGAATAAGCCTGTGGGCCGACCATGCTGCCAGCCTGGCTGCACCTAGAGCTGCCCAAACGGGCCAGTTGGCCAGCTGGTCTGTCCCAGGAATTTGGGCTGGAGGTACGGAGACTGTGCTGGCGTTGGTGGTGGGAGCAGAGTTGAAAGGCTCCACACAAGCAGCCCTGAGGCAGGAGGGGCAGGAGGATGAGGGAGGCAAGCCGTGAGTAAGAGACAGGTGTAGGAAACCCGGTGGGAGAAGGTCAAAGCTGAGCTGGATGATGGCAGCAGGAGCCCTGGGGGGAGACAGAGGGACCCTGAGTGCCCCTGAGGGGGCAGGGGATCAAGGGAATGCCTGCTGCCCATGGTGGGGAGACAGTTCTGGAGAAGCCAGGCCCAAAGGCCAAAGGTTCTGTCCTTGCCTCAGCCTCCTGGCTTTCCTGTGGCCCATCCTGGTCCCAGTCCCTCGGCAGTCAGAGTTAAGGCCCTGGTCCTGGCAACCTGAGGCACCCAATGAGCAGACCAGGCCAGGAGGGAGGGCCGGGAGACCATGGGGCAGACCTCGCCCTGACAGGCCCCCCAGCTCCTTCCCGACAGACAAGGCCATCCCCGCTCCCCCCAGTAACCACCAACTCCCTCCTTGCTCGTGCCTTTGGCTCCAGACCACCCTCCATCCCCGGGAGTGTGAGTGGTATCCCTGGGGTTGAGCAGTGCTAGAGCCCTGCTCCCTCCAAACAAGGTGAGGGGTCGCTGGGTATGCATGCGCTGTGCAGGGACCTCCGTGGACGCTTTAGAGCTGCCTTCTCTGAATAATTACACTAGCCCCATTTTACAGACTAGGAAGTCAGGCTAGGTGACTCTCCCAGGGTTGCGTGGCAGTAAATAAATCTCTCTCCAATGGACCTTCTCTGAAACCCTACCATATTCCAGAACATACCAATTCACTACTTTATTTATCCAATATTATTAGTGCCTACGATGACCTAGTTATGGAGACCTACACACACGTTACACAGGCACTACTGGAGCTTATGTAGATGGTTTCAGACACTACAAAGTGCTATAAGAAAACACAGCAGGGCCCTGTAATGGCAAAGGACTCTGGCAGGGGTAGATAGGGGGTCAGGAAAGGTCTCTCTCAAATGATAACTCTTTTGAGCAAAACGCAGACTATTGAGAATGAGCCAGCCACGTAAAACGGGGAAGAGAGCATTGCAGTCAGCTCGTTAAATATTTATTCATTTATTTATTAAAGGCACGTGTTAAATCAGCAGTATTTAACTCCTGGGCTACATATACAGTGACTTCGAGACAGTGGTAGGAAGTGGCTATCAAAGGAGGGGCAGCAGAGAATCGCAGGAGGTGGGAGAAAAGGCACTCCATCTGATTCCCCGCCCCACCGGCCTGTGTGGCTGAGGTCCCAGCATGCCTTGCAGCCACCCCTGCCCAATGCGCCCTCCGCCTCCATCCATCTCTTCTGGTTCATCGGCAGCCTAGGCATCGCCCCCCTTCCTCAGCTCTGTTAACACTGGTGCAGTCGCCCAGATCTACTCCCTCCCACACTCCTTGCCTCCTTTTTTCTCTCTGCACACAGACTTCCAACCACCTGATTCCGAGGCTCCGGGTGAGTGTTCCAGAAGCTGAGGAGATGCACGATTGTCTCCTGCCCACACACAGACGCCATGGCAACGGCAACTTCGTGAAGCCAGGCTGGAATCTGCCAACCCAGAGAGCAGACCATCTGTGAGGCCAAACCCTCCAAATGTTGCCCGATCTAAGTGCTCACATCCAGGGAACTTTTGCACGTAGCAGAGGTGACATTTGAGTGGCATAAGAATAAACAGTGGCCGCACGTGAAATCCCTTGAAAGTGTGCATTTACTGTCCCAATGTGACTGAGAAAAGGAAGCAACAGGGGCGAGATTTGCGCTAAGGGGCAAGGTAGGTTTTACTGATGGGAAATTTGGATCATCCACAAGGGGAGGGATTATCCATATAAAAAATTGGTCCAGTTAGTTTTTCTCCATGATTCCATTTTCAAGCCCATCCATCTTTGACTTTCGTCTACTTTCCATGGAGGCAAAAATCTGTGTATATTTGAATCAAAGACCCCAGTAAATTCAACCTTCTGGGGCTCGGGTTTCCATAGGCCTGCCCTTCGTTCTAGCAACAATAATAGTCTTCCTACAGAATAAGTAACATGTGCTGGGAACTCTGCTAAGCCCTTCACATGTATTATCTCACTTACTCTTTGCAACAAACTTATGAGGAGGTACCACAATTATTTTCTCTTTAAAGATGAGAAAAGATGCCGAGAGATGTTAAATCCCCGGCTCATCCAGCTGGTAGGAAGGTGAGAAGGAACTGAGGCAGGTCCACCTGCTCCAGAGTGTGAACTCTTGACCTTCGCTGTGGGGTCAAGGCAGCCTGACTGATGCACTGGTGCAAACGCCCATCGGAAGTTCTCTCGGGTGTGTTTCGAGGGCCTCTTATACCACGTGCTGTGGGGGACCCTGGAGTGGACGGGGGCGTCTAGCCGTCTTGGAATGTTGAAGTCCAGTCTAGCAGACCCTTAGACTGCATGCTGTAAGGTTTGGAGAGAGCATTCTGGGGATGGGAGTCGCTGGACGGTGCTAATGGCATAATTCCCAGCAGCGGCTGTTAGCTCTGCATCACGTCACCTGTCTTTTCTTTTTTTTTTTTTTTTTTTTTTTTTTTTTTTGCTGTACACGGGCCTCTCACTGCTGTGGCCTCTCCCGTTGCGGAGCACAGGCTCCGGACGCTCAGGCCAAGCGGCCATGGCTCACGGGCCCAGCCGCTCCGCGGCATGTGGGATCTTCCCAGACCGGGGCACGAACCCGTGTCCCCTGCATCGGCAGGCGGACTCTCAACCACTGCGCCACCAGGGAAGCCCACGTCACCTGTCTTTTCACACGTGGCTCTCCGGGAGCCCAAGGCCCAGCTCAGGACCTACTCGGGGGTCTCCCCCTTCGCCTTTCTCCAAGCCTGAGCCCTGCTCCAGCTGCCAGAGCAAGATGAGACAAAGTTGGGGGAAGGTGCGGGCTCCCGGGGGCTCAATCAGCTTCTTGGGCAAAATGGCTGAGAGAACGTCGGAAAGAGAACCCCACTCCTGTGTGTGACCTGTGAGTGCACTGTGACCCCAACCGCTGGGAAACATGGCCCCAGAGCAGAGGCCACCCAGACGTAAGAAGCACCTCGGAGGCCCCATCTGCAGCACCTGGAAACTGATTAGATATCAAGGTTTGGAGCAGGGGATTGAGAATGACCCTGAAGTTGGAGCCCAAGGGCTGGTCATGTCCAGATACCCCACCCGGGCCACCCCACGTGGGCCAGACACAGACCAGGGCCTGGGGTGGGGAAGGGTCTTGAATGTGAAGCTGGAAGCAGGTCTGCTGAGGGTCACCTCTGGGTGCCAAGAGTGGGTGGGGCAGCCAACCAGAGCCTCCTGGGGGAACTGGGACCCAGTAGCCATGAGCCCATGGCCAAGTCAAAACACAGGAGTTAAAGGTCCAAACTAGGAACTCAGAACTTGCTGGAAGCAGGACAGAGGGAGACAACCCAGGAAGGGTTGTTATCTCTCACCTGCTGCCTAAACCCCTAGGCTTTGAGGGGACAGTTTCTGGCTGTTGAAAGATTTGTTGAAGCCCTAACCCCAGGTACCTGTGAATGTGACTGTATTTGGAGATAGTGTAGTGTCTTTGCAGATGTAATCAGGTTACCTGATTAGTAACTTCTCTACGATGGCTGGTGTCCTTGTAAGAAGAAGAGGAGGGTCACAGAGACACACAGGGTGAAGGTCATGTGACAACAGAGGCAGCAACTGGAGGGATACGGCTGCAAAGCAAGGGACCCAGGGGTCGCATGGCTGCGACAGCCAGAAGCTGGGAGAGGCCTGGAAACGCCGTCCCCTAGAGCCTTCAGAGGGAGGAAATTTCTCTCCTTTTAAGCCTTGTTTGGGTTACTTTACCATGGCAGCCACAGGAAACCAACACATTCCCTGGGGGCCCTCATACCTGATTCCTCTCCCTACCCCAGGCCTCCCTGCTCAGCCCTGGCCCTTCCCTCTCTCTTTTCATCCCACAGCACCTGTGGGCCAGGCAGGCTAAGTCACACACACTGGTGTCCAAGGGCCTGGGGCTGTCCCATGCCCTTGCCCATGCAGTTCCCTCTGCCTAAGCTGCCCTCTCCCTCGTCAGCTGGTGAACTCCTACTCATCCTTAAAAACCCAGATTGGAGGTCTTCTCCTCGGTGGGACCGTCATGACTTCCAGGTAGAACAACCATTCCCTCCACGATTTCTCCTCTCAGCCCATCACTTCTTCACGCTCATCATGCTGCAGCTGGTTTAATTGCTTCTAATTTTTCTCTGTATCCTCTCCCCACCTGCCTCTAAGCATGAGCATTGAGAGCAAGGATTATATCCAAGGCAGGGACTCAGTAATCCAGCTTGGTTGAAGGCACGGAGGCCTGGCTGGCTGGGTGGTCAGGTGACAGAAAACCCAGGGAAGCGTCCACACTGCTAGCTGTGCATTGTGTGCTGTGCCCAGGTGTCAGCAAGGAGGGAGCTAGGGTGTTTGGGACCCGATGCTTTTACAGTCTGGGCGGGGGGGGGGGGGGGTCCCTTTGGACAAAAAGAATACAGAAACAAGTACAGGGCTTTAGAGGGGTCTTTGGAAGTGAGGGGCCCTGGAGCGTAAGCTTCACTGGCAACGTGGCAAGTTCCCCTCTGCCGGGAGTTCTCCTGGGAGAAGCATAGTTGTGGGTTTAGGTGCAGGGAGGCACGCCCCGAGGGCTGCAAGGTCCGGGTCATCTCCCCACTTCCTCTTGCTCTGGCTGCTGACCGCAGACAGCACTTTCACCGCGATTACTTCCCCTCCAGACCGGCAGGTCTAGGGAGGCCAGGGAAGCGCTGGTCCCAGCTGGCAGCTCACTCGGCTGCAGCTGTGTCAGCCTCCACCCAGCTTTCTGTCAGCCTCCCCTCCTACTTTCCCAACCCTGTTCCCTGGCCACCAGGCTCCTGGTGATTTTCCCAGAGGTAGGACATGCAGGGAAGGGAGCTGGAAGCGGGGTCAAGGCCACCTGTGTTCTGTCACTTGCTTGCAGGCAGGTGACCCAGGAGTGGGCTTTTTTTTTTCTTTGCTGTATGAGGGCCTCTCCCGTTGCGGAGCACAGGCTCTGGACACGCAGGCTCAATGGCCATGGCTCACGGGCCCAGCCACTCCACAGCATGTGGGATCTTCCCGGACCGGGGCACGAACCAGTGTCCCCTGCATCGGCAGGCGGACTCTCAACCACTGCGCCACCAGGGAAGCCCCAGGAGTGGGCTTTGGTGTCCATGGGGTATCCAATTCCAAAGCTGCCATAACAAACTACTATGAACTGGGGGCTCAGAGGGCAGGAGTGTGTTACCCCGCAGACCTGGAAGCCGGAATCCGAGACCAACTGTGGGCAGCCGCGCTCGGGCTCTGGGGTGGGCTCCTGGCCTGCGTCACTCCCGTCTCTGCCCGTCTTCACAGGCCTTCGTCCTTCTGTGTCTTCCCTCTTCCCGCAGGGACACCTATCGCTGGATCTAAGTCTCACCCCAAATCCAGCACGATCCCATCTCGCGATCCTTAACTTACATCTGCAAAGGCTTTTTCCAAATAAAGTCACGTTCGCAGGGTCTGGGCGTTGGGACTTAAGCCTATCTTTTGGGTAGGACACAGTTCAGCCCACTACACGTGGGGGCAGTGATCTGACCCAGCCTCGCGGAGGGGGAGGGGGCAGGGGCAGGAGAAGTGAGGCAGAGAAGCAGAAGGGCTGCCCTGCATCTGCAGGGGCAGAGTGAGGGGTTCAATCTCCCCCTCCCCCCAGCAGCAGCCCTCCTCCCCAGCGCCCACCAAGCGCTCGGCTGCCTGCCCCGCCCCGCAGGGCTGCCCGTCTCTCGCCAGGCCTGCCTCTCTGCACAGCAAGAAAGCGAGAGCTCCTCCTGGTGGGGCGCAGTGCAGTAGCAGCTGTGCTGGAGCTCCGCCGCTCTCCCACACCGTCCCCGCTTCCTTTGTAACTTCCTGGGCTCATCTCCGGGGCCCTCCCTCCTCTCCTCCTTGCTCCCCTGCCCACTCCGGGCGGGTGGGCTCCTCTTCCTGGCCTCTCCCCCTTTTCTTGCTCCAGGCCGAGGGTGATGGCCACCTGCTGAGCACCCTCTCCGGAGGACCCCCCAAATGGCAGTGAAGGGTGGCCGGAGGGCACCATTGCCCGAACCTCCGGCAAGGGCCACAGGATCACTAGGGTCTCGTGAGCCGGGGCTTGTCTCCCCTCTGCTGCCTCGACCTCAGCGAGGCACCTCGGCCCCCGTCTGTGCACCTGTCCCCAGCCCCAGCGGACCCTGCTGCCTAGCCGCCTGCTGAGTGGCCACCGCCTCCCGCCCCGGCCCCCGTCCGGATCCAGCCCCCCATCCCCTTGGCTCCTTCCTCTCACCTGTTACCTAGGCAGCCTCTGCCCCTCCTCAGGGTTCCGTGGAGGCCAAGCGACTCCGCCCCCCTCCCCCTGGGCAGCGGGACCCCGAGTCCACAGCCGTCTTCCCCCCTGGCCCAGCCTGCCCGTGGCCCTGTGGCGGGGGTCTCCTCCCAGGCTGGGGGCTGGGAGCTGGGAGCTGGGAGAGGGGCCTGCCCTTGCCCACAGCTGCCCGGCTCCTTCCTGGGTGGTTACCTGGAACTCAGGGGACAGAGCAAGGGCCCATCTGGTCCTGAGTCAGAGCTCCTTCAACAGCTTCTCATTTCCAGGCTCTTAATTGATTCAGAGCATGGACGGGAGGGGGAGTAGTCACCACCGTCAGCCACCCCTCCAGGGATTCACGGCCATTTCTTTTTATGTCTCTGCTTATTTTTGTCTGTTTTCCCCGGGAGAGCGATGAGGTACATGAGGGTAGGCCTGGGTCTGGGTGCTCTGGGATCTCGAGTGCACAGCGATCTCCGTGAGATGGGAGGGAACGTGCGGCCGGGGCTCTGGCCACACAGCCCCTGAAAGGAGGGCTGGGACGCAAGAGCACGTCCCCCGACCCTCATGTCCTGACCCTGACCTCCAGGCTCAAGAGTAGGCACTTCACGCAGGACGGGCGGCTCCTTAGAGGCCTGGGGAGCGCGCCGCCCACGGTGGCCTTTGGTGCCCAGGCCCAGGGGTGATGGTATCCAAGACTCCCCGCTGCTGCCTGTCCTTCCCAGCCCCTTCTCCAGCTGGCTCCAGCGGAAGCCCTCCCTCCCCTCCCTCGGGTATCACTTCCTACAGAGGAAGCCTGCTTGTGTCCGTGGAGGTGCAAATCCGGCTGGCTGTGGGGAGGCCTCTTGGGGGCTATTGTTTGGCGCTTCCTTCTTGGCAGGGGGCCTGGGTTCCAGAGCTGCACCCAGGCTCCTAGCCTCCTCTGCTGCCCAGCCGTTCAGCCACCCAGGGTCTGGGCTCTCCCAGAGGCCCCCAGGTCAGGACTGCACTGCAGAAGCAGCCAGTCACCTAGTCAGTCAACAAATACTGGCTGGGGACCCTGAGATAACCGGGGTTCCTGCCCTCACGGAGACAAAGGTGTGAGGGAAAACGCCGGGGCTAGACCACGCGGAACCACTCAGAACTACCCAGGTGGCCCTTCCCAAGCCCACGCCCGCAGAGACTCCACACCCACAGACACCACTGCTGCTGTCGTTGTTTTAATTGTGGAGAAATACAAATAACATAAAAGTTACTGTCTTGCCCCTTTTCAAGGTCACAGCTCGGTGGCGTTAGGTACATTCACATTATCGTGCTACCGTCCCACCCTCCATCTCCAGAACTTTCCATCTTCCCAAACTGAAGCTCTGTCCCCATTAAGCACTCACTCCCCACCCCTTCACCCAGCCCCCACCATCCTACTTTCTGTCCCCATGGATTTGTTTGCTCTAGGCACCTCATCTAAGTGGGATCATACAGTATTTGTCCTTCTGTGACCGGTTTATCTCACGGAGCATACTGTCCTCAAGGTTCATTCATGTTGTAGCAGGTGTCAGAATTTCCCTCCTTTTAAAGGCTGAATATCCCTCTATGTGGATGGACCTCGTCTGCTGATCCATTCATTGGCCCCTGGGCACTTGGGTCGTTTCCACCACTTGGCTGTTGTGGATAATGCTGCTATGAGCACAGGGGTGCAAATAACTTTGAGCTTCTGCTTTCACTTCTATGTTCCCAGAAGTGGGATTGCTGGAATGGAGGGAGAGATGACAACAGAAACAAAGATGGAGAGAGACAGACAGACAGATATATGATGACCTTCCTGCTGGTCTGGGAGGAGCTGGTGAGAGAATAAGCTGAATATTAAAAATAGGCCTTAAGCTGGTAGACTTGGTGGAACCTGTTTAAGTAAGTAAATACCTCACAGGCTGGTGCGGGAATTAAACCAAATGTTGACAGCATCACCACAGTGCCTGACCCGAGAGGGCACCCAACGCACGTTTGTTTCTTCTCCATTCCTTCCTCAGACTTCCACCACCTTGGGCATCCAGTCTGTGCTCCCAGGGCCAAGCCAGGGCCTGACACACAGCAGGTGCTCAAGCAATGTCTGTTGAATGAAGAGGCAGCCTGGATCCTGACCAGCTCCAAATCATGATGGAGAGTGGCTGGATCCTGGTTGCCCACCCGGAGCAGCCCTGAGCCAGGCCTGGCTTTCCAGCTCTTGGTGGGTGCCGGGTGCAGAGAGAGAGGGAAGAGACAGAGACGGATGGAGAGAGACAGAGACTGAGAGAGACTGAGAGAGAAAGAGAGGGAGAGAGAGACGGAGAGAATCCCTCGGCTCGCTCCGGGCTGCGGGCAGTGGGCCAGCACATCTTCCTCCAAATCCCCCGTGAGGCAGCCTTGGTGGGAAGGCTCTTTGGTTTCCACTCCCTCGCTTGTTGAGCTATGTAAAGGCCTCCCCTGTGCCTCCCGGCGGGAAACAAGGTGCCAAATGCTAAGGTGATGACACCATCTAAGGTGGTGACACCGTGTTTGGCTCAAAGAAAACAACCTCGAGAAGCCTGGCTGGTTCTCTAACCAGCACCAAGTCACCGAGTGTGGACTAGCTTGTGCTTAAGGTTGGTTTGGGCAGCTTCCAAGGGCAGTTCAAGTTGCTTTGGCTTAAGAGACGTGCTCATACGACTTCCCTGGTGGCGCAGTGGGTGAAGAATCCGCCTGACAGCGCAGGGGGCATGGGTTCGAGCCCTGGTCCAGGAAGATCCCACATGCCACGGAACAACTAAGCCCATGCGCCACAACTACTGAGCCTGTGCTCTAGAGCCTGCAAGCCACAGGTACTGAGCCCACGAGCTGCAACTACTGAAGCCTGCGTGCCTAGAGCCCACGCTCGGGAACAAGAGAAGCTGCCGCAATGAGAAGCCCGCGCACCACAACGAAGTGTAGCCCCCGCTCACCACAACGAGAGAAAACCCGCGCACAACAATGAAGAAACCAACGCAGCCAAAAATAAATATATAAATAGATTAATTTTTTTTAAAAAGAGACATGCCCATGCCTCTGTGTGTGTGCGTGTGTGAGAGTGTGAGCACGTGTGTATGTGTATATGTGACGTGTGTGTGTTGCTGTTTGTGCTTCAGAGCGAACGACAAGGCTCTGATCCCACAACCCTTACGTGGACATTGACAGTTTCCATTTGTACAGCAGTGCTTTTCTGTCTCCAAGCCTTTCCATATCGATTACCTCATCTGAGCCTCACACCCCCTCACAATCCACAGGAGGTGGATATTTTTATAGTTTTGTAGATGAAGAAACAGCTGCTTAAAGAGGGAACTCAAGGTCGCTGCGCTGGGACATGGTGGCCGGGACAAGAACACAAGCTCCAAGAGTCCGAGTCCTCCGCTCCTTCTTCCACACCCACGGAAACATCCTGCCAGGCTCTCGGCTAAGAAATAAGGGGGATACCCGTGCCTGCAAGATGGGCCCTGCCCCTGGAAGTTTGTCTTTCCTTGTGGGTGGTGGACAGGTGCACCTGATTCTCTGGAGAGACAATGAGGTAGGAGCCGTAGAGCCAACCCCGCGTGAGAAGGACACAGAGCACCGGATGGAATCTGCCAGGGGAATCCAGGAAGTCTTGCTGGAGGAGGTGTCCCATGAACTGTCTTTGTGCCAATTAAATTTTTCATCAGCTTCCCGTACCAGCAACTGACCTCTGGCTTAACCAGCAGAGGTTTATCTTTCTCACAAAACAAGAAGGAGGCAGGCCCGGGCTGGAGGGTGGTCGCGGGCGAGGAGCCCCTTGATTCCTACTCTACCATCTTTAGAGCATGGCATTTGTCCTCACATTTGCAAGACAGTGGCTCTGTCTCTAGGCTTTGGGTTTGCAGTCCAGGAAGGATGAAAGGGAATGGTAAAGGTCAAAAAGCCAAAGGTCAGCCAAGCCAGCGCTTCCTGTCAGGAAAAGACGGCACATGTGCAGGAGCTCACGCAGTTGCCTTCCCAAGCAGGGTGATGGCCACCCCTTGCTGCAAAGGAGTTTTCACCTGGCACGTGGTCCCCAGGAGGATGCCAGGGCTCTCAGAGAGGCAGAGAGGAGGAGGGGGGTAGGAGAGGGCACAGAGCTGGGTGTGCGTCCGTCCTGCGAGCTGGGGAGGAGCTCAGCGGTCAGTACGTGGGTGAAGGTGGAGCGTGTGCAGGAAACTGGAGGTGGCCCACTGAGGTCAGGGGAAAGAGCATTGCTGTGCAGGCCTGTGCACGCGCATGTGTGTCTGCACATGTGGTCACACGCAAGTGTGTGAGTGTACACGGTCGTGTGCTTGTGAGGACAAGGTGCCCATGACAGGGGGCGAGGGTGAAAAATGAGCTCAGTCGTGGGGTCCTTGAGAAGTTCAGATCAATGCCATTTGGAGCGCCTCTGACCATCGTGGGGAGTGACTGGTCAGGATCCCAGCAGCAGACTGGATAGGAGAGAGGAGCCTGGCGGGCAGGAGACTGGTGAAGGGACCGTTAGGATGGGACAGGTGAGAACCACAAAATAAGTGCCAATAATAGTCTCAGCAATGTGGCCCCAGGCAGAAGGACCCGGGAGTGTCTCTGCAGGTGGGGCAGGAGGGGGAGGCCGGCTAACTTGTCGACCAATCACTTCTTCCTCTGAGCCTTGTTCTCCTTCTATGTAAAGCACACACACAGAGAAAACAGACAGAAGGGAGGGAGGGAGGGAGGAAGGAAGGAAGGGAGGGAGGGAAGGTAGTTAAAATAGTAACAGAAGTTGAGCAGACTTGATTATGTTATCAATATTGGCCTTAAGAGATAAAGAGGGACATTTCAAAATAATACTAGGGTCATTCCAAGAGTAAGATGTAAAATCCTAAATTTGCACTCACCTGATAACGTAGACTCAGAAGATGTAAAGCAAAAAACTGACAACATAATGGGTTAAGGACTGGGGTATAGGAAAGAGGAACGGGCAACTAATTGCTGCTAGGAAGGTAACAGAGGCTTCATTGAGGAGGAGGTATTTGAGCTGGGTCCTCAAGGATGAGTAGGAGTTTTCTAGGTGGACACGGCAGCAGGAATAAGAACTGCTATTTCCTGATTCATTTACCTACACCACTTCGCTCAACTCCTACAACAATCTTGTGGCATGAGCGTGTTAAGTCCCCAGCATTTGAACGAGGATTCGAAGGCTGAAAGCGGTGGCATCATTTGACTAAGATGATGAAGTGAGTGGTGAATCCAAAATTTGGACTCGGATCTGTCTGCTTCCAGAGCTGGGTGCTTTACCTCTAGGCAACTGTCTATGTCAGTCTACGTCTCACGTGTAGAGGCGTCCCGTTTGTTTTAGTCACTTGTTTGACTCGAGTCTGAAGTATTTACCTGAGGAAGACAAGAAGCTGAGCAGCCTTGATTGGGTTATCAGTTGTAACATTCCCAATATATATTTTTTAAAGCTCTCAAAAAATGCGAACTTATAGATCTGTAATAGGTGGCTTCTTACCTGAGACATGGGTAAAACACACACCTCCCAGAATACTGATATGCCTCCTGTTACCTAGTGGCAGCATATATAATTGCAGGGAAAGTGTATGAGAAAATTTTACCAAGTGTAGTAACCAAAAACCTAAATAAAATGACTGAACATTGGAACCTGGCATCAAGTTGTTCAATAAATATGAATAGATCATTGCCAAGTTGTCTGTTACTGCTTTTGTTTCACAATCTCCATGATTTCTTTTTTCCTTATTTTAAAAGTAAAATTGTTTTCTTTTACTTTTAGAAATTAAAGGAGAAAAAAAAGAAATAGCAATCATCCATGGTCTCAGTCCTCAGTTTCCACAATTAATTCTGGTTAACTATCTTGATAAGTTTCCTTCCCACCTCCCTTTTTAAGAAAAAAATCACATTAAAAAATAAGTGACAGGGCTTCCCTGGTGGCACAGTGGTTGAGAATCCGCCTGCCAATGCAGGGGACACGGGTTCGAACCCTGGTCCGGGAAGATCCCACATGCCGCAGAGCAACTGAGCCCATGAGCCACAACTACTGAGACTGTACTCTGGAGCCCACGAGCCACAACTGCTGAAGCCTGTGTGCCTGGAGCCCATGCTCCACAACAGGAGAAGCCACGGCAATGAGAAGCCTGCGCACCGCAACAAAGAGTAACCCCCGCTCACGGCAACTAGAGAAAGCCCGCGCGCAGCAACGAAGACCCAACACAGCCAAAAAAACAAAACAAAACAAAACAGAAGTGACACCTGTTCATTATAAAGAATTCAAAACACGCTGTAAATCCCAAAGATTGAAGTAAAAAAAAACCCAAATCCCATCAGCCAAAAATAACCATTAAAAGGAACTTCCCTAGAAAAATGCAAATCAAAACCACAATGAGGCATCTCCACACACCTGCCAGAATGGCCATCATCAAAAAGTCTACAAACAATAAATGCTGGAGACAGTGTGGAGAAAAGGGAACCCTCTTGCACTGTTGGTGGGAATGTAAATTGATACGGCCACTATGGAGAACAGTATGGAGGTTCCTTAAAAAACTAAAAATAGAACTACCATACAACCCAGCAATCCCTCTACTGGGCATATACCCTGAGAAAACCATAATTTAAAAAAAGTCATGTACCACAAAGTTCATTGCAGCACTATTTACAATAGGCAGCAACCTAAATGTCCATTGACAGATGAATGGATAAAGAAGATGTGGCACATATATACAATGGAGTATTATTCAGCCATAAAAAGAAACGAAATTGAGTTATTGGTAGTGAGGTGGATGGACCTAGAGTCTGTCATACAGAGTGAAGTAAGTCAGAAAGAGAAAAACAAATACCGTATGCTAACACATAAATATGGACTCTAAAGGGAGGGATGGTTCTAATGAACCTAGTGGTAAGACAGGAATAAAGACGCAGACGTAGAGAATGGACTTGAGGACACAGGGAGGGGGAAGGGTGGGCTGGGACGAAGTGAGAGAGTGGCATGGACATATACACACTACCAAGTGTGAAATAGACAGCTAGTGGGAAGCAGCCGCATAGCACAGGGAGATCAGCTCGGTGCTTTGTGACCACCTAGAGGGGTGGGATAGGGAGGGTGGGAGGCAAATGTAAGAGGGAGGGGATCTGGGGATGTGTGTATACGTACGGCTGATACACTTTTTTGTGCAGCAGAAACTAACACAACATTGTAAAGCAATTACACTCCAATAAAGATGTTTAAAAAAATAAATAAAAAACCAGGGGATTCTTCTCTTAAAAGAAAAAAGGGGGGGACTTCCCTGGCGGTCCAGTGGTTAAGACTCTGCGCTTCCACTGCAGGGGGCATGGGTTCGATCTCTTGTTGGGGAACTAGGATCCTGTGTGCTGTGAGGCAAAAAAACCAAAAAAACCCACAAAAAACCGTTAACATTAGATGAACATCATTTTGGACAACTCTGCAAATACACAGAAAACCAGAAGGACGAGTAAGGGACAGATTGGTAGAAATGATTTTATAAAACCAGAAGATTCACATCTTGTTACGATTTTTCATCTAATTTTACTTGACTTTAACAGAAGAAAAAGAAAGGGGAGTTAATAGAATTGTTGAATTCATATTAATATTTCTTCTGTAGGGAAGATATTTTCCCTATAATATCCCTCTAAATTTTTTTTTTTTTTTTTTTCAGTACGCAGGCCTCTCACTGCTGTGGCCTCTCCCTCCATGGAGCACAGGCTCCGGACACGCAGGCTCAGCGGCCATGGCTCACGGGCCCAGCCACTCCGCGGCATGTGGGATCCTCCCGGACTGGGGCACGCAGGCGGACCCCCAACCACTGCGCCACCAGGGAAGCCCCCTCTAAATTTAAGAAAGGAAAGTGTGGTGTTATTAAAAGGTTGATGTCATTATGACTTTTTTCAAGGACATATTTTTATTTTTGTTTATAGACTCACTTCTCGATATGAAAGATGAGTTAATTGGTCTAACCACAAGGGCACGGGCACAGAGCTCTGAAGATATTGAAGTCCTTCTGTGCCAGCTGGTAAATATGGGTGGTGGACTCTCTCCCCAGTGCTCTCCCTCTGTCCTGGGGCTACCCTGATTCCACTCCCAGAACCAACCCCAAACCCCATCTCCCCAGGATCCAGAGCTCCCGGCCCCGCTTCAACACCCTGACCTCAACCCAACTAGTTTAGCATTCATTGTTTGCATCTGTTTCAAGGGGGTTGCAAACAGGAGGAAAACCACTCCTCCAGGTTAGCCTTGCAGCTTTGTACGGTCCTTGAGTTTCAGAGAACAGAGACCTTTCTGCCTAAGCCCACGTAGCTCACTAAGAAGTGGAAGCGCACGTCTGTAATCACGATGTAATTACCTTGCCTCCCAATTGGCAGCAGACACAGGCCTGCGGGTATGGAAACTCCCCTGTGAGCTGGCTCCAAATAGGATTAACAGAAGGTGCTGGTGGCCAGGAGCACGTGGAGGCGGCAGGAGGGGAGTGTGCTTGGCTCGGGCTCCACTCCGCCCTGGGCCTGGAGCCCAGGTCCTCACGCTCAGGATCTCTGATCCTGCGATAGGTGTCATCCCCCTTACAGACGAGGAAACTGAGGCTCAGAGAAGCTCTTCCTTGCCTGAGACCCTCACACAAGTCGGTGGGGCAGACTGGATGTAAACCCAGGTCTGTCTTATGCCAGAATCCTTGCTTTTCTGGCCCCAGGCCCCAGAGGGCACCTGGGGCTGCACAGAGGGGGAAGGGCAGAGGTCAGGAGCAGCCCCAGGTGGGACCGGGAGCCGGGAGCTCAGACACACCTTCCTGCCACCTTTGAAAGACAGGCACTGGAAGGTGGTGGGTGTGTGAATTAGGGGCTTTGGCGAGACTGAGCCCCCGCCGGGTGCTAGCAGAGAGCGTGTGGCCCGAGAGCAGGGGGTCACCTTGCAGTCAGAGCGACCCGGGTTCAAGTCCCAGCTCTGCCCCTCATCCCTGGGGCCTCAGGTAGATCACTGGCCCCTGGGAGCCTTGGTTTCCCCCTCCATAACATGGCAGCAGTTAAGGGGTATGCCCAGGACCCCCAGCAGGGACTCAATCAGCAGCAAAGGTCATTTTCTGTGTTTGGAAACATGGTAAGTTGGGCTTCTATTTACTTTTGTTCCCAAAGCTGTGTGTGCTTGTGTGTGAGTGTTGGGGTGGGGGTGTGTGTCCACCGCCCCGGCCCAGGTCAGCCATAATCGAGGGCGCAGCCAGAGAAGCAGGTCCCACTGGGATGGATAGATAGAAACACGTAACGTGCACACAGCACAGACGTGCACATGCGCACGGGACGGGTCACGGGTTGACCCGTCAGCAGCAGGGGGAGGCTCACGTCCTGAGGCTGATGCTGGAGCCCCAAGACCGCAGGACAGGGAGTCAGGGAGGGATGATGGCTGAGATACAGACAAGAAAAGAACAAACCAGGCCCATAAGGATGAGCTGGAGCTCTCAGGGTCAGGCGGTGGGGGGACCTCGGCTGTGTGGGCGCCCTGTAGAACCTGGAACCCAGGAGTCAGACATGAGAATGGAGGGCCGGTGGCAGCCTGGCTGTGCCTCACACCAAGGGGGTGGCCAGCAGCTCAGCAGCCACGTGGGTGAACTCTGAAACCACTCCATCCCCCACCCGCCCGGGAAAGGCCTTTGGGGCCCATCCTGCAGAAGCATTCAGGGACGCGGGTTCTGGGAAACGTAGGGCAGCCCAGCCCGGCTGACACATTTCAGAGCCACCCAGAGCTGCATAGGTGGGCCTGGGGCGGGGGGAGCTCCGGGCGGACACCTGCCACACACGGAGATGGAGGAAGGATTGTCTGGAGGGGATGAAGGATGCTCAGCGCTGGGGACACAGCTGATGGGCACAGTGACGTGCGCTGCAGCCACCTATCCCTGCCCTGCTCCCAACCCAGACGCTGTGGTCAGCAGGATCCCAGCAGTGGGATGCCAGTCTTGGGGGTCCATCAGAACCAGCCAGGAACTTTTCAACCCTGGCCTGTGCATCAGAACCCAGAGCAAAAAGTCATGCCCTTGGTGAGCAAGCCCAAAGTCATAGCCCAAAGGAACACCTGTAAGCCCTTGCTCGTCATCCAGGCACTTTGTGATTTTTGGTTTCACCTCCAACCAGCCTGATCTCCTGACCCCCTCAGCCCCACACCCATATTTCATTCACCCCAAACTCCCCCTGGCATCCGGGTCACATACCACCTTGGTGCTCAACACTTTCCTCGCTGCCTGCAAAACCTTCCCACATGCTCCCCATCTAACGAACTCCTACTCACTCTCCAGGGCTCCACTCAAAGGTCACCTCCTCTGTCCCTCCCTGACTGCTCCCACAGCCACACTCCTATACCACATTCTTCCTCAGTACCAATCACTCTGTTTTGTGGTGTCCTTGTGCCTGTCTCCCCATTAGACCAGTGGCTCTCGGGGGGCAGGGGCCTAACACAGAGTAGTGAAAGAACGAATGACCAAAAGAATGAATGCGTGGCCAGCTTTGGGTCTGGGGCCTAGCTTGTGGGATGTGCTTCCAAGGTAGGTTGAGGGCTGGCTGCAGGCATAGTCTCTGGAGATCTGTCATGACTGTCTCAAGGTACAGACGTTTCCAGGGAAGACAGACACTTCAGCATCATCAGATGTTCATTTTCTTCTCGTTAAAAGAGAAAACCACATAATACACACTTTCGGTAAAAATTCAGATAACCATAGAACGGGGCAAAGTGAACGCTGTGCACGGCATCCTCTCCTCCCCACCCCAGTTCCTGTTCTATCTTCAGAGGCGACCCCTGTTGGACATATTTGTTTTCAGTGGAAAGTTTGGGAGCCTAACTGGTCTGACTGGTTTTTCTCTCCATTTGAGCTGGGGCCCAGCTTGCAAAAGGGGCCTCCGAGGGGAACACGTAATGCCCATTTAGCATGACTTTGCCTCCCAAATCCTCAGTCTCTTCATCTGTTAACTCCTCAAACTGACTTCCAGGGCGGTCGTGTGGGCTGACTGAGGCACTGGGTATAAACACCCAGCTCAGGCCTTGATAAATATTCATCTTTTACTCCCTTTTCCCACCTCAAGCCCACCTGTGACCTGTGACAGGCTTGGAAGCATATGCTCCAAGTCCTGAGAGGTGTTGATGAATGAGTGCCTTTTTAGAAGCCTCCGGAACCTGGTGAGAGCCTATCACCCATTTATTGCTCCCTCTCTCCCTCCCTCCCTCCTTCCTTCCTTCCTTCCTGAGCACCCACTCTGGACCCTCAGAGAACAGAGCCGAATGAGCTGGGACCGGGCAGGAACCTGTCGTAGGCCAGGAAACTGAGAGGCCACAAAGGGATGAGATCTGTGCTGGGAAGTGTGCGGGGCAAAGGCGAGCCAGAGCAGCGTGCCTGGGTGCAGTGTGACTGTAGGAGGGTAACCCAGTGGACTTACATCTCTTCACTTCCCCCTCCCCACTCCTGTCTCCTCCCTCCCTTCTTTCCTCCCTTCCGTCTGTATTCACTGAACATCTGCCTGACGGGGGCACAGGGGACACCCCAGGGATAAAAAGGCGAAGTTTGAAGTTTGTATCCCCAAGACCTCCCAGCCCCATGGGAGCGTCAGGCCCACTGACAACCCCAAGGGCAACAAGAAAATAGCTGTGATGGAGGCGGGTGTGGAATGCAGGGGGAGCCCCCAAGACTCAGGGAAGGTTTCCCAGTGGACTGAAGCCGGAGCTGGGCCCCGAAGGATGAGGAAAGGGTGTGCCAGGTGGAGGAAACTGCATGTGCCAAGGCACAGAGGCAGGAAAGATCCCGCCTGGTCTGGAAACTGCCCGCAGCTCTCCCCTGTGGGCAGGTGTTGGGGGGACTTGGTCCAGGGAGTGGGCCCAGGCTGGGCTGGGGTCTGTGACTCACTTCCTGGACCCTCTGCCTCCTTGACCCCCTTTGCTCCTTGGCTGCTTTGGGAGGAAGTAGCCCAGGCCTCAGCTGACAAAAGGAGGCTTTGATGTTGGAGAAAGGGGGTGAGGAAGGAAGGGCGCTGGTGTGTATATTTGGCCTTGTCTCAGGAATCTGCGCCTCCTCCATGGCAACCAGGCGGCAGCTGGGGGAGCTGCCTTCAAGGGTGGGAGCCTCTGCAGCTGCCTAGCTGAGGGTGGGCTGGGCTGGGGCGCAGACCTCTTGCTGTCACTCCCGGCCCGCCCAGCCCAGGGAGAGGAAGAGGGCAGCTCCGTGGTCTGGGCGGGCCGCTCCCACTCTCTGAGCCTCAGTTTTGGGGTCTGAAATATGGGGGTAACAATACAGTGTCCAGCCCAGGTCCCCTGGGAAGCAGACGCCCTGGCAGGGAGCATCCTGGGTGGCCCTCTCTGCAATCTGAACGTTGTGGGGGCCATCGCCATTGGGGAGTCCTTGAGCCACGTGGTCCCTCAGAGGTGGTTGGAGCTGCCCTGGCCTCCACACCGCCTGTGCTCAGTCGCTGCCCAGGAGCCCAGGGGAGACGGGGCCGCAGTGTGAACGCAGGGCTGGGTTTCAGGGTGGGCAGCCGGGTCCCAGTCCGCCACCCATAGCTGGAGGTCTCAGTGGGGGTCTCGTGGCTGCCCCGCGCACAAACCCGTCCCCCCAGCCAAAGTAGCAGGGCTTGCTGTTTCCAGAACTCAGGCAAAGCATCTGAGGAGATGGGAAGGGAGATGGGAGCCCTGCGTCTGTGTCCTGGGGCTGCTGTACAAATGACCAAACTGGCCTGTAAAAACGGAAATGCATTCTCTCACAGCTCTGGAGGCCAGAAACTGAAATCCAGGTGCCAGCAGGGCCATGGTCCCTCTGAGGCTCCGGGGGAGGGTCCTTCCTGCCTCTCCCAGCTCTGGTGGCTCCTCGTGTGCCCTGGCTGTGGCCTCATCTCTAGAGTCTGCGCCTCCGTCTCCATGTGGCCTCCTCCCGTGTCTCTGTCCCTCCCCTTCTGACAAGGACACCTGTCATTGGATTCAGCGCCCAGCCTATTCCAGTCTGACCTCATCTTAACTAATGACATCTGCAAAGACTGTTTCCAAATACCGTTACATTCTGGGGTTCTGGGCAATCATGAATTTGGGGGGACACTCCAACCCATTACAAGCCCCATTTGGGCAGCCTGGGTGGGGGACCCAGGCCGGTGTTAAGCGAGGGTCCTGGGGAGGGGCCCACAGGGTGGCCATCAGGGGTCACAGAGGGTGGGCTGGGGTCTGTGTTTTCAGGTGGCAGTGGGTCAGAGTCGGGGAGAGCTGGCAGAAGGAAGGTGGGACTGAGCCAGGAGGGTCCCTCTCCCCACCCCACCCCCACACACAGACATGCACACACACAGACACGCACACACACAAGGCAGTGTCGTTTCCCCTTTTGCCCACCATGGCCCAGGACCTCCCTCCCCCTGTCCCTGGAGGCTCCTACCAGGCCCCAGCACCTGCCCTGTGACCCTCAGAAATGTGGGTGCCTTTCCTGGGCAGAAGGTGGGCGACATGGGGTGAGACTCCGTCTCAGCTGTGCCCTCACCGGACTGTGCTCCTGGAGCCTCAGTTACCTCCTCAGTGACATGGGGTAACACAAGGCTGTGAAGGGGTTGGGGGCTCTGCGGGGAGCTGGGAGGGACGGCGGGGGGCGACTCCAGACCAGGAGCAGCTACGGTGGGAGCGCGCTCTGCCCAGGAAGAACGAAGGGTGCACGAAGAGCGTGGGGTCGCCCAGCTCCCAGGGCTGAGCAGGCAGCGCCCTGGGGGCGGCCCATTGCCCTGGGGGTTCCCTGGGAAGCCGGCCCCCTGGTCCCTGCCAGCTCGGCACCCTGCACACCGCACACACGCGTACACTCTTGCCCTCACTCACACACTGACCCGTATGTGTAGACGCCCTCTCACACACTCGCGCACACGCTTACACACACAGCCATACTGAGCACTCACACTGAGCACTCCCTGGAGTCATTCAGCCAGACTCCCAGGCACAAGTGCAGAAACGGCCCCTTCCAGGGTGTCGGGTCTCCCCTCCCCTGGTCCCCTCCCCTCCCCTTCCTCTCCATCTGGGCCTCCCGCCCTGCTCCTGCCCCAGTTTCTGGGTTGTCCCCATGGAACTCCGAGAACAGGCAGCTCGGGCCCACCCCATGGCCTCCTTCCCTCCCTCCCTGTTACGCTGGTGGCCAGCCTCCAAGATCCCCTCCAAAGACAGTGGGGAGACTGCTTTGTCGTGGTCACCAAGGCAGGGCCTGAGGCACCGACCTGGGGCAGGGGGTTCACAGGGAGGCTGATCTCAGGGGGCCGGGATGGAGGAAGGACCAGTTCTCTGGTATTGGGGAGGCTGCTGTTGCAGGCACGTGGGGCTCCGTCCGGCAGCAGCTCCTGAGGGGCCTGCGAAGCGCATCTCACGCCCGGATGCCTGGGGACCACCGGGGGCAGCATTTACCCATCAGCTTCTCCCCCAGCCCAGTGGTCAAGGGTGGCCACACAGGCATGACTGCCCTGAGCTTCCGCACTGGCATGCTTGGCTGTGGAGCGGGTCCCCCTGGGCCTCCTGCCGGAGGAAGGAGCTGGCTCCCGGCGGCCCCCACCCCCATGCTGCTGTGAAGCACGTCCGGTTGGACGAGCTCTAAGACACCCAGGCTTGAGCACCCTCCCCAAGGAGGTGGATGGATATGAGTTCTACTTTTACACAACTCTTGGCTGAAAGGATGTATTAAATTATTTTTATGGTAAAGAAAACTCTTTACCCATGGAAAAAATAGCCCAGTGAAGTTTTTAACAGTTCAGATTAGTTAAGTGATTTCAAATGCCTACTGTGGGGAAGGCACCTAAATGTCAACTTTTTTTTTTTTGGCCGCACTGCGCAGCTTGTGGGATCTTAGTTCCCCGACCAGGGCTCGAACCCAGGCCCTTAGCAGTGGAAGTGCAGAGCCCTAACCACTGGACCGCCAGGTAATTCCCCTAAATTTCATCTTGTGTACCCATTCTGACCTGTTGGTAATGACCGCCTTGAGGGGTGGGTTAAGAAGGCTTCTGAGGCTGTGTCCAGGCTCAGTGGTCAAAGTACTGCAGTCCACTGTAAATGACAGCCATGGACAAGGGCATGGGGGCCCCACGGCCATTCACACACTGGCAGGCTGGATAAAGGTCCCCAAGGATACCCAGGTCCTAATCCCTAAAACTTGTGACATACGGGTGCACATGCCAGGTGGCCACCTGGCTCCCCAGAAGAGCCTTCAGCGCATTGAGTCTGACCTGAGCTTCAGGTCCCTTGTTGCACATGGGGGCTGTGAATGGAGATGCCCAAGCAGCCTATACGTTTTCTAAAAATATGTGTTTGGTGAAACATCCGTTGATGGCCTCATCTTTATACACAGAGTGAGGGCACCTCCAGCCCCCGCTGAGCCTGGGCCACCCTGGATGGTCTGTTTCTGGGGTGCCACCACCCTTGTTGGCGCCCTAGCCCTGCTCTCACACCTGTCAACAGTCCCTCTGCCAAAGTCCTTCCAGAAAATCGGTTGCACGTGCCATCTGTTTCCTGCTGGGACCATGACGGATACAGTTTGGAAAGGAGATGAGGGAAGCAGTGGAAGCGGTCTGGAGGGGCACCCTGTGCAGTCCCTGGTGGGCTGGCTGGGCTGCGGGAGATGATGGTGAGGCAGGGGCGGTGATGAGCAGAGCCCTCGGGGCAGGTGGGGCACGCACACAATCACCCTACACCCTGCGAGAAGCAGCTGCGGCCCGTTTACGGGTGAGGTCAGAGAAGGCACACGAAGGGGGCGGGGCCAAAAATGGAACTCTGACCTGCCCGGGCCGTGTCTCCTTTTCCTGTGACCGCTGAGTAAGTGCTTCCTCCCCTGTGGCCCTTGCTCTGATGGGCTTCACCCTCCCGACCCCCAGCGCAGAGTGTGACCCTGCCTCAGCCACAGGAAAGAGCACAGTTAGATTAAAATGGACCATGTGTGCCTGGCCTAACCATTAAAGGTTCAGAAATATTGGGGTCCAGGGTCAGAGCAGGCCTCACCTTGGGCCCAGAAAGGGGACCCCCTGCCCTGGCATCCGGGCGTCTGCTCTCTCCCAGCCCGTGACCTTGGCAGGGCCATGCTGTAGCGGGGAGTGGGCCTCGAGTGGAGAACGCCCCGCTTCCCGCTCTATCTGTGGCTTAGATGACAAAACCATTATTTATTCTTCGGCTTCTGCCTGCCTGCTTCTCTGGCAGATTTTTTGTTTGTTTTTTTTTACCTTGAAAAGAAAATTGATTCAGGATTCTGCAAACCACCCAGCTGACTTCCTGCATTAACCTGATGAGAGATGGTACCATGGCCAGGCTGACTGGTCCCGGCTCCCTGATGGAGCCACAGTTCCAGGCACAAGGAGAAAGACCACCTGTGGGGAAAGAGAGGAAGCCAGCAGGCAGAGAGATGCAGGCCGGGCAGGCGAGAGGGTCCCCACGGCCTCTACACCCTGATCTCGGGTTCCGGGCCAGCTGCCCGGCTGCCCTGGGAGGCACCCCTGCGGCTTCTCACTAAATCGCCCTTTGCCGACTTCTGTCGCTGGTCACCAAAGAGGCCTGACCGAGGAGCCTGCTTGCAGCGGCTGGAGGGTCCCGAGCCTTCTGCGGCTCCCTCCTGCAGATGACGCTGGCCTTCTCACTGGCCGTCCTGTCTCCCCTCCGGCCCCCTCCAGTCCCTCTCCACCCCAAGGCCACAGGGAAGGTTCCCAGCCCAAACCTGACCTCTTCACTCCCCTGTGTTCAGCCCTCCAGCTGTTCCCTTTGACAGGCTACCGCGGCCTCTGCACCCTCCTTGCTGCACCTCTCCCCCCGGGGCAGCAATTCAGAATGGCTCGCCCCTCTGCCCGTGCCTCTGGGCCTCCGTTCATGCAGTTCCCTCCGACGGAACTCCTTTCCTTTCCTTTTCACCCCCTTGTCCATTATCACTGCCTGGCCAAGAAGCCAGGGCAGCTCCTACCAAGTATAAGACAGGGTGGTAAGAGTGTGCTGTTGCCACATTACCTGGGTTCACACCTCAGCTCTGCCACTTGCTGTGGGATCTCAGGCAAGCTCCTAAACCTCTCTGTGTCTCGGTCTCCTCATGTGAGACATGGGAGGATGACTGCTCCCGTGGGCTGCTGGGAGGATGAAGTGCGTTAAGTGTGTGCTTGGACGTGGGCAGCTCTGCAAAACACCAGGTGCCGTTTCCATCAGAGCCCATGGCCTGTGGCCCTGGGAGACGCCTCCTGGATGGTGACCCCTGGGGGAAACACTGGCCTCATCCAGGTCTGTCCCCAGGGCCTGGTCCTGAGGCCAGCTGTGTCCTGGAGCTCTGCTGAGGGACCTGTCCGCTAGTGGCAAGGCAGAATGGGCCTCCCAGGGCAGCTCAGTGGCCACCTGACTCCAAAGCTGCCTTTCAGCCTCCCATCCCCTCCCCACCCCCAAAAGGTAACCAGGTGTGATTTCCACCCTGTGCGGCCCACCTGCCTCCAGTCTCTCCGGATGCAGCAGGGGCTGATGCCCCCTGCTGGCCAGTGCCCATTACTGCGGAAGGTAGCGTCCTCACCAATGAACCAGGAGCCCCGACAGGCACCGTCATCACCGTTTCATAGGCAAGCGCCAGGCCTTAGGGCCTCCAGGTCACTCAGCTAGAAAGTAGCAGAGCCTGGATTTGGAATCAGGACTGTCTCCCCAGCCGATATGCGTGGTCCCCATTTTCGCTACCCCAGGAGGCTCTGAGTCCCTCTGTCCTCCATTCTTTCTGCCAAACATGCCCATCCCTAAGGCCCCACCCACCTTGGAAAATGCCCTTGAGTCACACCCCTTGGCTGGGCATGAACTCAGGCTGATCCAGGGCTGCTAGGAGCTCCCGGAGAGTGGGGGGCCCAGCTAGAGAGAAGTGAGGTGCTCTCCTGCCTCTGGGGCCACATTCTGGTGAACAAGTCAGTGCAAAAGTCACTCAACAAATGCTTATTGAATGAATATATGACTAAGTAAGTGTACTCAGCGACTGGCACAGGCTGTCACTTTTCCAACTGGCAAACTCTTACTCATCTTCCAAAACCCTGTTCAGGGTCACCCCTTCCAGGAGGGAAGCCTCTTCCAAAACCCTTCAAGGAGGCCACCTAGCACATTTCACTCTAGGGCAAGACACTGGGTACAAAGTGCTATGGGATGTTGGGTGTGGGGCAGACACTTGCAGAAACAGCTGTGGGAGGGAGGAGGAGGGAAGATGCTCAGGAAAGCCTTCTTGGAGGAAGAGGAGGCTTTTGAAACTACCTGGAAAGAAGGTGTAGTATTGGGACAGGGGCAATATTGGAGGGAAATGATGCTGTGGAGGGACAGGATAAGGGTACTAGTAACCTAGGGCTGCCCAAGAAAGTACCACAAACCAGGTGGCTTAGGACAAGGGAAAATTACCTAGTCCAGAATCAAGGTGTTGCATGGCTGTGCTCTCTCTGAAGGCTCTGGGAGAGGATCCTTCCTGGCCTCTTCCCAGCTTCTGGATGTTGCCAGCGATCCTTGGCGTTCCTTGTCTTGGAGCCATCACTCCAGTCTCTGCTTCCATCTTCCCTCTCCTTCTCCTGTGCGTGTGTGTTTGTGTGTGTGTGTGTCCAAATCCCCCCTTAGAAGGACAGTGGTCATTGAATTAGGGTCCACCCTATTCCAGTCTGACCTCATCTTAACTTGACTACATCGCAAAGACCTTATTTCCAAATAAGACCACATTCACAAGTACCAGGGGTTAGGATGAATGTATCTTTTGAGGGGACACAATTCAACCCACAACAGTAAGTAAAGGTATGGAGGTTGGGGAGACTGGTTCACATTTAGGAAGTAGAGAGTGGGGGTCAGTTTGAGGAGAGTCAAAGGAGAGAGAGCAGGTGAGTGAAGATGCTGGAGATGTAAGGGGGTCATCACAGAGGCGCCTGATGCCCTGGGTTGGGGCATGGCGGGAGGGGGGTCAGCTAGGAGCCTGGAGAGGTCAGACGGGGTCATGCCAGCCCCAGGGCTTGAGCCCTGACTCAGGGGCAGGCTTCACGCTCATCCGTCACTTGCATCGTCTCATCTGACCCTCATGACAGCCTCCTAGGTGGCTGCTCCAGGTTGCAGATGAGGAAAAGCTCAAGGGCCCACAGCTGGGAAGTGCTGAGCTGAGGTCTGAACCCGCTGAGCCTCCAGGCCAGTGCGCTATGTCGCACAACTGCCCGGACAAGGTAAGGTTTTCACGTTTGATTTGTGGACCTGTGTCCTTTCACAACCTTTGCTTCTTCTTGGTTCACAGACCTGGAGATGTGGCTGGAGACGGTGACCTCTTTTAGTTCATATCTCAGGACCTGGTTTCCGCTCCTTTGGAGGTGTCCCATGTGGGTGGATTATTTTTAACCCTTCTGCTTTGGGGGCGTTGGTTTGTCTCGCTGGCTGCATTTTGAAGGGGATTCAGCAGACTGAGCAATGGCTCTGCTGCTCGGCAGTGAGGGAGCTGGCCTGGCTGGGCCCCTACACACCCTGGCTCGTTTAAGTCTCCCGGAGCCTCACAAGGTCAGAGAAACAGCCCCGCAGAGCTCCTGGTACCAAGCGGCAAAGCAGGCTATGCACCAGGGTCTGCTTGATGCCCAAGTTCGTGCTCATGGGTCCTCATCCCTACAGATGGTTTGTGACCAGCTGAGACCAGCCGGCCAGAGGACTGTCCCCCTCCCCTCCTGTGAATCTCCAGGGAGAGCTGCCCCGTCTGTGAAGCCTTCCAGGTGCCTGGGCTTCGCTATGGAAAACAGTATCTGAATTCCTCAAAAAACTTAAACATAGAACCACAGATCCCCCTTCTGAGTATACATCCAAAATAATCGAAATCAGGAGCTCGAACAGATATTTGCACACCTGTTCATAGCATCGTTATTCACAATAGCCCAAAGGTGGAAACAACCCAATGGTCCACGGACCAATGAATGGATAAGCAGAGTTGGTCCATCCATACAAGGGGATATTAGTCAGCCTTAAAAAGGAAGGAAGTTCTGACATGTGCTACAACATGATGAACCTTGAGGTCATTATGCTCAGTGAGCTAAGCCAGTCACAAGAGGACAAATGCTGTGTGATTCCACTTATATGAGCGACCTGGAGTAAAGTTCATAGAGACAGAAGGTAGGAGGGTGGGGCCCGGGGCTGGGGGAGGGGAGGGGGGTTAGTGTTTCATGGGGCCAGAGTTTCACTTTGGGAAGATGAAAAAGTGCTGGAGGTGGATGGTGGTGATGGCCGCACTGCAGTGTGAATGTACTTTTTTAAATAACAATGTGAATATACTTAATGCCACTGAACTGGCTACTTAAAAATGGTTAAAATAGTAGATTTCATGTTACGTGTATTTTACCCCCATAATAATGGAAAAAGATACTTTCAAAAGCTCATCTTACGCTGACTTTTCCTGAGGCCAGCCACTGTGAAAGCAGCCATCCCCACCAGCAGTGTGAGAGGCTCCCAAGGGCCGACACCTGCAGCTGTTATTTGGAGCCCTGACACAGGGCCAGTGACCGAGAGGTGAAGGGGAACAAATGCCCTGCTCCCTAGCCTTGTGGGTGGGGAGGCTGTAACTTACCCCCACTCACCCTCCAGATTCCCCTGCAGGATCAGGCTTGGGCCCTCTTGTGACCTCACCTGAGAGCACTCTGCCACCCAGGGAGCCCTGGTGGGGACAGGAGCTAAGACCACTCGGCCCAGCTGGCTCCACTTACATGACTGCATGGCGTTCCGTTGTTTCCGCTGTGCTGATCCGACTCTGCTTGTTGAGTCAATGATAACCTCGTACATATCACCTAGCCCATGTGCCTATGGACACATTTACGAGAAATTCCTAGAAGTGGGATGGCAGGGTCAAAGGGTGCGTGCATTGGTGACTGTGAAAGCTGCTGCTGTCTTACCCTCCATAGAGGCGCCCCAGAGCGCTTTGAGAAGACGAACAGGAGCTCAGACGGGGACCCAGCCCCGCCCCTTCTCCCCACTGCCGCCAGGGGGCGCACACTCCCCCTGTAGGAAGGGCAGTGTTGGGAAGGGGAGGCCGGAGCCTGGCTCCTCAGAGCTGGAGGGAGGCACTTGGTTTTCACTTGGGGGAACTGGGGTACGGGGAGGAGAAGGGACTTTCCGTTGGTCCTGTTCACCTGCACTGTCCTCCCTCGGGATGTGAGGTCTCAGGACACGGTGCCCAGTCCAAGCGCTGTCCCTATCAGAAGAGTGAGCCTCCTCCAGGGCCATGGGAAGTGGGCCCTGCTGTGCTCACTTTCGGCGGGTGCAGTGCTCACTGCTAAGTGACAGAGCTGAGACCCGGCCCCGGGCTGCGGGGTCAAGACCTGTTCTTGGGATACTCCTGTCCTCCTGCTCTTAGGGCCAACTTCAGTGATGGCCCTTTGCAGGTGCCAGCTGCTGCAGGGGCTGATCTTGCAGCCAATAAACAAGCACCAGCAAAGTCTTGCTTAACTTTGTGAGCAGCGGGGCAGGAAAAAGGGAAGAAAACGAGGCCACCCACAGGGTGAGTGCCAAGTCCGGGGAGGACGGCCATCATTTTTCATAATAGCTGGAGGTCTGTGCCTTCACCCCATTTTACAGATGAGCAAACCGAGGCTCCTGGAGGTGAAATGAGCTGCCCTGGACCCCCGGAATCCCTCGCACCCCCACAGCCCAACACCACCATGACCAGTTGCATTACCACCCCGTCTTCCTTCCTGAGTTGAACTGATTGCCCAGCAATGTGATAACCAGAGTGGAAATCAGAGAGAGAGAGAGAAGAAAAGCCCCACCCCAGCCCCACTTCCGCTTGGTTCTTTCTGGGCCCTGTCCACATCTTGGCCACGTGTGGAGGTTACATCAGTCATTGCGACCTTAGGGGAAAGGCAGTGCTGCCTTCAGCCAAAAGTCCCTTCATTTCCCTGTGGCCACACCAGCTGTGCAGGTTTTGCAATAACTGCAGTTTTTGCTCACATTAGAAATTCTATATAATTATTGAAGACATCTTTTAATATTAAGCAAAAATAAAATCACCTATAATCCCACTGCCACTCAGTGATATAAATACTTAGTTCATTTATTTATTCATTTAGCATGTATTTAGTGAGGGCCTACTGTGTGCCAGGCATTGTCAGGTCCGGAGGGGGATGACAACGGACAAAACAAATGTGCATTTACAGAGAGGGGCTCTGGCATGAATTCATCCCACCTGACAGTATGTCACGGTGTGGTTGCCTGAACTGCGGTATCTCAAAGTGGCACGCTCCCAGGCACCTCCCTCGTGGGTGTCATTTAGACAAGGGTAGGGAGGGGGTCCCACATGGCAGATTTCTCTGCCAAGTCCATTTAGGTGCAACCCCACATCTGACCCGGAGCCGAGGCCCAGCTGCCAGGGTGAGTCTGTAGTGTGTAGGCTCTGGTCCCCCACCCTGGGGCCCTCCCAACTTTGCCCATCCAAGGACACCTTCTTCTGCGGCCGGGCACCTCATCTTTGCACACAATGGGCTGCTGGGCACACAGCAGTGCAGCCCCCTGCCCGGGCCTACAGAGAGGGTGAGGGGCTGCCCAAGGCTCCTCTGCAGATATCAGAGGGCAGGAGGGAGGGGTCAAAGGCCTTCGCCCAGGCTGCTTGAAAGGCGGCCAGGAAGGGGATGTGCGGTTATGATTATGACGGGGGAGGGGGAGGGACAGACGCAGCCCCAATCCCCTGCAACTTTCCAAGGGAGGCGTTCTGGCACTTCGCTTCACAGAGGCAGACGTGGAGCTGGGATCCCACCGTGTCCCGGCCACACGGTCTCCTCCCTCTGGGCTCAGGGTGCACCACTCAGGAGAATGAATGAATGCATGAATGAATGAGCGGGCCCTCGGTGGGCTCACCTCCTGTGCCGCGGCGGGAAGACGACTGGCTGCCAGGTCCACGTGCCCCGGTCTGGGAGGGGTGGCCGCTGGGCCGGAAGCCTGTTCTCTGCAACCCTGGTCACGTTACTCTACTTCCTCATCTGCCATGGCTGCCGGCTGAGGTTTCCCGGGTTCTCGGGGTGATTGAGTGAGACGGCCCTAAGGCCCTGAGCACAGTGCCTGACGATCGGCAGGTGTCCCACGAATGCTTGTCCGCCCCAGTCCCCACTGTAGGGGGCCGTCCACACAGCCCCTCCAGCCCGAGGCTGGTGGAGAGCTTCTGAGATGCCTTCACCAGATGTGGCGGAGCTCGGAAAGATGAAGGAGGTGCAGAGCCTGCCTCAAGGGCCCGGGAGAGACGCCAAGCACGAGCAGGGGCACGTAGTACTGTCCCCTGGAGGGCCAATGCCAGCCCCAAGACCAAGTTCCCGAAACTGGCAACCTTCCCAACACACCCATGGACACACATGCACACACACGCGCGCGCACAGGTATACATACATGCACACACAGGCAGCCAGACGCATGCACATATACATGACACACCTGCACACGCACGCACAGGTGTACCTACATGCACACGCGTGCAGACGCATGTGTATACACAGAGGCACATACAAGCAGGCATATATGTACACACAGAGACACGTACATATACACACAGATGCCAGTATGTACACACATGCTTGTGTGCACATAGAAACACCCCTCTCTTCTGCTTTACTTTTTTGCTCTGCATGTATCACAATCTAACACACTGTTTATTTCACATATTTATCGTGGACTCTGGGTCCTCTCTTTCCAGGTTCATAGGGTGGCTTGGCCACCATCTCGGTCAGCTCGGGCAGCTGTAACAGAATGCCACAGACCGGGCGGCTTCAACAACAACATTGATTTCGCCTGGTCCCGGAGGCTGGCGGTCTGAGGTCAGTGCCCGCGTGGCCAGGTTTGCTGAGGCCCTCTTCCTAGCTTGCAGGGTCATTGTTCTGTCCTCACAGGACAGGCCAGCTCCGCTTCCTCTTCCATGGTGGAGGTTCTGCCTTCCTGACTTGCGACCTCCCCGAAGTCCCGCGTCCTAATACCATTCCATGGAGGCTAGGGTTTCGGCATGGATTTTAGGGGCACACAGCAGGCAGGCCATAAGAGCCATGCACCAGCTGCGTGACCCGGGGCAGCTACCACACTTCCGCCCCTCATCTCCCCAGCTGTCAAGTGGAGACAGTAATGTGTCCACAGTACGGTGCTGGGACAATGACAAGACTTACTATAAACATCCCACCTGTTAGTGTTAATACCGACTCTCCCTCTCCCGTTGTCTGTCTCCCCCATTAGGGCAGAGGCCCTCCTCAGCCGCTCTCCGATGCCCCCTCGCCCAGGCAGTGTCCCCAAATAGCTGATGCATTAGCAGAATTTGCTGAATGAATGAGGCAGCCTTCCTGGGCTTGAATTTAGAGTGTGAGGGGCCCAGGTAGCCTCAGGTCCCCTCCCAGCCAGCAGGAGAAATCAAACCTGGCTCAGGCTGCAGTGTAAACAGCAGGGACCCAGGGCCATGCCAGGCCTTAGGGAACCCGTTTGAGAGGTTCTTCCTCTTCCGGGTCCATGCGGAGGACCTCTCCGGAAAACTCTGGAAAGCTGAGCCCTGCAGCCCGCAGCCTCAATTCCACACCTGCCCCAGCTCCCTCCCTGGTAGCGGCAGGCACCTTGTCTTGGCCTCAGACCATGTTCTGGTCTGAGGCCAAGATGGTCTGTGGCCTGTCCAGACCACACTGCCACATCTGGACCATCGAGGAGGCGGGGCTGTGTGGGGGCCACTCAGTGGATACGTGGCGGAAGCTGGGCTCCCGGATCAGAGAATCGCCGGGTCGGATTCCAGTGCCTCCACATTCTTGCTGGGTGGTCCAGACGAGTCGCTGGGCTTCTTGATCTGTCGGATAGAGTAAGCCCACCCTTCTGTTTACGTTAGTGGGTTTTCCGGTTTTGCCAACATTTCTTGGAGGCCGCTCCACACTGCATGCCGCATGTGGCTCTAGGGCTGAACACTGCCTGGGTGGTTCCTGACTGTCGGGCTTTTCTCAGTCCCTCTGGGGCCACTGCTCTGTCCTAGGCTCTGTCCCAGGTCCAGGCTGTGGGGTCTGCCTGGAGCTGGGGGTCTCATTTGTCCGGGCTGACATCTGCGGAGATGTCCCCATTCTGGTCATGCCTGGGCATCGATCCACGTGTGGAATGGCCGTGTGCCCTGTGTTTGACATCCAGGCCCCTGTGGGCCTGCCCCCTGCTGTGCCACTCCTGGGCCCACAGGGACCCCCGCTCTGTCATACCCAGGTGCAGAGCTGCCTCAGACTTGGAATGCAGGCGCAGTGCCCCCATCTGCCCTAGTTACCTCCGGAGTTTCTGGGGCTCTGTCACTGGGGACCCAGCTGGGGGCGGGGCAGGGCAGGGCTGGCCTTCCCTCCACTGCAGCATCGCTGTGGAGTGGGCTTGGAGTGTGGTGGGCGGACACGTCACCCACGTGTCCCTGCCGAGCCTGGAGGTGAGAAGCAGCCCTGATTCTTCTCTTCCACTCCCTGTGAGTCGCTCTGTCATCCCTGCCCCCAGCCAGGAGCTTTGAACACTCACCCCAGCTGTGGCCAGATCCAGGAAGGATTGTGAGTGGCAGGAAGTCTGGGGAAACCCACAGTGGTTAATATCTCAAGAATATCAGCCCATTTACAACACTGACTCTGATGTGGCCAGAGAGACAAAGATGACAAGAGACTGCGCGGGCACTGTTCTCGAGGGCCCGAATGCCCCACCAAGGGGCCAGTCCCATTCCTTTTGGGGGTAGGGAGCCCCTGGAGCGCTGTGGCCACCACCTGGATATTGGATGGGGGTGGGGTGGTTTGGTGGTCCAGGGAGAAAGGGTGCAGACCCTAACTTGGGCAGTACCTGGTTGATGAGGTGTCTGGGCGCAGATTCAGCAGGTGAGCGGGGGCCGAGGCCTGGGCTGTGGAGAGAATCGGGTGCCTCCCCTACCCCCCATCCTGGCACAGTCCCTGGCACGTGGTATGCACTTAGTAAGCTAGGGATGCCTGATGGCTCTCTAGGTGTCAGGTGTGGTGCCAGGTGCTCTCACAGCCCATGAAGTCATCTCACGAGGCACATCCCACCTGGCCACATGCCAGCTGAGGGCCCTTGGCAAGTTGCTCCACCTCAGAGCCTGTCATGTGGTATGATCACCCCTGCCTCGAAGGGTTACCAGGAGGAATAAATGGAAGGGGCATCTGAACATGGCGGATAACTAGCTAGCAAAACCAAAAAAGAACAGCGTTTATGACAAGACTTGGCTAAACACTGCCCCGTGAACCCCAAAGTACACGTAGGTAGGGATAATTCTAGGGTTTTCAGGTTCTACCCAGGAAAGGGGGCTCTGGTCCCTCTGACCTCAGTTTACCTAAATCTATCTGGAGTTTCATCACCCACCCCACTTTCGGGGTGGGACTCAGCCTGGGGCATGAGTAGGCCAGGCCTTTACAGAGGACCCCAGACTTGCATGTCAGGCATCTACATCTATACGGGAGGAAAAAGAAGGACACAGCTGGGCAGCTGATGGACCTGAGAGCAGGTGAGCCCCAAACGGCCACACGAATTCACCGGCAGCACGTTCAGCCATCTGAGGACGCCAGCCGGAGCCGCCAGGGGTCTCACCCACCCGAAAGTAGGTGAGTGCAAAGGGCTGCAGGGAGGTGTGAGGGCTCAGCTGCCTCGAACCTTCACAATGACCAGGGCGCCCTCCAGCTCAGGGTCCACACTGGTAAGAAGCTGCTGGCACAAAATCGAGCAGGATGGGACAACAGAGACAAGAAAGAGAAGGTCCAGAGAAAGGCGAGGGCAGGGAGTAAAGCTCAGAAAGTGAGGGGCCACATTTCCAGATACCACGTGATGTGTCTTGGAGGAGCCAGGCCGAAGAGGGAGCATTGTGAATTAGCAAAGCTGTCCTGGGCCACAAAGCTTACAAACTTAGAAACCACCTAGTATCACACAAACACGAGCGAGATAAAAGCACTGAGATAAATCCCATACAGAGTTATAGTTTTTAATTTTTTTTAATTTATTTTATTATTATTTTTGGCTGTGTTGGGTCTTTGTTGCTGCGCGCGGGCTTTCTCTAGTTGCGGTGAGCGGGGGTTACTCTTTGTCGCGGTGCGCGGGCTTCTCATTGCGGTGGCTTCTCTTGTTGCGGAGCACAGGCTCTAGAGCACAGGCTCAGTAGTTGTGGCGCATGGGCTTAGCTGCTCCGCGGCATGTGGGATCTTCCGGGACCAGGGCTGTAACCTGTGTCCTGTGCATTGGCGGGCGGATTTTTAACTACTGCACTACCAGGGAAGCCCCAGAGTTATTTTTAAAAAAGAGAATTAAGAGCAGAATAATATCCTTAGTAAACAATGAAAGCATTCCAGAAAGACATAACAGATCAAAGTTGTAACGTACTAGGTTTGTAGAATCTGAAAATGATACCGTACGCTAATGCATATGTATGGAATTAAGAAAAGCGGTACTGATGAACCTAGTGGCAGGGCAGGAATAAAGACGTAGATGTAGATAGAGAACGCACTTGAGGGCACAGCGGGGGAAGGGGAAGCTGGGATGAAGTGAGAGAGTAGCGTTAACATATATACACTACCCAATGTAAAATGGATGGCTAGTGGGAAGCAGCAGCATAGCACAGGGAGATCAACTCAAAGCTTTGTGATGACCTAGAGGGATGGGATAGGGAGGGTGGGAGGGAGGCTCAAGAGGGAGGGGATATGGGGATATAGGTATACACATAGTTGATTCCCTTTGTTGTACAGCAGAAACTAACACAACATTGTAAAGAATTTATACTCCAATAAAGATGTGAAAAAAAGAAAAAGAAAAAAAGTAACCTCCTATCCAAAATGAACTAAAAGATGTTAAGGAAATAATAAGAGGCAGGAAAGAACAATGGAAATCAGAAATGGGAAAAACCAAGACATGAGGAGATAGAATGACAGAATTCAGGGAAGATTTCAAACAAAGGAAAAAATAATTTCAGAAATAAAGACCACACTAGAAAGAACCCAGTAGATAAGGCCTTAAGAGAAATAAAAAAGTGAACTGGAGGAACATTTTTAAAATCAAAGAGATACAAAGAAAAAAAAGAGATACAAAGGCACAGATAAAAAGCGTTCGAGAGAAAGCTAACCCCTTGCCTATTGAAGGTTGGCAAAGAAGGTCGAACACTTGTATAACATGAGTCCCTGGAGAAGATGGCCATGGCAGAGGAATAGACATTTACCACTGTGATTCCAGAAAGCCTTCCTGAACCAGGAAGGTGTGGAACTACAGGTTTAAAGAGCACACCACGTATTTGAGAACTTCCACCCAGAATAACCAACACCAAGATATGCTCCAGTAAAATTACTAAGCTTTAAAGAAAAAAAGAAAGAATCCTTCTGGAATCTACATAAAGAGAGCAAGAGACTTATGAGAAAACAAAAATTTGATTGTCTTCAGACTTTGCAATAGCAATGCTTTCTGCTGGAAGAAAATGGAGAAACCTACGTAATACTCAAGAAAGAAAACGTGAGCTGAATACTGTACATCCAGCAAAACAGACTTTCAAATATAAAAGGCATAGGCAGTTAGCAGCCTGTAAGAAATCAGGGAATATCAGTGCCATGATCTGTGGGTCCTGAGGATTCTATTAGAGAATGAACTTCAGGCATCAGACGTAGAACTGAGGCTGGGTAATAGAGTACGGCACCTAACAACATCGACTCAGGTGAGATATAAAAAGTGGAGGGAGGATGGGGAGAGGGGAGAACACGTGGAAAAGATGTCATTGCTTTTCAGCAATCATATTTGTCTTGGTGATATTAGTAAGGTTGTCCAAGACTGTAGAGTGTGTGCGTGTGGGATACAGCAAATGAATAATTGTGAGATATTGTAATTTGATTGGTTGATTAATTGATTGTGTCCTTACAGCCAGAATTCTAAATGTGGAAGAAAAGAGATAATGGGTGTATATAGAAGAATTTAGTAGTAGTCCTGAATTTTTCACTGGAAGTATCAATTTGTACTCATGAGGCATTTTATATTTAAAAGAAATATTGGTATATTTCCTAGCTCTATCCATGGAAAAAGCCAAAAAAAAAAAATTTAACCCAGTGGAAATGAGAATCCCTGGAATCCACATTGTGGTCTTGAAATACAGTTTCCTACAAAAATAAACCAGGGCTGGGCTTCCCTAGTGGCACAGTGGTTGAGAATCCACCTGCCGGGCTTCCCTGGTGGCGCAGTGGTTGAGAGTCCGCCTGCCGATGCAGGGGACACAGGTTCGTGCCCCGGTCCGGGAAGATCCCACATGCCGCGGAGCGGCTGGGCCTGTGAGTCATGGCTGCTGAGCCTGCGCATCCGGAGCCTGTGCTCCGCAGTGGGAGAGGCCACAGCAGTGAGAGGCCCGTGTACCGCAAAAAAAAAAAAAAAAGAATCCACCTGCCAATGCAGGGAACACGGTTTGAGCCCTTGTCCGCCAAGATCCCACATGCCGCGGAGCAACTAAGCCCGTGCGCCACAACTACTGAGTCTAGGGCTCTAGAGCCGCAAGCCACAACTATTGAGCCCATGTGCCACAACTACTGAAGCCCGCGCACCTAGAGCCCATGCTCTGCAACAAGAGAAGCCACGACAATGAGAAGCCCACGCACCGCAACGAAGAGTAGCCCCCTCTCGCCGCGGCTAGAGAAAGCCCATATGGAACAACGAAGACCCAATGCAGCCGAAAAAAAAAGTGAATAAACAAAATAAATTAATTTTTTAAAAATATTTTTTTTTAAAAAATAAAGAAACCAGGGCTTTTTGGAGAAACGGCTGGTTCCAGGTCTGGGGCAGGAAATAAACAAGATGAGCCTGGACCATCTTGACACCCCACACAGAGAATAAACTGCCAGGGACTAGGGTCCTGTAGAAAGGTCTCTGGATCCAACTTGTAGGGGTGTCCACTCGCGAAAGATGGGTCAAGTTGAGCCTGGAAAGGACAGTAATTGCAATCGATTAAAACTTTCAAATGTGTCTATGTCCATGTGCTCATAGTGATATTAAACAAAAACCCTGAATGGTCAGCTGTGGAAGATGAAAGGGAGCCAGCTAATTAACCTAAAAACCGGTCCATAAAAGGAAAGACTTAAATATTTCAAAAGGGCAAGATTAAACTATATTGTCTAGAGATGGATAAGGGTGATGAAAATATAAAACAAAATCTAGGTACTTCCCTGGTGATGCAGTGGTTAAGAATCTGCCTGCCAATGGAGAGGACACGAGTTCGAGCCCTGGTCCAGGAAGATCCCACATGCCGCGGAGCAGCTAAGGCCGTGCGCCACCACTACTGAGCCTGTGATCTAGAGCCCGCGAGCCACAACTACTGAAGTCCACGCACCTAGAGCCCGTGCTCTGCAACAAGAGAAGCCACCGCAATGAGAGGCCCGTGCTCCGCAACGACGAGTAGCCCTCGCTCGCCACAACTAGAGAAAGCCCGCGCGCAGCAACGAAGACCCAATGCGGCCAAAGATAAATAGATAAATAAATAAATAAATAAATTTATAAAAAAATAGAAAACAAGTTATCAAACCACAAATCTAGATCATCTATGATTAAGCCAAAATGAGTGTTGGAGAAGACACTGCCGTGAGTGTTCACGTGAGGGTGATGTGGGCCAGGGGGCCCTGGAGATGGGGGTGGGCTGATGTAACCATAGTAACCACTGGCTGGCGGTTCTGATGACCTATGGCCACTTGTGTAGCAAACCACCCCAACCCACCGCCATGCTCTTGTGCTCTTGGACCCTCCTCTGGCAGGTTGAGAGTTTGGACTCAGCTCAGGGCCATGGCTGGCCTCTGCTCCACGAAGCCCAGGGCCTCAGCTGGGGCCTTGGCTGGGACGAATCCAGTGATTGGGGGTGATCCAGGCAGCTGCAGGCTGGGGCCATCTGGAGGTTTCTTCACTCACCAGCCCCGTGCTCAGCTCGGATGGCTTGGAGACTGGGCTCAGCTGGACTGTCCCCTCCTGTGGCTCCCCCTGGAGACTGGGCTTCCTCCCGACGTGGGTGTCTGCGTTCCAAGAGGGAGCCTCCCGAGGGGAAGCACGTGGAGGGCTACCGTAGTCAAGAACCAGACAGAAGCTGTGCGGCCTCTCGTGACCCCGCCTCGGGGGTCATGCAGTGTGACCTCCGTTGCATCGGTCAGAGTACCCACCAAGCAGCTAGATTCAGGAGGGGACACAGACCCCTGCCCTCAACGGGAGGAGTGTCAGAGATTTTTCAGTCACTTAAATAAACAAACATTTATTGAGCCCGTATTCTATGGGGGGCTCCATGTAAACGCATGACCCACCTCCTCCTGGGTAACGACCACTAAAACCTTTTGAAGTAGCTACAGGATTGGTCTCACCTTACGGAAGAGGAAACGAAAACACAGAGAGGTGAAAGAGAGCCCAGCCCAGGGCCAGTAACCAGAAGAGGCCGTGTCCAGACCCATGGCTCTTCCCGGCTGAAAACCACCCATTTTTGCCAGTTGCACTCAGATTAAACTCAGCCTCCCCACGCTGACGGGGTAAGGCCTTGCGTCATGTGGCCCCACTTCATCACCAACCTCATCTGGTCCCATTCTCCCTGCTCACTCCACTCTCCAGCCACGCCGGACACAACAACCCTCGCACCCCGGCCCCATCTTTTGGGTCTTTGGCCAGCAGTTTCCTCCTCCAGTAACCCTCTTCCCAGATCTCGTCCTGGCTGCCCTCTTCTCATTGCTTACATTTCAACTCAAGGGTCCCCTGCCTTGGTCACTTTCCACTGTGGCCCAGAGCTTGACAAAAACAGAAATTATTCCATCGCTGTATTTGTCTTATTGTTGGCCTCCACCCGCTAGAATGTAAGATCTGGGAGAGAGGAGACTGTGTCCTTCTCTGTATCTGCCAGAGAAGCGCCCAGCCAGACCCAGCACACAGTAGGCGCCCGATAAGAAGAGATGCGTGAATACAGACTCAGCGCCCAGCCTCCCGACTGCTGTGGAATTCTGCATTTTGCCCCGCTTACCTCCATCCATTCTGTCTACTGTGTACCTGCAGAGTGGAAACGGATTTTTATTAATTACTGGAATCGGGTAGAACATGTACACTTTTGTTTTATTTTATTTATTTATTTTTAAATGCGAGCCAACTTTTTTTAATGTATTTTTTATATTGGAGTAGAGCCAATTAACAATATTGTGGTAGTTTCAGGCGCACCGCAAAGTGACGCAGCCATACGTATACATGTATCCATTCTCCCCCAGACTCCCCTCCCATCCAGGCTGCCACGTAACATCCAGCAGAGTTCCCTGTGCTATACGGTAGGTCCTTGTTGGTTATCTATTTTAAATATAGCAATGTGTAAGAACATATACACTTTTAGAGCTAGTGGGGCCTTCAAGTTCATTGTGTCCAGTTTTCACTCTGGTCCAAGCTGCTTCAACCTGCTCGTTAGACAGATGGAAAAACTGAGGCCGTGACCCGCCCGAGGCTATGTAGCTGCTGAATGTTGGCTCCAGGACCAACGTGGAGTCCCCAGGGCCACCAGATTCACACCTTTCTCCTGTTCCCATGTCCTGATGGGAAATGCAGTTCCTGAGAAGCCAGTGACCTTCCCAGGGTCACTCAGCTTGTAAGTGCAAAGCGGGGGCCAGAACCTGTCCCTTCTGGGTTCCTCCGAGGCCCCCAGGGCCTCCCGGACCCATCAGCAGCGCCTCCCAGCCTTGCCGCCTTGACTGCGCTAAGGACCGCCCCAACGGAAGGCATGGTTTAATGGGGCCTGAGCTCCAGGAGCCATCCGCAGGGGCAGCCAGATCTGCTTTAAAGAGGAAAGAACACCCCACGAGAGGACTTCGGGCCCCACACCAGCGTTTCCTGTTTCTAGGTCGCAGGCCAGGGGTGTGTGTGTGTGCCTTTCAGAGGTGCTCCCAGGGGATGGGCGGGACCATGGCCTGCAGGTTCTGTACAAAGCAAGGAAGCGTGACGTCACCAGAAGGAGGTAAACAGAAGGACGCTTCCTCTTTTGCTTCCATGGGCCTCTTGCCTGATCCAGAAAGCTCTCAAACTACAGAAAAATTTCCCTCCCAGCCTAGACTGGGCTTCAGTTAGTTCTTCTGGAGTTGCTCCTTTGTGGAGAGGAGAGAGTTCAAACCAAACCGAACTGGTGAAAAGTCCTAGAATGAATTGTGCTACAATCCCAGAGGTGGGAACCGGGAGGGGTCTGATGCCAGTCCCACTCCCAACCCCACTTTACAGATGGGGAAGCTGAGTCCCAAAGAGTTCAAATTACTGCTGAATGGATGATTCGTTGCCACTGTGAACAGACAAACCCTCAGCACTGTGGCTTTCTGTGGGGGTGTCAGAAAACGCTACTCACCCTCAAGTTGCATCTGGGCTGGAGCAGGAGGGACACCAGGATCGGGAGAGCTGCAGTTCTGCCTTGGCTCTCTACTGGCAAGTCATCTTATCTCTCTGAACTCAGCTCCTTCCCTATATACTGGGACAATGATACCTGCCTCAGAGAGTCACTGTGAGAACTGAGACAATATATGTCAAGATCCCAGCTTGGAGACTGGCTCACACTAGGTGCTCAATACTGCTTTCTATAAAATGGAGACAAGGATATAGCTTCTGTAGCCATCAGGATTACGTTAGGCAGCACGTACCAGAAAACCTCAAACAGCGGGACTTCTCTGGTGGTCCAGTGGTTAAGAATCTGCCTTCCAATGCAGGGGATGCGGGTTTGAGCCCCAGTTGGGGAACTAAGACCCCACAGGCCGCGGAGCAACTAAGCCCGTACGCCACAATTAGAGAGCCTGCATGCTAGAGAGAAGACTGCACACCGCAACGAAGAACCCGTGTGCCACAACTAAGACCCGATGCAGCCAAATACATAAATAAATAAGTAAATATTTAAGGAAAAAACCACAAAACCTCAAATAACAGTGGCTTAAGCAAGATAAAAGTTTGTTTCTCTCTCTCACATTAGAAAAATCTGGAACTACACAGTCCAGGGTTGGTGTAGAACTCCACAGTTATCAGAGACCCAGGTGCCTTCTATCTTTCCGCTCTGCCATTCTTTTTTTTTTTTTTGCGGTACGCGGGCCTCTCACTGTTGTGGCCTCTCCCGTTGTGGAGCGCAGGCTCAGCGGCCATGGCTCACGGGCCCAGCCGCTCCGTGGCATGTGGGATCCTCCCGGACCGGGCCACGAGCCCGTGTCCCCTGCATCGGCAGGCGGACTCTCAACCACTGTGCCACCAGGGAAGACCTCTGCCATTCTTATTACCTAGAGACCCAGCCATCACATCCCAGCTCTGGGGGAGCAGGAGGAAAGAGGGTAGTGCATAAGAACCATCCTAGAAGCCTCACCCAATGGCTCCTCACTCACTCCTCTTTTCAAAGAAGGCTGGAAAGTGTCCTTTTTTCTGGCTGGACACATTGCCATTCCCAGTAATTGTGACTCACTATACTGTACACTTGTAAAGATTCTGCTAATAAGAAGGGAGAATGAATATTAGATAGGAGACCAACAGTGTCTTATGTACCCTCCTCACTGAGTGCTTTAGAAAACTAGTGCTCTGTTAACTGTTATCATTAATCCAATATAAGGAACAGTTATCTGAATATCAGAAAAACATTCAAATAGATTTTTTAAAATGACTCCCTTTTCATGAAGATGGTTCTGAAAGCGAAGAAGGAAGCTTCTCACTACCACCCCAAAGCCAACGCAAATGCTTGGAAGGCCAAGGAGGCAGTTCCGAAGGGCTGCACGGCCATAAAGAAAGGGAAGGTCCGCAGGGCACCCACCCTCACAGCCCAAGCATCCTTGCGAGAGCGCCTCCAGGAGCCACAGCCTTGAGCGCTCACCCCCTCGAGTTCCCCAGAGAAGACAGAGCACTCCGTGTTCATCGTGGGTGCCTAGGCCTCCGACTCCAGGCCACAAGGCTGCGGAGGCGCTTGGTGACAGGGTGTGGCCAAGGCCAGCCCCCAATGGAGAGAGAAGCAAGTGTTTGGCTGGCTCTAGGCTGTGACGCTTCAGATGTCGCCAAAATTGGGATCATCTAATCTGAGTCCAGCCGGCTCATTCTAAATATATAGATTTTCACCATTTAGAAAAAAGACCCTAGAATATAGCCAATATTTTATAGTAGCTATTGATATAAATGAAGTGTAACCTTTAAAAGTTGCGACTCGCTATTACGTACACTTGGAACTTATATAATATTGTACTGCAACTATACTTCAATTTTAAAAAATACAAACAAAAACGAGAGTTTGAGATCCTTAAAAAAAAAAAAAGAGACCCTAACCAAATAGTTTGCAGGTGACTCAGAGCAGTGGCAAGGCCAGGATTTTAAAGTCCACCCTCGGCTCCGAGACTGTGACCTATCCCTGTCCGTTGAGCGGAAACCACGTGTGATGCCCCACATCCCCGTCCTCCCAACCCTGATGGTTACCGTCCTCCCAGGCCCTCCCTCGAGGCTCCCGACTGAGGGTCTCTCTGGCTGAAGGGGTGCTCTGGAATGCAGTGGGTCACCAAACCAGTACCTGGTGGGTCAGGTTCCATTCAGTGCCAAGAGGCAAATATAGCAGCATCTTGTCGAGAGGGAACCCTGGAGGCATCCTTTTGAGGATTCAAGGAGATTCCTTCAGGCTTTACCCTGAAAATTTTCATTGGGGGTCTGTCATGCTGGGGATACAGCCATGAACCAGAAACCCCAATTCCTGCCCTTAGGATCTTCTGGACGTGAAGACAGGTGACCAACAAAATACGGGAGTGATGGGTGGAGAGTTAGAGGGACACGTGCCAGGGAGGGAAACCACAGCAGGGAAATGGGATGTGGAGTGTGTGTCGGTGTGGAGGTTGAAATTTCGGTTCAGGCCGGTGCTAATGCAGGAACCGCATTCGCATGTGCAAACTCTCAAGGTGGGAGCATGCCTGGGGGGCTTGGGGAAGAGCCAGGAGGCCAGGGTGGTTGGAGCAGGGGAGTGAGGGGACAGACAGGGACCGGGGGCCGGGCCACTGGGGCTTGGGGACTCCGCTTCTGCTCTGGATGGGACAGGAGCGTCGCACAGTTCTGGGCCAGGAGGGCCTGGCTTGGCTTTCTCCAGAATCTCTCTGGCTGCTGTGCTGAATAGAAGGAGGGCAAGTTTTGCTTCTGTAGGGGGAGAGGCGTGTGACGCAAGAATGACCCACCAGCTTTGCTCCATCCTTTATTTGCAAAGCAGCTTTAAAGAGAAAGGAGGAGCCATGTATTCATTCATGCATTTATTCTTTCACTCATTCAGGCATTCATGCAAGACCACCCCCACCCCCACCCCACCCCCTGCCCGGCAAGCCCCAAACCTGGCGTCTCAGGTGGGTCACACCTAAACCCACCCTATGGGGCACTCACAGTTCCTTGGGCCTGTGTGTGTGTGGTCAGGAAGGATGGGCCTGTGGGTGTGCAGAATGGGGCGGGGGACACACAGCTCTGAGCTCGCTGGGGGCTTTTTCCGTGAATTGGCCGATACAAACTGCCCACGGCAAGGTCCCCGGGCTATTCCCCCGATGGTCCTGCCTCTGAGCCAGGAAGGGCTCAGGAGTCTCACGGGCCTTTAGGATGGAGGGGTTCCTGGGAAGGAGGACTCTGGGTGCTAGATGTGGGTGAACCAGGACAGGCGGTCCCCCAGCCTCTGCTCACACAGCCGTACCCGAGGAAGACTTCCTTGAACCTCCCCTCTGCTTGGCGAGGCCCCTGTCTGTCTGGCAACACCCCGGCGTGATCACTTAGCACATTATTTTGGAATAGAGTGTTTCTGTGTCTGTTGGCTGAGCCAGCAGCTGAGCCCCTCAGTGGCAGAGACCCTGCCTTGCTCATCTTTGTGCCTCCAAGGTTTAGCCCCATGTCTGACTGCCTACCATCCCTGGACCCTGGACTTGGCATCTTGCCGTCAGCGCCACACACCAAAGCAGGCATGCGAGGGATGCAGGGCACAGGTGAGCCGGGGAGCCTTCAGGAAGGAGGTGTGGGTGGGGCAGGTGGGGATAGAACAGTGGCATCGAAGGGCCTGGAGAACTAGCCGCTGCTGAAGCCATTCGAGTTCAGTGGGCGTTGGGGACAAGTGGAGGGCGTGGGTTGGAGTTGAGACTGAACAAGACAGTCTGTGGGGGCCTGGAAGGCCGTGCTAAGGGGACTGCGCCAGCGAAAGCCCTTAAGCAGGGAAGTGAATGATGACCCAGTCGTGCGCTGCCTGGGGAGAGTGGCGGGGGGCGGGGTGTCCAGGGCAGAGGAGGGACAGGGAGAGACCGGGGGGCAACGGTGCCCCACTCATGCCTCCTGCTCAGCTGGGTCTGCCCTGAGGGCCATTCGCACAGGAGGAGGCCACAGTGGGACCAGCCCCTCTGCCAGCGCAAGGCCATCCAGTGGAGAAACTGCTGCTAGGGGCCTGGCTGGCTCCCTGGGGCTGCAGCATCGGCTCAGGAGTGTCAGGCCAAGGGCCGCCCGAGCTGGGTGCCTAGGGGCTCCACAAGGCCAGGCTAGTCAAGGAGGCACCTGGAGGTGGTCACCAGTAACATGGACAGGAGGCAGGTGGAGGACCTGCCCAAGGCCAGGGTAACAAAGATGCTCTGAGCTGAGGTGGTGGCGAGTGGGGGGACCAGGCTTTGGCTGCAGAAGCTCAGCCCTTCATTCCATGACACCCCGAGGTCTCACTGGGCCTCCCACAGACTCCCAGCTCCGCCCCACCAGTCCCCGCTCGCATTTTATGAAGTAGGCCTGACTGACGGGGCAGGTGGGTCCCAGCCCAGAGCGGATGTGGTGTCGACGGGAGGAGGTGACCAGCAAACCTTCTTCCCTCTCGTCACCAGCTGTCAGACGCGGACCAGCGCTGGCCCCAGGTTTCTTTTGCGTAAAATGGGATATTCGAGGGACTTCCCTGGCGGTCCAGTGGTTAAGACTCCACGCTTCCGATGCAGGGGGCACGGGTTTGATCCCTGGTTGGGGAACTAAGATCCCACATGCCGCGTGGTGAGGTAAAAAAAAAAAAAAAAATAGCAATAGGGATATTCGCTCTTACCTGGTGCAACGTGGTGAGGATCCAGTGATAACAGATGTAGATAATTCTAAAACAACAAGTGGTGCTCTTATCATCTGCAGATATAGCTTCAAACACCAGCATTTTAAGGGCTCTGCAGACAGACTGTGGTTGCCAAGGGGGAGGTGGGGTGGGGGAGGGATGGACTGGGAGTTTGGGGTTAGTAGACGCAAACTATTACATATAGAATGGATGGGTAACAAGGTCCTACAGTAGAGCACAGGGAACTATATTCAATATCCTATGACAAACCATAATGGAAAAGAATATGAAAAAGAATGCATATATGTGTATAACTGAGTCAGTCTGCGGTACAGCAGACATTCACACAGCACTGTGAATCCACTATACTTCGACTGAAGAAAAAATAAATAAAAAAGAGCTCTGCTAAGTTTTGCAGGTTGTGAAGAAGCCAAGCGCTTCCCCCAGCCTAGATCGTTTATATGTTTCTCTGGGTGGTTTTTCTTTTTTCCCAATTAGAATCATCAGTTGAGCATTCGTTAAATACATCAGGTCTGAACAAGCCAGGATGCTCAGCTTTCGTGGTAAGGTGGCAAAAATCAGCGTGAGAATGAAATGCTTTTGGAAAAACTATAGCAGGTACAAAACTGTACTTGGTACCTATCACCAAACGGCTCCCAGCGTGGTAACATGACAAGATAGACTTTCTGACCAGTTTAGGGATTAAACAGACTTGGGGAGACATCACAGCATGAGACGCACTTGGTCTATTCAAGGAAAGCTTACTTTTCATAAACGAATTTTAGTCTAAAGAAAGATTTCACCTTAAGGGAAAGAACAGAATTACAGGTTGACTCGGCACCTTCATTTACATGTCTTTATAAAGACTTTAATAAAAATAGGTTCAAAATGATTGTAAGAAAACCCTCGTGGCACATACTAAACTGTAGGCGTCCTCTTTATAAATCCTCCTCCTGTTTCTATGTCTGGTGGGATGTGATTGGGGTCCATGACCCAAGAGGCCACTGGGTGCTGGCCCTGTGTGGGTGCGTCACCCACCCCAGCTCAGGGGCCCCTCGTTCACCCTGTAGACAACCACCCTGTTTGACTTAGAGAAACACAGTGGCATGAGACAGCCACTCAGGCAGGGAGAGATGTGGAGGGAACTTGCCCTGTGCTGGCCCGTATCCGAGAAGGAAAAACTGACACTCACGCTGAGCAAGCCACCAGCACGCTCGGGGGCCAGGGTGTGGAGCAGCCCCCCCGGAAATTGGTCTGAGTCCTGCGCCCGCACGACCTCGGAGCGTGGCCTGGGGCAGGTACCTGGCCCTCTACGGAGGTTTCCGGGGGGCAGGGACATGGCTGGCTTGTCTCTGCATTCCTGACACATAGTAGTTGCTCAGTTAATATCAGTGTAAGTGCATGAGTGAATTTGTCTTCCAGATTTCCTTTTCAAAGCTCATTAAATACGGACTAGTGCCGTGCAAGAGAAATAGAATGCCGGCCGCAGAGGTATAAGCTTAGCAGCCACGTTAAACAAAGTGAAAAGAAACAGGTGACATTCAGTTTAATAATACGTTTATTTCGGGCTTCCCTGGTGGCGCAGTGGTTGAGAGTCCGCCTGCCGATGCAGGGGACACGGGTTCGTGCCCCGGTCAGGGAGGATCCCACATGCCGCGGAGCAGCTGGGCCCGTGAGCCATGGCCGCTGAGCCTGCGCGTCCGGAGCCTGTGCTCCGCAACGGGAGAGGCCACAGCAGTGAGAGGCCCGCCGTACCGCAAAAAAACAACATTTATTTAACTTGGCGTATCTAAGATATTATCATTTCAACACGGATCAATGTACAAATTAGTAAGGAGGTACTTTACATCCTTCTCTCGTGCTGTGTTTGAAATCTAGAGCAGGCTCCCTTCACGCCGCCCGTGGCAGTACTAGCCCTCGTTTGGCTGGTTTCTGAGTTGGGCAGCACAGGACTAGAACGACCCAGCGCCAAGTACCCAGTGGAGGAGGGACGAGGGCAGGGCCGGGCGTGGGTGCAGCATCAGGACGGGGAGCTCACCACCTCGCAGGCTGGAGAGACAGGCGAGTGAGGGGCATGAGGTGATAGATGCACCAGGGCTGTGGGAGCAGGATGAGGCACACCTGGCTGAGTGGGGCTCCAGGCCTGGTGGCACCCCTGTCACTGGGGCCTCCCCGCTCCTCTCTGCTTCCAGCGCTCCACCTGGGGCCTGGCCTGAGGGCTCCCAGCAGCCGCTGAGTGATTTTTGCAGCAAGAACAACAGGACTGGCTTGTTCATTCACTGAAGCAGTGGGACCCCTCCCAGCCCAGAGGCAGGTGAGGGGCTGGCATCAGGGCACATCCCTCTCTCTCCAGGGTCTCACTCGTGCAGGAGTGGGAAAGAGCTCCCAAAACAGAGCCGACCGCGGGGCGAGGGCCGTGTTTCAGGAAGTGACGCTGCGTTTTAAACTGGGTTTTAAACAAACCCACCCTCGGCCGACTCCCCCCAGGCCTTCCGGACCCTTCTGACCCTTGGATGGAATTAATCTGCGGCCCCTGTCACTGCCCTCGCTTGTCCACGCAGGAGCCGGGTGACGGGAGGGGTGGGGGGAGTTGCTAGACGTGGGAGCGGCTGCTTCCTTCCGTGAACAACTGTGTGGAGTTCTTGGAAGGGCTCCATGTGCTTGAAAAGGTCCCAGGTGGGAGGGGGCCCGGGAATGGGGGCGGGGGAGACTCAGGTCTAGGGCCCTCCCTTGCCCCAGCCCCCCTCCACCATCTGGCTCTCAATGTCCCCCCAGGCTCACACACACACACACACACACACACACACACACACACACACACACACACACCAGGAAATGGGTGTTGGTAGCTCGGTGGGTGGCCAGCTGAGAGAGAAGCAAGGGGACTGGGCAGCAGCTGGGCCTCAGGCCTCTGCCCCTCCTTGACCCTGGGCTTAGCCTGGCTTTGGGTTTGGAGGCGAAGAGGGACAGAAGACGGACAGGAAAGCCCAGCTGCTGCTCTGACCTGAGCTGCTCCGGGGACCGGGAGACGTTTGTGATGCGGCCTGAGCTGCCCGTGTCCCCCAGCCCCACTTCCTGGTGGGGCCGGGCAAGCGGGCACACTGCTCTGTGGGTGGGCTCAGGACCACGCTGCTGGGCTGGTGGGAGGGAGTAGCCCTGCTCAGGACTGGCCTCCACGGGCTCCTTTAAGAGCCTCCCTGGACTAACCTCCTCGCTTGGAATGTGTTCTTATGACGGGGAAGGGGGTGTTTCCAGCTCTGAACTTTCACTGCCCGGGGGAGTTAAGAGTTGACTGGGTTTCACAAATGGTCTGAAAATCACTTCTAATGATAACATTCCAGCGTGGGAGGCCCTGTTAACCGCCAAGCAAGAACCACCTGCAGAGCCAGCGGCCTGAGGTGAGCAGGTCCGCCTCAGGCAGGGGCCTGGGCGCTGGCGGCCCGCCCCACCCGGGGAATGCATCTGCGTCCCCCCACTGACCGCTATGTGCTCTTGGGTAAGGGGCTCCCCTTGCTGGGCCACGGGTCCTGATCTGCCAAATGGGGTGACACCTGGTCATGGGCTGGGGTGGGGGGGGTGATGGAGAAGAAAACACACCTGTGCACACAAAGCATCCATTAGGTGCGTAACCAGCAGCCGGTGCACCATTGCTACGGGCGGCCCCTCGCCTCTATCTGCCCTGGCCGGGCTCTGCAGCATGCAGAGGCTCCCAAGGAGGGAAAGTCGGAAGCAAAGTGGAGCGGGGTGTCAGCATTTACCGAGGATCCCCTTTGCCCTCACACCAGCCTCTGGGGTCTGCATTGCCATTGCCCTGCAGTTAGTGAAGGATGGAGCTGGGGCTGGTCTTGGATCTTTCTGCCTCCACTGCTTGTGCCCCTTTCACTGGCTGGGGTACAGGGCAGGACCCTTTCTCAGGAGAAGTGCCCGCGTGAGAGGGGCTGAGCTGAGGCTCTCGAGCCAGGATCAACTGAGAGGTTACAAGGTTGGAGCCCAAGAGCAGGCACAGGGGATGGGAGCCTCAAGGTCAGAGGGATACGATGAGGGCTCAAGAGGTGTGATGGGGTGGGGAGGGCTGCCACCCAGCCTGGGTGTGGGAAGTAGGGAGGGAGGGCTTCCTGGAGGAGGGGGTACCTGAGCCAATGAAAGGTAAGTCAGAGTTATCCGGGGAGAAAAGGGGAGAGCACATTCCAGGGCAACGAGAACAGAAGGTGCAGTGGGAAATAACCTTGAATAGCCTTGGGCTTCCCTCTTGGGCCCTCCAGCGGACTGGTACCTGACTTCCCCTTTCCCACCCATTTACTGTTAGCTCTCTATTTTTATTTGTCTTGATTCCTAGTCCGGATCAGTTAAGACGGTTCTCACATCTGTCCCCTTCCTCTAGCCTGAACACACAGCGGCAGCCGGACCGCAGCTTCCTGTCTGTCTTCACCCAGAGGAGGAGCGTGGCTACCCAGCCGTGTGGACCCTGACCTGGCACCTCCCTGTTTGCACAGTGGCTCTGCAGCCACAGGCGCCTACACAGGAGTGTAAACAGGCTCCTGGCACCTAGGCCAAAGTGTCCCAGGTCTCCCTTCTACCATCCTTCTCTTCCCAGAATTTTCTTTAAGGGAGACCATTCTTGGGGGGCAGTTGAGTTTCAGAATGGGCATCCCCTTGGCCACCAGCCCATCAGGACCCCTGAGACAGCCCATGAGGCGGTGGGCTAGCTTCCCTTTTTCCTTTTGAAGTCACACATTTCATCCTCATTCTCATTCTCTCAGCCTTTTTCTAGCTCCAGGCCACCTTCTCAGGGATTAGGGTCTGGGATAGTTGGTTGGTATTTGAATTTGGAGAAGTATCTTCACTGCAATCCTGTTATCTTAAGCATAATAGCGTTCCAGAAATAGATGAAACCAGGGAGGGACTTTCTCTTTTGTTCTGATAAAGTGTTTACAAAGAACACGTCCAGCCATTCTACCACAGACACTCCCTGCCCCACCCGCTGAAGGATCACCGAACCTAGCCTGTTCCCGCCCAGAATGTGGTATCACTACCCCTTGTCCTTCAGGGTTTTCTTACATACGTGTGTCTTGTGCACGCTCATTAAATGACATCACAGTGTATGTTCTCCTGCGACTTTATTCTTTTATTCAATATTGCGTCAGAGAATCACTGCTAAACATCACCCCGCTGTGCAGATGGACCCTAATCAACGGTCAGTGGAACTTTGTTTTAGTCATCAAATATTCCTGTGCACCTATTGCTTTGTGCCAGACGTAGGACTGGGCGCTGGGAACGGATGTGCACGGGGTGAGAACAGCCTGCCCGGGGTCACCCGGCCGTCGGCGCTGGGCCAGGTCCACGTCAGGGCAGATTCTAATTCAGCCCCACTACCCGCCAGAACCCTCAGGCACGGCAGTGGTCAGCACACAGTAGGCAATAACCTTTGTTGAGCAGAGCTAAAGGGTTTTATTTGGGGGAGGGAAGTATTATTACTTCTGTTTTGCAACTGACAAAATGTAGCAACAGCCCAGTGATTTTTTTTTTCAATTTATTTTTTGGCTGTGTTGGGCCTTCATTGCCGCACGCGGGCTTTCTCTAGTTGCGGTGAGTGGGACCTACTCTTCATCGCAGTGCGCGGGCTTCTCATGGCAGTGGCTTCTCTTGTTGCGGAGCGCGGGCTCTAGGCGCACAGGTTTCAGTAGCTGTGGCACGTAGGCCCAGTAGTTGTGGCTCGCGGGCTCTAGAGCGCAGGCTCGGTAGTTGTGGCACATGGGCTTAGCTGCTCCGCGGCATGTGGGATCTTCCCGGACCAGGGCTCGAACCTGTGTCTCCTGCATTGGCAGGAGAATTCCTAACCACTGTGCCACCAGGGAAGTCCAGCCCAGTGGTTTTGAAGCCTGGCTGCACCTTATGTGGCCAGGCGGGCCTGTAGGACCACAGCTGCCTGGGATCGGCCAACATCCAGTCCTCCACAGCTTGGGGAAGGGCCTAGCAGAGAGGTTTGTTGAAACATTCCATGGGATTCTTTCCTGTGGCCAGTGTGAAGAGACCGTTTGCACCCTTCAAAATCCCGTGAGATGCTGAGCTCAGATTGTACAGTCTCCACGTGGGCCTGGGGAGTTAGCATTCCTGACACACGGCTTCCTCTAATTCATTAAATTTTTGGAGAAAGCAACATCTAACGATGGGGTTATGGATGGTTGGGGCAGGAGCACACTGTCTGAGCAGACACTGGGCACTGGGCACTGGGCGAGGGGACCCCTCCTGTGGCATGGTTGCCCTGACGACTAGCAGCACCTGTGCCATTTGCTGTGACACCATCACATCTCGCTGGGTGATGGCTCAGGCTCACCGCCTGATGCCCACTGCCCAGAGCCTACGTGCCGTCTATTGTAACTGTCCTCTGGTTCTCTTACATTCCTCCCAACCTTTCCCACCACAGGAGAGGGAAGAAAGGGCCCAGACCTAAACATGACAGTACGCGCACACACACACACACAGCCCGTGGGATGTCCCATGTATACATCCACAGGCCTGCCAAGGTCATCTGTCCCCCCGAGGCTCCTCTGGCCCCCGCCTGCCTGGTCCTCGTGGGATCTTTCTGCACGAGTGAGGGTCTGCTCTGTGCTGGGCTCTGACTGGCTCTGGGGACAGAGCAGAGGCATCTCGACTGCATCCCTGCCTCCAGGTTGCTAACGGAGCAACTGGAAGACAGACCAACAAGCCTCTAGAACGTGGTGTCGTCCGCACTGGGGAGGTGGCACGGGGACCAGTCTCATCTGTGCGGCCAGTGGGGAGAAACCTGGGGTCAGGTGGCCCCCTCCCCGTTGCCTCCTGAGACTTTCTCACTCTGTGCCCTGCCCCCTGCACCCACTGTCCATTCAGACCCCTCCCTCCCCTGCCTGATGACTGCAGAATTCCCGTTGGATTTCCTGCCTCTGCCCTACAGCCCGAGTCAGCCCTCTCCCATACCTGTCTGGCCCCATTTCTTTCCTAGTCAAAGTCCTCCGCCACTTCGCAGGATCCCCAGGATAGATGCCAGCTTTCCTGATCTGTCCCTGCCCACCAACCCCAGGCATGTGTGGAGCCCACACCATGTGCTGGGTGCTGTTCCAGGGGTGCGGACAGAGCAGGGGGCACCAGACACACATCTCTCACCAGCTCCTACGGCTACAGGACCCAAGTGCTGGTTCGTGGGCCTCTGCACACACCATACTGTTCCCTCTGTGTAGCCTGCCATGCTGTGCCGTGCCCTCTGTGCCTTTTCTCCCCGGAAAATGCCTCTTCACCCTTCGAGGTTAGTTTCAGGGGTTCTCCTCTTGCCTGAGTCTCCCTGGGTCACTTCCCCGATTCCACACACCCTCTGCTTCCTTCCCTCCACTGAACACAGGGTTGCTGCGCTGGGAGCCTGGCGGGGGTGGGGTGGGGGTGGGGGTGGGGTAGGTGGAGTCTATATTTTGTATTTTATTCTTTGTGTTCCCAGTTCTTATTACAGGACCAGGCACACAGTAGGTGCTCAATAAACAGAAATGAGGAAACTGAGGCTTGGGAGGTAAAGGGAGGTCCTAGGTCAGACAGCTAGCTAGAGGGGCTTGGATGTGGAATAGTTTACCTCTGATTTCTGTGTGGTAAACATCCTTCCTTCCACAGGCTGGTCCCCTCATTTCCTGGAGAAAACTGTTTATTCATACTCATGCTTTTCTTTGCTAACAGGTATGTGATTGTACTTTCCCAAGAAATGTTGAAGCTTGGCTTACATTTCTTTTTTATTGTTGTTTGCTTGTTTGTTTTTTGCGGTACGCGGGCCTCTCACTGTTGTGGCCTCTCCCGTTGCGGAACACAGGCTCCGGACGCGCAGGCTCAGCGGCCATGGCTCACGGGCCCAGCCGCCCCGCGGCATGTGGGATCTTCCCGGACCGGGGCACGAAACCGTGTCCCCTGCATCGGCAGGCGGACTCTCAACCACTGTGCCACCAGGAAAGCCCTAGGTTAGTTTTTTGGGTTTTTTTGCTTGTTTGTTTTTGGCTTACATTTTTGTGTGGAGAACCAGCTAACTTCTACCTCAGAATCTTTGTGAGGCAAAAGAATTTAAACGTTTTTTAAAAAGTTATAACCTGATAAAGCGCATCTGAAGGCTGCAGACTGCATCAGAGAGCAGGTATCGTGTGCCCGCTGCGTGTGGATGTTTGTGTTATGTATGTGCGTCCACATGACCCGGTCCCTACATGCCATCAAGTCGGGGCACAGGCCCTGTAGACAATTCCTGTAGACGATGATAGTAGAAGATAACACTGATTGCACCTGACCAGCGACGGTGGTCTATGTGACCCTGGACCCTCAGAACAACCTTGAGAAGCGGTACTATCATCATTCCCACTTTATAGTTGAGAAACCGAGGCCTGGAGAGATGAAGTAACTTGTCCAAGGTCAAATACTTAGCAAATATTGGAATCAGGATTTGCAGCAGACAATTGAGGATGAAGACGCTGTAATCCAGAGTACAGGGTTCTGCCCTGCTTCCCACGGGGGCAGGAGACAGGGTAGGGCAGGTGCAGGCCAGAGCAGGGAAAGTGCATCCCAGGCAGCCTGCAGGGAAGCCTGAAAGTGCCACACACCTGGGGGATGCTGAGGAGTCTGAGGAGTGCAGGAGGGGCCCAGGGAGAGGTGGGGCTGGAGCGCTCAGTTGGGACCCCAGGGTTTGACTTTTAATGCAGGGATGAGAAAAGGCTGGTCTGTCCAGTTATAATGCCCACATGCTGTCATCTGGACACAAACCCTGCTACTGACCACCAGAACCCTTTCTCCCCTTCTTCAAGGGACAAAGAAGAACGCTGAATATCCCACACATTTGTCCCCTACTTTTGTACTTGGAGACCATTTCACTTTCACATCAACCACCAAGTCCTCAATAAACTGGTTGCATTTGTGTATTTATATCTACATATAAAGGTATTACATCACATCACAGATGGTTCTGAAGCAGCCTAGGAGCAAGTTGAGAAAGCTGTGCACCTGGGCACTAAACCATCTGGGGAGATGTGTGAAATAGAGCGGGGTCACAGTTTTTACTGAAAACTTTTTGGCCATTTGTGTATCTTCTTTGGAGAAACGTCTATTCAATCCTTTGTCCATTTTTTATTGGGTTGTTTTGTTATTGTTGAGCTGTGGAATATTTATCCCTTATCAGATATATGATTTGCAAACATTTTCTCTTATTCTGTAGGTTGCCTTTTCACTTTTTTCAGAATGCCCTTTGTGGCACCAAAAGTTTTTAGTTTTGATGAATTCATCTACTTTTCTTTCATGGCCTGTGCTTTTGATGTCAGATGCAAGAGATCATCGTCAAATCCAATGTTATGGAGCTCCCTATATGTTTTTCAAAAAAATTCTGGTTAACACCTAAACCCCTGCTAAAATGCCCAAAGAAGTGTTGATAGACTGCAGTCCTCTAAAATGCCATTAAAAAATCATTTATTGAGGCGAAATTCCATTCCAGAAAATTAACCATTTCAAAGTAGTTTAGTGTCATTTAATAAATTCACAACGTTGTGCTCGTCCCCGATTTCTGCATCAGTACTTTATGGTTTACAAACTATTTTCATACCTATTTTCCCACTTGATCTGCACAGTAATCCTGAGAGCTGGATAGAACAGCAAACAAATTACACAGGCTGGGGCGGAAGAAGGGGAGGGGTAACCTACGCATGAAAGTCTGTTGCAAGGCGGGCACCGCGTCAGCAGCTTCCGTAACTGATCTGAGCTCTGCTTCCCCTGGCTCTAGTATGCAGCAGTGACACCCACCTGGGCGGCGGGCTTGTCAGCTAGGCTCTGCTCCTCCCTTCCCCCTCAAGTGCATCGTCAGCCTCTACGTGACCCTTACACCACCTGGGATTTTTGTGTGTGTGTGCGGTACGCGGGCCTCTCACTGCTGTGGCCTCTCCCGCTGCGGAGCACAGGCTCCGGACGCGCAGGCTCAGCGGCCACGGCTCACGGAACCAGCCGCTCCGCGGCACGTGGGATCTTCCCGGACCGGGGCACGAACCCGCGTCCCCTGCATCGGCAGGCGGACTCTCAACCACTGCGCCACCAGGGAAGCCCCACCTGGGATTTTGATTGCACTTCTATCTCCAATCCATTAGCACTCTCAAGGGTGGGGCAAAGCTTACTGCAGGCACTTTGGAAGTCCCTGCAGAATGAGTAACAGGGACTTATTAAAAAGCCAGAGCGCGGAGCTAGGAGCCCCTCTGAGATCACCTGGCCCCTTACTCCAGTGTTAAGGATGAGGAAAGAGAGGCCTAGAAAAGGGGAATTCCATAGCCCCGCCCACAGCAGGCCCCAGACTTTCCACCTCAATCCTGGAGCTCCCTTCCTTAAACCCTTGCACCTCTCGGAGGAACAGGGACACCTGCTCCTGCTTGAACCTCACTGGGTCCTCACCGAGATAGCTGCCTAGTGTTTACCTCCTGAGTCCTGGCCACACCTGGCAGTGTTTGAACAAACAGGCAGCCGAAGCTCGGGGTGTTGAGGAGCTTGGCTGTCACACAGGGGGGCAGACGCCAGCCCAGGTCCCAGCAAGCCCAAGGCCTTTCTGCTCAAGCCTCCAGTGGCATCTGTGAGTCTCTCTCCTGGGCACTGCAGATTCTCAGGTGACAGACTCCACCCTGCCCTCTGCCAAGGCTGCCAACAACCAGGACAGCGTGGAGAGAGCTAGACCATTAGGAGCAAAATCTGTCCTTCTGAAGTCAGTGGTTGCAACTACTGGTCATGGCTCACCGATGAGAGCCAGGGATGCTGGGCAGCCTCCAGACCTGAGTGAGAACCAGCTGTGATTCATGATCGTTAGATGACTTAACAGGGAAACACAGATCCCGTGTGAGTCAGGCTGCGGTCAGTGGGGGCCTCACCAGGCTGGAAAGAATGAAGGAATCCTTTGGCCTCCAGATCCACACCCCCCAAGCCTGCTTTCATTTTGACCTTGCTTTGTAGTTATTGCTTGACATTATTATTAAGCATTTCAGATTTTAAAAAAAGAATCATAGATTATTGGAACTAGGAAAGTTCCTTTGGTATCATTTCCAACGCGGTTGTATAGATACTGCCCAACGTCGGCTGGGAGGCAGAGCTAGCAGCACTGGGGCCGGCGTCCCCTCCAAGTTCTGTGCCACTGACCAGGCACGGAAACCAGCCTCTTGGCCCCAGCCTGTGGCTGGGGAGGCCCACGATCTACCGGGATCAGGCCAGGCCTGCAGCTGGCCGGGGAAGGACCCTGTCCATCTTCGGACCCTCCTCAGTCCTGCGCTCCCCGCGTTCTAGTCTAGCGGCGCCCACCCCACCCTGTTTCCTGCTGAACTTTACCCAACCTCTTAGCAGACTTGGCCAGCCTTAGGTTAACCGGGCATAGTTACTATGCCCACCGGCCTTTCCTGCCGTCCACGACCGGCCAACGCCACGGCCCTGCTCGCAGGAGGGCTTCCTGGAGTCGGCGGCGGCAGGGGGCGCCCCCGGCCTTAGTCCCTCCCAGGTTGGGCCCGGAGGCTTGCGAGAGCAGGTGACTCCCGCACCCTCGGCCCCGGAGGCTGGGCGCCCTCCTGGGCCACCTGAGGACCCCGCCCACCTCTTTCCCGGTTCGCCGAGGAGGTGGTTGCCGGCAGGGAAAGGTTGGGCCGACGAAGAGGGCTGGGCGCTCAGACGCCGCGCACGCGCCGGAGCCCGCCGGCCCGGTTCGGAAATGACGACCTCGCGCCGGGCACCGAGCCCGGCCCCGCCTGGCCCCGCCCCTCTCCGTTCAGCCTCCTCAGGCCCCGCTGCCGCTCAGGCCCCGCCCCTCGCGTCCCGCCCAACGGACGGCGCTCTCGGCGGAGAGGCCGGCTGCAGCTAGCGCGGGCGCTGGGCCGGGAGGCGGGCGAAGTTGCGGCCGGGGCGCGGGTTCGGGGCCGGGTGGCCCGAGGCGCCCGGGCGGGGTACGCCCAGCCGGCCGCGGCCGCAGAGCAGCCATGGCGGAGCCCGCCCCGCAGTACCTGGCGCTGCCCTCGGGGTTGCTGGAGCTGTGCGCGTTGCTGGGGGCCCCCCGGGACAGCCTCCGTGGCCCCGAGCAGGTAAGGCCCGGCGGGGACACCGACGCGGGCGGGGCGGCCGGGGAACGGGGTCGGGCCCAGCGCGCCCCGCCGGGTGCGCATGGAGCCCCGGGCGTCCGCGGGGTGGGGAAGCTGCGCAGAGGTCCGGCCGGGCCGGCCACCTCCAGCCTCCTGGGGCGAGAGCAACGGCTGTTCTCGCAGCCGCGGTGGAGTCGCGAGTGGCAGCCGGCTGGGGGCTCCCGCGCCTTCCCCTCCCGTCCCCTCCGGGAGCACCTCTCGGGTGACACCGCTGGAGTCGCACCGCGATGAAGTGTGATGGAGAAGCTCGCGTCCGTCGGGCCGCTTCCTAAGCGCTTCGTCCCGCTCGGCTTCTCTGTCTCAGGACGCCCACCTGGGTCAGGTGAAGACGCGGCTGGGCCGCCTGGGGTTCCGCGGCCTCCAGCACCGAATCCTTCCTTGTCCGCTATTAAATGATTTCACTCATTCCACAGATTCACGGTCTCCTAGGGGCCGGTGCTGTTCTAGGCACAGCGTAAGGATGTTTTCGGTAAGATGTAAGGACCGCCTTTATATGTTCTCCATTTAGTGGGTATGCGATGAAACGAGCTGTTTTTCACTGTGAAACACTTGCAGCCCGCCTCCACCTGTGCTCCGTTCTGCACCCTGGCAGCCAAAGCGGCAAGCTCGCGTCCCTTCCTCCGGGACTGCAGCTTGGGACATTCTCCTTTTTTCTTCCCTGTGTTCTCACTTCTTAGTTCCGGAACCCTGGCTTTCTTTGGAGTGGGTCTGTGGCCCTCTCTTTCCCTTGGCCTAGATGTCTGGGACTCTATCATTTTTCTCTGGTTAGTGGTGGTGCTCGGTGTGTTCGGAGAGTTCCCGACTCTGCTGCCTAGTTATCTGGACAGGTCCTTTCATCTGGTTCCAGACGACAGCAAGGAGAGGCAGAGAAAGCCATTTTGAGTATTTAAGGCTGCAGGGTTGACTGGGCATCACCGAGGAGCTAAATGTTGCAAAGTTAACCCGGATAAATGTCTGATAACGTCTTGGTGGTCTCTACGCCTTGGCTTTAGTATAAGGCCAATTTCGATGATTTCTGCATTTCCCTCCCCCTCTCACTCTGCGAGCCCCCATCGCGTCTGGGTCCGCCTTTGGTCTCTGCCTCCTCTGACCCTGTAGATTGAGTTGAGTTGTCTCCCTGCCTCTCAGTGCCAAATGGCGTTACCTCGTTTTCCTTCTGATAGGAAATGACCTGGTTTCAGTTTTGGTGTTCTCCACAGTTGGGCATCTTGCTTCTTGGGTGATTACAGCATGTCTCTTCGTTGCCGTGATGAGAAGAGGGTGAATCATCCGGAATATTTACAGTGGTACTTTCCTGAACTAAACAGACTGCGACATTTCCCAAGTCGAGTGGGCAGTCAGCCACTCCGCATTTTAGCCATCATCCTCTTTATTCTATGCTCTGCTTCTGTCAGGGGTTCGGCAAAGGGTGGAGGGAAAAACAGTTGAAGGAGCAGGAGAAGAAGGAGTGTTGTGGAACGGAGTGACATCCTCTCTGTAAGACCTACGTTAACGTCACAGTTCATGAAACGCAGGATATTATTTATTCAGCTTTATTTTTATAGCAGTTCTACTTTGAATGTCCAAGGCTTTTAATTGACTTTTAATTTTACTTTTAAAAGTCACCGTTTCTGTCTGATTCAGGGATTCCTATTGGGTGACACATGAAAACAGAAGCCCAGAGGCATGAGAGATAGCCAGCTTGATGTTAGGGTAGTGTAGTGTCCTAACTTTATGTTTTATTTATTCCTTAGATGGGGTGGTGTTTGTTTCATTGAGGTTAGTGACAAAGAATTCGAAAATACAGTTCCATCCCCAGTGAATTACTGTGGTCAGTTACATTTCCTTCTACTCCTTGGTTGCTATGGAGACTAAGCACATAGATGGGAAGGGATCCGTCACAAATCCATCACAGGGTGGTGGAAAAGTGCTCAGAGCACCTTTCATAGTGTAGGTCACTGGCGTAAATCTTGTGGGTGAAGGCACGTTTTTATGTGTTTTGGTGGAGAGAGCATCCTGGCTTTCCATTTCTAGAGCACCACTGTCCAACAGACACTTTGCAGATGATGAGAGCCAGTGTTCTTCACCTCCACCGTCTAGTATGGTAGCAGCTGGCCACATGCGGCTACTGGGTGTTTGAAGTGTGGCTAGTGCCGCTGAGGAACTGGATTTTATATTTCATTTAATATTAATTTAAATAGTCACATGTGGCTACTGGCAACTGTGTTGGACTCTTCTAGAGCATTTTTTAAAAATCTGTTTCTGTTTTATTTCACAAATGACAGCCAATCCTGTAGTGAAGATCAATGCCATTATGTCATCTCACAATGCCTCACATGAATTAGAGTGTTGTGGTTTTTTTACTTTTTAGTAAGTCAGTGTCTGGGAGGGAAGAGCAGGAAGCTATCCTGGGCGGAGTCTGTGGAAATGGACATCATCTTTGGGGTGGTGGGGGGTGGTGGGGGGGCGGGGTGAGGGGCAGTTGCAGCATGTATCAGAAAGAAACATATGAACCCTCTGGGGCCCAGGATTGCTCTTTCAGGAGTTTATCCTTTTTATTTTATTTTATTTTTATTGGAGTATAATTGCTTTACAATGTTGTGTTAGTTTCTGCTGTACAATGAAGTGAATCAGCTATATGCATACTATATCCCCTGCATCCCACCCATCTAGGTCATCACAGAGCACAGAGCTGAGCTCTCTGTGCTTTATAGCAGGTTCCCACTAGCTAGCTATTTTACGCACGGTAGTGTATATATGTCAATCCTAATCTCCCAGTTCGTCCCACCCTCCCCTTCCCGCCGTGTCCACGTGTCTGTTCTCTACATCTGCGTCTCTATTCCTGCCCTGGAAATAGGTTCATCCATCTGTACCATTTTTCTAGATTCCATATATATGCATTACTATGATATTTGTTTTTCTGTTTCTGACTTACTTCACTCTGTATGACAGACTCTAGGTCCATCCACTTCTCTACAAGTGACCCAATTTCATTCCTTTTTATGGCTGAGTAATATTCCATTGTGTGTATGTATGTATGTATATATATATATATATATATATATATATATATATATATATATGTATGTATACCCCATCTTCTTTATCCATTCATCTGTCATTGGATGTTTAGCTTGTTTCCATGACCTGGCTATTGTAAATAGTACTGCAGTGAACATTGGGGTGCATGTGTCCTTTTGAATTATGGTTTTCTCAGGGTATATGCCCCATAGTGGGATTGCTGTGTGGTATGGTAGTTCTATTTGTAGTTTTTTAAGGAACCTCCATACTGTTCTCCACAGTGACTGTATCTATTTACATTCCCACCAGCATGCAAGAGCGTTCCCTTTTCTCCACACCCTCTCCAGCATTTATTGTTTGTAGATTTTTTGATGATGGCCATTCTGAAGGTGTGAGGTGATACCTCATTGTAGTTTTGATTTGCATTTCTCCAATGATTAGTGATGTTGAGCATCTTTTCATATGCTTCTCGGCCATTTGTATGTCGTCTTTGGCGAGATTTCTATTTAGGTCTTCTGCCCCTTTTTTGATTGGGTTGTTTGTTTTTTGGATACTGAGCTCCATGAGCTGTTTATATATTTTGGAGATTAATCTTTTGTCCGTTGCTTCATTTGCAAATATTTTCTCCCATTCTGAGGGTTGTCTTTTTGTCCTGTTTATGGTTTCCTTTGCTGTGCAAAAGCTTTTAAGTTTCATTAGGTCCCATTTGTTTGTTTTTATTTTCATTACTCTAGGATGTGGGTCAAAAAAGATCTTGCTGTGGTTTATGTCAAAGAGTGTTTTTCCTATGTTTTCCTGTAAGAGTTGTATAGTGTCTGGCCTCATATTTAGGTCTCTAATCCGTTTTGAGTTTATTTTTGTGTATGGTGTTAGGGAGTGTTCTAATTTCATTCTTTTACATGTAGCTGTCCAGTTTTCCCAGCACCACTTATTGAAGAGGCTGTCCTTTCTCCATTGTATATTCTTGCCCCCTTTGTCATAGATTAGGTGACCATAGGTCCGTGGGTTTATCTCTGGGCTTTCTATCCTGTACCACTGATCTATTTATGTTTTTGTGCTAGTACCATACTGTCGTTTTTTTTTTTTTTTACATCTTTACTGGAGTATAATTGCTTTACAATGGTGTGTTAGTTCCTGCTTTATAACAAAGTGAATCAGTTATACATATACATATGTTCCCATATCTCTTCCCTCTTGCGTCTCCCTCCCTCCCACCCTCCCTATCCCACCCCTCCAGGCGGTCACAAAGCACCGAGCTGATCTCCCTGTGCTATGCGCCTGCTTCCCACTAGCTTTCTACCTTACATTTGGTAGTGTGTATATGTCCATGCCTCTCTCTCGTTTTGTCAAAGCCTACCCTTCCCCCTCCCCATATCCTCAAGTCTGTTCTCTAGTAGGTCTGTGTCTTTATTCCTGCCTTACCTAGGTTCTTCATGACATTTTTTTCCCCCTTAAATTCCATATATATGTGTTAGCATATGGTATTTGTCTTTCTCTTTCTGACTTACTTCACTCTGTATGACAGACTCTAGGTCTATCCACCTCACTACAAATAACTCAATTTCGTTTCTTTTTATGGCTGAGTAATATTCCATTGTATATATGTGCCACATCTTCTTTATCCATTCATCCAATGATGGACACTTAGGTTGTTTCCGTCCCCGGGCTATTGTAAATAGAGCTGCAATGAACATTTTGGTACATGACTCTTTTTGAATTATGGTTTTCTCAGGGTATATGCCCAGTAGTGGGATTGCTGGGTCATATGGTAACTCTATTTTTAGTTTTTTAAGGAACCTCCATACTGTTCTCCATAGTGGCTGTACCAATTCCCATTCCCACCAGCAGTGCAAGAGTGTTCCCTTTTCTCCACACCCTCTCCAGCATTTATTGTTCATAGATTTTTGATGATGGCCATTCTGACCGGTGTGAGGTGATATCTCATTGTAGTTTTGATTTGCATTTCTCTAATGATTAATGATGTTGAGCATTCTTTCATGTGTTTGTTGGCAGTCTGTATATCTTCTTTGGAGAAATGTCTGTTTAGGTCTTCTGCCCATTTTTGGATTGGGTTGTTTGTTTTTTTGTTATTGAGCTGCATGAGCTGCTTATATATTTTGGAGATTAATCCTTTGTCAGTTGCTTCATTTGCAAATATTTTCTCCCATTCTGAGGGTTGTCTTTTGGTTTTGTTTATGGTTTCCTTTGCTGTGCAAAAGTTTTTAAGTTTCATTAGGTCCCATTTGTTTATTTTTGTTTTTATCTCCATTTCTCTAGGAGGTGGGTCAAAAAGGATCTTGCTGTGATTTATGTCATAGAGTGTTCTGCCTATGTTTTCCTCTAAGAGTTTGATAGTTTCTGGCATTACATTTAGGTCTTTAATCCATTTTGAGCTTATTTTTGTGTATGGTGTTAGGGAGTGATCCAGTTTTCCCAGTACCACTTATTGAAGAGGCTGTCCTTTCTCCGCTGTACATTCCTGCCTCCTTTATCAAAGATAAGGTGACCATATGTGCGTGGGTTTATCTCTGGGCTTTCTATCCTGTTCCATTGATCTATCTTTCTGTTTTTGTGCCAGTACCATACTGTCTTGATTACTGTAGCTTTGTAGTATTGTTTGAAGATGGGGAGCCTGATTCATCCAGTTCTGTTTTTCTTTCTCAAGATTGCTTTGGCTATTCGGGGTTTTTGTGTTTCTATACAAATTGTAACGTTTTTTTGTTCTAATTCTGTGAAGAATGCGATTGGTAATTTGATAGGTATTGCATTGAATCTGTAGATTGCTTTGGGTAGTATAGTCATTTTCATAAGATTGATTCTTCCAGTCCAAGAATATGCTATATATTTCTCCATCTGTCTGTGTCATCTTTGATTTCTTTCATCAGTGTTTTATAGTTTTCTGAGTACAGGTCTTTTGCCTCCTTAGGTAGGTTTATTCCTAAAGTTCCCACCAGAAAACCACTAGAGCTAATCAATGAATTTGGTAAAATTGCAGGATACAAAACTAATGCCCAGAAATCTCTTGCATTCTTATACACTTAACAATGAAAGACCAGAAAGAGAAATTAAGGAAACAATCCCATTTACCATCACAACGAAAAGAATAAAATACCTAGGAGTTTATTCTAATTACAGAGTCAGACGTGTGCAAGTGTATTTGGGTGAGACCTCATTGCTGCCTGTTGTTTAGTATGATGAAGATTTGGGAGCAACCCAGCTGTCCATCAGAAGGGGATTGGGCAGGGGTGGTACTGAATTGTACACAATGGGACATGCTGAAGTGTCAACAGGAGAGTTAGCACACTGTATGGTTAAATGGGGAAAAAATCTAATGAAATCATTTAAATATAATTGTGTTTATGAAAAAGTTATATTTATGTATACATTTTAAAAACAGGAAGCATGTATCCCATGCTGTTTAGAACATTACCTTTGAGTCATGGGATTATGGGGAAGGCATTCCCTTTCTATCATTATTTCTTTTATTATTTCTATATTGTTATAATTTTAAAAATGAGACTGTATTGCTTATCCAATCAGAAAAGACAACAGGGATTTCCATTTCAGAGGGAAAAAAAAAGACAGATGTGTAATGAACAGCTAAATGCCAAGTTGGCTGGATTGTGGCCACCTCACTTTCAGTGACTAAAGGTAGCTAGTGGGAATCACGGAGTTCATTGGCTTTACCGTAATGACCAATTTTCCATGCGGACTGAGCATACCTCCAAGACATCACGAGTGCCAGGGTGGGAATGGAGGAACGGCATCCACTCAGAGCCATCCTCTGTGCTGACTGTGGGGCTGCAGAGAGGAGGGCCACACCATCCCTGCCTCAGCCCAGCCCGGCCCGCCATTCTGAAGGTGATGTAGGACCACTGTGCCGGGCACCGATGCTCTAGGAGGTGATGGGGAGGTCGACTCCGGATGGTGAAGTTCTAGGAGATGATGAGCCAGGCGTGATGGCTGGAGGAGGTGTGTGTCCCTGGCTGCAGGGTGAGGAAACGCCCCCTCCAATGAGTGTTGGGGGGGGTTGCTGGTGAGGAGGTGGGGTGAGGAGGGGGCAGGGCACGTGCCAGGCAGAGTGAAGGGCAGGGAGAAGCACAGTGTCGTGACAAAGGTGCATGGGTTGAGATGACTGAGGGCTTCAGTCGTGAGTGGCTTGGGCGCCCTGGCTTTGGAAGCAGGCTGGCCTGCTGCCAGGTGCACAGCCAGTGCAGGTGGTCGGCCTGTCACGTGACACACGCACCGTGTGATACCTGCACGGGAATATGTGTGAGGATGGTAATGTGTAGAAACAAACACACTTCTTAGGTCTGGCTGAGGGACAGAGATGGGTCTGTAGGGCTGGTTTGCTGGGATAAGAGGCTGGCGCCGGGCAGCTGGAGCCACCGCTGTTGTGGCAGGTGAGGGACGAGTCATGTGTGCTCTTTAGATGGGGGACCCCCCCGTCCCCCTTTGGGAGAGTGGACGTCGGGCCAGGTGGGAGGAGGTGGGGCTGTTCTCTCGGCAGCAGCCGTGACGATTAGTTCACGGTGAAGCTGTACCTACTGTGAGCCAGAGGTTTGCAGACGTGGTGCGGATGGGGCAGCAGCTGGGCTTTCTTCAGAGACCTTTCTGCGGCCCGCCGTCGAGATGTGGGTTTCCCGATGGGGAGTCAGGGGCCATAGCGCCGGTCCAGCTCTAAATGCCCGAGTGGTGTCATCCTGTCCACAGAGGAGCAGAGAGGTGGATGATCAAGTTTTTGGAAATAAGTGTGGGCTTAATGTTTGAAACTAAGTTTAAGGGACTCACCGTGTATATTGGGAGGCAGCTGGGTACAGCTGGGATGGCACAGAGGCCCCATACCTGGGGGCAGAACCCTGGGAGCTGTCCCTGTGTGCATACCTGGAACCACAGGAGTGTAGAGACTGCCCTGCAGGCTGTTGCATGAGGCGGGACTGGGGCCAAGGATTGGCCCTGGGGGTCTGTCTGCAGGGGGCTGCCAAGGAGCAGGCTGGAGAGGTGAAACTGCAGAAAGGAGGCGGCCTTGGGAAATTTCAGGAAGAGGGGTCGATCGATGAGGGAACTCGTTTGCTGCTCTGTAATTTATACCAAGAGCTGTCCCGCAGTGACGTGAGATATCGCCCAGTCTCTGTGGATGTAACATCTCGTGTGCGGAGGAAATAGATGAGCATGTTTTCATAGAGAATTAGGTCCGAACTGCTGGACTTTGATAGGAAAGTTTTAGAAGAGGTTTCATACAAGTAAAGAAAAGGATTCCTTTCGTGCATGATACACAAAAGGTTTTTAAATTGCCCAGCAGTCGGGATTTCCCATGTTTGGTGTTGGTTCCTGCTGGCATTAACTTTTTCCCCCAAATATAAAGAAGCCGTTACCTGAATTGCATAAAAATAGCGTATTGAGTTTAGAGTGTATCTACTGACTGAAAATGCTGTCATTGTAGATATCCTTTGAAGTGTAATAGTCCCCTGTTGGTACCCCTGATTCTTACCAAAATGTTGATGCTGGCTCTTCCTTTTCTGCCAGCCAAGGCCACATTTCTCTGGTGACGGTGGTGTTCTTCCTGATGCCATTTCTAGGGTCCTCAAAGACCCTAGGTTACCCACTCCCCACCATGACGGCCACCTCTTACCTTCTGTATCTTTTACACCCAGAGAATCCTGCTTTACTCTTTTCTGTCTTTACCTGGCTTGGCAGCCCTTCCTTCTCGTGGACAGACTGCAGTTCATAATATCAATACCTTCCTTGGAAGATCTGAAATCAACCGGGCACCAGTGTTTGTTTAGTCCTAACTCATTAGAAAGAAAAAGAGAAGGTGACCTATGTTATTTGGGGAAGAAGGAAAAGATAAGAGGTTAAAAATATCTTGGACCAGGTTGAAGTTTAAAACAACTGAGGCTAAGGGCTTCCCTGGTGGCACAGTGGTTGAGGGTCTGCCTGCCGATATAGGGGACATGGGTTCGTGCCCCGGTCTGGGAAGATCCCACGTGCCGCGGAGCGGCTGGGCCCGTGAGCCATGGCCGCTGAGCCTGCGCGTCCGGAGCCTGTGCTCCGCAGCGGGAGAGGCCACAACAGTGAGAGGCCCGCGCATCACACAAAAGAAAAAAAAAAAAAAAAAAAGAACTGAGACTAAGCAGCTCCTTTTACGGATTCTGGGACGGTCTGGCAGGAGGACTTGGCTCTCTATGCCTATCAGGCCCTTCCTCACTCCTCCTTGTGTCCTCCCAGGCCGGAGGTGACAGAACTAATGTGCGTGGTGGCCCAGTTGGCGAGGCGGGCACGTGTTGGCAAACATGCCCTTGTGGGTTTGACAAGATGCAGAGCCCTTCTTGGGGCTCGCCGTCCCCACCAGCCTCCGAGGGGATGGGGCGGGGGGCCTTCTGGGGGCCCATGGGGGCTGAGCACTTGACCTGGGAGTCCCTGCACTCGCCTCTCGAAAGGGAAGCTCAGAGGGACCAAGTAATTTGCTGCCGTGGTTCCCACAGCGCTGGGATCTGAACCCAGGTCTCCATCGCGGTGCCGGCCCTGAACCGAGCCTTGGAGCCAAGGGGCCAGTCATGGCGTCCCTGTTAGCAGCTGAAGGACCAGGCTCTGAGGGGGTCCGTCACTCGCTGAGTGTAGGGCCTGAGATTTCCTAAAAGCAGTTCCTTACCATCTCGAGCTGCTGGTGGGAAAAGCCAGGCACGTGATGTACTCCAATAAAGATGTAAAAAAAAAAAAAAAAATAATAATAATAATAAAGCCTGACAACTTTCTTTAAAAAAAAAAAAAAAAAAGAAAAAAAAAGAACTCACCGGGGGTTTGCTACGGCGGGAGGGTCGGACAGAGCAAGGCTGGCACCGCTGCGGTGACTCTTATTTCCACCTGCTTTAGGTCGCCCAGAATAAGGGAGTCAAGAGCCTGTCTTCTCTGGATCCGGAGGTCCTGTCGGTCTTCGTGCCTCCGTTTGTCACTAAGGAGGACAGTCAGCCGGCCGGTGTGAACTGTGTGACGCTGGGTAAGACCAGGAGGCGCTCCTTCCGGAAGAAGAGAGAGAGGCCCAAGGCGGAGCCCTCGAAGGGCCACCCCGGCGGCCCCAGGGGCCAGGACCCCGAGGACGTGGGCATCCCCAACGGCGTGGACCTGCTCGCCCTGCCGCAGCTCTGCTTCCCAGGTGCGCACGGGCCGGCCTTTTCCCAGACTGGCCAGTTCCTGCTGACAAGCGGGCTTTGTTCCGGCTGCATTTCTCTCACTGAGAGATGTTCAGGTGCCTGGTGTAGAAAACTCAGACTAAGGGCTTGACAGAAGGACCTGTCTGGAGGCTCCACAGAGGAATTGATGCGATTTCCTGCTCTCCTGGACAGGCTGGGACACCCCCTTCCCCACTGGGCTCAGGAAATAGCTACCACCCCAGGTGTGCCCTGAAGGGTCTGTCTGGGGGCCTGTTCCCATGATCCGTCACAAAGTCTTCAGAGCACAGAGTGCCGGCAAAGAAATTGCTGCTGAGGGGAAGGGATCGAGGCAGGTGGTGCACGGCCTGAAGGATTAGCGCATCTGGCCGTCAGAGTGCCACAGCAGACAGAGAGGGATGTATCCTGTCGCTTATGGATAGCCCAGGCCTCATGGTGGATGCCACGTGGCCAGAATGAGGTTCCTTCTTTCTTTTTTCTGCCTGCAGGGGGCGTGTGTGTGGCCTCTGAGCCCAAGGAGGACTGTGTCCACTTTCTGGTGCTGACTGATGTCTGCGGCAATAGAACCTACGGCGTGGTGGCCCAGTACTACCGACCCCTGCACGTACGTGATTCCCCCATCTTCCCTCTGAAACTGGGTCTAGACTGTGGGGTTTTTTCTTTTGCAGTGAAATACACATAATATGACAATCACCATTTTAGCCATTAAAAAATGTACGATTCAGTGGCATTAAGTGCATTCACAGTGTTGTACCACCATCGCCACTGTTTGTTCCAAAACATGTTCGTCACCCCAGAAGGTGGAGTTGTCTCGTCAGCGATGCCTCCCCAGGCCCTGCTGCCCCCGGGCCCCCGGCCATCCTTCATCTGCTTTCTGCTTCTGTGGGTTTGCCCATTCCGGACATTTCATATAAGTGGAATCATACTCTACGCGTCCTTTTGTATCTGGTTTCTCTCCCTTAGCGTGATGTTTTCAGAGTTCATCCACGTTGGAGCCCATGTCAGCGCTTCACTCCTTTCAGTAGCTGAGTGATATTCCACGGTGTGTGTAAACCACGGTCTGCTTCTCTGTTCCTCAGCTGGTGGACCTCTGGGTTGTTTTCACCTTTCACGTGTGACAGGTGCCTGGGCTGAGGTTTTGAGAGGGTGACTCAGTCATCACGCGTTTGGGGTGTGTTTTCTGGGCAGGGCCCTGTGTGTGAACCAGCTGGCCTTGGGGAGACTGTAGGGGACGTAATGGACCATAAGGTACAGGGTGACTGGCCGCCTACTCCAGCCCCAGAGGACCTGGGCGCCCAACATATGTTTTTAATGTAGTTTTAAAATTTTTACTGAAATATAGTTGATTTACATTGTTGTGTCGGTTTCAGCGTACAGCAAAGTGATTCAGTTATACATATTTACACATATATATTCCTTTTTCGGATTCTTTTATAGGTTTTTACGAGGTGTTGAATATCTGTGCTATACAGCAGGTCCTTGTTGGTTATGAGTTTTATATATAGTAGTGTGTATATTTTAATCCCAAACTCCTAATTTATCCCTTCCCTGCTTTCCTATTTGGTAACCGTAAGTTTGTTTTCTATGTCTGTGAGGCTGTTTCTGTTTTGTAAATAAGCTCATTTGTCTCATCTTTTTAGATTCCGCATAAGGGATCTCACATGGTATTTGTCTCTGTCTGACTTACTTCAATTAGTATGATAATCTCTAGGTCCATCCATGTTGCTGCAGATGGCATTATTTTGTTCTTTTTATGGCTGAGTAGTCTTCCATTGTGTACATGTACCACCACGTCTTCATCCGTTCACCTGTCAGTGGACACGTAGGTTGCTTCCATGTCCTGACTACTGTCAGTAGTGCAGCTAGGAACATTGGGGTGCGTGTGTCTCTTTTCCGATCACGCTTTTTCCCGCATATGTGGTGGGGCCCCCACATTGTGCCCCTGGTAAGCTGTGCAGAGAGCTGTGCCTTCTGAAACCCCACTGCTGTATTCTTTTCCGCCTGAGGTCCCCCCATCACGGGCCGAGGCACCTCCTGCTCTCTCCTCTGGCCCGTGATGCCCACCTGGCTCCCAGGCCCTCTTGAATATTGCCTTTTCACCCTTTAAGCAGAGCCCCTTCTTGTGTCTCACTGTGTTCTAACCATGGTTCCTTCTCACTGAAGGCGGCGAGCTTCTCCAGGGCAGGGACCGGTCTTCCCATCTCTGTAACTCCAGCGCCTCACTCAGACAGAGCGAGCTCCCCACGGGGCCCCGTCGGTGTTGGTGGAGAGGCCGGAGCTCGCTCGCACGTGGCAGTGAAACGGGTGGGAGTGGCCAGGCGTGCTGAGGACAGCTGTCCAGCCCCTGTCCAGTGTCCTTTCTGTCTGGAGAGGCTGGCACCATCGACAGTGGAGACTGGGATTTGCCGGGGTCGGCAGGTGACGCGCTGTTGCTTTCTCTCCAGGACGAGTACTGTTTCTACAACGGCAAGATGCGCTGGGAGGCGTCAGGTCTGGGCCGGAGCGCGGCCGGCTGCTTCGTGCCCTTTGCCGTGTGTGTGGTTTCCAGATTCCCCTATTACAACGCCCTCAAGGACTGCCTCTCCTGGTGAGCTGTACACACTCCCTGAAAAGCTTGCCTATGCCCCTTCCAGACGCTCCCCGCCCTGGGCAGCCAGGCTTCTGCGGTCTCACACCCACATCTTTCTCCTGTGGGTGTAAACTCCCGCAACTCCTGACACAGAGGTTTCAGCCTTGATTAGCAATGAAGAGGATGACCATTGGATTCTCAGATTTATTTGGTGATTTGATTCTTCTTTCAATTTCAGTTTATTGACTCATCTGAAGATCTGTAAAGATTTCGAAGTTGACAACCATATAAAAGATTTTGCTGCAAAACTGTCTTTAATACCTAGCCCGCCTCCTGGACCGCTCCATTTGGTAATTAAATCCGGAATTGTCTTGTTTTTTCTTTGCAAATTGTAAAAGTAATATGATGAAGATGGTTTATTCGTTTGTTTTTAATTGATGTATGGTTGATTTACAATGTTGTGTTAATTACTGCTGTACAGCAAAGTGATTCAGTTATACATATATATACATTTTTAAAAATACTTCTTTCCATTACGGTTTATCATAGGATATCGAATATAGTTCTCTGTGCTATACAGTAGGACCTCGTTGTTTATCCGTTCTATATATAACAGTTTGTATCTGCTAACCCCAAACTCCCAACCCATCCCTCCCCCAACCCCTTCCCCCTTGGCAACCACCAGTCTGTTCTCTGTGTCTGTGATTCTGTTTCAGTTTCATAGATAGGTTCATTTGTGCCGTAGTTTAGATTCCATACGTAAGCGATATCACATGGTATTTGTCTTTGTGTCTCTGACTTACTTCACTTAGTATGATAATCTCTAGGTCCGTCCATGTTGCTGCAGATGGCATTATCTTGTTCTTTTTTATGGCTGAGTAGTATTCCATTGTATATATGTACCACATCGATGAAGATGGTTGAAATATTTTAAATGATTTTAAGTTCTAGCTTTGTTTAAATTATGCTTCTCAAGTTCCTTACAGAAGCGTTTTATACACTGTTTCCAAAGGTCAGAAAACTAGAAATAAATTAGAAAATTTATTTTCTAAAAATTTAGAAATAAAATGTATCGGTCTAAAGTCAAACATTTAGGCCTGAGTTTTGCTGAGTGGCTCATGAAAAACAGATGTTGAGCTAGTAATAGGCCCCTTTAGTGGTGAACATGTTGATTACTTGCTATTCAGAAAACACAAAATGTACTTAAATTACAAATTTCCCTTTTGTTTTTTTTGTCTGGAACATCGGGTATTATATTTAACTCGTTAATGTTTTCTCCTGTCCAGTGTGGTTAGTAAAAAGTAACTGGTTTTTTCTTTGTTGTTGTTATTCACAGTGCCATTCTGTTATTTAATTGATAGAGAAGAGTTTCCTAAACTGGGTTCTGTGAAACACTGTTCTCAAATGTTATTGGCTATTTTTGATGGGAGGTTTCAGGGTTAAGGAAAGTTAGAGAACGACCTCATTCCCCTTTTGTCGAGTAACATGTCAGACAGCTAAGCTGTGTGATGAAACCTGTTTGACTCAGCGATTTCCAAACTCATTTAACTGTGGGATGCTTCCTTTTTAAAAAACAGACATCTATTAAATAAACGTCTTGAAACGTACAGTAAAGGTCAAGTCAGTTTCACCGTATTCATCCCCTCTGGAAGATTATACATATAAATCTTGTTTTCCTATATTTTGATTATTATGGACAGTTGAAAAAATAATTTATTAGGATATTTGTGATTATGAACTTAAAGTGTATATATTTACTAGTATCCTAAACCCAGCAGTCTCCTGTGGGGGGACACCCTGCCAAGTGCATTCCCGGCCGAGACAGGGCAGGATGTCTGTCTACCTTGGTCCCACTCCCAGAAACCTTTGTGGGGAACGTTTGATGGATTTCCGTGCCACGCGCTCATCTTTATTTTGTGGATAACTGGTTTTTTTGTGCAGTGAAATCATCAAAGTTTGCATTCTTATTCTAGAAACTCAACACGTGCTCATTGAGGACCTGCTGCAGCAGTGAACCAAATTCCCTGAGTTAGGAACAGGTTTACAGTTTACTGTGATTCCTTGTATTCTACCTTTGAACAGAAGCAACGTATAAACAGTTCTTACATGAGTTTTCTGTAATCCACGAGCTTTGGAGTCTTGGATTAATTAACATTTGGTTCCTCCATTTCTACCACCCCCAGTGGGAAAGTTTACTGGGGATGTTCTCGATGCCTTTTTGTCCCACGTCCACCCTATCAGTCTGTCTCCAGTAGCTGTTTCCAGTTTACATACTTCCACTGCCACCCCTGTTCTGGGCCACCAGCTTCTCCCACCTACACGACTTAGGGAGGCACTGATCTGTCCATTTCCATTCTTGACCTTATATCAGTTCCTGCTTTTGCACTGTGGCTGGAGAGGTCATTAAAATCTATAAACTGGACTTTCCTTTTGTGCTTAAAACCCCTCACTTGTTTTCTCACTCGTCGCCTTCACCCAGACCTGCATCCCTGGCCCCTGTGTCACCATTCAGCCCTGTCCAGCTCCACTCACCCCCTTGCTCACTGTTCTCCAGCTACAGTGAGAACAGATGCTGCCACAGGGCCCTTGCATGTGCTGTTCCCGGAAGTACCACTCTCTCCATTTTCCCCCTCCAGCTCCTGATCCTTTCTCAGGCCTGGCTCAGACATCAGTTCTCCGGAGCAGCATCTCCCACACCATCTCTCTCACAGCAGCCCACTCTCCTGCAGAGGTCAGCACGCCTGCAGTTAGGGCTTGTGTGTGCGTGTTTTTTGTATAATGTCCATCAGACTCTGAGCTGCATGAGGACAGAGGCCACGTTCAGAACTGCATTTCCAGGACTTACTCCTGTGTCCAGCGCTTAGCTGCTGTCCCGTGGAGCGCCGTTCAGTGAATGAATGAGAGAATGATTCAGCATCGGCCAGCAGTGCTCATTCTATCAGGGTCTGCGTGTTGGTGCTCATGGTTCGTCCCAGTGGGCTGAGCCTGGGTCAGACTTGTCATTGGGATCTTCCACTAACAAGTCTAATTAGCTCTTGGGTCCAAGTTGGTATAATGGTCATCATTTGTTTTAGGGAGTGCTGTGGCTGTTTATCGTTGTGAAGAAATCCAAGAGGTCAGTTTAGGCCAATTTCATCTGACGCAGCAGCTGATTCAGCAGTGTTTTCCAGAACCCACCGCAAACCAACGTCAGGTTAGAGGTTGTCGTAGGTAATAGTCATGAGCTGTGCACCTTGTGTCTTGAATAGTGTGCATGGGCCCCGAGCTGCCGTTTCCTGTTCATTCTGGGTGGGGTCAGCTCTCACCTGTACTGACGGGAGGAGGTGGGAGGCCCCACAGTGTGGGGAGTGAGGAGGTGAGGACCCAGCCCTTTCTCTGACCACCTGGACCACTGGCCTGAGGGGAGCAAAGGTTCTAGGTGCACCCTGTGTCCCCGGGCCTGCTTTGCTTTGATCTCTGCCCTCTAGAAGATCGGATGTTACTTGCTTTTCAAATGATGGGCATAATTGGGTGTGTCCAGTGAAACACACACGGTTTTCTTCTTACTATTCCCAAGTCACTTTCTGTGTTGCTTTGTGTGCGGAAGCCTATAGTTTTGCTGGGGCTCCAATCCCATTGACATTTACGAAGTATTTACCTAAAATCTCTCTCCATCCTCAGTTTCTTCATCTGTAAAGTGGGTAGAATAACAGAACCCACCTCAGAGAGCGTGAGTATTGAGTGCTGTGAAGTTGCTAGCACAGCACCTGAAACGTCGCAGTAGCATTGTTGCTGGTAGTGACTCACGTGTGTGGTTGGTTCTTATCTTTTTTTTTGGCTGCGTTGGGTCTTCGTTGCTGCGTGCAGGCTTTCTCTAGTTGCGGCGAGCAGGGGCTACTCTTCATTGTGGTGCGGTGGCCTCTCCTGTTGCAGCTCATGGGCTGTAGGTGCATGGGCTTCAGTAGTTGCAATACGCGGGCTCAGTAGTTGTGGCACATGGGCTTAGTTGCTCTGTGCCATGTGGGATCTTCCTGGACCGGGGCATGAACCCGTGTCCCCTGCGTCGGCAGGCGGACTCTCAACCACTGTGCCACCAGGGAAGCCCTGGTTCTTATCTTTAACGGGCTGTCTGGCTGACACATTTCCTTTTTTTTGATTTGGTCATTTTTTATTTTTTATTTTTTTAAAATTTTTATTAGAGTATAGTTAATTCACAATGTTTTATTAGTTTCAGGTGTACAGCAAAGTGAATCAGTTATACATATACATAGACCCACTCTTTTAGATCCTTTTCCCGCATAGGTCATTACAGAGTATTGAGTAGAGTTCCCTGTGCTATGCGGTAGGTCCTTATTAGTCATGTGTGTTATATATAGTAGTGTGTATATGTCCATCCCAATCTCCCAATTTATCCCTCCCCATCCCCCGCTTTCCCCTGGTAACCATAAGTTTGTTTCCTAACTCTGTGACTCTGTTTCTGTTTTTACAAAGTTCATTTGCACCATATATATATATATTTTTTTTTTTTTGCGGTATGCGGGCCTCTCACTGTGGTGGCCTCTCCCGTTGCGGAGCACAGGCTCCGGATGCACAGGCTCAGCGGCCATGGCTCGCGGGCCCAGCCGCTCTGCGGCATGTGGGATCTTCCCGGACTGGGGCACGAACCCGTGTCCCCTGCATCGGCAGGCGGACTCTCAACCACTGTGCCACCAGGGAAGCCCCGCACCATATTTTTTAGATTCCACATATAAGCGATATCATATGATATTTGTCTTTCTCTGTCTGACCTACTTCACTCAGTACGACAATCTCTAGGTCCACCCATATTGCTGCAAATGGCATTCTTTCTTTCTTTTTTATGGCTGAGTAATATTCCATTGTGTATATGTACTACATCTTCTTTATCCATTCACGTTTCCTTTCTGAAATACTGAGGAGAGTTTTTCATTATAAACTTTATAATTGTTAATAATTCATCACAACTTGGAATACTTAACTCTGCTTTATTTTGTTTTGTTTTGCTTTAAAACAAACGCATCAGTCACGTAAGTGAATCCACCTTATTTTTAATGTCTTGCTTCTGTAGCCAAACTGGGAACAAGAAAGCGAAGAGGCCCCAAGTATTGGTCGGAGGCACTTGCAAATGTCCCAACTGTCAAAAATGACAGTCTCTTTTCTTGTTTTTTGTTTTGTGTTGTTTTGTTTTGTTTTTGCGGTATGCGGGCCTCTCACTGTTGTGGCCTCTCCCGTTGCGGAGCACAGGCTCCGGACGCACAGGCTCAGCGGCCATGGCTCACGGGCCCAGCCGCTCCGCGGCATGTGGGATCCTCCCGGACCGGGGCTCGAACCCGCAGCCCCTGCATCAGCAGGCGGACTCTCAACCGCTGCGCCACCAGGAAAGCCCTGTTTTGTTTTTTAACGTGAAAATAGAATAGTGACTAAGGTGACTGGAAGAAAGTATGAATCGTGAGCATTTTGTCCTGTGGCCCTTTTTCTTGACCCGGTACTCTGCTGCCCTCCATTTCTCATCCTTTCATGCCTTTCCTAGAGGAAGCCTCTCTGTCATCAGGTTCGATCGCTTCTTTCTGTTCTGTTTCCCCGAAGCTCTGCTCGTGCTCAGACCCCTCCATCTGCTCGTGGAAGAGCCCTTGCAGAGTGCCTCCTATGTGTCTGAGGCCAGGGGAGGCTTAACCCTGCTGTTCCTAGCGCCACCTTCTTGGAGGGACCGCACCTCCCTCCTTCACGTCTGCCTCGACCTATAACACATAATAGGCGTCCTGTGAACGTGGGATTTGTATTTGAAGTGCCATTTTTAAATACCCTCATTTAGAAAAATAAAGTGCCGTTAAAATTTTTTTGTGAATTCCATGTCTTTAAGGAGCTTTGACTGTTAAATTGAAAATAGAAGCGAATACCTAATAAGTAGTAACCGGGAATAATGCATACTGGTTAAGATTAGTTTGAACGTGATTGATTTCGAGTTTGTGCTCGTTGGGATGGATATCTGGAGGCCGTTTATCTTTGTGCTCTCAAGGAACGGTTTCCTAATTAATTAAAGAGTTTAAGGGAGTTTGGCTGACAAAGACATTAAGTCCTCAATTCATTATGAAACATTCCTGGCAGTTCTGTTTATCATCTCTAGACTGTTTTGTTTCTCTGTGACATAGAAGGTGACAGCATGAGTCTCCAGAAGTGTTTTCTAACTCAGACGCTTTCTGAGCCAAAATGGTGAATTTCACTGCCTTCAGTCTCCTCTGGGAGCAGCTCCCTGAGCTAATGATGGAAATTGGTCATTGCAGATATTGAACATGAAACCACTACAGATCGTATTTCCCTCGAGAGCAGACCCCGAAAGCCCCCTCATCGACCTGGACCTTCACCTGCCCTTACTGCGCTTCAGACCTGAGAAGGTGCTACAGGTACGCGTCCTTCCACACCTGTGAGCATCTCATGCTGACTGGCTTAACGGGGCATCAGAACACTTATCTTTTTGCTGAAAGCCGACATTCACCACAGAGCACGCTGTTTGCAGGCAGCACTTTTCTGGGGTCAGGTGGCTTTGGTCCTGGCAAGTGGAGTGGGGACAGCAGGGTGGAAGCTGCCCCGCGCCCGGCCTCGTTGGGTGGCGCCCTCGCAGTGTTTCAGGCTTGCTCGTGGTGTTGTTGCTTCCCCAGATCCTAACGTGCCTTCTGACGGAGCAGCACGTCGTGTTCTTCTCGTCCAGCTGGGCTCTGCTGACGCTCGTGGCTGAGTGCTTCATGGCCTACCTGCACCCCCTGCAGTGGCAGCACACCTTCGTCCCCATCCTGTCGCGGCAGATGTTGGACTTCGTCATGGCGCCCACGTCCTTTCTCATGGGCTGCCACCTGGACCACTTTGAAGAAGTCAGCAAGGTTAGGCACCCGCCGCTGGATTCAGAGCATTAAGTCACGTGGGTGCTCTGCGGGGACGCGTGGGAAGCTGCTGGGAGGTGCCCTGCGGTGTGGGGGGCGCAGAGGCCCGCGGTCACTCCATCACAGGGCGCTAGTGCTACCTCCTTGTCCTCAAGGCCACACCCTGATGCCACTTCTCAGGTCACTTAAATTCACGACAGCTCTGGTGGCTTCCAGGGTTTTCAGGGAGGTGAGGGCAGGCGTTGGAGTCGAGGGAACCGATTTCAAGTCTCACCTCTGTGACCCTGAGTGACTTACTGGCCTTTGCTAAGCCTCAGTCTCCTCATCTGGGAAGTGGGCACGGCCTCGGCCTCCCAGGGCTCTGGCTGAGGAATGTCCCCTGTCCTGCCTGGCAGGAGACTGGGCTTCATGGATGGGAGCCACCATTGTTATCACTCCATATTTTCCATTTTCACTTTTTTGATTAAGCCTCTGTTGTTCATTAAAACCGTGGACCTACTTCCTAGAAGGGTGCATGTGTATCGCTCCGTGTCCAAGGGGTCTGTGGGCCTTGCTGGATCCAGTGGCCGTTTACTGGGTTCAGCTTGGGGGCTGACCTGTGTCGGGGTGTTAGGCCTTCAGTGTCCTGGTCGTCCAAGCACAGGGAGTGTGCTGGCCACATCATCAGAGCAGCGTCAAGGGGCCCGTAGAGCATGCTGGGATACGGCAAGTGCTTAAAATGCAGCAGCTGATTTTACTGCTGTGCTGGCGCATTTCGAAGGGGGCTCATGCCACAGGTCTGTGATAAACTGTGACGTCGCCGGCAGGAAGAGCAGGTTGGGTTTTCTTAAAACAGCTTTTTTTCAGATATAATTTGCATACCACAGAGTTTCCCGGACTTAACCGTACACCTCAGTGGCTTTAGGAACTTGGTAGAGCTGTGACAACTCATTTTAGACCCTTTGGTCAGCCCACAAAGAAACCCCGCATGTGTTAGCAGTCATCCCCCAACCCCCCCAGACCCTGGCGACCAGCATCTACTTTCTATCTCTGTGGAGCTGCCTGTTGTGTAGACGTGGGTGTTACGTAAATGGAATCATTCAATGCGTGGTCTTTTGTGACTGTCTTCTTTCACTTAGCGGCGTGTTTTTGAGGTTCCTCCGTGTAGCAGCGCGTTATTTTTAATGTCGAGTAGGGTTCCCTTGAGTGAAGAGGCCACAGTGGTTTATCCATCCGGGAGCTGAGAACATTTGGGGTTGTTTGGACGTTTTGACCACACCTGTGAATAATGCAGCTGTGGACACTCGTACAAGTCTTTGTGTGGGCATGCGTTCATTTACCTTGGTACGTACCTGGGAGAGGAATTTCCGGGTCAGGTGCTAGTGCCGTGTTTAACCATTTGAGAAATGTCCAGACTGTCGTTCCCCGCTGCTGCCCCAGACACCTTCCCTCCGGCAGAGGGCGAGCTCGATTTCCGCACTTCCTCCCCATGCCTGTCTTCTGTCTTTTTGATTCTAATCCTCCTGCTGGGTAGTTTTGCTGTGCGTTTCCCCAGTGACTAGCGATGTGTAGCACGTTTCCTTGCACTTATTGGTAGTTGGTACAGGGTAGGTTCTCATTTAACTTCTTATTTAAAAATTTTTATTATAGTTGATTTACAGTGTTGTTTAACTTTATTTTGAAAATTTCTAAGTGTACGCAAAAGCTGAGAGAAGAGTGGAAGGGATGCCGTGCACCCCTCTTTGTCCTCAGCCATCATCCATTTTTTTCCCGGCGTTTTAGAGCAAATCCTGGCCAAGCCCAGCGTCCCTCCTGGGGCGGAGCCGGGACGTCTGTGTTGTTGGCAGAACCTATGATTCACCAGGGGACAAACACTGTGGGAAAAGGCCATTCAGACCTCATGGAAGGAATGGAAAAACGTCACCCTCGCAAATGAGGAAAAAATAGGCATACTTTGTAGTTCAAAATTGTGTTTCTTTTTTTAGTCATTAGGGGAAAAACCGTCTTGTTTCAGCCCCTTTAGGAGGGAAACTTGCAGACATATTTACTTGATTCCAGTCCACAGTCACAAAGGAAGTCGTTTTAGTGGTTTACCTGTTCTGGATGGTTTTTAGGGCAAAGCAGCAGGTCTTGACTGAAAGTGTTTTGGGGTTTGGATGTCTTCTCGATGTGCTGGGAGCTCGGAAGGGGTCCTTGTAAAAGCTCCGTGTTCGTGCTCACGAGCGTGGCCTGTCCCCTGCTGGTTTAGCACTTTGCTCTGGGAGACGTGTTTGTGCCTATTTCACGTGCCATGAAACGCGTGTTGAGAGGCCGGCCCAGCATGAAAGCTGGGGAGGATTCTGGCGTCCTGTTCCTGGGACAGTTGAAGTGTAGAACTCAGGAGTGTGACTCATTATTTGTGTGTTTTGTCACAGATAAGACTTAACAAGTAAGCCATCCACACATCTCAAGAACTCTTAAGTGTGTGGGATCCCTGAGCCCAGGACCCGCCTGTGCTCTGGTCCTGGGGTGGGTGGGGCGCAGAGCTGGCTGGGCCGCTCAGCGGGCACCCTGAGTGTTGAATGTCGGAGTGCTCCCACTGGGGCTCTGGAATGTTCTCTCCAGGCTCCCTGAAGTGGTACATGGAGTGTTTGCACAAGGGTGGGTGAAGGCCTGACCTCGTGTGTTGGAATCTTGACTTGAGGCATTTTTAATCAAATTAGCTTGTTAACCTAACTCACGGTATACGCCGCATTTTTCTGGTAGATAATATAAGGCTTTGTGTGCATATTAGATACGATAATTTAATTATCGATGACACGATCCTGGTGAATGCAAAGTGTATCTTTGTGTTTTCAAAGATGTATACAAATTCAGATTCTTAACTCCGATCTTTACACACTTATTTTATAGGAAGCCGATGGTTTAATTCTGATAAACATTGACACTGGGAGCATCACCTACTCTAACGATGAGGACGTTGACGTTCCTGACATCCCTCTCCTGGCGGCACAGACGTTTATTCAGAGGTAAGGGGGGAAATAGTAGGTATTTGGAAAAATCTTGTTCAGGTTCATACTTGCCAATTTCAAGTATCTCTTCCAATCTTATATTAACAGATGGTTTATGTAATATTTAGTAGTTTGGAAATTGTTTGTGAATATTTAAAAATAAAAGTCATTTGTCTTCATTCCAATCTTGTCTAAATACTAACGATGGCCCCCAGGCCAGGGGACGGTCACACCCCCGGGACACCTCTCGACCCTCTTCTGCGCCTGTGATCTCTGAAGTTCCTTCTCTCCTTCATTCATTCATTCATTTGTTCATCCACTCACCAGATATGTATCCAATGCACTGGGCAGAGTATGTATATAATGAGCAAAATAGGCATCTGCCCCATGGCACTGTCAGTCGGGGGCCCCTGATGGCCATGGCCCACCGTCCTTCCCTGGGCAGGAAGCTGTCTTCCCCTTTCACCCCCCCACCCCCCTACCCAGTGCTCTCTTAGTTCTCTTATTTTTTCATACCTGTTTTGTGGCTCTTTGTGGTTTTTCCATCTCTATGACTACACTTCATTGGCTGAGATCAGGCAAGACAAAATTTTTCCCAAAAGGGCAGATAATAATTGTTGTAGGCTCTGCAGGCCCTGCGGCCTCTGTGGTGATCGGAGAGGCCTGACGGGGACTGCCCCACGTACTTCTTTCAGGGGGGTGAAAGGAGGTGTGATTACTATTTACGCTGGGAAGAAGGTTCATCTGGGGCAGGTGGGTCGGGGCAGAGCCAGGGCTCCCTCAGGTGGACCTGCGGAGGACGTTTCCCCCTTTGGAATCTAATCAAATGGTGGTGGGAGAGATCCTGCTTTTAGTCCTCCAGTTCGTGTGTGGACTTCAGGCAGGCCTGGCATGCAGCTCGTGGTGGGAGCCATGGAGGGTGTGGGGCGGGGGGCTAGTGCAGCAGGTGCTCCCGGCTGTCGTCAAGTAGCTGGACTCTGTTGCTCTGGTGACGCAGGAGCTGGTGACGCAGCCCGTCTTTTATCAGTGCCAACTGTTCCCCTTTACTTTGTCTGCTGGAGGTCGGATGCGGGAGGAGCTGAGGCCTGAGTGGAGGGGAAGGAACGGGTGGTTCTGTGTTGGCTCCCTGACTTGGCTGTTCTCATTTCTGCCTCTTAACCTGTGTATTAGTCAGTGAGCGCTGCTGTAACAAACCCCACCTAAGCAACAGACGTTTATTGTCTCCCAGTCCTGGAGGCTGGAAGTCCGAGATCATGGTGTTGGCAGAGTTGGTTCCTCCTGAGGCCCCTCTTTTTGGTGTGTAGATGACTGTCTTCTCCCTGTGCCCTCATGTGGTCGTCCCTCTGTGGGTGTCCGTGTTCCAATCTCCTCTTATAAGGACACCAGTCATATTGGATTAGGTTCACCCTTGTGACCTCATTTTAACTTAATTACCTCCTTAAAGGCCCCATCTCCAAACACAGTCACACTCTGAGGTGCTGGGGGTTAGGACTCCAACCTAGGAATTTGGGGGGACACAATTCAGCCTATAACACCTTGGTATCAATGATTTCTTCTATCTGGATGGTTTGTACAAAGTACATGGGAGTGCCATCTTCATTATTGTTCCTTCCATCTTCAAAAAATTTATAAAACTCCCCAAGCTGAGTCCAGGCTCGGGGTGTGGAGTCCTGTGTGGCTGGCGGGCGGTGCTCAGGGGGCCCAGCCAGGGGTCCGGGTGGGAGCGTCTCCCTGCATGACCTCCGAAGGTGAAGCCCACATTCCTCATCATCCAGTCACTTTCTGATAAGCGCGGTCCACAGTCCCCGGACTTGCCGAGGGTGACTTTCCAGGACTGGTGTTGCCGGCGCTGGGCGCAGATTCTCAAGCGTGTACTTGGGTGGCGCATCCCCAGTAAGATGGGATCTTACCTCTGCCCTGTTATTGTTAGAATTCTAGAACATGCCTGGGGGTTGGATTCTCGCTTGGCCGGGTTCCCAGACAGTGGGACGTGTAGTCTCAGGCTCACCGTGGGGGGCTCTTTATAAACGTGAACTAACCTGTGCGTGGTCGGCGGCTCGTCTGTGAAGGGCTCTGGGACCGTGATCTGGGCTGTGGCAGTGGGTCTCCCCACGGGGCCTGGGGTGACGAGCGCCCACACTCGGTATTGGCCGGGAGAGACAAGGGGCAGCAGCGCCCTTCTTCCCTGAGACGCCCCTGTGCCTGGCCGCCCACTGCCGCGCTGTCTCCCTCATCATGATCAGAGTGTGTGTCCACCGGGTCCCCTCTGGCCTACCTGACCTTTGGATACTGTTGGGTGGGTTTACTTTGCGTATTTAAAGCCTCAGACTTGCTCCTTGGTGTCCAAAGTCTCATGTAAAAGTGCAGCCTTGGGGGCTTCCCTGGTGGCGCAGTGGTTGAGAGTCCACCTGCCGATGCAGGGGACGCGGGTTCGTGCCCCGGTCCGGGAAGATCCCACATGCCACGGAGTGGTTGGGCCCGCGAGCCGTGGCCGCTGAGCCTGCGCGTCCGGAGCCTGTGCTCCACAACGGGAGAGGCCACAACGGTGAGAGGCCCGCGTACCGCAAAAAAAAAAAAAAAAAAGTGCAGCCTTGGGCAGTGTTGGGGAGGCCAGGATCCTGTGTGATGAAAACTGCTGTGAGCCCCCGTCCCTGAGAACCTCCGGACAAGTAAGTAGCCGTGCCTCGTGCCCCCGAGCCTGCGCCGTCCCTCCCAGACCCACTGGAGGCCCTTTGGCCGTCGTGGAAGGGCAGGTGCCTGCAAAGGAGGACAGGACCCTCAGCTTGTGTAGAGACGTGCGTGGTCCAAAGACGAGGCCTTCGTGAATCCTGCACTAATGAGCCTTTTGTGCTGGGAGGTGAATAAACTCCCAACAGGGATGTATTTGTAATGACACCCTCCCCGCCCCAGTTATCGATAGGGAGTCTGAGTGTCCTGAGAGTGTTAACTTCCCTCTTCCCGGAGGGTTCTCTCTGGCCGGTAGGCAGCAGTCAGTCGTGTGATACGGGCTGGGCCGTGGTCAGTGACTCTCTGCTCCTTCCCAGGGTCCAGAGCCTTCAGATGCACCGTGAGCTGGACCTCGCTCACCTCTGCGCCAGCACAGACCTGAATGAGGGGCGAGCCTGCCGGCGGGCCTGGCAGCAACGGCTTAACTGTCAGATCCAGCAGATCACCCTGCAGCTGCTCGTCTGCATCTTCAGGTGTTTAGAGCATCGCCAGTGTCTGTAACCTGCTCCCCAGCCAGCTCCCGGTTCCACAGTGGCCACGGCCCCAAAGCCCAGGGACTGAAATCCAGGAGTGATGAGAGAGAGGCCCCTGCCCCCACGAGGATCCCTGGGAGTGTGTTTACCCCGCCTGGGGCCTTGCCACCCCCTCGTCTCTCTTGCGAATGACCACCTTGGATGGTCAGACCCGGGTAGGGGGACAGACGGATCATTTCGGGAATGAAGCCCGCCCAAAGGAGAGCCCAGGCTGGAGCACCCAGGACTGGCCCCCGTTAGAAACTTTTCTTCCTTCTTCCCCTCACTGTCACCATCAGCATCTGTGGTGTGCTGTTGGGATCCAGCCCTTGAGCTGAATGAGTTAAAGACAGTGCGGTGTGTTTACTTCAGTGGGTGCGGTGCGGGCGTCGAGCGCCTACTGCTGGCCTAAGTGTGCGCTCATTTAAGGAACATAACGGGAAACATATGCCTACATTTATAGCACGCCTTCGTGAAGACGTTATTGTGGCAAAGCCTTCAGGCCTTTTCTTTCTTCCCACTCTCTCTTCTCTGCTTTGTCTTGCAGCCTCTTCTCGCTCTCTCCCTCTCCTTCTCTCTCTCTCTCTCTCCCCCTCTCTCTCTCTCCCTCTCCCTCTCCCTCTCTCTCTCCCTCCCCCTCCCTCTCTCTCTCCCCCTCCCTCTCTCTCCCTCTCTCTCCCTCTCCCTCTCCTTCTCTCCCTCTCTCTCCCTCTCCCTCTCTCTCTCGCTCTCTCTCTCTCCCCCTCTCTCTCTCTCCCCCTCCCTCTCTCTCTCCCTCTCCCCCTCCCTCCCTCTCTCTCTCTCCCCCTCTCCCTCTCCCTCTCTCCCTCCCCCTCCCCCCCTCCCCCCCCTCCCCCCCCCCCCCCCCCCCCCCCCGCCGGTTGTGTAGCAGGGAAGGTGGCAACACCAGGTCCCCTTCTGATCTGGACAGACCCTGCCTGGGAGGGGTCTTTAGACCAGAGCTGGCCAACTTGATGACACTCAGTGTGATTCTTTCAAAATCAGCATTTTAATGGCTGTATTCTTTGGCTGTCTGTATTTATGTAAGCAAATGATTTATTAGGGAAAACGGGATGTCACGTTATAGATAAGGTTGTATTAGCTCTTTGCTCAGAGGAGTATAATTTGTGTGGTTGTCGAAATGTAGTTTTCCTTTTGTTCTTTTAATATGAAATCTTTCATGAAGGTTTTTGTTTTTTAATACTCTGCAAACTTGATGAGTTTAGTTCATTAAAAAGAAAATACGATATCAGATGAAGTAATTTTTTCCCTCACAAGAGAAGGAAAACATCGAACGTGCTACGTTCTGAATATGCCCTGTAGGATTACTGATTCTATTGGTAGGCTCTCACAGTAGATCAGGGGGTCATGTGCCCAAGGCCCCACGGTGTAGGATGGGGATGTGGCCGGCGAGGGTCAGGCTAGCAGCCAAGCTGGGTCAGTGCTCAGAGTCTGGGTGCCCTTCCTGTGTCACCACCCTGAACTCAGTTTTATTTGTATGAACAATTATGGATGATTGCGTCTTCATTTGCATAAGGAGCTAGGGGGCTCAAAGAAGACAGACACCCCCCCACCCTGAGCTTCATTCCAGTTGGGGGAAAGCCATGCTTTAAGTGACGAGAAAGCCCCACCACAGAATACATCCAAACCGTGTCCCTCAGCGCTCAGAGTACTGTTCCTACAGACAGGGCTTTTCAAAGTGTGTATTTCTTGTTACTGTTTTTCTGCTGACAGCAATGTCTTTTTCATGTATTTAAAAATATTTCAACTCTTAGACTATCTTTCTTCATCAGGGGAGTGAAGAATCACTTAAATTATGAACATAGGGTGTTCAATAGTGAAGAGTTTCTCAAAACAAGAGCTCCAGGGGACCAGCAGTTTTATAAACAGGTAAGAGGTGTGTGGGGTTTGTGTGTGTGTATAGTCGATCCTTCGCCCTTTTCTGTATCTAAAGTATTTTTCAAGTCAAGTGTTTCCAGTATCTGTTAATATTTTATTCAGTGTCTTAGCGTTTCTAAAAGTTTGTTTTAGCGTGGTTTCTTCTGATCCTTTGGCCAGCTCTGACTATTTTTAATTGACTTTTTAGAGTGGCACTCACATATAACAGAATGCACCCATTTTAAGTATAGCGTGTGCAGAGTTTTGACCAAGGCTTGTACCTGGTCGCCCCTTCCTCAGTCTGGATCTAGAACCTTTCCATCACGCCACACAATTCCATGCCCTTCCCATCACCGCCCCCTTCCCAGGGCCGGGCAGCATCCACACTCGCTGGGAGCTGACTTGGAGATTGGCGCGTGTGAGTCTGGAGACGGGGTGCGCTGGCTGTGAGGTGCGGAGCGTTAGAGAGGCTGCCGTCCCCAGGAGACACCAGAATCCATGATGAAACACAGGGACTGCGGCTGCTGCTGTCCCGGGGGGCAGGGTGGTTTGGACTTTTGAACTTGCTGTGGTTGTTCAAATGCAAAGAGTGGCTGATTCTTTGAGATTGGCTGGTGAGGGATTGAGGGGAAATCTTCGATTATGGTAAATGAAGAAAGCTACCTATGTCTGGGCATTTTTGTCCAAAGGTGCTGGTGAGAGGCCTCGGTGGGTTGGGAAGGGCCACGCGTGCCGTGGCTGCAGGTGCCCTGGCAGCGCGGGGAGGAAAGGACCGTGAAGCAGGCGCAGTAACCCGCCCCTCGACGTCTGTCCCAGGTCTTGGACACCTACATGTTTCACGCTTTCCTCAAGGCCCGGCTCAGCAGAAAGATGGACGCCTTTGCCCAGATGGACCTCCACACGCAATCCGAGGAGGACAGGTTTGCATATTACGTTCTAAAGGATGCACGAGGGCTTCCCTGGTGGCGCAGTGGTTGGGAGTCCGCCTGCCAATGCAGGGGACGCGGGTTCGTGCCCCGGTCTGGGAGGATCCCACGTGCCGCGGAGCGGCCGGGCCCGTGAGCCATGGCCAATGAGCCTGCGCGTCCAGAGCCTGTGCTCCACAATAGGAGAGGCCACAGCAGGAGGGGCCCGCATACCGCAAAAAAAAAAAAAAAAAAAAATTAAAGGATGCACGACTCCTTGGGTGTCCGTGTGCTCAAGGAGCACAGTTTATTTGGAAGGATAAACGATAAATTCGATCAGAGAAGTCGCACATTTAGAAATTCCTAATGAGTCGGGTAACATGTCAGGCTCCTCCCCCTGCATTTCTGTTTCTTGCAGGGGACGCTGAACGTACCTGCAGAGGCAGCTCTGGGTCTTTGTGCTGTTTTCTCCCCATTTCCTTCTCTTTCTCTCCCCGCATCGTCACCGTTTCCCGCCTCTTCCGTGCCGCTTTTCCTGAACCCCTCAAACGCGTGTCGGCTGTCGACGACGCCCTTGTTCTGTGTGCTGTGGCTTCTCCTGGGGTGTGGACCGTATGCAGCCTTCACGACACGTGGGAGAGCCAGGAGTGTGCCTGCCGTTTCCCACTCGGTGTGGGAATGCTGGATTCTGGTCACCACGGTGGGGAAAATGCCCAGTTGAGCCTGTGCTTCAGCCGTTGCTGTGTCTACAAGGTGTTGGGTTTTTCCACCCAGGATAGACGGGATGCTCCTGAGTCCAAGAAGACCCACAGTCGAGAAGATGGCCAGCCGGAAGTCCTCAGCCCCACACGGGGCTCACAGGCGCATGGTGGTCAGCATGCCCAACCTGCAGGACATCACGGTGCCCGAGCTGCCGCCCCGGAACTCATCGCTGCGGAAGATACGTACCGAGGATTGCGGAAGCAGCCACACAGGTGGTGCAGCCACGCCCGTGCTGTGGCTTTTCTCATTCACTTGGTTCTCATGCTGCCTGTCACTGAAAGAAACCACAGCTCGTTTCAGTAGAAGCGAAGGGGGGGTTATGGCTGTTGCTTTCTGACAATTAGTCATTTGACATATTTTTAGAACATTCATTTTGCAGACTATGCTCGTTACAGAAAGCGATTTCTCGTCTGTATTTTCCATCGCCCCGTCCCACTGTTTTCATACTTGTGTGTGTATATGCACGTATGTGTATGTGTACATAGGAGATACGTGATTACATATTTGACTGTCTAAGGGGATGCAGCAACTCTTAGGCCCCCAGTGATTGCCAGGCCCTTCCTAGGGGCTGAGGGTACAGAGGAAGCCAGTGCCCGTGGGATAAACTGCAGTGAAGCCAGCGCTGTGAGCTGCTCGGGCCCCCAGTGGCTGCTGCCTCGGGCTAAGGCACCAGTACCAGCTGGTACCTCCTGGCGCATTCGCGGGAGAGCTGGAGGCTGAGTGGAGATCATGCCGGCGACACCAGGAGGGGCCGCGTGTTCAAATGAAAAGAACTTACTGACCTTCTGGAGGCTCCTGGTGGGTCTGAGTCCCCTGCACAGCTGCCTCCTGGCTGTGTGACCCTGGGGTACCCAGTAGCTGTGTACCGGGGACCCGGGGAGGCCTCAGTCCCCACCCTGGGAGATGGGTGTGGTAACAGTACCCATGGCGCAGAGCTGCTGTTATGGTGAATGAAACGGCTGTTTGGGAGGCTTACCCGCCTGGCAGGTGCGTCTCGGCCTAGGGCATTAGCTTAGTCCTTCAACAAAGACTCACCGCCACGCGTTTCAGCTTAGCATCAGCAGTTTTAACAAATAACATTATTTGTGCCATGGGAGCAGTGAGGGGCCCCGTTCAGCGTGGGGCACGTGGAGCTCTCTGGAAGAGGCACGGGGCGTCCTGCTCCACGCTGCACCCAAGGCACAGAAACGGCCCTGGGCAGAGTGATGGGGTGGGAACGCGTGTCTGTTTCTAAGGTCTGTGCTGACCGTTCATCTCCCCTTCACTCCTCAGTTCTGGACGTGCCCCCCAAGTTGACATACACCTTCAAGATCCCGGAAATCCACTTTCCACTGGTGGGCCAGTGTGTGCAGGCATTCCACGCGGACTGCGTGGCCCAGCTGAGCAAAGCCATGGACTCGCTGGCCCCCGAGAACTCGGTGCTGCTGGCGAGGTACTTCTACCTGCGAGGGCTCGTCCAGCTGATGCAGGGCCAGCTGCTGGGCGCCCTCCTGGACTTCCAGAGCCTGTACAAGACGGATGTGCGCATCTTTCCCACCGACCTCGTCCAGAGGACGGTGGAGTCCCTGTCGGCGCCCGAGCGCGCGCAGGCCGAGCGGACGCCCGAGCTTCGCCGGCTCATCAGTGCGGTCGTGGACAAGCCCAAGGACGCCCCCAAGGCCGACGACCGCGTGAAGAACTTCGAGCTGCCCAAGAAGCACATGCAGCTGGACGACTTTGTGAAGAGGGTGCAAGAGTCGGGCATCGTGAAGGACGCGGGCATCATACACCGGCTCTTCGAGGCATTAACCGTGGGTAGGAGGATGCCGGGGTGGGCGGTGCAGACCCTCGAGGGCAGGCCGGCCCAGCCTGGAGGAGCCTTACGGGGCGGGCGAGGGCTTTACCTGCTTCCTGGGCTGGCCGAGGCTCTGGGAAGGGGGTGGGGACGGAGGGCCTGGTGACGCTTAATGGCATCTCTCCCGTCCTGGGGGGTTGCTCGCTGTGTGCTGACCCCTTCCTCCCACATGGGGACGCGTGGCTCCAGCTGGAATGCTTCAGGCACCTCTACCCCCGCTGCTTTTGTTTCCCACGTTTACTGCAGTCGTCTGGTTGGTCCAGAACCCTTTCCGCCCCTCCCTCCTCAGAGGGACACTGTCCCAAACTTGACCTTTCCCTTCTGACCAAGTTCTTATGCATTTGCGGCACGTGGATGCACCCACAAACAGAACATAGGATTTGTGCGTTTGTAAACTGTCCATGACTCACGTGGTACGTGTGTGTCGGCCTGCATTTTCAAAGCGTATCCGTGGTGCTCACAGGCGTCTCGCTGTGCCGAGGGCGGTGCAGCGTGTTGGCCTGTACCCTTGGTCGTGTCCGCCTGTCCCGATGCTGACGAGTGAGGCTCGCAGCCTGCCCCCCGGGCGTGGATGGCCTTCTCTAGGATGCAGCCCTGTCGGGTGGGAGCTGCCATCCCCCCAGCAGGTCCCTCAAGGCAGGTCTGCAGCGCGGGGGGCTGCCCAGCCGCACCTCCTGGGCAGTGCGGGGTGCAGTCGTCTGAAGTGTTCTGCGGTTTGGTGAGCAAGGTGGCCTCGCACTGAGCGTCGGCACCTGTGCTCGGGGCGTCTGGGCCTCTCTCCTTGGAGCTGCGCGGCACAGCCTGGCCTGTTTTTCCATCGGGTCAGACCTCCTTCCGTGTCCTGTGCGGGAGCCCCTGTGTCCTCTGGAAAGGCCGTGCTTTGCTGGTAACAGGTGTGGGATGTCCTTCCTCGTTACGCGGCTGCCATCGAGTTGCCCGGCCTCTCTGTACCCACGTGCGCCGCCTTCCCACCAGTGGAGGGATGGGGCCGCTTGTTCACAGTCCCTCCATCGGTCTGATGGGGGCGCGGCCGGCCTAGCGCCTACGGGGCCCTCCGTGTGGTGTCACCTTATGTCGGCCGCAGAGAAATGGCCCGTCTTGGCCAGCCAGTCTTGTCTCCCTGGGCGTCTGTGGGCGACTGGTGCTGCCCAGGGGACTCCCATGGGCAGGGCAGTGGGGGGTGCACTGAGTCCACCAGGGGCAGAGGTTCTCACGGGGTCAACCAGCAGCACCCAGGCCACCGGGAGGTGGGGCGCAGGCACTGTGGGGCTCAGCGCTCTCAGAGGAGGCCCTGCCCCCCACTTCCCACACGGGCCCTCGCGAGGACACAAGGATACGAGCACTAGGCCAGCTGCAGGGCCTGAAGTACCGCGGCGTAATCCACCCGGGGGTGCTGTTCTCGTGTGATGAGGTGTCTGGACGTGCAGCCGGCTCCGTCCTCTCCCCCCAGCCCAGCCTGTTGCTGCAGCCCGGGGGCCCGATGGCCTGGGCGGCGCTCTTTTCCTGGGAGAAGAGGGCCTGGCCCTCCCAGCTCTCACCTCTCCTTGGCCAGAAGCGTGTCCCACGGGAGCCAGACAGTGTGGCTTACAGCTGGACACGTGGGCGCCGTCCAGCAGCCCCAGACTTGCAGGGACGTGAAAGGACATCCGGGAGGGCATCCTCAGATGACCACGGTGACAGTGCCGTCGATGGCCCTGTTGTCACTTAGGCTCCGTTCGCATTGCAAGCAGGTCATTGTTGGCCTTGATTCTGGGATACGTGCACCGTTGTCGCACAGCATCCAATGTACGTTTCTGCCTGACGGGCGCGTATGTGCTAATAAAAGGATTAGGTCAAAGCTGAAGGTCACCATCTTAGAATAAACAGATGTCACATAAGAACACACGTCGGAGCCTGGTATTCGAGGTGCAGGGCCCTCACGACCTGGCCCCAGGGCGGGGAGTCAGCTCTGTGTGGCCTTCAGTGTGGCCCACGGGAGCCGGTGACTCTGCCTCCCCCGTAAGATGAGCTGGAGGGGTTGTGTTGGAGTGCGGGTGAGGGGCAGAGGTGAACAGTTGGCATTTTTGTGCAGGATTGGAGATGAATGAGTGTTCTTTCCGCAGCTGTGGATGTGCGTGGTGGCCCCTCGTGTGCACGGTGGCTATTGCTGTGTGAGTGCCATGGATGTGCACCGTCCAGCTGTGCTGCGGCCCTGGCAGGGGTGGCGTCCACAGGCCCGCGTGGGCATCCCTGGCCTCTCTGGTGTCCTTCACCCCGGCTCTCAAAGCCCGCGAGCCCGCCTCCCGTCTGCCCGCGAGAGGAAGCCGTTTCCGGTTCTGGGGACCTGCGCTTCGCTCCGCTTGGCCCCGGCACTGTGCAGGGACCCAGATGGTGGGAGCATTTGTCCTAATGACAGAAGGGACGGGTTTCTTGGCTCCAGGCTCCACGTCCCGGCATCTTTGGCTCCAACTTTCATTAAGTAATGGCTTTGTGGTTCTTCCCAACTCCCCTCTCGTGCTCTCCTGATTCTTGGGCTTTTCCTTGGCTACGTAGACTAAACATCCTCCTCCTTGTCGTCCACTTAAAATAGTCAAGTGCCTTTGATTATAAACATAATCATTCAGAACCGCCAGGAGGTGTAGATGGAGGCGCCCCAGTGAGAGGCAGCTACACGGAGGAGCCTTTCCAAAACGGAAGCGGGATGAGAACCGTGTCACGGGGTCAGGGGCCCCACCCTGATGCGCGCCCTCTTGGTGCCTCGCTGCCTAGCACAGGGACCCCCGGGCCTGTCTGCCTGGGCACCTGCCCACCGGCCCTTGTGCTTCATTTTTTTCAGTGACTTTCTTTTTAAGATTTTTTTTTGACGTGGACCGTTTTTAAAGTCTTCAGTGAATTTGTTACGATATTGCTTCTATTTTGTTTTGGTTTTTTGGCCGCAGGGCATGTGGGGTCTTAGCTCCCCGACCAGGGATTGAACCCACACCCCCTGCACTGGAAGACAAAGTCTTAACCACTGGACCGCCAGGGAAGTCCCTCAGTAACTTACTTTCTAAAAACGACCCAAGTATATACAGATATCCCACTGTGGTGTGATTCTGTTTGGATCCAAGGACGTTAAACAAATTTGTAAGTAGTAGACCACGGTTGTAAGGCAATTAGAAAAACACAGGTGAGCCAGAGGAGAACCAACTCAGAATCCTGCCACCTGGGAGGTTTTCACCTGAATGTTTCTGTGCCTGCATTGTGTGGGGATGAGGCCAGACTCAGTTGTGGCCACGACAGCAAATTCCCCAGGAAACCGTTATCTGGCAGGTGCTAGGGAACCAGAGCCGAGCTTTCACAGCCTTTCTTTTTTGTTTTTTTTGCGGTACGCGAGCCTCTCACTGTTGTGGCCTCTCCCGTTGCGGAGCACAGGCTCCGGACGCGCAGGCTCAGCGGCCATGACTCACGGGCCCAGCCGCTCCGTGGCACGTGGGATCCTCCCGGACCGGGGCACAAACCCGTGTCCCCTGCATCGGCAGGCGGACTCTCAACCACTGCCCCACCAGGGAAGTCCTCACAGCCTTTCTTGACCTCTTAGATCTGGCCTCCAGCCAGGCTGAGACGGGGAGGCTTCTGCATCCCGAGCAGGCCCCCAGTGGGAAAGGCAGACCCACGAAGGCACGGCGTCGGCGGGCTCTCTGCCTGGCACCTGCCCACCCGCCGGCAGGGCTTTCCTCTCCAGTCCTCAGTCTCCTGATCTAGGACCAAGCTGCCCAGGGCAGCTGGGCCTGTATAGAGGGTAGAGCACAGCAAGCATTGTTAGATGCCGTGAGGGAAGAGCGCATCAGCTTAGTGGGCCCCTTGTCTGGGAAGGCTGCCCATGGGCCATTTTATCTGGGTCTTGAAGGATAGGTAGGAGTTTTCTGGTCCGAGCACTCCAGACCAGCATGTGCAGAGGCACGTAACAACATGCTTGTCACTGTGCTGGGATACAGGAGTGCGAAGGGGAGGAGGGGCCTGATCCTGGAGGAATCTGGGCCTGGTGGATACGAGGAGCCTCATTCTAGGCGTGGAGTGAAGCAGGCCGCCGGCGGGGGCCGCTTAGAAGGCAGGAGGCCACTGAGGAGCTTCTTCCTGTGTAGGATATGAGGGGCCCTCTGAGGACGGAGGGCAGACAGATCCAGGATGCAGAATGGAGGATGCAGGAGCCAGGCACAGGGAAACATCGAGCTTAGAACGGGACGGACTTCTTAGCGGCTGAGTGGGAGTTGGGGGTGGTTCCAGCTCCACGTTACAGACAGGGAAGCAGGTTCGTTCCACAGCTGGCCTGTGGTCACACCGCTAAACAGTAGTGAAGCTGGGCTTCGGACTTGGGTCTCTCTCTGACTCCAGAGCCCCTTAATATTGGACATTTGGGAAGGTTGCTGTATCAACTAAGATCATCACGGTTACAAATAATAACTTATTTGCTCACATACCCAGAGTACTGAGATAAATCTGGCTTCAGGTAAGGCTTGATCCAGTGGTGTGGGAGTGTCACCAAGGATCTGGTCTCTTTAGCATTAGCTTCACCCTGGGACTGGCCCCAAGATGGCTGCCACCAGCTCTAGAGGTGACACAGGACTTTGTCCTTGTCCCAGTGTCCCTACCTGGTGCCCTAGGAGTTACTGTGACTACCTGGTAGATAGGGGCTGGAGAGGGCAATGGGCTCAGGCCAGATCAAGTGCCCACCTGGGCACCTGGGGAAGGAGGGGACGCTTTCCAGGTGGTTTCCATCCAGGCAGACTTAGGTGCTGGCGCCACCTGCTATGTCCTGCGGGTAACATGCTGCTTCCTGATTGTAAAGCAACCATTCTTGAGGCACCTGTGTACGTGGCTGTAAGAATCTTTTTTTTTTTTTTTCTTTATAAAACTAAGGACACCAGAAACAGATTGACCCAGAAACATTCAAAGATTTCTACAACTGCTGGAAGGAGGCAGAAACAGAGGCCCAAGAGGTCAACCTGCCTTTTTCGGTGATGGAACAGCTGGACAAAAACGAGTGTGTGTATAAGCTGTCAAGCTCCGTCAAAACAAATCGCGGTGTGGGCAAGATCGCCATGACCCAGAAGCGCCTGTTCCTCCTTACTGAGGGGAGGCCCGGCTACGTGGAGATTTCCACCTTCAGAAACATAGAGGTGAGGGCAGCTCTGGAAGCCGCCTGGGCTTGGGAGGTGCAGCAGCCGGAACAGCCCACCGGGCTCTGCCAGCCGTGGGCCCGTCACAAGCCACTCATGGTTTGTGCCTCAGTTTGCTCACCTGTAAAGTGGGAATAAGGATGCACCCTCCGAATAGGAGTGATGTGAGGACTGAAGAGATGGAGTGGGTGATGTGTTCAGAGCAGTAAGTGCACCGACGGCAGATTCTCTATTCAGCTGACTTGTATTTGGGGGAAGAGCAAGAAGCAAGGCAGGCTTGTCCTTTCGCTGACGTGGTTCGACAATGTAGGAGAAGCACAGACGTTGCTTTACTGGGAAACGGCCGTGGGCCAGCCCCTGTGAGCGGTTCCATCTCACGTTTCCTGATCAGGTTCCTGGCTGGCCCGCGCTGTTTATTTTATAACAACTTAAAATGTCATCTTCCCCACTAAGGGAATCTGAGTCGAGATCCTGACTCATGGCTTACCTTTATTTTCCCAGGTTTATTTCCTAAATTTATAAGCGGTGTGTTAGATGTGTTAATCCAGTTACTGCATATTCCCAGAGACAGAAGAGGCATGAGGACTCCCCTGTGGCCATGCTTGAGGCTGGGCCAGTGGACGCACCTTCTCACTTCCTTCAGTTTTCCCCCCAAGCCTGCTTTGACGGGCTTCCTCCCAGAAGTCCAGAGACAGAGATTTAAGGAGGTGAAAGAATGAAGCACCTTTAAACGCTGTGGACGAGTCCACCGGTGTGTCTCTGTCGACGTGTGGCTGACAGGTCACACTTAGACCCACCAGGAAGGCTCGCTGAGCTCCAGACACCGCCGTGACCCTGACTCCCCGTCACCTGTCTCTGAGAACAGACCACCTGGAGGAGCCCTGTTCACCCCACCCCTGGCACCCGGCTCCGGGTACTTCAGGGCCTTCTTGGGTCCTGCCGGACCTCCCCGCCGGGCAGCCCCAGCCCCAGGCCAGCCCCAAGGACTCTGCCTTCCCATGGGGATGTCAGCCAGTGCCCAGTGGGTCCCCTCAGTGTGTGCAGACCGCCACCCCTAAATGCATTTCCTATCGACTCCAGGGTCCCTGCGGGTGTCATTTCACTTACTTGCCTCTTTTTCCTTCTGCAGGAAGTCAGAAGCACCACAGTAGCTTTTCTGCTCCTGAGAATTCCCACTTTAAAAATCAAAGTGGTGTCCAAGAAAGAAGTCTTTGAAGCTAATCTTAAAACAGAGTGTGACCTGTGGCACCTGATGGTGAAGGAGATGTGGGCTGGGAAGAAGCTGGCCGACGACCACAAGGTCTGGGGCCCGGTCTGCCTTTTTATTCTCACCCAAGGCTCATGTCTCTATAATAATGCTCAGCATAAAGCCAGGTGGGACTGGGGCCTGGGCTGGGCCTGGGCGCGGGATCCATTGAATTAGATGAGGTCTCATCAGAAGGCATTAAGGATGCCGCGGTGCACGCGAGCCAGTGCAAAGCCCTGGGGTCTTGGGGGACGCCCTGGGGGCAAAGGCAAGGGCCGGCAGGGTGGTGTGGGTGGACTGTGGGACTGACCACTCTGCACTGCCCCCTGCCCCTGGTGCCACCCCAGGGAAGGGAGCGTCGGGGGCTGGACTCTGGCAGGTCTGAGCTGGGTGGTCCAGGCACACCCTGCTCTAAGCGGCTCTTCATTTTTGCCCTTCACAGGATTAGGGTTTTGGCTGGGGGGAGGTGTTAGATTCCTTCCACAGGGTTACATTTATATCCTAGGGACTTCTGTACCTTCATTTACTTTGGGCCAAACTGATGGCTTTGATCACACCAAATTAAGACTTCCTAGTCATGAAGGGTACCATGGAAGGAGGGTAAGACATGAGGACACGCGGTGCAGGGGAGATATTTGTCTTGTCTAAATGGCAAGATGAGACAGGAAAACCCACAACAAAGTGGGCAAAGAGTACGAATAGGGGACTCCCATGAGGGAGCAGTTCAGAAGGTTCTGGAGAGCTGTGCCCACGGATCCTCAGGGAGATGCAGGTGAGGGCGGCACCCAGTGGAAAGCGTCAGGAAGAACGTATGTTCAGTGGTGGGAGAGCTGCCGTTTCTGATGGACGTTCTGTCACTGGAGAAGCCCAAGGTCATGGAGACAGAAGGAGCGTTTCTGTTTGGAGCAGGAAGCGGGGACTAGGTCCTGAGATTCCAATACTCTGTGACTTCGCGGCTCACTGTTTGGTTTTATACCCACTGGTTTATTTAGCACACACTGACTCATCAAAGCCCGTGGGCTGGCAGACGTCTAAGGAGAGTCGTACGGACTCACGTCCCGCCCTCTCCTTTACAGTGTCTGCGGCTGCCTTTGCCCTTGACGGCAGAGCTGAGTTGTCGTGCCAGAGACTGCATGGCCCACAGACCCTGAAGTGTTCAGCATCTGGCCCTTTACAGAAGTTTGCTGACCCCTGGTATAAACAGCCAGTGTATGTCTCAACTAAGAGGACGTGATCACATGACATCAAATCCAAATCTAAACTCTTCACGTGGCTTTGAAAAACACACATCTTTGAAAGGGTTGTTTTATGTGACGTGACAAAGTCTTAGAGTGAAATGATTTCAGTGAAGCTGTGCTGAGATGACTGTCCCTCCCACAGGACCCCCAGTACGTCCAGCAGGCACTGACCCACGTCCTGCTGATGGACGCCGTCGTCGGTGCACTGCAATCGCCCGGCGCCATCTACGCGGCCTCCAAGTTATCTTACTTTGATAAGATGAAGAACGAAAGTAAGATCAGCATGTGTTCAATGCAGCCACGGTGTCTTGAGTTATGTCTTAAGTGATTTTTATCTGGATGACTTTTGTCCATTAGAACCAATCCCAAATGTCTCAAGTTTTTTTCTTCTGTACTTTTCATTTTTGAATATCACACGTTGTTCTGCATCTTTCCTTTCCTCACTTAATAATACCTTGGAGCTCTGTGCTCCTAAGGACATATCGAGGCACCTCATCGTTTCAGTGTCTGGGTTATTAGAGTCCAATTTACCCCGGGTGATAATTGCTCCTGAGTCTTAGTTGTCAGCAACAGAATTGCTGCTGGCTGGTTCAAGCAGAGCAGAAATTCGTGGAAGGCTGTTGCGTGACTCACGGAATCGCCATCGTGGTCGCTGGAGTTCTGCGGTCGGACACACACCCACTGCGGAGCTGCAGGGACCTCTGTGCCCGGCTGCCCCTGGCTGCTGGACCTCGCCGCACGAGCGTGTGGAGGCCCCCGATGGCCATCTCTCTTTTTTCTCTTGATTTGGTCAGTTTCCCTCCATAGCAATTCTCTGATCTCCGCCTGTAGCTTGAAATCTGGCTCTCACATTCTGGAAGCCATACGGAGGTTGGTGGTAAGCTCAATTTTTTATTTTTAGAAGATTTTTCAAGTCTAGGAAATAGCAAGTAGGCAAGAATAGCTTTATGCATCATTTTAGCTACTTCTATTTTGTTTCAACTTTTAAATGATCTCCTAAACCCAACTGTCCTGTGCTTTGCATGAAGAAGCAGAGAGTAGAGGATTACTTATCGCTATTAACATTACTATGTGCCGGAAGTCACGTGTGTAGATTAAACCCACAACATGAAATTCATTCATGAAACACGGACGAACAAGTTGTAGGATGTTTTTAAGATGACGCCTAGCCCTGTCTGTGCATACCGTTCCTTCTTACAGTGCACGCCTTACTGGTGTGAGTGTATTCAGGGTTGTACAGTCATCAGCATGATGGGTTTCAGAACATTTTCATCACCCCAGTAATAAGCCCCATACGGTTAGCAGCCACCCCTCTCACCTGCTTAAGCAACCACTAACCTCCTTTCTGTCTCTCTGGATTTGCCACACTTTGGCCTAGTCTGTGCACTTCCTCTAAGTGAACTCATCTGGTATGTGTCCTGTGTGTCCAGCTTCCTCCATGTAGCATCACGCTCCAGGGTTCACCCGAGTGGCAGGTGTCCCTGCTTCATTCCTCTTGGGCTGCGTGTATTCTGCTCTGTGGATGCGGTACAGTTTATCCAACCCTCCATTGACCATTTGAGTTTTTCTACTTCCCGGCTGTCGTGAATAGTGCTGCTCTGAACATTCACATACAATTTGGACGTGTGTTTCATTCCCCTTGGGTATATACAGCCAGGAAGACACTGTTGTTTAAACTGTCATCCCAGAATTAGGGAAAACAAGCCTCAGTATGTGTTGATTCCCCTTGGTGCATTTTCCTCTTTGCTGTGTCTGTCACTAACTGTGTGATCCCTGGAGCTTCCTGGTCCGAGGACCCCACCCCCCACCCCCCCGCCGCCGCCGGGAGCAGACAGGATGCTCCAGTTGCTGGAGTGACTTGGAGGTGCTCTTGTCAACAGTCCTAGAACCAGACATCGATTGCTGGGTTTTTCCCCCCCTTAATTAGGAACAAAATCAAATACACACTACACTCCAGCTGCTTAGACCACTCCAAGCTCATGCCTGATCTTTGTCAAGAGTTTACAGAAAAGCCTTCTCACTCCTCTGGAAATAACACACACAGTTACCATGGCAGCGCCCAACAAATGACACTCTTAATTCCATACGGCGAAGGGGGGATGGTCCAAGCTCAGTGTCCCTGATTCCTTGTTCCCAATCAAGAACTGTTTTCCCTTGTGTAAAGCGTAATGAGGCAACCACACATGATCCTGGGCTTAAGTTAATAGCTTATGGTCCATTCGTGATGGAAGGTCTAAAAATGAAACTTTCTGAAATCTGCACCCTATCCCTGGGGTGGGGCATTTGGCAATGACTGGAGATATTTGTGGTGTGTGTGTGTGTGTGTGTGTGGCAGTGGGGAGGTTGCTACTGGCATTGACTGGATGAGGCCAGGGATGCTGCTAAATGTCCTACAGCACACAGGACGCACCCACGGCAGCCACATTATGTGACAAGGGTGAGAAACCACTCGTGGGTTAGATTTATGGAGAAACGTGTAAAGTCTTCCCTTGGCTAGACCATATGTAACGGTTGAGTGTGGACAGAGGTCAGATCATTTAGCTTGAGAGCTGTGTTTAAACAAAAAGCAACGTGAGACGTTGGCAAATGCTCGCCCTCTGGCCGGATACGCTTGGCTTTACTTTAATGTCCAGTTTAAAGAGAGCGTCGTCTTCACAAATTATGAAGTTTTACCCCAGAGCTAATACCCTAAGGAAAGCAGAATGTGCAAGGCTCTTGGATAACCTGGGTCTCCTCCAGTCTGTGGAACTAATCCCCCGTGTCTGCATTTCAGTGCCCATGGCAGTTCCGAAGACGACCTCAGAGACCCTGAAGCACAAGATCAACCCTTCCGCAGAAGAGACCTCCCCACGCGCCATCGATGTCCTGCTCTACACCCCAGGTGAAGGCCATTCCCTGCTTTGTCACTGCTGTTTGTTTGTTTTTAAAATTTTATTGATGTATAGTTGATTTACAGTGTTGTGTTAATTTCTGCTGTACAGCAAAATGATTCAGTTATACACATATATACGTTCTTTTTCATATTCTTTTCCATTATGGTTTATCACGGGACATTGAATATAGCTCCCTGTGCTGTACAGTAGGACCTGGTTGTTTATGTCGCTGCTGTGTTTGGAAAAATCTGAGAGCTTAAGACTTGTGGTCAGGGTCAGCGCTGAAGTGGAAGGGCGATGGCAGGATGAGGATGGACGGGGACCAGGTGGTTTTCTGCTGTTGGAGGGCAGAACCCTGAGCAATGAGGTGCGGCCTCTCTGTGGACTCAGAGGCTGGAGCAGGGCGGTGCGGGGCCGAGTCCCCGTCCGGCCTCGCCGTCCTCACGTCGGTGGATAAAGGCCCTGCGCTTCTGTCTTTGGTCGGATCAAGCCCATTGTCACCGGGATGGGATGGCTGCACCTCCTATGCTGATGTGCACATCTGACAACACGGCTCTTCCTGCTTGGAGTGGTCGGACAGTCCCACAGACTTTCAAGGCCCCTACGAGCTGCGTCAGAGTGATGACAGCAAGAAGACAGGGTCGCTGCCCAGGCCTGGGGGTAAACAAAGACGGCCCTGTGTCACAGGCGTTCAACTGTCCAAATGCTTTTACTTCATTCTGACTTGCAGAGAGCTGCCGCAGACTGCTGCTCCAGGGTTATAGTGTTGGGAGCAAAGGAGCTCAGTTCCGGGCGGAAGAAAGCCTTTGAGTCTGGTCGCCCCGTGTTCGGCCTGTCCGCATCAGGAGTTGGCGTAGGCGGCGGCATCCGTGCACCCCCATTCTTCACCCTCCGAGGTTCGTGACCTCGCGGGGCAGTCCAGCGATCCACAGCCAGGAGCTTACATTCCACATGGTTTCCGATGGGCAAATTGAGTTTCTGTGGCAAAGCAGCCTCCCGGCAGGAGAGCTTATCTCTTCCCTGAACGTCCAGAAGACCCAGTAAAGCAACAGATCTCAGATGAAAGAGAGTCGAGAGCGGCCGAGCCCATCCCTCTGGAGACGTCATTTATCCAGTCGAGGCTCTCTGTTGATGTCACTCGGCTGTGACAGCACAGACCAAGACGCTTTTCATCACGGCATCTGAATAGACGAGCTGTCCTTAGATCTACGCTAGTTTCCCTTAAATTAAGCCTGACTAGACTCTGGGTTTCCTGTCATCAAGGGCTAGTTCCCGTCCCGCTGAGAACATCTAGAAGGGCCGGACAACGTATAAGAAAACAAAGGAGAACGGAGCTGCTGGTACTGGAAACAGTGGCCGAGAGAACTTTGGCCAGCTATGTGGGGTCAGGGGGACGAGCCTGGGGTCAGGACGCACCTGTCAAGAAGCGGGCAACCCCTCCAAGGATTCCGAGAGTCAAGGGAGCCAGGCCCCAGGCACCGAGCCCGGCTTCAGAGCATCCCAGTCTCTGGGGGATTGGAGACTGTGTCTCAGTGGGCAGGATCTCCCCCAAGGGGGCCAGGAGACCAATGGCATGAACACCCCAGAAAGACTGGCAGATTCACACTTCTTGCACTTGTGACAGAGGTGGTGCTACAGAGCAGGGGAGGGGAAAGACGGTCTCCATCACAGAAGGTGTTGGGATGTTGTGCATCTGTGTGGAGAAGATGAAGCTCGACCACACCTCAGATCACACGTGGCCATCACTTCACAGTCTAAACATGAAAGGCAAAAACATAAACAAATGAAACTTGGAGACGATAACATAGAAGAAGATATTCATGACCTTACGGTAAGGAAAAAATTCACAAATAGCATATAAAAAATACTAGCCATAAAGGAACAGACTGGTGAGTTAAGGGTTTTTAAAAGAAACTTCCAAACGAGTGGAAGTGGTGGTTGCAGACTGGGAAAGGGATATTCACAAGACGCGAGAACCGACAAGGGGCTCGAGTTGGGGATATTTAAAGAACGGCTACAAGTCAAGGAGCATGAGACAGCCCGATTCAGAAATGGGCAGGTGGCACGGTAGTTGAGAGTCCGCCTGCCAGTGCAGGGGACGCAGGTTCGTGCCCCGGTCCGGGAAGATCCCACGTGCCGCGGAGCGGCTGGGCCCGTGAGCCATGGCCGCTGAGCCTGTGCGTCCGGAGCCTGTGCTCCGCAACGGGAGAGGCCACAGCAGTGAGAGGCCTGCGTACCGCAAAAAAAAAAAAAAAAGACATGGGCAGGAGACATAAAGGCTTCAGCACGGGGGAGATCCAGATGGCCAGCTAAAGCCAGCAAGCAAGCCTCATCGGCATCGGGAAACGCAAAGAAACCACAAATAAAAAACCAAAGTCTTCACGCCGTTAGGACGGCCAAGACGGAGAGCGCCGACCAGCCCTCGTGTTGGCGGTGACGTGAGGCAGCGGGAGCCCAGCTGCCCTCGGGGACGTGGCCACAGGCTCCCTCCTTCCTCTGTCCCTGCGCCCACTTCCCTCTGCCTGAAACGCTGCCCACGAGTGAATCCTCAGGCCTCCCCCAGATCCCGGCTCAGGGAAGCCACCCCCGGGCTCGGTCTGTCTGCGTGTTTCTCTAGCTGGAGCCAGCTTGTCCCCGAGACTCGAAGCTCCGAGGGGCATGGAAGCTCGGGCCGTGCTCACCTTTGGATCCTGGGCACCCAGGGTGGCACCTGGCCGGGCAGGACCTGAGTCGTGTATGAACCACAGGCTGATGCAGCAGAGGGCTTCACCGTTTCGGGTTGCTTTCCTCTTTAGGGCATCTTGACCCAGCAGAAAAAGTTGAGGATGCTCACCCCAAATTATGGTGCGCTCTGAACGAAGGCAAGGTGGTCGTATTTGATGCTTCCTCTTGGACAGTTCACCAGCACTGCTTTAAAGTGGGCACTTCTAAACTGGTGAGTAAACGAACGCACACAGTACTCAGTCAGCTTCCAGGTTAACTTGTGACTTTGGAAATTGAACACGTCCACCCGTATAGGTAGCGGGATTCACGAACCCCATGGCGTCGCTGAATCCTGCAAGTCTTTGATTTTTATCTCGAGTTTTAAAATGTAAGCTTGTTCCATCCTTCACTTAAATATTCTTCTTTAAGTGAACAGATAATGGCTTTAACCATCCCCGCTCTGAAATCTAAAACAGGATTTCAGTCATGGAAAGGGCAGTGTGGTAGTCTCACGTTTACATTGTCAGTCACCAAAAGCAGACACTAGAATCATTTTAACACATTTGGGTTCGAAAACTAAGAACCATTTAAGTCAAATCTGCACATTATAGTTATCTCGTGGTTGAGAAGCCTCAGTTCTTTGAGCTTTTAGACTGATAGCCTAGTCAACTTTAATTAAAAGAAAGTTAAGGGGCTTCCCTGGTGGCACAGTGGTTAAGAATCCGCCTGCCAGTGCAGGGGACACGGGTTCGAGCCCTGGTCCGGGAAGATCCCACATGCCGCGGAGCAACTAAGCCTGTGTGCCACAACTACTGAGCCTGCGCTCTAGAGCCCGCGAGCCACAACTACTGAGCCTGCGCTCTAGAGCCCGTGCTCCTCAACAAGAGAAGCCACCGCAGTGAGAAGCACGTGCACCGCAACAAAGAGCCAACACAGCCAAAAATAAATAAATAAATTTAAAAAAAAAAGTTAAATTCATGCAAACACAGCCTCACCCCACCCCCACAAACCCGAGGTCAAGTTTCAGGTCTGGAGCCCTCAGTGCCACCAGGATCAGCCCCCTGCTTTTTGGAGACTTTTTGAGGCCTTGCACGGCCCTTTGAAAATCATGTCTTATTTCTGTACTACGTGATGTCAGCCATGTGCCCCAGGGCCTCCACGCCTGGAACGTGTCGTGTGAATTCGTGTTTCCAGATGAGGGGTGATCAGTGGTTTCTTTCCGGTGGGGCTGCCTTTTAACTCGGCACTCCAGGTATCTTTGGCGATACCCCCCTACTGTTCAAAATGCTGTCACACCTACTCCTTGGTGGGCTTCATCCTGTTCAAGACCCTCTGAGGGCACAAAGGAAGCCACTGTCCCAAGGAATTCTTGCTAGGAAAATCCTCAGGCCAACTCCTTTAACACAAAACTTCTTTTTTCACGTTTAATGTAAAAAGCATGGTGTAGTGAAGTTTACGTACCTAAGTGTTCCTCATTACTTCGTATCATCGACTTTGATGGCCACATTCCACCATCTAAAGATAATGTGACAATCTATGCTTTCAAAACTGGGGTGAAACAGAAAAATTGTGAATTCAAATATACGTTGCCAAGAGGATGCGGGATCATTCTAAAGAAGTTGCTAAACCATTTTCCCCGCGTTCAAACAATGAGCCTCAGATGATAAAGGAACGGAATCCAAGGCACGTTAAAGTAAAACGTGTACAAAAGTCTAATAACGCTTTAGATGAAATGAAAAACAAGGAGGAGAAGTTAAGGACTTCACTCTTATTCTAAAATTTAATTTCTTTCCTGTTGATTCTTAGTTACAAGCATTTCAAAGACTATTTAATAACAGAATAACTTAAAATCCCTGTGAAAATAAAATCATATGGCTGCATTTTGTATCAATTTCTTCTGCTCCCCAGTTAGGCCAGGTAACATTTAATTAAAGCAGAAAGTTATCCAGTTATGTGAAAATATCTTCCCACTGGTTTCACAGGGATATTTTGTACTGTTTCAACAAGACAGCAACTGGGGCAATTATCTCTAGAAAATGCTGCCTCATCTGAAATGTGAAGTTCCAAGTGGTTTATCTAAGATATCTTTGGGCCACTAAAAAAAGACATTTTACTAAAATGTTACAACAATTCTCAGGTAGATGCCTCCAAAGAAAGGGCTTTTTTAAATGATTAATTCTGAAATTAGCAAGGTAACATCTTTTTCTAACTTATGAGAATGTTTATTGGTAAAATTAAAGCTATCAATTTTTTTTTTTTTTTGCGGTACGCGGGCCTCTCACTGTTGTGGCCTCTCCCGTTGCGGAGCACAGGCTCCAGACGCGCAGGCTCAGCGGCCATGGCTCACGGGCCCAGCCACTCCGCGGCATGTGGGATCTTCCCGGACTGGGGCACGAACCCGTGTCCCCCGCATCGGCAGGCGGACTCTCAACCACTGCGCCACCAGGGAAGCCCCCAAAGCTATCAATTTTTATGAGCTCTTTCTTCTGACAAAGATAAGTACCAGTAAGCACCATCGGTACTGATTATACAAGATTAGATCTAGCCTCAGCCCCTCCACAGTGATGTAACTGTTGCTCTTTGAAATCTGCTTGGATCTGACAATCCGAGACCCTCGTTCGGTTACCAGTAAAATGTTGCCCATATCATGGATAGAGTCGGACACCGCTCAGGAAACGTTTAGGGAACGGTTTTTTAGGGATGCAGTCGGGTTGGTTGAGAAATACAGGCAGACACATTTGCGTTTCACATGTATATGTGGCTTTTATAACTCTTCAGTGTTTTAGTTCTTAATTTCTAATTTCAGAAAGTCTGAAGAGAATCACTGGCATTGACCTTGCTAAGCCGGAATCTCCGAGAGCGCCACTCTCTTAGCTGCAAGAGCACCGGCTAATATACAGTCTGTCCTCATTATTTGCAGATTCCATATTTGCAAACTTACCTACCTGCTAAAATTTATTTGTAGCTCCAGAGCAAATACTTACGGCGCTTGCATGGTTCTCCACAGACTTGCACGTCTCCAGAGCAGGGAGAAATGGGAGCTGTGTGCGCGTTCCCAGCCGAGCTCAAGCCAGGCGACTCTGCCTTCTTGGTTCAGCTCAAACTGTAGACAGGTGTCCTTTTCACGGCCTATTTAGTGCCATGTTCTTTGCATTTTTGTGCTTTTTATCGTGATTTTGCTGTTTAACATGGTGCCGTAGTATAGAGCTGAGGTGCCAGAGGCTGGAACGTGCTTTACAGAGAAAATGTGGACCCATGCAGTTCAAACCTGTGTCGTTCAAGGGTCAGAGGCACCCTTAAACAGGAACACAGGGCAAGATGATGTGTTGATCGAATGACAAGAGCGTGACCAGAGGCCGGCAGGACCCTAAGCCTGTCGGTCCCTGAGCGGCGGCTCAGCGCCGGCTGTGAGCGCACAGGACAGAACGACTGTCGGGAACACGGGGAACTGACTGCTCTGCTCTCTCCTCGGCCCCCTCAGAACTGCATGGTGATGGCGGAGCAAAGCCAGGTGTGGGTCGGCTCGGAGGACTCGGTCATCTACATCATCAACGTCCACAGCATGTCCTGCAACAAGCAGCTCACGGACCACCGCTCCAGCGTCACGGGTCTGGTCGTGCAGGACGGAGTGCAGGCACCCAGGTCCGGCCAGGCTCCCCTGGGAGGAGGGGCCGTCTGGCTCTTGCGTGGGTCCGGGGTCCCAGAGGGAAGGGTTCCCATGGCCATGGGCCGTGGCCTGCAGGGGGAGCAAAGCGGGTCCGGAAGGTGAGTCGGGGACATTCCCGTGTGGTGTGGCCATGATGGGTGCAGAGAAGCGGCCTCTGCTGGAGACCGAGTCCAGCATGCGTGTGGTGCTTGTAGCAGCTGGCACCCCGCCTTCCGTGCCTGTTCTTTGGCTCTGGTGTTTGCCTGCCATCCTGGGCCTGTAGACGCATCACCCTAACCCCACGTCTTCTCATGGAATCCCCTGTGTGCCTGTGTCCAAATGTCCCCTTCTTATGAGGACACAGGTCAATGTTGGATGGGGGTCCGCACTATTAGCGGCATTTAGCTACTTCTGGAAAGGCCCTGCTGCCAAATAAGTGGCATTTTGAGGTGTTGTGGGGCTAGGATGTCAACATACCTTTTTTTGGGGACACAGTTCAACCTGTAAGATGTATTTACTTCATCCTTCACCGGCTTTACCAGGTTAAGAATGCCAGCCCCCCAAGGGCAGCCCTGTGTCTGTCCTGCTCTCTGCCGTGTCCTGTGCTTGGGACAGGGCCTGGACACAGCAGGTGCCCAGGGGAGACGTGAGAACCAGGCGGGGTCCCAGTTTCCCTCTGTGAGGAAGCGGGGCTCAGTGGGTGTGTGAGGTATGCTGAGGTCACCCACCCTGAACGGGCAGCCCCAGCCCTGGGCGCAGGTGGCCACAGCTCCTAAGCTTTTCTGCCGCTTCCCTCTGTGCCACCCCCATCCCCTTGTGCCCCGAGTTTCAGGGGTGCTGCCTGTCCTCAGTCGGGTGGACTTAGGTCCTCACGTGAAGATGACACGCCATCAGGTGGTGGAAGGGCCGTGCACGGCACTAGCTGAGCCCGCCTCCCCGCAGCTGCCAGTCGCCGACGCCGTGCTGATCCTTGGACTTGAGCTTGGAGGGGGCGTGTGCCGTTCCCGGCCCCTGGCGGGAGGGGCGGATTTTAGTTAACTGCCCTTTACGGCTCTGTTCACAATTCCTGGCGGCGGCAGCAGCCGTGGCGGAGGTGCCGGGTGGGCGGGGGGCGCTCAGAAACCAGCCCCCCTGACGGCGCTGGCGTCTCTCGCTGGCCGCGCTGTGGGCGCTTACCTGGTGGGAACTTGAAACGGACACGGTGTTCTCAGGGCCACGGTTAAGCGCCTGCACGCGTGTTCACCCCACAGCACTGTGTACTCGTGCAGCGCGGACGGGACAGTCCTGGCCTGGAACGCGAGCTCCCTGCGGGTGACCAGCAGGTTCCAGCTGCCGGGCGACGGGCTCTCGGCCATCAGACTGCACGGCGGCCGCCTCTGGTGCTGTAAGTGCTTGGTCCCTGCCCTTGGCTCCTGGCTAACGGCAGGGGAGCCAAGGCCCCTTTCCTCTGCCACACGCGTTTCCAACTTTGACTGTGAAACCCCGGTTCCTTCTTAACGCACGCAGCTCCCCACACCCCTCCTGAGTTTGCTGCGTCCCCGGCGGCCCTACTCCCTGCGCGGCCTCCCCGCCTGCTCCCGTCTCTGCTCTCGCCGTGCCCCAGGGGGCCGTTGCCGCTCCTCCCGGCAGCCCTCTGTGGCCTGGTTGTTTGCGTGCGGGTCACGTCTCCCCAACCGTGCTGTGTGCTCCCCTCTGCCCCTCCCAGCAGAGACGTCAGGCGGGGGCGTCTGGGGGTCTGAGGGGGGCACTTCGGGGTTGACGGGGAGGTACAGACGCTGTGCCTAGTGACGTGGGTGTTCTGCATTTTCTGAGCATCACGGCACGGAGGTTGCCTGCACTTTGAAGTCTTTCCCTGGTGTATGCTGGGTAACGTGGGTGATGGTCATGAACACTTTTTGAAAATTGAAGCATGTTTTACGTATGATGAGTTGCACAAAACATGTACAGTTTGTTGTGTTTTGTAAAAAATTTTATTGTAGTTGATTCACAGTGTTGTGTTAATTTCAGGTTACAGCAAAGTGAATCAGTTATATATATATATATATATATATATATATGTACACTTTTACTTTTTTTGGATTCTTTCCCATATAGGCCATTACAGAGTATTGAGTAGAGTTCCCTGTGCTATACAGTAGGTTCTTATTAGTTATCTATTTTATATATAGTAGTGAGTATATGTCAATCCCATCTCCCAATTTATCCCTCCCCCCACATTCCCTGGTAACCATAAGTTTGTTTTCTACATCTATGACTCTACTTCTGTTTTGTAAATAGGTTCATTTGTACCTTTTCTTTTAGATTCCACATGTAAGTGATATCACATGGGATTTGTCTTTCTCTTTCTGACTTACTCAGTATGACAGTCTCTAGGTCCATCCATATTGCTGCAAATGGCATTATTTTGTTTTTTTTATGGCTGAGTAATACTCCCTTGTATATATGTACCACATCTTCTTTATCCATTCCTCTGTGGATGGACACTTAGGTTGCTTCCATGTCCTGGCTATTGTAAATAGTGCTGCAGTGAACACTGGGTGCATGTATCTTGTTTCAAATTACAGTTTTCTCCAGGTATATGCCCAGGAGTGGTACTGCTGGGTCATATGGCAGTTCTATTCTTAGTTTTTTAAGGAACCTCCATAGTGGTTGTATCAATTTACATCCCCACCAACAGTATAGGAGGGTTCCCTTTTCTCCACACCCTCTCCAGCATTTATTGTTTGTAGATTTTAAAAAAATTAATTAATTTACTTATTTTTGGCTGCGTTGGGTCTTCGTTGACGCACGCGGGCTTTTCTCTAGTTGCGGTGAGCGGGGGCTACTCTTTGTTGTGGTGTGTGGGCTGCTTCTCATTGTGGTGGCTTCTCGTTGCAGAGCACGGGCTCTAGGTGCGTGGGCTTCAGTAGTTGCGGCATGAGGGCTCAGTAGTTGTGGCTCACGGGCTCTAGAGCACAGGCTCAGTAGTTGTGGTGCACGGGCTTAGTTGCTCCGCGGCATGTGGGATCTTCCCGGGCCAGGGCTTGAACCCGTGTCCCCTGCATTGGCAGGCAGATTCTTAACCCCTGTGCCACCAGGGAAGCCCTGTAGATTTTTTGATGATGTCCACTCTTAGTGGTGTGAGGTGATACTTCATTTTAGTTTTGATTTGCATTTCTCTAATAATGAGTGATGCTGAGGGTCTTCCATGGTTTTTTTGGCCATCTGTGTGTCTTTGGAGGAATGTCTAGATCTTCTGCCCATTTTTTGATTGGGTTATTTTTTCGATATTGAGCTGCATGAGCTGTTTGTATATTTCGGAAATTAATCCCTTGTCGGTTGCTTCGTGTGCAGATATTCTCTCCCATTCTGAGGACTGTCTTTTTTGTTTATGGTCTCCTTTGCTGTGCTAAAGCTTGTAAGTTTCATTAGATCCCATTTGTTTATTTTTGGTTTTATTTCCATTTCTCTAGGATGTGGGTCAAAAAGGATCTTGCTGTGGTTTATGTCAAAGAGTGTTCTGCCTATGTTTTCCTCAGAAAGTTTTATAGAAAGTGTCTGGCCTTACATTTAGGTCCTTAATCCATTTTGAGTTCAATTTTTGTGTGTGGTGTTAGAAAATGTTCTAATTTCATTGATTTACCTGTAGCTGTCCAGTTTTCCCAGCACCACTTATTGAAGCGACTGGCTTTCCTCCATTGTATATTCTTGCCTCCCCTGTCATAGATTAGGTGACCACAGGTGCGTGGGTTTACCTCTGGCGTCTCTATCCTGTTCCATTGATCTACATTTCTGTTTTTGTGCCGGTACCGTACTGTTCAGTTTGTTGTGTCTTGACGAAAGTATACACCACATAACCACCCCACGGTCAAGACACAGAACATTTCCATCACCGCTGCTGGTCCCTCTGTGCCCCTTTCCAGGTGGCCCCCACTCGAGGGAAACAACTCCTGAATTCTGTTATGGATTTGTTGTGCTTGTTCCTGAACTTTCTATAAATGGGCTCTACAGCATGTGTTCTTTTCATCTGGCTCAGTTCCGGCAACATGATGTTTTTAGGACTCATCCACAGTGTTTGAATAGCAGTAGCTCATTCTTTTTATTGTGTGAATGCTACAGCTTGGTTATCGGCTCTCCTGTCACTCTTTTCCACACCGTTTTATATCCCCGGCAGCGGATACGAGGCTTCCAGTTCCTCCCCGTCCTCAGCAGAACTTGTTATTATCTGTTTTTTTTTTATCGTGATCATCCTCGTGGGCGTGAAGTGGCATCTCGTTGCGGGTCTGGTTGCGTTTCCCCAATGGCTTATGATGTGGAGCATCCTTTCATGGACTGCTTGCCATCTGTGTGTCTTCTTCAGAGAAATGTCTATTCATATCCTGTGCCAATCAGTCTACTCACTTTCAAGGCTATTAATCATATGGTTGAGTGTACCCTTATTTTTTTTTCCATTTTTCACATCTGTACTTTTTTCTTTTGTTCCTCCTTTCCTGCCTCCTTTTAGACTGCTCTTAAATTCAAGTTAATCTTCTTTATTGTCTTTTTAGCTCTATGTTCGGTTTTTTTTTTGGGGAGGGGAGGGGGCCGTGCCACACAGCATGTGGGATCTTACTTCCCCAGCCAGGGATCGAACCCACACCCCCTGCAGTGGAAGTGTGGAGTTTTAACCACTGGACTGCCCAGGAAGTCCCTAACTCTGTGTTTTTTGTTCCACTTTTTAGTGGTTGCTTTAGGGATTTCAATGTGCAACCTTATCTTCTCACTCTACTTTAAATAACTTACACACCACTTCATGTATAATGGACACAGAGCACAGCAGTAAAATTAATTCCATTTACCTCTTTCTCTCCCTTTCCTATTGTTGTTAAATGCAGTATTTTATTTCTATGATTGTGATAAACCTATTTAAAAAAATTTTGCCTAAGTGCTCAATGGTCTTTCAAAGAAATTAAGAAAAAAATTATTTTTGCCCATATATTTACCATTTTGGGTTGAGCTTCACTCCTCCTTCAAATCCAGGTTTCCATCTTGCATCACTGCCCCTTAGCCTTAAGAATTTCCTGTAGTGTTTCTTCTGATATGAGTCTGTGGTAAACAGGTTCTAGGCTGATGGTTTTAGTTTTTCCCCGGCGCACTAGAAATATCATTCCGCCGTCTTGCGGCTCGGCTCGTTCCCGACAGGAGGTCCGCCGTCATTCCCTCTGTTCTGCTGAATATAATGTGATTTCTGTAGCTGCTTTTAAGATTCTGTCTCTGGTTTGCATGAGTTGGACTACAGTGTGCTTGGGTGTGAAGGGCTTTGTGTTTATCTTGCTTGCAGTTTACTCTCTTGAATTTGGGGAAAACTTAACCATTACCTCTTCCGTTATTTCTCTTGCCCATTCTCTCTCTCCGTGTCTTCTGGGATTCTAATGATATGTTAGTAATATATATTATAATTATATATAATTATATTATTAGTTAGTTAGACCCTCTGATAATGTCCCACAGGTCTCAGGCACTGCTATAATTTTTTCCTTCTTTTTCTTGTGTGCTTTAGTCTGGCCAGGACCTGAACCTCTCTTCTTCTGTGTCCTGTCTGCAGTTAAACCTATCCAGCAAACTCTCATTTTAGTTCTAGAACGTCCATTTATTTTATAAAGAACTTTGATTTTCTCTCCTAAATCCTATACTCTTCACTCGTCCTCGCCATATCTTTCTCTCAGGTTTAAAACGTGTTTGTAATTGTTGGTCGAAAGTCCTTGTCTGCTGGATACTGGATCATCTGTGGGTCTGCTTCTGTCTACTGTGTTTCCTGTTGGTTTTCAGTCGCATCTTCAAGCTTCACATGTGTTGTGATTTTCACTGCATCCTGGATGTTGTTAACGACACGCTGAGGAGAGTCTGGACTGTGTATCCTTACGTCTTGTTCTAGAAGGTCATTAAGTTACTGGCAGATCATCTTGATCCCGTGGGGAGGCTTGGTCTTAGGCTTTTCGAGGGTGAGTATATTTCAGTTTTGACCTTAGTCCTGCTGTTTTATACACAGTTTGGGAGTCAGCCAAGGATCTGAGGAGAATTTATACATGCATTTTGGGGATCCCTCATTTGGGAGATATCCCCCCTCTATTTCCAGCCACACTGGCAGCGGCAGCCCCACACTATACCCTCAACCCAAGACGGCCTGCTACGTGCTGCTAGAATTTTTACCCCTCAGTGCCCCACACAGAGCCGGGAAGTCCCCTCAGAGGAGACCCACGCAACTGTACAGCTCACTGGGTGTCTTTCTTCTCTTTCAAAGACCATTTCCCTCAGCTTTGGTTGGCCTCCGGTGACTGTCAGATGTGCGTGTGTCCATCCATGGATGCACTTTGGACCAAAAGTTGCCCGTTAAATATAGTGAGAGACATGACAGATTAGAATGAGGATGGATAACCTTGTTTTCAGGAAGGAATCCCTCTTATTTTTCAACTTAACGAATACAGTAAGTAGTTTTCCTATTTAACAACAATGAGAAAAGGACAAGAGGAAAGCAGGGCTTCTTCGGGTAAAAGAGAGTGTTTGCTGTGAAGTGTTGTTCCGAGTCTTTATATAAACAAGGATAACAGCTAAAGCCTTGGTCACTCATCAGCTGTGGTCCGTGGGCACTGAGGTGTGGCCTGAGAGTGTGTGTGGTGGGGGACAGGTGACGCCTCTGACTCCTCCCCAGGCCCTTGGCGAGGTGAGCCTGAGGGTCCCCGGCTTCCCTTTCTACTTCTGTCCCAGTATTTCAGACCCTGCATGCCTTCCCTGTGTCTGGATGGAAGCTGCCTTTACTGCAGCACTGCCCCTCTCCCAGGCCTGACGTTTCTGGGAGGGAGCGGACCCCGTCCCTGCTCCCTGTGGCCGGAGGTCTGCTCTGTGATGTTGCTGGCACACCTGTGGTTCAGGCTGCAGCCTCCGTGTGCATTCAAGTTCAAATCCAGGCGCTGCCACCGATGACTGGTCACTTTGGGCTGGTCCCCTGCACTCTTGGAGTCTCTGTTCCTTCATCTGAAAAGTGAGATGGAAATACCATCCCTCCCACAGGAGAGCACGCTGACGGCTGGGAGATGTGAGAGGCAGAGAGCGGGCCTTGGAGCGTCCGTGAGTGTGAGGGCTGGTGACAGTTACCCCAGAGGACCGCTTCCCCGGATCTCGTGGACAGAGCTCTCCCCAGGTCCTCCTCCCTTCCACCACCCACGGCAGGGGCACCTTCCGTTTGGGTACCCGGCCCACCTCGAGGACAGTGATGGGTCTCACCCACATCTGTTGCCCCCGTCCCCCGCTCCGCATGCAGCAGGGCCCCTCCGTGCTCGCACAAGCAGGGTCGCTGTGAACTCCGCCCTGTGCAGTTTGGCGGGCGGCGAGCGCGCTGGTCGGCATGACCCCGGGGGCACTAGCGCCTCTTGGCAGGACTTCCTGCCACCCGGGTCTTGCTGACAGGCAGCAGCATCCTAGGGGCCTGTTAATTAGTCCAAGTGGATAATGGCATCTCGGGATAAAAGGAGGGATGCTGGGGTTTGCTTATTAGGTCTCAGGCGGGAAAGAGAGGTATGGGCGGGCTCTCGCCACCTGTGACTGAGAGCCCAGCTGAGCTTCCGAGTCCTGAGGGCAGCCAAGGACAGAGGGGTCATGTCTCTGTGGACCTGGAGTCCACCCACCATGACAGGAAGCCGGAGCTCACCTTGGGGACTCGTGCCCCCTCCCTCTGGAGCCAGATGGCACTGCCTGAGGGCAGGGCTGTGTCCTCCTGTCCTGGTGGCCTCAGCACAGGGCGGGAGGTGGAGGACGCAGGCAGTAAAAGCCAAGAGAGGACAGCCCTGCAGCTCTTCATCTTCCCGTGAACCTGACTCCGTCTCCCCTGCACCCTTGATCTGACCTCCTACCTGCGGTACTAATTTTGATGACCTGTAGCTCTCGTGATGTGGAAACTCTTGGTTTGCTGGAGTGAGGAACAGAAAGAGACAGAGAAGAGCTTAAACAGAGAGACGTGTCCCATGGCGGGGCACCATCGCCTAGAGCTCTAATCCTCACTGCCGGGGGTAGCAGATGCTGTGGCCTCAAGTGATTGATAGGAAATGCCAAATAACCGTGGCAGGAAGGGTTCCAAAAGCCTCAGAAGAGGGTGCTGGACTCCAGCCGTTTCCTCGTCGGTAAAAATGGGGCTAATGGCCTGAGTGTCCCTGCGAGAAAACGCGAAGGCGCCACGGGGCAGCTACAGTTAGAGATGCCGACACCATGGTCAGATGTGGTGCAGGAGCCGTGGCCCCACCGGTCACACCGCAGGTCACACCGCGGGTCACGCTGCAGCTCTCCCGGCGCTTTCATCCCTGTGCTCCGAGCTCGCTCTGCCTGCCCCTCATGCTGGCTCTTCCGCCCCGCAGGTACCAGTAACAGTATCGTGGTCGTGACCACGGCTGGATTTCTTCATCAAGAACTGAAGATCGGCGAGAACTTTAAAGAGATAAGCACCTCCTTCCTGGGTTTCCAGCTCATGCCCGAGGTAACCCCGTGCGTCAGGTTGGGCCGGTGTCCCCGTGCCGCCGGGCCGCCACCGCCCACGTCGTGACCGTTCCACTTCAGCAGGAGCAGCTCTGGGCGGCCTGTGCCGGGTACGACGACATCTACGTTTGGAGCCTGCAGGACCTCGCCCAGCCCCCGCAGAGGATCCACCTGCAGGACTGCTCCAAGATCAACTGCATGATCCAGGTGAAGAAGCAGGTAAGGCGGCCCCGGGGCTGCTGATCAAGGCCTGGCCGGGAAGGACGTGGGTCTGGGGGTGCCCGAGAGAGCACCGCACACCTCTGAGTGGGCTGCCTGTGTGGTGCCCGTTTCTCCTCAGCAGATCTGGGTGGGCGGCACAGGGCTGTCGCAGGGGAGATCCAAGGGGAAAATCTACGTGATCGATGCCGAGAGGAAGACGGTGGAGAAGGAGCTGGTGGCCCACACAGACACGGTGAAGACCCTGTGATCCGCGGAGGACAGATACGTGCTGAGCGGGTCCGGCCGCGACGAGGGCAAGATCGCCATCTGGAAGGTCGAGTAACCAAGGGCGCGTGTGCCCTGTGCGCACGGGACGCGCCTTCTGCCAGCTCCTGGCGCCTCCCCAGAGAAGGCGGGTCTGAGCCTGGGGCGGGGGCACTGGGAGGGCTCCGCTGCGGGGGCCTGTGTGGCTCTCTGGCCTCAGTTACGAGACCGATAGTGTCGCACTTTCTCTCCTGGACTTAGCTGATTAAACTGGACCGTTTCGGGCTGGGGTGCCTGTCAGGCAGCCTCGGCTGAGAAGTCACCCGGTGCTGTCTGGACGGCTCCAGAATCCACGACCTGGGCCAGCACCAGGCCATCCGGGAGCAGTGGAGCCGGAGCACCCGGGACCTGCAGACCTCGGGTCTTGCTTTTCCTCCACTTCACTCACTCGCCAAATACTATGCACCAGATTCACCGGAGCCCGACAGCCAGACACTGACCTCTTGTTCGCAGCAAAGCTCATGAGAAGGGGGGTATTTTAAACGACCATGTTGTGGTTGAACAGGTTTGCGCCTGCCCAGGGAGGGGGACAACGCTGGGTTGAGGCTGTCGGGACAGGGCTGGGCCAGCTGACGCAAGCGCTGGCTTTTTTCCTTTTAATTAATGCAACGTTTTTTATAATGAAAAAACCTAGAGACTTTTTCAACCAAAGGTCGGCGTTCCATCTAAAATAGCACAAACAAACCCTTAGCAGACGCTCATGTCCGTTTCCGCTGCATCCTAGGTGCACAGCGTATGTGTATATGTAGACAGCGCCTTATTATTTAACTGAGGATAATACTAGCTATGCTCTTATCCTATTATTAGCTAGAAATATTTGCAGAAGGGACCTTTTGTACGTTTTTACCATTACCCTTGAGCTATCGTCCCTCAATTGTGAGCAAGGGAGGTTTTGGCATGGCTGTACTGCGTGGAGGCCCGAGGCCTGTCCCCTGTGAGCCCACGATGCGCTCTGCCGCAGGGGGCTGGCTGGCTGCCGGACCCCCCTGGGCTCTGGGGGCTTGGATAGACATCACGCTGGACCTCGCTCACCCTGAGAGGTCTGTGAGGGTCTCTGTCAGTCAGGCCCCCAGCACACAGCCAGGCTTCAGAGACATCTGCAGTGCCTCCCAGGTGAGAGCTTCGGCTACGCCTCCGGCCGTGCCTGCAGAACCCAAGCATTCTGGAGGGTCTGATCACTGACTGACATTTTGGAATGTTCTGAGACTGTGGTGTGGAGAACAGCCAGGTGGCCTAATCCGCCCCTCCCCTCCCCCCGCCACCCCGAGTCTGTCCTCCTGGGGAGGGTGTGTTCCCCTGACTGACTTCTAGAAGGAAGACTAGGCCAGCAGCAACTGGCAGAAGGTGGAATTCTGCCTCTGTAAACACATGAAAAATTCGAGTAAAAGCCTGTCAGAAATCCACGTAAATTATTGAATAACAACCCACATGTAACCAGGTATTTTCACCTCGTTGGTAATAGATTCTCTTTTTTACTAAAACACTGCTGTGCGGTTTCCTCACTTTATCCAGCGTTAACTGGTGGTGGCGCTTTAATAACACAGGACTGCTCAACATCACTAATTATTAGAGATGCACATCCAAACAACGAGGTAGCACCTCACGCCAGTCACAGTGGCCAACGTTCAAAAGTCGACAGATGACCAATGCTGGAGAGGGTGTGGAGGAAAGGGAGCCCCCCCCCCCACACACTGTTGGTGGGAATGTAAGTTGATGCAGCCACTGTGGAGAACAGTATGGAGGTTCCTTACGAAACTGACACTAGAAGCACCGTATGACCCGGCAATCCCACTCCTGGGCATATATCCAGACAAAACTCTAATTCAGAAAGACACAGGCGCCCCGATGTTCATAGCAGCACTATTCACAATAGCCAAGACATGGAAGCAATCTACATGTCCATCGACAGATGAATGGCTAAAGAAGATGTGGCGTGTGTATACATATACACACATACACACACAATGGAATATCACTCAGCCATAAAAGAATGAAATAATGCCATTTGCAGCCACGTGGATGCAACTAGAGATTATTATACTAAGTGAAGTAAGTCAGAAAGAGACAAATACCATATGATATCATTTAGACATGGAATCTAAAATATGACACAAATGAATCTATCTACGAAACAGAAACAGACTCACGGATGCAGAGAACAGACTTGTGGCTGCCAAGGGGCCGAGGGTTGAGGGAGGGATGGAGTGGGCGTTTGGCATTAGCAGTTACAAACTATTACATATAGAATGGATGTACAAGGTCCTACGGTAGAGCACGGGGAAGTGTAGTCAGTACCCTATGATAAACCGTACGGAAAAGAATATTTTTAAAACGTGTGTGTGTGTGTATAACTGAATCACTTTGCTGCTCTACAGCAGTAACTAACACAACATTGTAAATCAACTATACTTCGATAAGAAAAATATTAACCCCGGAAAAAATTAATACAGGATCATTTTGCATTTGTTGTTATTCATTCTAAGCACCTGTCAAGTTACTTTAATGCAGACTCTTCATTTCCTTTATTCTTGGTGATAATTTCCAAGATCTTATTTGACAGTGATTGCAACTGAAATGAGTACAGAAAAATCAGAGCCTTTTAGGAAATGATCCTTTATATAAAAGAGGAAAAAGAGGTGAACAAGGGGGTTAAAAGGGGAATAGATTGGCTGGTGCAAGCGTATGGTTCTGTATTTATGTAAAAAGAATCTTGCCAGTGCAGTTTGTGGAAATGAAAAGGGCACTTTTTTGCCTTCCGTGTTTCCTCTGTGCTTTGGAGAGATTCCACGATGAATGATTTGTCGTGGGAAGGCCCCAAATGAGCCAGAATTTATGAAACAGACAATGATGCCTTCCCTACCTCAGCTTTAGAAACCGGAATTAAACTGGTACCCAAAAAGGTGTTTATCTTGAACTAGAAGCTCGTTTAATATAATTTCAGCTCTCCAGCCGTATTTCAGACAACAGACAAGACAGCTTGGTTTGGGGGCTGGGCGCCACGATGACAATCAAAAGCTCAACCCACTCCCTGGTCACGGGGAATATTTTTGTGATTTGTTCTCGGAAGATGCAAATGCACTGGTTGCTCTCAAATGACAGCCCTGGTATTGGATGTGACTGTAACATCTGAATTACAAGTGCATGACTTTGATCCATTTCTAGGGGATTCCTTAAGGAAGATGAAGAGGTGTTTTATCCACACGACTAGGGAGGGCACAGTTGGAAAACCTGGCAAAGTTGCCCTGCTGTTGCTACTGCCTGCAAATGTTTGTATCATATTTCTTGCAGGGACTTCCCTGGTGGCGCAGTGGTTAAGAATCCGCCTGCCAATGCAGGGGACACGGGTTCGAGCCCTGGTCCGGGAAGGTCCCACATGCTACGGAGCAACTAAGCCCGTGCGCCACAACTACCGAGCCTGCGCTCTAGAGCCCGCGAGCCACAACTGCTGAGTCTCTGTGCCACAACGACCGAAGCCCGTGCGCCTAGAGACTGTGCTCCGCAACAAGAGAAGCCACCGCAATGAGAAGCCCGCGCACCGCAACAAAATCACCGCAACTGGAGAAAAGCCCATGTGCAGCAACGAAGACCCAACACAGCCAAAAATAAACAAATTTATAAAATAAAAGAAAAAAAAAAAAGAAAGATATGTCCACGTCCTAGCCCCTGGAACCTGTGATTGTGACCTTATTTGGCAAAAGGATCTTTGCAGATATAACCAAGTTTAAGATCTCACAATGAGATGGTCCTGAACCCAAAGACAAGCATCCTTAGAATAAGAGAAGAGACCAACACAGGGGAGAGGCCAACTGCATGTCGACCGCAAGAGCTGCACTTTAAATATAAAAATGCAAATGGAATAAGAGGAAAAGGATGAAAAACGTGAGCCCTGCAAACGGTAAGCATAAGGCTGGTAGAGCTGTTAATATCGGCAAGACAGACTTCAACTGAAGGTATATTTACAAGACACGAACGGGTGTGCACGAGGATGAGAAGGTCAGTACATCAAGATGACACATAATGATCCTATGTGTATACGCATCTAGTAATAGAGATTCAAGATATGTGATGCAAACATGATACAACTGGAGGAGAAAACAGATCCACTCTCGTTGGAGATTTAACACACTGCTCTCAGGAACCGATGGAACAAGCAAAAAAATTAGCAAGGCTATAGAAGATGCGACACTATCGACCAACGTGACCTGACATTACAGAACACTACGCCCAACAACAGCAGAATATCCGTTCTTTTCAGGTGCACGTGGGGTGTTCATCAAGCTAGACCGTGTGCTGGACCACAAGTTGGAAAAGATTTAAATCACAGAAAATGTTCTCAGACCATGCCAAAATTAACTTAGAACTCAGGGACTTCCCTGGTGGTCCACTGGGTAAGACTGCGCTCCCAAAGCAGAGGGCCCGGGTTGGATCCCTGGTTGGGGAACTAGATCCCGCACGCGTGCCGCAACTAAGAGTTCACATGCCGCATCTAAGAAGTCTGCATGCCACATCTAAGGAATGTGCATGCTGCAAGTAAAGATCCTGCATGCTGCAACTAAGACCAGGCGCAGCCTAAATAAATAAATAAATGATATTTTTTTAAAACCTCTAATTAATTGTTAAAAAATCAACAGCAATAATTACACAAAAGTCTCCATATTAAAATTATCTTGGAAGTTAAACAACATACTTGCAAAAAACCCATGGGTCTAAAAAAAAACAATCACAAGGGAAATTATAAAATATTTTCAGCTGAATGACAGAACACAATATCTCAAAATTTATGGGATGCGGCTAAAGCAGTGCTCAGAAGAAAAATTATAGCTGTAAATGCCTCTACTAGAAGGTTTAAAGTCAACAATCTGAATTTCCATTGTAAGAATACAGAGAAATAAAAACATTTAATCCAAAACAAGGAAAGGAGGAAATAATAAAGATAAGACCAAATATCAATGAAATGGGAAACAGAATCAACAAAGCCAAAAATTGGTTCTTAAAAATAATAGGTACGCTCTAGCAAGACTGATCAAGGAAAAAAAAAAAAAAAGCAAACACAAGTTACCAATATCACGAATGAGACAGAGGATGAAATCTTACAGCCATCAAAAGGATATTGTGAAAAACTTTATGGCAATATACTTGACAGCTTGGATGAAATGTATAAATTTCTTAAAAAACAACTTTATGAAACCAATGCAAGAAGTAGTTGAAAATCTGAATATTCCTATATCTATTAAGAAGTTGACTTTAGTCAAAAACCTTCTCACAAAGAAAATCCTAGGCCCAGTTGATTTCATTAGTGAATTCTAACAGACTCTTAAGGATGGAATACTAAAATTCCATAGAAACTTTCAGAAGAATAGAGGAGGGGAGGACACTTTCCAACTCACTTCAGGAGACCACCGTGACCCTGTTCTAAGATCTGACAGTGATCTTACAAGAAAATAAAAGTAGAGGTCAGTTCTCCTCATGAACATAGGTACAAAATTCCTGAACAAAATATTAGCAAATTGAATCCAGTAATATTTTAAAAGGATAATAGAGCATGACCAAGTGGTGGTTGTTCCAGGAATACAAGGTTAATCTAACATTTGAAAACCAATCTATATAATTCAACATATTAGCAAAATAAAGGACAACAACAAAAAATAAAAATAAAGGACAAAAGCCATAATGATCATCTCAATAGATGCAGGGAAAAAACTGACAAAACATTCATGATAAAATACCTTGGCAAACTAAGAATAGAAGGGAACTTCCTCAAACTGATAAAGGGCATCTACAAGAAACCTACAGCAGAAAACATCCTTAATAGTGAAAGTCTAATTGCTTTCCTCTAAGATTGGAAACAAGGCAAGGATGTTCACTTTCATCCCTCCTATTCAGCATGGTCCTGGAGGTTCCAGTCATGGCAGTAAGGCAAGAAAAATAAAAGAAGGGGAAAAGTACATTTATTCACAGGCAATTATGATTGTTTACATAAATCCTGAAAAGAATCTATTTTTTTAAATTAGGAAAGTAAGCAAATTTAGCAAGGTCACAGCTCAAGATCAATATAAAACAAATTCTAACAGCAAACAATTGGAAAATACTACTTACAATAGCATTAAGGACACATCAAATAGGAATAAATTTAAGATGTGTCAGACTTGTGCACTGAAAATTCAAAAACATTGCTGAGAGAAATTTTAAAAGACCTAAATAGATGAAAAGATACACCATGTTAATGGACCGGACGGTTAAATATCGTAAAGATGTCAGTTCTCTCCAAGTCGACCCAACAGATTCCATTTAATCCCAATCCAAATCCCAACACAACTTTAAAATAGATATAGTTGTCAATATATATTTATTAAAGCTGTGTTGGGACTTGGATTGGGATTAAATGGAATCTACTGGGTCAACTTGGAGAGAACTAACATCTTGTACAATATCGATATAGATATATGGATATATTTGGAAATGCAAAGTAGAATAGTCACGATAACCCTTAAAAAGAAGATCAAAGCCAGAGGACTCACACTGTGTGATTTAAAGCTTTACTGTAAGATACAGCAATTAAGACTCAGGATAAACACATCAATGGAACAAAATGTAGGGCCTAGACACATAAGTGTACAGACAGGTGATATTCAACAAAAATTTCAAGACAATTCACTAAGGAAAGTCTTTAAAAAAAAAAAAAACAACAGTGCTGCAATTAGTGGAAAAGAGGAAAAAACTCAACCCTTATCTCACTACACAAAATTTAAGTCAAGGTGGTTCACCTAAATGTAAAGCTATAAAGCTCTAGAAGCAAGCATAGGAGAATTATCTCTGGAACCTTGGTGTAGACAAAGATTTCTTAGAAATGATACAAAAAGTGCTAAATACAAAAGAAAAAATTAAGATATTGGATTCATCAAAATACACCATTAATGTGGTGAAAAGAGAAACCACAGATTGGGAGAAAATATTGACAGTGCTACATCTGACAAAGACTTGTATCCAGAATATATAAAGAGCTCCTACAAATCAATAAGAAGACAAACACTCAATTAAAAAATAGGCATAAGATACTTCACTAATGAAGCTATATGGTTGGCCAGGTTGAAAAGATGCTTAAAGTCATTAGTCATCAGGGGAATACATATGAAACCACACTGAGATACCACTTGGTGCTCGTGAGAATGGCTCATATTAAACATTCACGATAGCAAATAAAGATGAGGCTATTGAGCAAATAAATGGAACTCTCATACGCTGCTGGATAAAAACAGCATAACCACTTTGGGAGAGCTGTTTGTCAGTTTCTTTTAGACACATACCTACCCTGCAACTCCACAATACCACACTTAGTTTTTTTAACCCAAGAGAAATGAAAACATACGTCTACAGAGACACTCTTATGAGAATGTCCATAGCATCTTTATCTGTAACAGCCCTAAAACGGAAACACCCGTCAACTGGAAAATGGATGTGATATATCCTCGCAATGGAATTCTATACAGCAGTAAAAAGGAACTAAACAGCAACGTGTATGACTCTCAAAGATATGCTGAGCAAAAGCAGACACAAAGGCTACGAACCGTTTCCATTTACAGAAGTTCAAAACGGACAAAAGCCGTCCACGGTGACCGAATTCATAATCAGTGGTTGCCTGTGGTATGGGGTGTGTGGGGGATTGAGCTGGAAGGCATCAAGAGAGAACTCTCTGGAATGAAGGAATTATTCCATGCAGATCGAGTGTTAGTTACTCAGGTGTAGGTGTCTGTCAAAACGCTCATGGAATTGCACACTTGCACCTGTGCGTGTCACTGTCTGTAAATTCACCTCACTTAAAAAACAAGACTACAGGGCTTCCCTGGTGGCGCAGTGGTTGGGAGTCCGCCTGCCAATGCAGGGGACACGGGTTCGATCCCTGGTCCGGGAGGATCCCACATGCCACAGAGCAGCTAAGTCCGCGAGCCACAACTGCTGAGCCTTCGCTCTGGAGCCCGTGGGCCACAACTGCTGAGCCCACGTGCCTGGAGCCTGTGATCCGCAACAAGAGGCCCGTGCACCGCAACGAGGGGTAGCCCCCGCTTGTCACAACCAGAGAAAAGCCCACGTGCAGCAACCAAGACCCAGTGCAGCCTAAAATAAATAAATAAATAAAATAAAACAAAAAAAAAACCCAAAAAACAAGACTACAGATTTTACGGCTGTTAAAAAAGAATTAGGGAATATTTTGAATTTGATACCAATAAATTTGACAACTTAGACAGAATGGAAAATTTATGTGAAAGATATAAACAACCAAAGCTCATTTAAGAAGAAATAGATAACTGAGTAGGCTTAGTTACAATAAAGATATTTAACCCATAATTTAAAACCTTCACAGGAAGAAAATGACATAAAGAACTCACCGATGAATTCTTCCAAATATATAAGGAATAAATAACACAAATTCTATGATAATATTTTTCATAAAAACAGAAGAGGAGTTGAATGCTTCCTATCTCATTTATGAGACTAACATTACCTTGCTACCAAAACCAGACAAGACATTACAAAGAAAAAAATACAGACTAATTTCCCTCATAAACATTAAAATCTTTACAAACAGTTTAGAAAACTAAATCTAGCAATACATAAAGAGGACATTACCTTATGATCAAGTGGAATTCATCGCAGGAATGCAAAGTTGGTTTAATATTCAAGACCAATTGATGTCATTCACCATCTTAACAAATGCAAAAAGAGAAAACACAAGTTCATCTCAACAGATTCAGAAAGAGTATTTGACATAATTCAACATCCATTCATGTTAAGAATTCTCAGGAAACTAGGAATAGAAAGAAACTTCTTCAACTGGGTAAAGAGCGCCTACCAAAACCCGCAGCAAACGCTGTACTTACTGGTGAAGACCGAATGTTCTCACTGTGCAATCAGGAACAAGGCAGACTGCTTTCTCTCACAGATTGGGAGAAAATATTTACAAAATATATCTGATAAAAGACTTGTATCCGTAAAACTCAACAAGGAAAACAAACCAACTAAAAAACAGGGCAAAAAAACTAGGTTAGACATTTCACGAAAGATATACAAATTGCAAACACAGGAAAAGATGCTTAACCTCTAAGGAAATGCAGATTAAAACCACAATGGGACACCATTCCACCACCCATAGAACGGCTAAAAACTTTTTAAACCACGCTGACTAGGATGCTGACAAGGATGTGCAGAGACCAGAGCCCTCGTTCGTTTGACCGTGGGAACGCAAAATGGTACAGCCCATTCTCAAACCCATCAGAAAAGAGTTTGGCAGTTTTTATAAAGTTAAAAATATACATACTCACCAGCTGGTCGTTTGACTCACCAATCCCTCTCAGGTATTTATCGAAGAGAAATGAAAATGTACATTTCATTACTATACACACAAGTCTCCTACTCAAATGTTCCCAGCAGTTTTGTTTCTGTTTTTTTTTTTTTTTGCGGTACGCGGGCCTCTCGCTGCTGTGGCCTCTCCCGTTGCGGAGCACAGGCTCCGGACGCGCAGGCTCAGCGGCCATGGCTCACGGGCCCAGCCGCTCCGCGGCATGTGGGATCCTCCCAGACCGGGGCAGGAACCCGTGTCCCCTGCATCGTCAGGCGGACTCTCAACCAGTGCGCCACCAGGGAAGCCCCCCAGCAGTTTTATTCATAATAACCCCAAACTAGAAACAATCCAAACGTCCATCAGCTGTTGAATGGATAAACAAATTGCAGTACATTCATTTCATGGAATACTACTCAACAGTAACAGGGAACAAGCTCATGGTGCCTGCAATAATATGGATGCATCTCAAACATTTACGCTAGGGACTTCCCTGGTGGCACAATGGTTAAGAATCTGCCTGCCAATGCAGGGGACACGGGTTCGAGCGCTGGTCCGGGAAGATCCCACATGCCGCAGAGCTACTGAGCCCGAGTGCCGCAACTACTGAAGCCCATGCACCTAGAGCCCGTGCTCCACAAGAAGAAAAGCCACCACGATGAGAAGCCCCCGCACTGCAACGAAGAGTAGCCCCCGCTCGCCGCAACTAGAGAAAGCCCGCACACAGCAATGAAGACCCAATGCAGCCAAAAATAAAGTTAAAAAAAAATTATGCTACATAAGGGAAACCAATCACAAAATATTGCATACTATTATATCCCATTTATAAGAGACTCAAGAAAAGGCAAAAACTACAATGACCTAAAGCAAACGAGTGATTGTCATGCATAGGAGGTGGGAGGAGGGAACGCCTACAGAGGAGCACAAGGGAACTTCTTGGGGGAACAAAATATGCTGCCGTGAACATGTGTACTGAAGTTTTTATGTGAACACGTGTCTTCTTTCGCCTGGGTATATCCCTAGGAGTGGAATTGCCGGGTTGCATCTTAACCCGACGTGTGTTCGACTTTTTGAAGCACTATATCATGCTTGCAGTGCCGGTTACACTCTCTACACATTTATCAGAACTTATCATACGGCACACTTAAAATTGGTCAATTTGGGGGCTTCCCTGCAGGCGCAGTGGTTAAGAATCCGCCTGCCAATGCATGGGGCACGGGTTCGAACCCTGGTCTGGGAAGACCCCACATGCCGCGGAGCAACTGAGCCCATGTGCCACAACTACTGAGCCTGCGCTCTAGAGCCCACGAGCCACGACTACTGAAGCCCGCGCGCCTAGAGCCTGTGCTCTGCAACAGGAGAAGCCACCGCAATGAGGAGCCCGCACACTGCAACAAAGAGTAACCCCCGCTCACCGCAACTAGAGAAAGTCCACACACAGCAATGAAGACCCAACACAGCCAAAAGTAATTAAGTAAAATAAATAAATTTTTAAAAAGTTGGTCAATTTTATTGCCTGTAAATTATACCTCAAGAAAGCTAATTTGTCAAGAAAAAATAAAAGTTGAAATCAAAGAGAAAAAGGAGGCAAATCATGATTAATCCTGAATTATACACTTTCCTGATGCTCAGTGCTCAGATTAACGAGATGACGCCAAAGGTCTACTCACTTTGTGCCATGCAGACCCAGCCGAGTCCAAAGTCTCCTATGTGCGTTGCAGCAGCTGTGCCGGGAACGGTGTCACTCTGGATCTGTCACCTACTGCCAGGAGGGCATGTGGTGGATATGCTAGTTGCCGCCACCCCACTCGGCAAAAGTCCTCTGTGGTCCTTCAGGCTGGGTCTCCTTCTTCAGCGTCCTGCTGCTCTCCACCCTTCCAGGACCCTGGGAAGAGTCCTACTCTTGTCTTTGAGAGTGCGTATGTGTGTTTTCTATCATTTCTAAGGGCCTGGAAAAGACACTGTGTGTCCACCTTCTGGTATCTCAGAGCTCAGTTTCCTGATCTAAAAATTATAAGTCACTCCATTTTGTTGGCAGAATCAAGCACATAACAGAATGATGTAAAAGAACTGTGCAAATGGGAAGCATATAAAAGCTTTATAATTAAAGCCAATGTGTCCTCTAGACTGAGTTTGAAGCCAAATGGGAGATTTCTAAGAATTCAACTCTTCAATAATAAATTTTTCTTCTCCCACTCCCAGGAAAATCCTAAAGCATACGTCCCAGAAACACCAATTAGTGAGTTTTTAGAATGATAGATGAGGTACAGACAGACAGGTTAGACAGAAAATAGATAAGGTAAATAGACATAAATACAACTTTTTTTCTGGTTTTCCGATAAAAATGAAACAAACACTCCAAACAAAAACCTCTGTTCATACTGTTAAAACAATGTAGTAGACCAGTATGTGCTAATAAGGAAAGATGATCAACTATTTTGCGAAACAAAAAAACGTGCGTTGCAAACTCTACATAGTGTGGTCCAATTTTTGTTAAAAAAAAAAGATTGCTTCTGCTTTAGCACATGTGGGACAGATGTGGAGGCGTGCGGGTTGGACGGGGTCTGGGGCACTGCTTTTCCGTTATCTACCGCCCGTGTGTGTGCGTCCTCCAGCCAGCGGTCTGGAGTGGCCTCCCCTGGCGGGTGACTGCACCTGCGCCAGGTGAGGCGTGGCGGCCCCGCACCTCCGCCCCGCGCCAGGTGTCGCGGGCTTTGCGCATCCTGGGCAGGGGCTGGACGGACACCAGGGGGCGCTGCGCGCTCGCTTAGCCGGGAAGAGGAGGAGGGCGGGGCCCCTGGCTCCAAGCCCCTCCCCACGGGGAGGGCCCGCCTCTCGCTGCCTGCACAGCGGCAGGAGGGGCAGCGCGCGGACCCTTCAGTCCCCACGACAGGGAGGCACGACCCCCTTGGTCCCCACGGCAGGGAGGTGTGGCCAGGTTCTGCCCGCGGGGGCGCTCAGGGCACAAGCGCAGGGCCAGGGCCGCCCAGTTTCCATCCTCCTGATGCCCAGGCGCAACCCCGGGACCCCGTGGTGATCTCGCCCCCAACCCCTCCCCGCCGAGGGTCCGAGCCGGCCCCTTCGCCCCTCCGACATCCCCAGGCAGCCTCCCCAGTGCCCCAACTCAGAGTCAGCCTGCGGCCCACTGCAGGTCAGCAGCCTCGGAACAAATCAACCCATCCTGCGTTCATCTCTCACCGGCTGCGTGACCTTGAGCGCGCCCCTCCTCCTTCCTTTCTCCTGTTGCCAAGTGCAGGGTGGCTTGCAGCTGCCCAGGGTCCCACCCAGTCCGTGTGGCACACACCCCATGCCTGATGGCAGCTTGGCCGCTCCCTGGCTGGCTGGTGGTAACCAGGGCCGTTCCTGAGTTTTACACCCTTCCCTGGAAGGCTCTCTTACCAGCCGTCAGGACCCCGTTACCCACCCACCAGGACAGGCCTTGGCAAGGAAGGGCTGCCAGACATTTGCCCACACCTGGCCTGGGGCCCCGAGCTCGGGGTCTGGCCTGAAAGGGCTGTTGTCAGGTCACCAGCATGCTGGGTGGTTATCACCCCCAGCTGGCTCAGCCTGAAGCCCACCTGAGCCAGGTGAGGTGGGCCGAGCTGAGACCCCCACCCACCCACCCAACCCCCTCACCTCTGGCAGGTGCCCTGGAGGGCCTGGGAGTTCTGACACGGGCCCCCAGGTTTGGGGCTGGGAGAGCCTCTGGGGACACACTTCAGGAGCCCTTCCTTACCTAGTCCACACCCACTGGCAGCCCTTGGTCAGAGCGGGGCGTCTCTGTCCTCTCCACAATGGACCCATCCAGGTTCCAGGAGGGCAGGGGGCGGGCCTGGGTCCACAGACCAGCCACAGGAGGGCAGAGGGAGGGGTTCAGGAGAAGTGACACAGACACACCCACGCTGTCACCTGGCAGGGAAAGGTTTATTAAGTTTCAACCACAGAGTGACAGAGCGAAACAGACATAGGGAGAGCCTGGTCTACATCGGAAAGTGAGCGTGTCACACAGACGGGACCTTATGCACAGGGATGGGGCAGAGAGTGCCATGCAGCCACATCTACCGGAAAGAAGCCCCGAGACCTAGGGCTCTGCATCAAGACACACGAACACCAGGCCGCTTGTGCCCACCTAATAAAAAAATTAAGTGATGTGCGATATTACCTTTCTTTATAATCCCTTTTCCTCATAAAACGTTATGTGTTTAACACACACTTGTATCACTGCTAAAATCAGCAAGAGCTATTATAGCGCTCCAACTTAATTAAGTTGATAAAAAAAAAGTTGTCCTGTGGCCAGTTCACAATGGAACTAAGTAAGTTTTGTTCCGAGATGCCTGGGGAGTTTCTCTGGCAGCAGGAGGCATTTCCAACAATTGGGTCATTCCGCCACCGAGAGACAGTCTCGGTCCACAGCACGTGGAGCTGTGCCCCCTGGCAGCCCGGGGTGGGGCAAGAGGGCAAGGTGGGCACTCAGCTCGGTGGAGGCCCAGTGGAGGCGGCCACTCCCGAGGATGGGCTGGCCAAGGGGCCAGGACGGCGGTGGGCGGCTCCCCACGAGGAGGTAATGACAACAGCCCCCAAACATACCGGGTGCCCAAGAGCCGCGATGAATCGACACCAGTCCGCTGACAGCTGAGCCCCAGGAACGCTCGGGGGGGGACCCTTGCGTTAGCCCTGTCAGGCAGGCCTGAGGCCCCAGGCCCGGAAGCGGGCAGGAGATGGATGGTGTGTCCTAGAAGCAGCCGCCTGTGGATGGAACACGGAGAGTCGGGCACGTCCGTTTCTGGCAGCAACCTTCCCAGGAGGCCCCTCACAGGGGTGCCTGCGCTCACAGCCGGGGCAGCCAAAGGTGGACAGAAGCCCGGGTGGAAGCCCAACAGCTCGAACGTGGCTCATGTCCAGAGCATCTGGGGCCTGACAGCCTTGCTCTGCGCAGCTGTCCCTGTCACCGGCTGCTGCGCGCCCTCAACTGCGCAAGGGATCGGCTGGCACCTCCCGGAGCGTTTTTTCAGCTCAGGCTACAGGGGCCTGTGGTGCCCGGAAGGCGAAGGCTGGACAGAGAGGACGGCCCTTCCCCACAAGCTCTACCAGCCACTCCTGCCCCTGCAGCCCCTCAGAGGCTCCACCTTGGGGTTCTGGGGGGCCAGAGATCTACGTCTCCACACACTCGAGCCTTTAAGAAAACACACCCGAGGACTATTTGGAGCCAACGACCCAGCCGTCCTGCCTCCCTCTGGGGGGCACTGCTGGTCCCCCCAGCTCAGGGGCCCTCCAGCCACCCGGGGAACATCGCAGTGCTGACCCTGCCGACAGAACGGGTACCAGGTCCCACCTGGCCGACCTCGATGGCCCCTCGAGCCTCCCCACGGGGGGGCGCTCCCGCACGGGCAGACCCCGCCGCGTGTCTGGGGCATCGATTTGATTCTCCACTCAGCGGACTTTTATAGGGAACCAGGGGTGCAAACCAGACCTATGTTACCCTGTTTTGGTAGTAAGTCCATTTATATGACACGGCGACCAACCAAATCCCTGCCAAGCCCTCTGCTCAGGGACACCGGGCCCTGAGCGGTGCCCGCAGACCCCCGGGGCCCACAAGGCCAACTCCAGGGTCATCTCCAGCATCAGCCACCCGGCCAGCCTACCCAGGGGTTGTCACAGCCCACTGGTCACAGCCTGACCAGTCCCCTTGGCCGGAACACCAGACAGAGTACCTTTCGAGTTAGCAGGCCACAGAGGACCGCTCTGGGGCAGTCGCCCCACATCGCCCTGAGGTACAGCGATAGGAAGCACACAGCCCTGAGCCATGGGCGGCAACCACCGCGTGCAGGCAGCCCGCCCGCCCTGCCTCTCGGCTTCTCTTAAGACACAAGGTGACGACAGAGCTTCAAGTCAGTGCGACCTGGGAATAACCTTACTGCAAGGATGGTCCCTGCTCGCTCCCAGGCGAGGGGCCGGGAGGGCAGTGCTGCGGGCCGGCTCCATGGCTGCCCCCGATCCAGACCGCAAGGCACCTGCCCTCCCAGACCGACACAGTAAGACACACTTTGGTCCCAAACAGCCAGAGGCTTTGAAATCTGTAAAGCTCGATGGCAGGACACTCGCTTCTGCCCCGGAGCCGCCAGCAGCGGCCACGCCCTTCCCTGTGGGCCTTTATCACAAGCACTTTCCAGCGTGGTTCTTGTCCTAACAGTGACTTCAACAAATGTCCTTTGATGTCTTCGCTGGTGCAGATCATGGATCAAGTTTAAGGCTGGGATCTCCAGGGTCAACACGCTTTCCAGGTGGTGGTCTCGCCACAAGCCCCTCTTGCTCCTATAAATCAAACCCCAGCCGGGCCCTGAGGGCCCTGGGTCTGGAAGGGAGCGCTGGCTATGGATAGGGGCAGGCCCACGAGGGGTGGCCCTCTCCCCACCATCTCCGCCACCATCCCCATATAGTCTATGCTCTCCGGCCTCCCTGTTTTCTAGCTGCCAGGAGAACCCTCGAGGAGCAGCTAAACGCAGGCTGCGATCGAATCACAGCGGGAGGACCTACCATCCGAAAGCTATGAAGGCCACTGAATTGCATGTAACTGACCTGCTGGGGGCACCCGCTTGGTTGGGGGGAGCGGAAGGCGAGGGGGAGGGTGTTGAAAAGCACACACCGGATGGCCAGTGGGTCAGTGGGGGCCTCCAGTGGTGGGAAGGACTTTCCCATCCAAGCATGAGATTCCCAAGGTCACGCTCCAGCTACGATGCCATCGAAAACACTCCCATCTTCTGGTCGGTTCTCTGTGATCCTGGGCTTCTGAGGGAGGACACGTGGCCTGTGGACACGTCCGACATGGACAGGCACCGCTGCTCCTTGGGCACAAACCACAACCTACGAAGTGCCACCAGCAACGGAGAGATGGGGCAAGACCAGAGGCTGGTCAAATACACTAAATACCGCTATTCCTTTCAACACACAGAAATCCAAGTGGTTTATTTCAAAACTGCTTAATTTCATCTTGAAATATGTTTGCTTTAGAGTGGTCATATTGCAGCGTGACTCTCACGCATTTTAAAGTCCTTTATTTAAAAAACATCAACTTGAGGCAGCGAAGGATTACAATCCTCTCTCACTTTACCCGGGTAACGGGCGGGAGGCCTCCCTTCTTTCTCCTGAGATCAGTAAACCTAGACTGACCGTTCCAAAGAAGAAAAGCAGAAACTGCTTAGTTATAAAGAGAGTGTGGTTTGAAAAGCATTTCCAAACAGCTGCAGCATGTGACGACCGTGCTCCCCCGGGGCCCGAGTTTGGTTCTCCGCCGAAACCAGAAACACCGCGCCGAGTTGACCCGTGGACTGGACCTTCCTTCTGTCCCAAGACCCACTTCTTCACCGTGAGGCGGCTCCGATGCCAGTGGCCAGCGGGGTGAACAGGTGCAGAGGTCAGAAGGGTGCAGAGTGTCCGGCGTGTGGGCCTGGTGGTGGGGCGCCAGAGGCAGAGCCACACCGGGAGCTCTGCCCTCGGGATTTCCCGCACAAATGGTTTACAGACAAATCAAAGTGCAACACAAGAATCACAGCCTCTCCAGGGAGCTTCGGACAGGACGACGGGCAGGAGGGCTGAGCAGGGCAGCCACACACAGGTAGGCCCGCAGGCAGGGGCAGGTCTGCTAGTTCAAGGGCTACCCCGGCGCTGGCAGCCCACCCCAGCCCGCTGGGCGGGGTGTCTGGAATTGGCCCTTGTGAATTGCCCTGGTCACCCCACGAGAACCCGGGGGCCTTGCCTCCTCCTGGCTTTGGTGTCACTACTACTGCTGCCCGCCGCCCACGAACAGGGCTGCCCGGGCACAGTGCGGCAGACTCTGAGGAAAACAGGAGACAGACGCTGTTCTTCCAAGAAAACCACAGTTTCGGGGAAAAAAAAAAAAAAAAAAAGAAAAAAATATTTTTTTTCCTAAAGTAATCATAGAGAAAAATACTCTCCAATAGCTGTAGCACCAACAAAATGTGATGAGATCTGACTGAACGTCCAAACACCTGCAGGCATCCACAGGGAAAAAAATTCGATAAAGATGTTTTAGTCACTGACTGCATGACTGCTATCTGAAGAATTCAGATAAGATATAGCAAAATACATCAGATATTTTTTGTTTTCAATTATAACTTTAGAAATGCAAAATTCTTATTTTTTTCTAAATCACTTATGGTCTATGTTGTAAATCTGGTTTATACTTTTAAACCATGCAGAATAATATACCTGCAGAGTAAAAGACAAAGTTGAAATTAAAAGATCCTTTTCAATTAAAAAAAAAAGATTTCAAATGATTCTTTTTAATTGTGGGAAAAGTAACTAACGTGGTATTTTTGCCTAGTGGCGCAAAGCTACCCTACAACTACCGAGCTCCCACTCTGGTTTGCGCTGCCGCTAAGGCCACAGCAGCCAGCCTGCAGGGGCGGTGTCCCCCGCCCCTCCCCGCCTCCCTGCCCACCCTGGAATGTGTGTGCACGGGGCGCGGCTCAGACCATCGACTTGGTCTCCACGAGCCGCTGCGGGCCCTCCTTCCGGGACAGCTTCAGGACCGTGGGCTTCTCGATGCCGCTGCTCCCGCCTTCGCCCAGAGCCTGGGAAGAAGACAGGCCCTTCTGCTCTTCCTTGGCCTCTTCAGACCCCTCTGGGTAGATGACCAGGAAGGTGGCCGTCAGGAAGCCCAGGAAAGAGCCCACAGAGGCCACCATAGGGATGACGCGCACAGTCCCGACCGCATCGACCACGCTGCCCAGGGCGGAGGCCACCAGGATCTGGGAGATATAGACCTGGCAGGAGAGGATGGCACAGTCTATGCCAAAGCCACGCTTGGAGTTCCCGGGGCTGTGGTGAACGTACTGCAAGAGAGGAGGACACAGGCGTGAGGGCCGGGGGGTCAAGCCATCGATCATCCTTCCCAGGGTTTGAACATTAGCTCAGAAGCCTGGACACAAAACCTGCCTTCCCCTCAGCCTGCCTGTCCCCGTCCTCACCCGACTTCTATCGAACATACAGTATTGGAGGTGCTGGCCATTGCGATAAGGTAAGGAAAATAAATTAAACCTATTAAGAACTGGAGTCTACGTATAGCTGACTCACTTTGTTATACAGCAGAAACTAACACACCATAGTAAAGCAATTATACTCCAATAAAGATGTTTGAAAAAAAAGAACTGGAGGGGCTTCCCTGGTGGCACAGTGGTTAAGAATCCGCCCGCCAATGCAGAGGACACGGGTTCGAGCCCTGGTCCGGGAAGATCCCACATGCCGCGGTGCAACTAAGCCCGTGCGCCACAACTACTGAGCCTGCGCTCTAGAGCCCGCGAGCCGCAACTACTGAGCCTGCGTGCCGCAACTACTGAAGCCCGTGCGCCAAAGCCCGTGCTCCACGACGAGAAGCCAGAGCAGTGAGAAGCCCAAGGACTGCAACAAAGAGTAACCCCCGCTCGCCGCAGCTAGAGAAGGCCTGCGTGCAGCAATGAAGACCCAACGCAGCCCAAAATAAATTCATTTAAAAAGAAATACAAATGAGAAACGTAAGTATTGTCTTTAAGAAGAATAGGAAAGCAAGAAATAAAGCTCATTATCCATGGATGATGTGATTGTGTATGCAGAAAGCCCAGAAGAATCTATGAATATGCTACAACAATTAATAGAATACACCATACTTGGGGAATACCATAAAGGCTCAATACTATAAACTTCGAACTCTCTCTTAATTGATATATGTAATCAATGTGTTTCCAATAAAAAAAAATCCCGGAAGCTTATTCTAACATTTCAATGGTCAAGAATACCCAAGACAGTCTTGAAGAACCAAGCTGAAGAACTTATACTGCGAGGTTTCGGGTCCGATTATAAAACTACGTAAGACAGTGAAGCATGACCTGTCTAAGGACAGACAGACCCACGGAAGAGGATACAGAGACCGCCCCCCAGACAGACCCCTGACTTATGATGATCACGGCACGGCAGTGCGGGTGGGGACACTGGGTCACAAGGCCATCCCCATCCTTTGTGAGGAAGCCAAAAAGTTCTGATCTACCTTAGATCACACACACGAAGTCCACCCCAGGTAGGCCACAGGCCGGGGGTGCGAGTGCGAGGGAAGACGTGAGCAGGAATGTCCCATGCAGCAGGGCTGGTGAGGACCCCAGAGCCGCCCACAGCTGCTGACCCTGCCCCAGGACCTCACCCACCAGCTACCTCCTTAATGTCGTGGTACTGCCCGAGCAGGGCGTAGGGGCAGTAGGAGATGCTCATGGAGACGACGCCCATGGTGCTGATCATGATCATGGCCACGTAGACGTTGGCGAACATGGCCATCACGGCTGTGCCCACGGAGAAGCCCAGCGTCCCCAGCACGTAGATGACCCTGATGCTCAGGTCGTAGTTGTCCAGGTACTTCTGTAGCAGGGCTGCAGAGAGACAGGCCACCGCGGTGACTGGCAGGCGCCGCCCACTCGCTACCCTCCCTCTACCGCTGCGCTCAGCCCGGCCCAGGAACAGGCGGCCGCCCCTCTTCTTTGCCCGCCAGGCCACCACGTGGTGCTCCCTAACGGGCCACAGCTCACCGTGCCCCACTCGGCTGCCGGGGGCTCCGCACCGCAGAAGCAAGGCGGGGCTCTTGGCCCCAGACCCCATGACCTGGTGCTGTCCTGCAGCTCCCTGGGGCCTCCCTACCCTGCAAGGTCAGGCCTTCCCGATCCTTCCACCAGTCCAGGCCCACTCGGCACCCTCTTGGGCCCTGTGCCTGGTCCTGCCTCGAAGACCGAGCCGTTGCTGGTTTTCCTCGCGAGCACCCACCCCCTCTGGGTCTGGAAGGACAGACTCCTGCTCACCCTTCCTGACCCAACTCTCCCGAGAAGTCCTCTATTAAAGCATCAACAGCACTATGACCGTCATGAAGGCTGCCCGCTGCCCCTGGCTGTTATCTTGGTCATCCTCAGGTAAGAGCACAGGCAGGGGGCCCGGCCCAGCCTCAGCCAGGAGACCCCTAACTGCGGCTCTGCCTCGTTTCCACAAGCTGTGCCAGCATGTCGCTCCCGGGACTGAAGCCTGTCACTCCCACCCCCTATCCTCCAGGACACAGCTGACCCCAGGGAAAGGCTGCTTGTCTCCTCCAGCCACCCTGACCTCCGGCAGGGCCCAAACATACCGTGTGCGCTCAGGCAGGACCCAGGATGCCTGCCTCACCTCCCCCTGGCTGAGGGCACAGCTCCTGCAGTGCCGCCACCCCCTGAGCCGTGGTCAGACCCCTCCCCGAGGAGCCTGGGCAGGCGCCTGCCCAGAGGACAGCCCCCGGTGGGTCTCAGGACACCGGTTCCCAGTATCAGGCTAAGGTGGCTTATTCCCAAGGTGAGGACGAGTGGATCTCTACGCTGCTGTCCCTGAGGGGTGGCCCTGTCTGGTCAGGGCCCGCCATCCACAGATCAGGATGCCCGTCGGTCTTTCCAGTCCTGGAGCACGTCCAGACAAACGGCTCACCTGACTGGGGGCCGCTTACCCGAGCAAGTCGCACCGGTGGCCGCGTAGATGACCAAGCCCCAGCAGCCCATCTTCACGCCTGCGTTGTAGGCCTGCCATGCAGTCGAGTTGGATGGAGCCTGTTCCAGAAACGAGACTGGGGTTCAGGGGGTGGGGACAGCGTGCTGTACCTCTGGGCAAAGGAGGTCATTTACGTGGAAATTTACATCTCGACTGCAGACTAGCCGTGTAGCACCGTGGTAGCACCGCACGGAGACAGGAGCAGCCGCGGCCTAGGCCGGGACCTGTGGCAGATCGTCTGCACCCCCGCCCCCAGCCTCGCTCCTGCCCCGCGTCCGGCAGATGCGACTTGCAGCTCCTGCCTCTGCCCTCTTGGAGCCCAGAGGCCACGTGAAGCAGCTCAGACAGTACAGGACGGTGAGGACCACGTGGGGCGGGAAGGCCTGAGCCTGAGCTGGGACCATCTCAGACCTCCCAGCCCGACTCTGGGCGACACGGGCACAGGTGCGAGTCAGCTGACGCCATGGGGACTAGGACCCAGGCCCAGCTGGCCCGGCCACAAGCCAACACATCGCTGCTTTAACCCTCTGTGCGCGGCGTCTGTACGCGGCGGGAGCGGGCCTTCCTGCCTCTGGCTCCTCGGCGCTCCGGCACTTGCCGAAGCCTGCCGTTTGCTCGCCGCGGACCCCAGTGTGAATGCCCTCTCGGGCGCATGTGCCGACTCCCGACCGTGTCGGCAGGGCCGCACGCTGGCTGGCAGCCCACCATGCACCCCCGCAGCTTTGGGGGTGGCCTGCTGGGCGCCAGGGAACCAGGCAGTCACCACAGCCAGGCTCCGCCCCCCTCCCAAGTGCCCGGGCGCTCACCTTGGGGTCCCCCTCAAAGATGACCTGGCCCATGAAGTCGGTGTAGAACACGGCCTCGGCGATGACGGAGAACCAGGTGAGCAGGTGGCAGAGGCAGAGCCGCACCAGCTCCTGGGGCATCTTCAGCATGGACAGCCAGAGCAGCCGGACAGTGGTCTCGCCCTCACCCTCCTCGCTCTCTGTGTCCCCGCTGGACGTGGTGGCCCCGCTCTGGTTGCGGCGGCGGCAGCGCTGCCGCTGCCGCTTCTGCAGGTCGTACAGGTCGCTCATGCTGCGCGAGGGCTTGATCAGGACCACGGCGTTGGCGCGCCGGTAGCGGTAGCGGTGGGACCCGGTCTTGCCGTAGTAGGAGAAGGTGCTGGAGGCCTGCCGGCGGAACACGTGCCGACGCCGACGCCCGGAGCCCGCCGTGGCCGTGGGCTTCACGTCCGTCCGGCTGCAGCCGCCGAGGCCGCCGTGGGGTGGGGAGCTGCCTCCGTTGGGGAGCCCAGTCGTGCTCAGGTGGTTCTCCAGCAGGGTCTCGTCCTCCCCGGCGGGTTCACAGAGCAGCGGGGGCAGGCGGGGCGGCCGGGCCCGGGCGAGCTCCTGGCTGGTGCTGCAGGGAGTGCCAGGGTAGGAGGCGTCGTGGAAGATGGAGGGCTCGATGTCATGCAAGAAGAGCAGCTCGGGCTCCAGGCCCAGCGCGGCGTCCGGCACGTGCAGCACCGAGTCGCTCTTGCTGCGCACGATGCCCGCGTCCAGGTAGTCCAGGGCCAGCTCGTGTGCCGACTGCACCTCGTCCGGGAACAGGGCGCCGCCGTCCAGGGTGCCGGCACGGGGGCCGGGGACCGGGGCCTCGGCCGCGTCCACGCTGCGCTCCTGCTGGGGGCCATAGTGCTCCTCGTCGATGCTGAACAGGTGCAGGGCCACAGACACCGAGAACACAATGGCCGCGAAGAAGAAGAGCACCTCGTTCTGCGTCCGGAACCAGGAGCCCAAGAAGGTCTGGGTCCAGTCCAGCCCCCCCAGCACGTAGCCGATGGCCCCGCCAAGGCCTGAGGGATGGGGAGGGGTGGCAGTGAGCGGCGAGCCGAGCCGGGGGGGAACCCAGACGGGAGTTCAACACCCCCAACACACACACACAGACACGCATACACACACGCACACAGACACACAGGTACACACACACACGGGTACACACGCACACATACACACACGCGCGCACACACACGGGTACACACGCACACACACGGGTACACACACAGGTACACACACACACACACACACACACACACACACACACACACACAAACACACACAGGGGTCCAGGGCCGCCACTCAGAGAAAACGGGAGGAACAAGGACATGAGGAATGACACCTGAGCCCGGGTTCGGAATCCTGACCTGACAGGTTCCTGCTTCATGAATTGGGACAGAAACAGGCGGCTGCCCGCCTGGCGAATGCTCTCCGTGCTCCCTGCCATCCCCTGAGCTCACATTCCCACATTCCCATCGGACGGGAAAGCTGCCCGACTGCAGGGGGCGGCCAGCACAGGGCCCTGGACGGGGGCCGCCTGGCTAGCATGTCCCCCGCCCCAGACCACAGTCACTTGGCCCTGCCAGGATCCCAGCTCACTGCCTCGCTCACCGGTGTCTGAGACAAAAAAGCCTCAGGCAGAGGCCATGGGAGCAGCCTCCGCCAGCCCTGCCGACCTCAGACGAGCCGGGTAAGGACCGGGGCGCGGTGAACGGGGGGCCGGGGCCTGGGGATGGGCGGGGCAGGGCGCGCTCACCGGCAGAGAAGGCATGGAGGACCGGGGTGCGGCGAATGCGGGGCCAGGGCCTGGGGATGGGCGGGGCACGGCGTGCTCACCGGCAGAGAAGGCATGGATGTTGAGGGCCATGTCCTGCTCGTCACTGTCCGCCACGTCCAGCAGGTAGGCGCGGATGGGCCCCTCGGTGGCGTCAGCGCTGAAATCCAGGACCACCACCCCCAGCACTGTGAGGACGATGCCAATGGGCTGCCGGGGGGGGACATCGCCGAGGGACAGACCTGGCAGGGCACAAAAGAGCAGCCGATCTCAGCCCAGTGGCAGGCAGTGACCTCCCGGGGCGACAGCGGCCTCCCGCCCCAGCCCGAAGGGCACGTGCTTCTCGGCACAGCCTCTCCTTACGGAAGGAGAGTTTTGTCTTTCCGGGCTCTGGGAAGGAGGCTGTGAGCTGTAATCACGCACCTGCCTCAGGTGAGTCTGGCCCTGAACCCAGAGAGCAACCTGCTCCCCTGACAGCTGAGCTAAAGCTGGTTTTACTGGATTCACCGCCGTGGGACCGAGGGGCACTCTGTGCACAGAAGTGATGAGGGGCACTGGGCTCATGGTCTGGAACCCAGGACCAGCCCCTGAGCTCTGCAGATGAGGCGGGCCTCAGACACACCCTCCCTGCTTGAGGGCAGGGGGCCTGCTGGCTACCTGGACCCGGCAATGCCCGGGAGCAACACAGGTGCAGCAAGACAGAGGGCACCGGGCCGGAGCTCCGAGCCGCTGCGTTTGGGCCACAGTGGGCCGGGTCCACCTGCACACACAGGTCCTCGAGAAAGCCGCAACATGCCCTCTAAGTACTATGCCCGCAGGTGCCAGGAGGGCGGCACCCCCGGACTCTTGATCCGGGGGCATCTGGATGGAGGGGAGGTGGGTGGGCGCTCAGGTCAGGGAGGCCTTCCTCTGCCGCCCCCACCAAGCTGGCACTGAGCTCGCCCCAGGCGGCCTCACGCAGCCTCTGAGCAAAGTTTTCTTTCTGCGCCGCCCTCCCCAATTCCTGAGCCCCCTAGCATCAGTGACCCCCGCCTGAACTGACGCAGACTCGGGGCAGGCTCGCCTATGTCAGGACACAGATTAAGCCTTCGACTTACAAAGTCGTTGCCAGAAAACAGGGTTTTGTTTTTCACCAGTGCGGGCGGTTGCTCTCAAGCAAAAGCTATTTTCCCACACGTGGTTGTTTTAATTGAAAACAAAACAACAACAAAAAGAGGCAAAGCCAACCACGAGGACACGAAAGACACAAACGAGAAAGTGTCGCGCTAGGTCTGCACACTTTCAACACCAAGCCTAGGAAAAGGAGGAAAAAAAAGAGAAAAGATAATTTCTGAAATAATGCTGGAAACAGGACGTGGTGTCAGATACGCATGAAAAACAAACGGATCACAACAGGAAACGCTCCCTGAGAACAGGTTCCCACGGCGTTCCCACGTGGGGCCCGTGGCCTGGCCACCGCCCGGGCGCCCAGGGCTCTGCACAGCTGCCCAGTCCAGGACCAGCCGGTCTAAATTCTTTAAACCTGCGCATCTTATCGAGTCCCAGGCAGGGCTCTGCAGGACACTCACCGATGGCAGAGCCGTTAAGGAAAAGTGCCACTCCAAAGAGCACGCCCACGCAGAGCACGAGGATGAAAGGCCGCCGGCGGCCCCAGCTTAGGGTGCACCGGTCACTCGCGGAGCCGATGAGGGGGGTGAAGACGAGGCCAAGGATGGGGCTCAGGAACCAGGTGAGGCTGTAGTACTGCTCCGGAAGGCCTGCAACAGACACGCGGGCCGTTACACACGCGGGCGGGCACGCTGCAGACCGCCTGCCCCAGGCAGCTCGGGCCGCGCGCACACACGCCTGCCAGCTAGAGAGCCCCCAGGCAGACATCCCCACCTGCCAGGCCCGGTGTCTGAAATCAGCCAAAGCCCGATGGCGAAGCATCAGGTGGCCCGAGGCCAGACCTGGGCCGAAGAGCCCGTGTCCTGGAACCCGCCCAGGGCGCACTCGGCAGGCGGGCACAAAGCGTACGGTGCAGGACACAGGACCCAGCGGGCCGCCATGCACACGTGGAGAGGCACCTGCAGGGGCAGCGGCACGAGGGCAAGACCCTCTCATTCCTCTGGCACTGACCAGGGCCTGGGGTCTCAGGGGCTGCTCAACGCCACCCTCGGGGACCAGGCACTGAGCCCGTCAGCCCACAAGGCGGGCGGGGTACTGACGCTCCGCTTCCGGGATCCTGGGCCTCACAGCTGAAATCTAAATCACAAGGGTCTTGCAGAGGGTTCTTGCAGCCACTGACGCACTAAATGACCCCAGCAGTGGGCTTCTGAGCGGCTACTGAGGGGCGGCAAGAGGGGAGGCCTCAGTGTGTGTCCAGCTGGAACCAGGGGGTTGTGTCGGGCGCTTAATCCTCCTAACTGCCCAGGGAGGCAGGGATTACTGTATCCATTTCACAGACGGGAAATCTGAAGATCAGAGAGGTTTAGGTAGGCAATCTGCCCCGGGTCACAGGGCGAAAAAGTAGGAGCCTAGGACTTAAACCCAGGGCTGCCTGATTTCGAAGTCTATGTACCCCCCACCCCACTCTACATGCTTCCTCCCTATAACACAAACCCAACGCCCATCGCCACTGGAACAATGAGAAACTGAGTCTGTCTCATTCATACGCAGGACAACACGGCAGAATCCCGCACATGCTGGGTGCACAAGGGCACACACTGTGGGTTCCATTTACATGATGTCCAACGGGGCCAAAGGAGTGTCTGCTGGCAGAAGCCAGGGTGTTGGTCGCCCGTGGGAGGGGCAGGGGCTTCGGCCTGGTATGTTCTGATCTTGATCTGGATGGGGGTCCCTGGTGACAACTCGCCCAGCTGGAGACTTGGATCGTGCGCCTTCTCGGTGTGTCATACTTCAATGAAGAGTTTACATAAAAAACAAAAGCGTGCCTTGGCACCCCAGCGACTGTTAGCTAATGTCTTACGCCACCAAAGGCCCTGAGAAATGGACTACTGTGCTGAACTACTAAGAAAAATAAACTGTGTAGGAGGAGGAAATCGTTTTCAAAGGAGGAGGGAAGCACCTTTCAAAATCGTTGCGAACGTGCCCATGAAAATATTTACGCATTCAGCCTAGAATTCAAGGTGTCAGCCTCGACCTTCACACCACACAGAACCTTAGCAAGGGCCAATTCTGTTCCCGAGTCAAGTCAGCAGAACGCACGGGTGTTTCAGGAAATGAGAAGCTTGCCGAGTGTGCTCCGCTGGCAAGCGGTGGTTTGCATGGTAGGCCCGGGTCCTCGGCGTTCACCGTCGAAGTCAGGCACTGGGGAAGCGACAGCGGTACCGGCCACAGCGGCCGCGGCGACACTTCCTACGCTCAAGAACGCACCGTGTCGAAGCGTCAGGCTTCTCAGAAACGGCTCCCTCACAAAACCATTCAGCGGGTGCGGGGTGGTCGGTTTCAGAGAGAAAGGAAAGCGTTTTTACCCCAATGGACAGACTCTTAACTATTGTTTGGCTTTTCAAATGTCACAACTTTACTAATGAACGGTGACTAGCTTGGTGACGGGGCTCCGTGCAGAGCTGCAGCACGCATGCACTTGTGCACACGCAGGCACGTGTGTACACACACGTCGACTCCCTGCCGTGCCTGCTGTCTCCCCTGGGGGCCTGGCCCTCCTGCTTCAGGCACAAGGAAGTGTTCTGGACTTCTGCACCTGCTGACTCTCACCTCCCTACCTGGTACCTCTTAGAACTCTGAGGGGGGAGGCTCCCACTCACCAGGGCTCACCACCACTGCTGTAATTCCACAGCCGCTGAACCACCTGTATGCGATCCCAAGAGACGGGCATCTCTGAGGGTGGAGACCCACAGAGGTATCAACAACAGTTGAACTGAACCAAACCTGAGGTGCACCTGCAGCGGGGTCAGCCTGAAGACCCCAACCACCGACCTCTGACCCTGCGCACTGCTGCTGGCCAGCCCCCAACCCGGGTCTGATCTTCAGCTGTGGTTGGCCACCCCATCCCCCGGTGCCCTCACCTGCCAGGCCTACCATCTGCCCCAGGCCACCTTCCCCATCCCCAGCCAGCCCACCACACACATGCCTCCTGGCATCAGTCATCTCGGCTCCCGCTGTTGAACGCACTCAACACTGGTCCAGGAGCAGGGAGACCGGGCACACAACACTCCTGGGACCGGCTGTGCTTGCTATGCAGTGGGGCAGCGGTGGTTCCTGGCCTCGGCAGCTTCCAGTCCCAGGGAGACGGGCATTAGCAAACTCACCAGGCGACAAGCATCTCAGGGTGACCCGTGGCGCTTCAGGGACTGAGGGGTCGGGAGGGCAGCACCCTTGAGTCTGAGGGAGAGAAGCGGATGGGGTGCCGGGCAGCGGGGGCAGAGGGGGTGGGTGTCTCTCGGGCCATGGCAGGTGGAGCTCTTTACAGAGCAGAAGGCCCTGCGACCCCGGCCGGGCCTCTCACAGGGGACAAGGGACGGGAGGTGCGGGACCCGCAGCATCACCCCTCGCACCTGCCTGGATGTCGGGGACACGGGAGGAGTCAGCACTGGATCCCTCCTGGCACCTCAGCTCGGCGTGGCCCGAGGGAGGCTGCTGGGCAGGGCGGCCAGCGGGGCCCCACTGTCATCCCGACGCTGCTCAGAGGAAAGGTGTCCGTTCCAACCCGTCTCCTTCTCAAGGTCAATGCTCTGGAACACGACCGAGCAACTTTGTGGCCCCCTTCTGTTAAGAAGGTTGCTACGTTTTTTAATGGTCGAAAAAGATCGAAGTAAGCACATTTCCTGACATGTAAAAAGTGCTGTAAATAAAGTTTTATTGGAATGAGGCCACACTTGTCCACTGATGAACGGCTGCTTTGAGCTCCACGGCAGAGCTTGGAGCTGCTACAGACACGCGGCCAGGGCGCCAGGAACACTCACTCTGGCCCCAACAGGAACCGCCTGCCAACCCCTGCTCTAGAGGCAGCGCGGTTGTGTGTTGTCCAGGGTTTGTCCGTCTCCTGAGGTGTGCTCAGTCGGCCCTATTACTGCGGAAAGAGGGGTGTGAAATTTCCCAACAATGACCGCGAATGACTGTTGGATTCTGCCTGTCCTTGCCTCGCCCGTGTCTTAGCCTCTGTTCCTCAGGAGCACAGGCACCTCACTCCTGAGCTCACCCTTCCGTCCTGTGAGCTGCCCTCTGTACCCCCGGCAGTGCTTCGTCTGTATCTGAAGCCCCCTTTATCTGGGGTTAATACTCCCCCCAGCCGACTCAGGCTGCCTGTTCCCACCTTTTCACCTCAACCCCTCTGCGTCAGTCACGGTGTTTTACAAGAAGATGGGCGGGTCTTGTTGTTCCATCCACTCTGGTGTGTCTCCTCGCTGGCGTGTTTCGTCACTTACGTTTCGAGTAACTGCTCACGTGGGTGATGTCAGGGCTGCCGTTTTGCTACTTGCTTCCTGTCTGCCCCCTCCTGGGGTCTCTGTTCCTCTTGTTCCCTGCCTTCTTTTGGTTACCTGAGTATTTCTCCACCTTCCATTTGCTTCCACATTGGCTTTTTAGCATTATTTTGTAGTGGCTGCTCTAGAGACCGCCTTACATGTCAACTTTCAGTCTATTAGTGGATATCGTTCACATCACGTAAGAAATTAGTGACTGTCTGTGCCCGTTTACCCCAAGCCCCATTATGGTGAAGCTGGAACATACGTTTCACGTGCAGACACGATAAACCCCACGCCGTGCTGTGAGTTTTACCTGAAACAGTCATTCATTTTAGAAGAATTAATAGGAAGCTGGTCTTTTCTCTTTACCGCCCGTCTTACCATTTCCGTACCCTTCCTTCTTCCTCCTTGAGGTCCCAGTGTTCGTGTGCTGTCACTTCTCTTCAGCCTGAAGAGCTGTTTTTGGCTTCTTCAGCATTTCCTACACAGTCTGCTGATGACAAATGCTCTTAGAATTTACCTAGCTTCTCTTTATCTCACTTTTTGTTCCTAATGGATATTTTTGCTGGATACAGAACTCTGGGTCAACTCCTCTCCCCGCCAGAACTTGAAGACACGGTTCCACTGTCTTCTGAGGAGGCTGTGACAGCCCACATGACTACATACACGTCTTTTCTTCCTCTGGTGCCCTCGAGATTTTCCCTCTGTTGCTGCTTTTCAGCAGTTTGACTATGGTGAGCCTAAGTGAGGCTCTCTTTACATTCATCCTGCTTCACGAAGCTGTAGATTTAAGCTTCCACCAAACTTAAGGAGGTTTTCAGTTATTTCTTACTTCACATTTTGATGCCCCATTCTCTTTCCTCTCTTCCGGGGCTCCAATTACACGTATGTCAGACACTGTCCCACTGCTTCCTGAAGCTCTGCTCATTTCTTTCTTCAACCTTTGTTCTCTCTGTTCTTCACGTGAAGTCATTTCTGCAGACCGATTTCTTAGTGCACTGAAATCTTCTCTCATCCCTAAGGTTAATTTTTATTTCAGATACTGCATTTTTCAATTCCAGAATTTCCATTTGGTTCTTTTTTAAAATAGCTTCTATTTCTCTGTTGAGATCTTCTACTCTCCACCTGGAGCCTGTTTTCCTTTATGTCCCCAAGCAGAGTCAGAACGTGTCTGATGATTCCAACACAAGTCATCATATTGGGGTCAGGTGCCTTGTGGCCTTTTCTCTGGAGTGAAGGTCATGTTTTCCGTTTTCTTTTCTCCCCAAATGCCTAATAGTATTGAGTTGTAGCGTAGACATTGTAAAACGATGTGTGGCAGAGACTATATTCTGTTACATTCCTCTGATGAACAATGATGTATTTCCCCCCCACACAAAGGTCAATAACTGGACTTTGATGAATAATTCTGGTAAAAGCGTTTCTGCACAGATACTCAGGTATAAAACACATACAAAAAATGAACATAAAGATTCCTTCTCTCCTTAAGTACGTCTTAGAACAGCCATGACTAAGTTTAACTTGATATGTATTTCAGAGCTTAAAAACCCAAGAAATTAATAACAAATTTTCGCAGCTTAACTTGAGGCACAGGCGTTTATTGTCCTAACACTGGAAATACTTTCTTGACATTTGATTTGATACTCTTATTGGTTAAGCTTTTGCCTTTTAAAAGTTTTCCTAGGAGAAAATACAAGAAAAAAGTATCTATCCAGATTACCCATCACTCTTAGGAATAACGTGATCTTAAAATAGATCCATTTTGAAAAACACTGACAAAATGCTGGACTGTTATTCTTATATTCAGGATCTCTGTTTTGAAAAAGAAGTGAGTATAAAAAAGTAATTTTGTCCTGACATTGGTGGGATGAGATACAGTCGTACTGTTCACAAATCCAGCACATAAGAGCGTCTGTTTTAAATGAGATCAACACTAATACGTAACAAGAAGTAGAGAAGACAACTTTAGGAGACGCACTCATCCTACCCAGTCCCTCTCGGGTTTTACCACCGTTGATACTTTTGTTTTAACAAACAATTAACTTGGCTGGACTCGAACTCAAAACTGTCTCCCTGCTTTTTTACCTTTAGCTAAAATCTGTCCCATTTCAGGAATTGCCAAGAGATACGAGCAGAGATGACACATGGGATTAGGGGTTCCCCAGCTCTCACTCTGCCCTTGGGTTCGGGTACCCAGCTGTGTTTTAGCCCCTCTGGGCGGCATCACGTGAGGCCAATCTTCAGGGAAAAAGCCATAAAACACAATGAGAAGCTCACCGGGTGCCCGGCCTTCTCCCACTCTGGATGCTCTCTAGTGCTGACAGGCACTAGAGGGGAAACTGCACGGATAAAACTGTTCCTTGAAGATTCGGCCTCTTAGCTGGAAGGACACAGACAGTGGCCAAGTGCCTGCTGCTGGCCATGGGCTCATTACCACAGTGGTGACCATGTGCTGAGAGGGGCTACAGGGCCTGGTCACGAGAGAACTGCTTGTCCACACTCTCTCTCTCTGGCCTACACAAACATTCTGTGAACGTCTGTGAGCTGCAAGGCTCTGCGTCAGACGGGAGCAACTGAAGACTGACCACGGAGGACACAGGGAGTGCCTGGGAGACATGCCCCGGCCCCGGCTCGCCCTTGGCTGCTAAGTGCCCACCGCCCACCCCTGACTGACCGGGCCGGCAAATGTGGGACACACAGGGTCTGGCCGATGGAAAGCCTGTGCTCTTCCCAAGTACACGCTACGACATGGACGCGCGTGGAGAGGCTGGCCATGCAAGGTGACAGAGAAAGCCATCTTCACCGAAGGCGCCCCCTGGAAACCCGGGCTTCTCGCCCCTCCCTGGGAGGGAGCACGGCGTGAGCAGTCTGCACTGCCCTGGGACCGCGACAGGAGCCCCAAGGAGCCCTCACGTGGCAGCTCAGGCTTCAGCACCCGACAGGCTGACCCACCGCCAGGTCCCCTCGGGCAGCGGCATTTACATTCCCGGGGCCCCTGTGCCTGCGGCTGTCGTGTGTGTACTTTGCTCAAGGAGCTGCTGCGCTGAGGACACTGCCCTGCCCGGGTTAAGAGCGCGGCTCACCCCGCACGCAGACTTTCTGAAGTTCAAGTGCGCGTCACCAGAGTCAGACTCCATTCCATATGACTCTGCTCGGGCTGGAGTGCCCGCCCGCTCCCCCCAAAAGGCTCCTTTGCACCGAGCTGTGCCCTGTGCTAAGTTTGATGAAGGTGGCCTTTCGGGGCAGGGCTGTCGGGGGAGCCTGTGCTCTGTGGCCACATCCCCTCAGACGCAGAGGTGACGTGACCTCTGACCCGTGTGACAGTACGAGGATGAGGTACGAGCTTCACAGATGTAAACTGGTAATTTCCGTCAACCTTCTCTGAAAACACGCGCATAACTGAGATTAAAACGGGCACGCAATTTAAAGTGACTCTTAGGAACTCATTAGGAAAGTTGTCAAGCTGGGTGCTGGTTAGCAATTCACCCCAAACCTGTGTCCTGCTCGCCCAGAAACACCACCATCACCAGGCTTCTCACCACCCAGAGCGCTGGCCGCCTCAAGAGGGAGCTGGAGGGACTGCAGGTACGTATGGATTACCTGCTTTGGAGGCTCCCCGGAGCCTCGGCCACCTTCACCAGCGCACCGACACTGAGAGACCGAGCGACATGGCTCGGGGCTGGCAGGGAGTCAGACCCTCAACCCACCTGCCCCTTCAGCTTTGCCCTCCGCCCCCACCAGCTCCAGCCTGTCCTTCCGACAGCCGCCGAGGCGGCTGGGCTGTGCCTTCCTCCGGTTAGGGTGCCATCGTCGCCCCCCACCCGACCCTGTTCAAACGACTCCTTCCTCATCTCCCGAACCCTCCACCTACTGCAGCCTGGTTTCCCCCAGGGCCCCCGCCCCCACCCTGAAACTGCCCTCGGAGGTCACCAGGCCACCTACCTGCCAACCCAGCTGGGCCTGGTTTATTAGACTTGGCCGGAGGCCCCAGGAGGGTAGAGGGCGTTGGCACAAATGCCAGCTCCTGGCACAGAGCCCCGGTGAGCATGGGCGCCAGAACCACGTGCTTGCTGCGTGAGACGCTGCCGGGCCCTTCCACTCGCACCCCGTCCTCCTTCCTGCTCAGCACGGGACACCCCACACCCAGGGAAGGCCTCCGTGGAGGGGCAACCGGGCAGAGGCTGCAAGACCAGGAGCAGCTGGTCAGGCCAAGGAGGCAGGAGCGCCCAGGAGGCCCGACTGGACCGACAGCGGCCTCTGTTCTCCTCCGCCTTGTCCCCAGCTCTCCTAAACGTCCCCCTGGGCTGCAGAGGGAGTGCGAACCCACCAGGAGCTGAGTGCTTGGGGTGTGGGGACAGCCGGGGTCACCCCGCGCTGGGCAAGGAAGACAAACACGTCCCATCACGTCCCCAGAGCAGCCCCGGAGGAGCGAGCGAGCCCTGAGAACATAGCCCCGACCCCATCCGTCCCTGGCGTGGCTGACGCTGGGATGCCCCGGACACGGCATTTCCCAGCAAGGCTCTAAACACACGCAGCACCGGTGCGTAGTAAATAATTTTTGTTTTCTTCCCGGCAAAAATGAACAACAATGGTGGGACCAGAAAGGCTCCCCGTTCACAGGAAACGCCGAGGGTGTCACCGCTCGCTGAGGGCTGTGTGAGGTCACGGGCGACAGCGGCCACGCTCAGTCACGCGCGGCCTCCCATTCAGCACAGCCAGCGGCTTTTTTGATAAACTGGTCCTTCTGGGGGGAGGGGGCCAGGGGACTGGGAAAGCTGCCTATAAATCTTTAACAAAAGATCTGAAATAGGAATAGGAACTACATTCTTTCTCTCAATAGACAAAGCCTTCCCCATCAAGATATGCTTGTATTCTCAGACAAAACCTTCATGATAACATTAAAGCCATGAGAACCCGCTCTCTGTGGGAACGCTTGGCAGCCTGCAGTAACCCGGGATGAACGTAACCAACCCAGCGGGGAACATGGCACTAAGCAGCCCCCTTGAGGGCCACAGCCATGAAAAAGCACCGGTCCGGCCGAGGCCCCGGGGCCCAGACACAGGCATGGTCCCGAGGCAAGCCCCCCCACCCCCGCCCCGAGCAGAGAGGGTCTGCACTGGGCAGCGGGGCAACGCCTCGTCCAGCTGGAGGGAGGGCCACAGAGCTGAAGGAGCCTTCCAGAATCCCAGGAAGGTAGGAAGAAGGATTAAGAAGAAGCAGCTCAGATGCCTGTTCTTGGGCCTCCCCCTTGGAACAGCAACCCCTGGTGTTCCGAGTGCAACTGGCCGGACCCCGTGGGTGTCCGCGGGGGATCCTGTGCAGCCCAAGCCCCTTCCCAGAGCCCAGGCACTCGCCCCGGGCTGGACCTGGGAGCCCAGAACTGAACACAGATGTCCCTCATCACAGCATCAAAGAGCAGGGATGGGTGCCTGAAGGTGCAGACCCCAGAACCTGGGCCACGCGGGGGCCAGTCCCAGTGACGTCGGGGACAGCAGCGACATCAGTGCCGCGGGGGGGAGCCACGTGACGCAGGGTTCGTTCGGTGTGTGCATTAGGTGCTCCCTGCGGGTGGACTCTGGTGCCGAATGAGCCATTTCGGATGCAGAGGCAGTAGTCTGGAAATAGCACGATTCGCACTTACCAAAGGCACCATTAGTCAAATTCCGGAAGGTTCCCAACGGCCTTTCTTCCGGTAAAATAAACATGCTCCAGCCCCTCATGTTGGCCCTGAGGCTGGGCTTAGTTTCTAGGGAGTAGACCGCCAGCCCCACCCGGGGGGCTGCCCAGCACCTCGGTGGGAGCACTGGTCCTATGCTGGAACGAGGAGGAGCCTCCAGGGCCCAGCTGGATGCCCTCGGCCAGGTGCACGCAGGCACTGAGGCTCTGGGAAACCCGTGGGCGCCCCTCCTGCTCTGCTGGGGCCTGGCTGCGGGGGTCCTTCTTCCCGCAGCTCCCAGGAGCACAGCCCACTGCAGACTGGAGCACCAGCCCCTCCCCGCCACCCACCCATCCCACACTCTTCAAAACAGATGCTGCATGCACTAAGCAAGCGTGCCCAGGGCACGGGTGGGGGGAACGAGCCCGCCCCGAGCCCCGCGACGGCCACTCGGCACCCCGGCCCAGGCTGGCCCCTGTGCAAGGCCTGGACACAGTGGCAGCCAAGGTCTCTCCCAACTCTGAGAGTCTGCGACCCGAATTAGGGTCGGGGGGAAAGAACCCAGCCACCACCCTATCTGCTGCGATCCACAGCTCTGGTTTTAATACCAAGTGGGCAGCAACACCCCCAAAGCTCCGGTGGAGCGAGGTTATGAAGCACGCGCTAGGGCGGCGGGACCCCTCCTGCGGACGCCGGCCGACTCCCCTGGTGTGAGTCAGTACTCCCTCCGGCCCACCTCACGATACCGAAGCGAGGTCAGTGAACCGGGGTTTCAGAAAGCCTCTGCATGACATCTCCACACGCAGACACGACACACAAAGGTCACCTCCAAGGGCTGGGGACAGTGAAGTGTAGACGGAGAGGTAGGTAGGCACGTGACTGTGCTACCTTCCTTGTCAACGCAATTCATCTGTAAGCGCGTAATTAATGTTTAAATAATGGATGTGCTCAGCCAAGGACGGACCCAGAGGATTCCTGGAAATTTAGGAGCTGGCTCCAGCACGCCCCTGGGCTGCAAGCAGCGGGGCCTTCAGGGTCTGGTCATTATATCCTACCTCCTGAAAACGCTATTACATGAAAACTAACAAGTGTCTGGAAACTTAAAAAATTAAGTTCTTACTAAACGTTGCTATTACCTTTGTCAATAAAGATCTGGAGTATTTTTTAAAAACCTCTAACCCCATCTCCCTTTATCACATCTCCGCCAAGCGCAGCAGGCGCAGCTCCTGAGGGGCAGGGGCACTGAGAGCCGAGTTCAAATCCCAGCTCCACCACTGACCTGACTCTGTGGGCGCCTCCTTCCTCACCTGCAAAAATCTGTAAGAGGATGTCATCTGCAGGTTTGTATAGGGATTAGGTCACTGGAACAGCTGCTGCTGGCATCGTCACCACGGGGTCCGCACACCTCACTTGTAAGAGCGGGAAGCGGGAACCAACACCGTTAGCCCTGCTCTCCTCTCCTCGTTTGCTGCAGACTCAGGCCTGGCCTGCCCTCAAGAAGAGGAGAGGCTCCAATTCTGAGTCTACACTTTCTGGCCATGGACCCCTGGGCAAGCCACCTCCCTTCCTGAGCCCCAGCTCCCTCGGCACAGACGGCCTTGTCCAGGACCCTGGGGAGGACTGACGGATGACAGGCCACAGCCCTGGGCCAGCGTGGGAGCCTTATTCACGAGCCCGTTTCGACACTGCCCTTCTGTTAGCACTTAGAGCATCCCTCCACCCCGCCCACCAGAAAAGGGTTCCAGGGGTGGTCAGGGAGTGTGCCAGCTCCATCCTTCCCCTGGTCCTAGACAGCTTGCCTCCAGAACTTTCTCCTCTGCACGGCCACGGCCTCGCCATACTGCAGCGCGGCAGGGCCCCAGAGCTGGTGATGTGGGAAAGCCAGCGGTTGCAGTCTGGCTCCCCGTCCAGGCTCGGCTCTGAGCCTTCTTCCCGGCAGCCGGGCTCTCGGGGCTTCCGTGCCCTGGCCTGCAGTGCTGTCCTGCGTGGCAACCTCGGAACCCACTGTGAAAGTGGGTGTCCTCCCCTTAAAGCTGGCCTGCCCTCCCCGAGGACAGGGGCTGCAGTGCCCCCGCACGTGTGGCCTCACCGCCAGGGAAGGTGGAACACGCGGGCCAAGAGACGCAGACGACCTGCAAGGGCTGGGCCTGGCCCACCCTGCCCCAGGCCACACCACTGGCGACCACCCCACGCAAAACAAACAGCGCGAGACACCTACCCTGCTCTTCAATTAGGTGGGATGACTAAAATTCATGAGAGGCACGACAGGCCCCATTTATAAGTCATGAGTGTCGGATTACAGGGGGCCGGCTGGTGCCTGGAAAAGCGCTTCAAACCCAGGTGGTGGCTGGGTCTACACAGACTGCATTTCCGGTCTGGCTGTGGTTAAACCCTGCTTTGCTGTCACAGTCTAGCCCGGAAAACGGTGAAGAAAATGAGGACTTATTCATGGTCCGGAGACTGTGGGGAGGACCCGGGGACCAAAGGCCTTCGGCCAGGCCTGCAAGGCAGGGCGGCAGCGAGAGGGGGCAGAGTCAGGCTCCCGGCTGAGGAAGAGGAAGAGCGAGTGGCCCTGCGGAGCTGCTGCTGGGCCCAGAGACCTGCCATCAAAGCAGGCAGCGACACCCCCTAATCGTGCTGTGAAATGACAGCAGAGTGCAGGGTGTGTGAGTCTAGAGGGACTTTAAGGACATAAATAATTTGGTTGAAACTGATGAAGGCTCACACCCTCTCGCTAGACTCGCTGCCCCCGCCCCTCCTGAGCGGAGCCTGTGGCCTGACCCTTGGCTGTGCTGACCTTGTGCGGGCCCAGGGGCAGGGCTCTTCCAGCGGCACTCAACAGCACAGCACGCAGGTGCCCAGCCCTGACCGCCTCAAACTGAGGCTTAAACGCTTTCAGTTTCTGCCCATTTTGCATGGCGTGCTACATACACCTCCGCTGCGGATTTGCAGATCAAGTACTAACAATCACTCCCAATTCAACATGATGGGTGGCCGTCCTTCAAGTTTCTTTCTGTGATGTTTCCATCAGTTTACAGGCTGTAAGATACACCCCACATCCTCTCTCCACTTAAACGGGGGGCAAACAACCTACACTCACCCCAAGACAAAGGATTCATCTATATACGATTTACATAATTTATTGATACATGTGTATGTACTTCGTGTAAGACTTAAATAGCTGGTTTTTTAATGACAAAATTACCATCATCTGGGAAATAGTTTGCTGGTGGACACATGCTATACAGGTTGCTTTTAAGAGCAAAGAGTAGGACCTACCTGGTGGCGCAGTGGTTAAGAATCTGCCTGCCGATGCAGGGGACACGGGTTCAAGCCCTGGTCCGGGAAGATCCCACCTGCTGCGGATCAACTGAGCCCGTACACAACTACTGAGCCCACGAGCCACAACTACTGAACCCCGTGCCGCAACTACTGAACCCCGTGCGCCTAGAGCCCGTGCTCTGCAACGAGAAGCCACCGCAATGAGAAGCCCGCGCACCACAACGAAGAGTAGACCCTGCTCGCCGCAACTAGAGAAAGCCCGCGCGCAGCAACGAAGACCCAATGCAGCCAAAACATAAATAAATAAATAATTAAAAAAAAAAAAAAGACTTCTAACAACCATTCTTGCTTTGCCGCTGCTCGTGTGTGCAACACTGGCCAAGGGCAGAACCGCTCGGGTTTCTCTGTAAATCGCCTCCTTGGAGTGGCACAGGAGGCCTCCTAGGATCTGGCCCACCAGGGGCCAGAGCTCCCTCAAACGACTCTGCACCAAGCTCGTGCCACGCAGACTTAGTCTCAGCTTCCCCAACACGCCGCACTTCCCCCTACGCCCCTCCCTGCCATGCCGCGGCCTGGAATGTGCCAACTCACCTTCGCTCACTGAGCCCCTACTTATTACTCTTTGCAACCAGGAGGCCCAGGGCCACGTCCTCCACACAGCTTCCCCATCCCCCGCCCCCTTTCTGTGCCCGGGAGTTGCCTCCTGCTCTGTTCCTGTTGTCCGCATGCTTCCCTTTGACACAGCGGGCAGTGACCTGTATTCTGACTGCCCTTCCTACTCTTCCTCTCCAGACCATGAATCACAACCTTGACCCCAGGCCCCGTGAGCACCAGGCACAGCCTCGGCGCCAGCGTGCGAGATGACCTCCCTCCAGGCCTTCCCTGACCTGGGGCCCTTCGATCGCTGGCATGAGGGCGCCGGCAACCCCACACGGACCCCTCCGTGCACGCGGCTCCACCTGAAGCAGAAGCCTCAGGCTGCTCCCCCCCCCCCCCGGGCCCGGCACCTGGCACCACGCCCGGCACCTAGCAGGTAGGTGCTCAGTTAGCGTTTGATGGAAGAACAACAGGCACAGAGCTCCTTGGGAAAAACGACTGCAGCTGACATTTCATTGTTTCTAAAATACAATGATCTGAAACACAAGGAAATCCAGACTTCCCAACGCAAACAAAACAGCCCTGCACAACAGGTTTTCAATCACCTCAGTCAAAATTCAGGAGACTTTGACAAACCCCTGCCTATTTATGGGTCCCCCCGGCATGCTGCCTGTGCTCTGGGGGGCACTGCGAGGGTCCCCCGGCCTGGGTGGGCGGTCACGTCAGGGCTCCCAGGCACGGACACACACGTGTGTTTGGAACTCTCGTCCACTGAGAGAGCGGGCAGTCGGCCACCTCCCAGCCTGGGCCATGTGTCACCCTTCAGGCTTCCTTAGTCTCTCGTCAGCAGGAAATCCAGTTTTCAGTCAGATATTCTGTAAGGCCCATCCAGGTTTCTTTCACATTTAAAAAATGGGGGTAAAATATACATCACGTAAAAGTTACCACTCTCACCCCCTGTGGGAGCTGGGTTCAGTGATAGGGACATCCCCCCCGTCCCCCCAGGACTGAAACTCTGCCCCCGTTCCCTCACTCCCCGTGCCCCTGCCCCAGGGCCCACATTCTACACACGGGGCCTCAGGGCCGCATGGGAGTGGGATCACACAGCCTTCGTCCTCTTGCGTCTGTACTGTTTCACTGAGACTGAAAGTCTCTCGAGGCCCGTCCGCCAGCCCTCTGGGCTGTACCTGCCCCCTCGCTAGATGGCACTCGGGCGGCAGGGGGACGACGAGGACTGAGCCCAGCGATCTCTCCACAGGGAAGGACCGACTGCTGGACAATCGTCCCCCACGTCCCAAGGGGAGTAGCCTGAGCACCGTCTCCCAACAGCAGGGGACCCTGCGGAGCAGAGCAGACCTGCCCCTCCCCTCGGGCCTGCAGACGGGCAACCCAGTGTAAGCCTCAGGGTGAGCCAAGCGCCACGCAGGGCGGGCAGGTCCCGGGGGAGCCCATCCCCAGAGGGCCTTCTGATAACATTCTCCAGGACTGGACAACAGCAGTTTCCAGCGATGCGAGAAGAACTGTTGGATAAGAAGCACAACAAAGAAACCCTCCACCACCTGATGGAGGACGGCCAAGCGTGGTCCGTTTTTCGCTGAAAATGAAAACTGGAAGCATCGACGCAGAATTCAAACTCAAAGACCCTGAGCTGTTCTCAGCCCAGGACCGAACCCCCACACAGGGGAGGTTCCCACGCACTGAACAGCGATGGCACGGAGGACGGGCCCAGAACCAGACGCCTCAGGACCCCCTGCCCGCTGTGACGGCGAGGGTCCTCACATGTCCCAGCGGCCTGAAAGCCTCTGGAGGCCTGTGGGCATCGCCTCGGCTTGGGCAACGAAAGCAAACACAGTTACAAGCTGGGCGCTGTGTCCTTCCCCTGGGTTCTGGTCCCCAGAACCACCACTCGTGCCTGGACCACTTGCCCATTTCCCGGGCCTTCTGGTATGAGGCCTCCAGACCCCTTGAGTTGTCCCTCTTTCAGGCGACACGGTGGCCCGATTCTCTGAAAATAGCCCGTAAGTGACGCAGCTTCGTGAAATCAAGGAGTACCAGGTGTGTATATATATAGCTGATTCACTTGGTTATAAAGCAGAAACTAACACACCGTTGTAAAGCAATTATACTCCAATAAAGATGTAAAAAAAAAAAAAAACAGGAGTGCCAGGTAAACCAGAAAGGTATGCCTTAGGAATTCTTGTGGCACAAAGGAAACTGAGGGCAGTGAGGTGCTAGATCTCCTTTTCCAAAACAGAAAGACGAACCAAGAGTGCCACCTGCAGAGGCCCCTGGGGCGCCATTAGACACTGAGGGCATTCCTAGGAAGGCGGCGGGCACATCTGAGCTGCAGAAGTGCTGCAGAGTATAAAGCACACCTGCTGGAAGGTCCACGTTAGATGCGTCATGCAGAAGGTGGACTCGCGACAGGTCACCCGCGGGCAACATCGTGCTCACTCAGGGAGGCCGCAGGGGACATGCGTTTTCACTTGGGATACAGCATACGAACCTGCATCGCTCAATTCTCACCACAGACTTGTGTTCCCGGGCGCTGCCCTGTGGATTCTGAACGCCAGCCTGAGTCAACAGCACAAGAAGGCACTGGGCGGGCCGGGCTGTAACCTCCAACTCAGGGTGGCGTGAGGGGGCAGGGGCCTGGATTACAGAAGGGTGTCGACGCGGCGGGTGATTCAGCGGGTCTGCCCCCGGGTCATGTTCCCACCCTGCTGCAGCAGCGCGGGCCTCGCTGTCAGTTTCCCTCAGCAATCCGGGGAGTGGAGGAAAATGACTACAGCGCTTGAGGCACTTAAACTTCGAATGTTTTCTTTAAGGTGCGCTTTTAAAGGGTAGGTTTTTCCCACAGGAAGAAGAGGTGAGATTCAAGCTGGGACAAATCATATCCTAGGAATCCTGATTCACATTAAGCTAGGACAGAAAGTGGAAAAGTGTTTTATGAAGAAAAATAGACATATACGGAATGAACAAAGTTTCACTCCTCCTGAATGAGGCAGACAAGACTAAACCTAGCCTTCCGCACAAATAACCCTACAAACCACTCGGTCACTCCCAGGCCACACGGCACCCCCGACGCTGTCAACTGAGAGACCACAGGACATTCCTCTATGACTCTCCTTTTCCCTCCAGGACACTTCCTGAACCAAGAAGGAAACAACGGGCGGGGGTCTGCTTCCCAAGGGAAAAGGCTGTCTGGGAACAGACTGGGTCAGCCCAGGAGGGCGCCTGCCCCTCAGCGAGGTCTGCTCAGGGCTCTGGGCAGGCTGTTCCCAGACTCTCAGAGGGGACCCCAGGCTCCCACTTGATCCCAACTCTGAGGCCAGATTCATCAGCTGCACCTGAGGGCACACACACATTAATATGTACACCCACGCACACACGCGCACACATGCACACACACGGCATGCAAATGACGGGCACCTACCTCCAGCGCCAGGCATGCAGCAGGAGCTGGTCTGCAGGAGCTCCTGGGCAGCCCCTCCCTTGCCCTCAGACCACAGGCCCTGCAGGAAGCAGGCACGGATGCTGCTATGCCTGCTGGGGCCTCTGGGCCCACAGCCCCCAGCATGCCACACCTTCACCCTCTTCCTCGCCTCAGGTTTGTGGGTCTTACCAGAACCCCCTGGACACTAACAAAACAGCAGTTTTTACAGGTGCCCCTCTGACCTCCTTTATCTGACGCTTTGAGCCTGAAGCCTAAGAACATAACATATTTTTACAGGCCCCTCCTAAAGCTGCAGTGTTTGACGAATGGTGGGAATCCAGTGTGTTAACAGACGTGGCCTGTCAGGAAGCGGGAGAGATGACGGTGATGCTGAAGGCACCTGTGGCCAGCCCCAAGGCCAGCCCCGAGAAAGCCCCGGGCTTTCTGCTCTGACCTGGACCTGGGCTCTCTACCTGCCGTGGATGCTCTGCTGCTGCTGGGGGCTTGTCGCGTGTGTTACACGTGCGGGAACCTCCGGATGAAGGCGCACGAAACCGGCTGCCTGCAGGGGCGGCACCAGGTGCTGCAGGGCGGGAGGGGCGGCAGTCTCACTACCGTGACCGCTGAACTTGGTGAAAATGCTGTACATTCAAGAAAGCAGAACTGAAGTTGTTTTTTTGGGGTTTTCTTGCGGTACGCGGGCCTCTCACTGTTGTGGCCTCTCCCGTTGCAGAGCACAGGCTCCGGACGCGCAGGCTCAGCGGCCATGGCTCACGGGCCCAGCCGCTCTGTGGCATGTGGGATCTTCCCAGACCGGGGCACGAACCCGCGTCCCCTGCATCGGCAGGCGGACTCTCAACCACCGCGCCACCAGGGAAGCCCAGAACTGGTTTTTAAAGGCACCCTCCCCTGCGAGGGACGATGTAGAACCACGGTGGCTGCACTGGGCCTGTTCCGTTTTCTTCCCGAGCTCACGGCACGGCAGTCATGGGACTGCTGGCCTGCAGTGTCTCCCACGAGAGGTGGGCGTTCCTCCCATGCTGTGGCCGACCAGAGGTCTCGGCCAATAGGACCAGGGAGGGAGGGCTGTCCTGGCGTCACACCCACCTCCTCCTCTGCTGTCACATGGGCCTTCTGTCCTCCACAGCCCAGCAACGCGGCATCGCCTTCTACCACTGCGGGATAGCACTGCTGCCGGTCCAGAGGCTCCGGCACAAGAGGTGCTCACTTGGAATCAGGGGCCCTCAATTCAGGTCCCAAGCTGGCCGGACAAAAGCCTTGCTGTGGACGAGGCCAAGAGTGCTGCGGTGTCCTTGGTGGCGGGGCACACACTTCACGCCAGGGGCCAGCAAACACAAACGGTTTACAGTGTTCCGATTTAAACTGCACTTACGGGCCTCCCTGGTGCCACAGTGGTTAGAACCCGCCTGCCAATGCAGGGGACACGGGTTCGAGCCCTGGTCCGGGAAGCTCCCACATGCCGTGGGGCAACTAAGCCCATGAGCCACAACCACTGAGCCTGCGCTCTAGAGCCCGCATGCCACAACTACTGGGCCCACGTGCCACAACTACTGAAGCCTGCACACCTAGAGCCCGTGCTCCGCCACAAGAGAAGCCACCACACTGCACCGTGTCAGGAACCAGGAATTGATACTGGTTTGGCAAAAGAACCATCTCATGAGAATGAAGTTACCTGGTTTGTCACCTGGGTGGTGGGTGCCCCAGGTAACAAGCTGCTCAGCCCAGTTAAGGTTTTCTGACCTGTCATCAGTGGGGTTGCTCCTGCCCTGGCCCCCCGGAACCGCTGGAAAGAGGAATGACCTGGCCTCCTCCAAGGGCGTGTGCAGAGCCCAGGCGTGTGGCTGAGGCTGGCTCCCCGGTACCTACCCCACCACCACGGTCTGAGCTCACAGACGGACCACGGAAGTTAACGCTAACCTAAATACGGATTCCAGCTGTCAACCTCAACGCCAGGCGATGGAAACCTGGGAAGAGATGGTGGGGTTTCAAAGCGGCCGCCATGAGTCGGGCTCCTGCACCCACACACGCCCGGGCAAGGCCGCCGACCTTCGGAAGGAGCCGTTTCGATTCCAGCGACACACTCAATTATGAAAAGAATTATTCCAACCAAATAGAAAATACAGATTCTAACAAAGCCACTACCCTTCAGTATGCCACAAAATTACCAAGTGAATCCCAGACGACTTGAGATGGGCGGCCACGGGCTGGGACGCCCGCCACTGGGAAGAACCACGCAGGGGGGATGTGGCAGGACCTTCCCAGAAGCAGGGGAAGGGAACCTGCTGGCGGGTGAGGCGCACCCTGGAGCCCCCCTGATGGGGCCCAGCACCCAAAGCTGTCAGGATCTCCATGGTCTCAGAACCAAGACCACGTGGGGCTCTGTTCCCTCCCGATTAGGGTGTGTGCTTCACCTCCCGGAGGAGGACTCAGAATTCAGTGTCTCCACCATGAAGTGGAGCCAGCAGGGAGGGGATGAGCTCCCCACCTCGGTGCCCGCTGGGGACAAAAGAAGCACATGGGAACCAGGCATGATTCCCGGGGCCTGCGCACTCCGTGTATCCTCCGAGCACCACCTTGCGGCGACCACTCCCTGCCCCTATCCATCCTCCTGCCGGGCCCCTGTGGCGTGGAGGGCACCCCATCTCCCAGCCTGTGACTCCCCTGGTCCTCAACGCAGCGGACTTGAAATGCAGATGGAGGGAGGGGCCAGGCCGAGGGCTGGGGATTCAAGCTGAAACCACTGACTTCCCTCAGCTCTGCTCACCGCGCAGCCCACCTGCTCTATTCGCGGATGGCCGTGAGACCACAAACCAGAAAGGTCTGTAACACACAGTGAAACCTACAGCTTCCACTGCCAGGATGCTGAAGCTGAAACACGGGCCAGACACTTCAAGGTTTAAACACACCCGACTTCCCCCTGGTGGGCTCCCCCGAGGCAGGTGGACCAGCCCTCCCAGCCTCTGCTTCCTCACGTGGGATGGTGAGTAACGCTGTCTCCATAGTATTTACGTGTGTCCTCATCTGAGTGGTTGCGCAGCTCTAACGGAGACTGGCCACATCCGCTTAAAGGGCAAACACACGCAATCGGAACGAGAGGCAATGCATATTAGCTCCGTTTGGGGTGGGCACCGACCCTAGTGTTCCCTAGTTCCCCACAGGCCTTCTGTGTCCTACACGCCAGCAGGTCCAGAGGCCTCATGTGCCCGGGTCGGGGCAGGCCGTCCGGGACCGAGGAAACCAGGAGTCCGGCCTTTGACGAGGCCACGTGGACACGTCTGGCATCTAAGGCACGTCACTCGTTCTTTCCTTCCACACACCCACACAGTGAGCCTCCCCTGGGCACGGGCCACTAGGTGAGCCCATCTGAATCTGCCCTTAAAGGGGGCAGGGCAGGGTGGGGACCTGCAGGAACAGTGACGGGACGACGGCGCTGCGGGCGCTGCTCGGAGCCTCCCCGGGGGCGGAGGACACGCACACACCACAAGAGCCTGGCCCGGGGACGGGCTGCGCGTCATCACATCTAAACCGCCACTCACCGCAGAAGCGACGTGCAAGACAGGATCATCCCTCGGACAGAACTAGACGCCCAAGGGCGTCATATCTGATAAAGGACTCTTTAATAAAGAACTCTCACAACTCATTAAGAAGACAAACAACCTGACTGAAGTATCAGCAGAAAACGTGAACACGCACTTCATCTAAGATACACGAATGCCCACGCAGCACACGGAAAGCTGCTGAGAGTCAGCATCCATTAGGGAAACACGAATGCCGCGAAGGATGTGGAGGCTGGAGGGAACGGTCTTCTCCTAGAAAGCAACCCTGGCACTTACCGTACGGCCAGCCGCCCACTCCGGGGTCTCTACTCATGGGAGATGAAACACAGGTCCACACAGAGCCTTGCAGGTAATGCTCAGAGCAGCTTTATTTGAAACAGCTCCCAAATGGAAACAACCCACCTGTCCGTCAGCTGGTGAGTGAACAGAGCAAAGGGGGGTGGGTCCACTCAGCGCGCTAGCAGTCCGTGCAGCAGGATGGACGGCTCAGCCACAAACGCACTGCAGAAACCAGGCCACGGACCGTGTGATGCTGTTTACACGAACTTCAGAAAGGGCAAAACTATGTATGACAGAGGCGGGCGGGTGGTGACTGGGGGCCAAGGTGGACTGACGTGAGGGGCCACTAGGGAGCCTCCTGGGACAACGAAAATATTCCTGCTCTTAACTGTGGTGTTGGTTCCAACTGCAGACATCTGTCTATCAAGGGGATCAAACTGTCCACGCTGAGTGGGAGAATACTGTTTCAGCTTTAATAATTATTAATATACAAAATCCAGTAATAAGCACCCCACCTCTGGGTGTGACAGACAACTTTAAGAAGCTCTGACTCAGATCAGAAAATTCTGAATACTACGTTGCCCCTAAGAGTATAATGAAAGTACAACCCTGAGAAATACACTGGCCGTCTGTTGTCTGTTTGCAGTCTAAGCCCATCTAGGAACAACTCTCATTAAGCAGCACTCCTTTAACCTGTGCAAACAGCCTCTGTCCACAGTCCTGCTCTGCCCATGACCATGACCTATGCAGTGTTTAGGGTCAATGACAAGGGTCACCTTCATCCCCTTTGGGTCAGTTTGTCACGGCCACCTGTGACGACAATCCTCCCTCTTTCCATCACCATTTCTGGATGTTTATATGGAACCAACGTACCTGCGACTTTCAAAAGCTACATTTAATGTCTAGCCTACGTATCATATAGTATAATACGTATTACCCTGGAATACCTAAAATAGATAGAATTCTCATGTACTACACGAAATACTCAAAACCAAACAATGAAACGTAAGTTGTGTGGAAATTGAGACTCACAACCTGTAAAGTGTGAAAGTTCCAAGGAGCTGTGTTGGTTCCAGCCATAATACACATAACTTATCACCAAGGAAATGTGGAAATAAGAGCTCCCAAATCTCTACCAATTGTACCAACTTACTTCTCAGTAATCAGAGGTTCTGAATTCTGTATTTGTCACCATAACCATGGTGAGATGATCCAGAAGTTAAATAATGGTGCCTGACTCTGACCACACGAGCTTAGCCACACTGCTTTCGTTAAGGCCTCAACCCACGAACCCACATCGCTGCACATCAAAGGGACAAAATAAATGCTTGGTAAGATTAACTGCCACCGGATGCACCCCATCCTGAGGTCTGGCCACAAAGGTGGTCTCCAAGCCTCTCGCCTCACTGCCACTCTGGAGCCGCCCACCCTGAGAGGCCTCCCCAGCCCGCCGGGGCGGGGGGTGTGCCGCAACCTCTGGGGGCCGGCATCTCACCCCAGCTCTTCTCCTCTCAGCAAAGGCGGGTCACTCCCCAACCTCCAGCACGAGGACTAAGCCGCACGGGGACAGACATGGCGCCCTATCCACCCCCAGTGGCCTGGCACATGTGGGCACCCGAGGAAGGTGAGCAGGGTAAATGAGAGGTGATCGACACACGGATGAAAGAACAAAGAGTGGCCCACGTGGTGCACACTCCACCACCCCCAACTCTCCAGAAAAGGTTCTTAACTCATCCGGGCCACTTTCTCAGGCCTCTTTTTTTTTTTTTTTTTTTTTTTTGCGGTACGCGGGCCTCTCACTGCTGTGGCCTCTCCCATTGCGGAGCACAGGCTCCGGACGTGCCAGCCCAGCGGCCATGGCCCACGGGCCCAGCCGCTCCGAGGCATGTGGGATCCTCCCGGACCGGGGCATGAACCCGTGTCCCCTGCATCGGCAGGCGGACTCCCAACCACTGCGCCACCAGGGAAGCCCAGGCCTCTTATTTTTAAAGATGAAAAATAAAACACCGGGGATGCCAAAGGGAAAACATGTTGAAACACAGCAACCTAAACACTAAGAGTGATGAGCCTGCTCCTTTATTAAGGTGCACGGCACCTGCTGTGCTGTGAAATGCCCAAGCGCATCTGCCTGCAGAGCGCCCTGATGCCAGGGGGCCTGTTCATAACTGAAGGGTTTGCATGCTTCTCTAACTGATCTGCACCACGCTGGGCCTTCGCTTGTGCTCTCTGAACAAGAAACATTTTACCATGTTCAGAGAAACTTTCCTGTAACAGCCAAAATAAATAGATTGTTTAAATATTTTACTAGACATGTGGAATTCTAGAATGAAACATGCTTCTAAATAGTTTGGCCCCTTATCCAGTTGGAAAATTACAGATTTTAAAACTTTCTTAGACAACGGGGAAAATTAAATACCTGGCCACATTTTTAGGGCCTAAGGCACCCCCGGTGGCAAGTTGGAAGGGATGTCAGCGTTTTCATATACCAGGCTTAGTAATGCTAACCTGAGTGCAAACTCTGAGAATCCGAGTATTTCTGGAAATATCCATCATTCAGCCACCTAAAGTCCACAGTAAACTCAGATTTAAGTCGATAATAACAACAATATGATGACAGTAAAACAAAACAAACACACACACACACACACAGCATTCTTTGGTGTCTTCTTCAGCCAGGCCCTATTCTGAGCGCCGGCATGTCTCCTGCCCAACAACCCGGGCTGGTCTGCGACTGACCTCACTTTACGAACGAGTGAGAGGCAGCGGGGTTCAAGGGCTTACCCAGCTGGTGGCCGCGTCTGGAGGCACCTTGGGGGAGGTCGGCACGCGCTGGGCCAGAGCTTGGGAACGCCACACACGCCCGAACGCCCAGCCACCAGCTGGCTGGGACCTCTGACTCCACGAGAGCATCCGAGGACCTCCCCCCAACCCCACCCCACCCCACCCCCGCCAGGGGACACGGGGAAAGCCCATCGGAGGAGGCTGAAGGGAGAGGAGACCGGGGACAGCCGTCAGCCAGCGTGCGGTGCTCCGTGTGCCGACACTCACGGGCGTGTGAGGCCCGGGGCCGGGACCCCGTGGAAGCCCAGGCGGCACTTACCGATCTGCAGCAGGATCGGCGTGACCAGCGCCGTCTCCATGGCGTAACAGAACTCCCTGCCAAACATCACAGCCCCGTGCATCACCCACAGGCGCACGGGGATGCGGTCTATGGACCCCTCGCTGACGGTCTCGTCGTGCGTCTCTGCCTCCGCGCTCCCCGGCTTCTGCAGGTCCGGCAGGGGCACCGGCAACTCCTGAACTTGCAGAGATTCTGAGTCGGCATTCTGCGGAGCCATTTTCATTACCACCAAAAAAATATATATATATATATTTACTCTATCTATATAAATAATTCTATCATATATCTTTAAGGATAAATTAAGACGTCTTCTCTTTCTGCTTCAGTGTGTTCCTCCAGCAAGTAATAATACTTATATTCCTCTTTGTACAAACAGGTATCTCGAAACTTCTCACAATCGGATGAGACACGCAGCAGAATAGAACGATTTTTGGTTGGATTCAACATATGGCTTGCTGGTTTACTGTGAATTAGAGTTAAAAATCCATAAATGCCATTCAGTTAATACCAGTTTCATCATCATTACTGAAGAAGTGCTGAAGCTCCTTTCCTTGCTACAGAGAGGTGGGCAGGTGACACACAGAGGTAGGCCGCCGTCGCTCCCCATCGAGGGACTGGTTGATCTGCAAGAGAGGAAAAGCCCTGCCCGGTAAGACGGGGCCTCAGGGCCTCCCACCCCGGGATCCGGGCGCCCTGCTCAAGGGGCTGGTCCTCAGCCTCTCGGAGACCATGGGCCTCCGTTCACTGGTCCTTACCCTAGGTCATCTGCGGAGAAAACAAAACCCAGTTTTTAGAAGAACAACATTTTCCTGCATGGAATCAATCGTGGGGGGAGGATAGAGACGGGACAACAAAGGGAGAAAGGGAGACAGAAAGAGAGCTCCCCGGCAGAGACAGCCCGCTGGGTGCGGGGACCCCGCCCAGGGAAGGGGCACATGGGAGGCTCAGAGTCCATCCTGAGGCGCTGGATTCCTGTTGTGGGCCGTCTACAGCCGTGGTCCTTGACCTGTTTGTTATGAAGTCTTTTGCTAATGAAATGAAAGAGTGCCTCTCCGGGAAAAAACATACACGCAACGCGTGCCGAACACTGAACAAACACCACGTTGAGGGGCCTGAGGACCCCCACCCGCACAGGACATTCCACGGGGCCCTGGAACCTGTCCCTCAATCCTATGTTTCCACCATCCCGGTACCTATGACCCAGCTTTGTGACGCTGTCTCTACCTGGATGAACACAGCACTACCAAGTGTGGATTGCCGAGAACCTAACTAGAAATGTCCCCTTAGAAAGGTTTTAGGAAAGCAACCATCTGCCCTGTGCAAGGCCAGAGCACGGATGCAGTAACACCCTTGCTTTTCTGCACATGGCCTTCCGACATGGCTTCCGTTCAACCCGAGGTGAAATCACAGAAAATGTGATTTTACATTAAGGTAGACCGGTAGCTGAGGTCTTACCGAAAATTTTCAACCATCGTTTTAAATAAAAATATTTCTGGTTAATATTCACTTAACCCAAGATGATCTTAACTCCTTCTCCCCTTCTCCCCAGAAAGGACCAGAAATCAAGGGGTGGCCTTCGCCGAGTGCCCTCCTCAGGGAGCCCTGGAAGTGATGGCGGGTCCCCAGCCTGACTGCTGGCACCGCTGAGCTGCTACCCTGGGGCTCCGGAACCCCAGCTTCACTACTCCACCACGCTGGGGTCTCCTCATGCTCTCTTTCCTTCAGCCCAAACTTCCCAGGGAATCACAGGTCCAAGTGATCCTACCTACTTATTTGCTTCTTAGGCCCCAAGTTTAATGACAATTCCAAACTGCAGCCTTCACACCTGAGATTTCTATCACGTTTATAAATGTCCTCTCTACTGTATAATCAGTATCTGGATTAAAACCAGCATTTCCGGGCTTCCCCAGTGGCGCAGTGGTTAAGAATCCACCTGCCGATGCAGGGGACACGGGTTCAAGCCCTGGTCCGGGAAGATCCCACATGCCGCGGAGCAACTAAGCCCGTGCACCACAACCACTGAGCCTGCGCTCTAGAGCCCGTGAGGCACAACTCCTGAGCCCACGTGCCACAACTACTGAAGCCCGCGTGCCTAGAGCCCGTGCTCTGCAACAAGAGAAGCCACAACAATGAGAAGCCCACGCACCGCAACGAAGAGTAGTAGCCCCCGCTCGCCGCAACTAGAGAAAAGCCCGTGCGCAGCAACAAAGACCCAAAACAGCCAAAAGTAAATGAATGAATGAATGAATTTATTTGAGGGGAAAAAAAGTATTTCCAAACTGGCACCCTGCTACAATCTTTTTACAAAACATTACCATGAAACTCCCTCACATATACAATGCAAACAAAACAGTATGAAAACAAAACACCCAGCATGAACACCTGCCAACACCCTACGGTTCTCATTCCACCCCTGCCCTTCGAGTGATTCCCATCCTGAGACAAAAATCTCAGGACCTTCCCTGAGTCAACCTGTCACTCTTACACCAAAGCAGGGTCAGTGATTTTAAATGCCTTTTTCCACTAGGTAAGGGGTCATTTTCATGTGAAGACAGAACATCCAGACGTGTCTTGAAAACCTACACTGACTGACCAGCCGGACGACTGCAACTAGTTTTCTCAGAAATGCTAAGGACTCAATTATAATCATCAAACCCTTCAGTTCTGTCCCATCACCCCTTGTACCGCTGTGTGTCTATCCCGAGACTCAGGCCCGAAATACAGCAAACTCCGCTAGGAGTCGTTTCAGCAATGGCTAAAAAGTAGGCAATAAAGCTGTGTAATAGCGCACTCAAATTATTCTAAGGCCGTGGGTCTCACCCGGGGCCAACCTGCACCCTTGGGGACCCCACCCTGGGTGATGGCTGGAGATGTTTTTGGTCGTCACGACTAGGGGGAGGGGTTGCTACTGAGGCTCAGGGCGGAGGTCAGGGATGGGCTCAGCGCCCTGCAACAGCCAGGATGCCTCCACAGCAGAGCACGGTTGTTCCCTAAGGTTATTATTAGACAGGAAAAAGGCTCTCCTAAAAACGCTGAAACCCTTATCACACTGAATCAATCAGCTAGCCCAGAAGCTGCAAACTCAACTTCACTTTGAGTTGAAGTGAACTCACTTCCCTTGGTTTTCCTAAACCAGCCTCTGCTCAAAGCAGAACAGGAAGCGCAGGTGAGCTCAAGGCACTGGCTCCTGGAGGACGGGTGGCGTCTAGGGTCAGGTTTATAAGCAGGAAGAGGTGCAACCTGTTCCCTCCCAGTCGATCACCTAGGCCACAGGTGGTGGCATTTCCTGGTATTTATTTGCAAAGAGAAGGTGGGTAAGAGCCAGCGAGGGGCTGCAAAGGACGCACAGCCAGCCGCCTGGCCTCCATCATGTTCAGACTGTGGGTTCCAACCCCAGGCCTACGGCTGCACTTGCTGAAAGGCCTGCGGAATCGGCTAAAGATGGCTAAGCAAGAAGTCTTGAATTTACTGGGAAAGCAAAGGAGGTAGAGACCGAACCCTTGGGGAGCAAAGGGCCCTGCGTCCTTAGGAAAGCCGCACGCCAACAGACCACCAGGTCAGTGCAAGCGTGTCCCCTCTACAATGCAAAGCAAGTCACCACACCTGAGTCCCTTCTGTTTGGGGTTCCCACTAAATTTCTAAGAATGGTCCAACAGTGGCCTCTGGAAAGAACGTGAGGGAGAGGGAGGGAGCCCCTGGCTGTACGCCTCCACTCGCAGGACTTCTCCAGGGTCCCTCACGGTCAGGGGCGGGCACAGCTGCCTAACCTGTCAGCGGAGTCTGCTTCACACTCGGCATCCTGCTGGCCAGTCTGGTGGCCCGGGGACTGTGCACTTCCAGACATACCCATGGGTCCCACTTTAACCCCGGCCACGAGCACCGTCTTCTCAAAAGGGGAGCCTGCCCAGGGCTGGGGCGGGGCTGTGACCTGTTGGGGGGCTCATCCAACATCCAGATCCTGCCCTGACGCTGTTTCGGGCGGGCGGGGGGCGGGCAGAAGGAAGAACTCAGCCTGCAGGGCAGGAGGGCCCTCCACCCTCTTTGTGTCCCGTTTTCCCAATGGCCGTGCGGTTGTCTCCACGTGATTTATTTACAAGTCCACTCCCAGCAATTGGAGATTTCTCCCTTATCATCTCACACTGACTCCGTCTGCAGTGGGTCTATATGTCTCGGTTCGTCCCCTGTTCTCTCCGTCCCGCAAGCCCGTCTGCCCACACCCAGCAAGGCACTATGCAAGGACAGAGCCGCCAGCAGGTCCTGAGGTCTGAGGAGCCACTTCCCTCTGTAGCTTCTCTTCCCAGAGCTCTCCTTTTCACTCCTGCCTTTTTATTTGCAAGAGCTTTATGAGTGTGTGACCTTTAAGAGCTTGACTAGCTCGGGGGGGCGGAGGGGGGATGTTGGTATTTTCAGTGAGATTCCACTGATTTTATAAACTAGCCGAGGGAGAACTGCCATTCTTAGGGCAGTCTCTATGTATCCAAGTCCACCCCAGTGCCTTTCGGGAGGATGTCAAAATATTCCTTCTACAGTTTTGCACATTTCTTGTTAAGTTTCTTCCTAATTATTTTATCTTTTTTGTGGCCACTGTAGACGGGATTCTCTCTTCCTTTGTATTTTCCAACTGGTTGGTTTGCGTATGTCAAGGGGAGGAGTGCTTGTTCATTTCCTCAGGTATAATTTATACTTGGTGAAAAGGTACCATTCAATCAGTTTTGACTAATTTATGTGGAGACACAGAACATTTCCAATGCCCTGGAAAGTCCACGTGAGTCCCTTCCCATCTAGTGAATGCTAGCGATTTTTATACTTTAATTTGATAACCTAGTTCTTTAACTGAGTGAAAATGGGGGAAAGGGAGACTATAACCAAATTAACAGCAAATCTAACCATTACCAAGATGCATCTAGTCCCCCGCTTACCTGAATGGAGAATTGGACTCGCCCCCCCCCCCCCGCCGCCCGGCCCAGTCTGAACTAAGCACAGCACCTGCTCGGGGCGGGGGACAGGGACCCAGGGGGCATGCGGGCACCTTTCCTGGGCTCTGAAAGCCTTCCCTTTACAGCTTCCCACCCTTACTCTGTCTTGAGGGCCCCTCCCCATCAGTGCTCTGCTCTGCCAGAAAAGGGAAGGAGGGCAGCTTTGAGAAGAAGAAAAGGAAGGTGTGAGTGGAGTAAGGACGCCTGCACTCAGGGTGTCACCACGCCCAGGGGACCGAAGGGACACACAAAACCAGATTCGCTGCTCATGACATGGTGCCGTGAAGCAATCTTACACAGGCAAACTGTTTTCTTTAAGGAAGCTATTTCATACAAAGGCCGGTGTTGTTAACTATATAATATCTAAAGCCATGAAAATGCTCTCTTCTGAGGCACCTAATGTAAAAAAACATGCCCAAGCTAAATGACAACAGACTGAAGCAATGTAAGGAGGATTAGCTGCTACTTCCCGAAAGCGCTGGCAGCTGTGTGTTCCTAAGGGCCTCCTCTTGAGCTGCTGAAAAGTGTGGAGAAGTTTGCGTTGTGACCTGTTCCGGCGTCTGCTCTTCAAAGAAACCAGATGACCTCCGAAGACAGGTTTCACCCTGGAGCCTGCCGCAGGACCTGCCGGGCTGTCACTGAAAACGATTTGGGTATGATTCGCAGGTGCACTGAGACAAGTGAAACTACAACTGTTCCAATCAACAACTTCCCCTACTGTCCTGTTTCTAATTTAAGGGTAACTGATGCCAAAACATGTGACTTCCTACTATTTGCTATGTGGAAATGTGGCTGTGTCACGTCATCAGAAAATTAACTGCAGAATCATTTCTTTTTTTTTTTTTTGCGGTACGTGGGCCTCTCACTGTTGTGGCCTCTCCCGTTGCGGAGCACAGGCTCCGGACGCGCAGGCTCAGCGGCCATGGCTCACGGGCCCAGCCGCTCCACGGCATGTGGGATCCTCCCGGACCGGGGCACGAACCTGTGTCCCCCGCATGGGCAGGCGGACTCAACCACTGCGCCACCAGGGAAGCCCCCAGAATAATTTTTGACAGGCAACCCCAGCTTCAGTTACAGTGAAGAGGCTACGTGACAATCACAATACTCCATGTGAATGCGGTAACAAAGGTCAGTGACCCACACGTGCTGGAAAATGGATGAAGAGGGGTTAACGCACGTTTGTTCCCTTCACGGGCCCCCACGTGCAGGCGTGCGTGCGGCCTTCCAGTCACGGGAGACATGCGGCGCATGCTGCGCGGTGCCCGGTGATTTTGTGCACGCACCATTTAAAACAGGCACCTCTACCCTCGGAAAATCCACTACAACTGCTGGTATCTTCATAAGACATCGCCAGCTATCGGCCTCAGCGGAGCCCATCTGACTTCCCTAACTTTCCGCAGCACACAGCACTAATCCAGGACGACACCGAAGCCGGGGAGGCCGGACCAACAGCTGCACCCCACACAGAAGAGCAGCTTTTGGACCAAGAGTTCAAAAGGTGTAAAATCAAATCAAGCAAGGTCGAAGTACCCTTGACAAGAAAGAAAAAACATTCTGGTAAATTTGTTTATAAAGTTATTTCCTCTCGGGACTTCCCTGGTGGTCCGGTGGTTAAGAATCTGCCTACCAAGGCAGGGGACGTGGGTTCGATCCCTGGTCAGGGAACTAAGATCCCACATGCCGCGGGACAACTAAGCCCGTGCGCCACAACTACTGAGCCTGCGCTCTAGAGCCCACGAGCCACAACTACTGAGCCCACGTGCTACAACTACTGAAACCCGCATGCTTAGAGCCTGTGCTCCGCAACAAGAAGCCACCATGATGAGAAGCCCCCGCTCGCCGCAACTAGAGAAAGCCCACACGCAGCAACAACGCAGCCAAAAATAAATAAATAAATAAATTTACATTTTAAACAAACAAAAAAAGATGGGCCAAAGACCTGAACAGACACCTCACCAAAGGGGACACGGAGATGGCAGATAAGCACCTGAAAAGATGCTGCATATCATCTGACATCAGGGAAATGCAAATGAAAACAACGAGATACCACTACTCTACGCCTATTAGAATGGCCCAAGTCCAGAGCACTGACACCACCGAACGCTGGCGAGGCTGTGGAGCAACAGGAACCCTCGTTCACTGCTGGTGGGAACGCAGGACGGCGCAGCCACTTCGGAAGGCAGTTTGGTAGCTTCCTCCAAAACTAAACACACTCTTACCATGCGATCCAGCCATCGTGCTCCTTGGTATTCGCCCAAAGGAGCTGAAAACAGGTCCACACAAAAACCTGCACATGGATGTTTAGAGCAGCTTTATTCATAATGCCCAAAACCTGGAAACAACCAAGATGTCCTGCAGTAGGTGAATCAATAAATACATCAATGAAACAGTATCCAGCACTAAAAAGAAATGAGCCATCAAACCATGAAAGGCCACAGAGAAGCCTTAAATGCACATTACTAAGTGAAAGAAGCCCATCTGAGAAAGCCACACGCTACAGGATTCCGACTATGTGACATTCTGGAAAAGGCAAAACTACGGAAACAGTAAAAGGATCAGTGGTTGCCACCCGCCGTGTGTGTGGCATGAGGGTGGAAAGAATGAGCAGAGCACAGATGTTTAGGGCAGTGAAGCCACCACGATCTAACGGCAGATACACGGCACTGCACGTGTGCTCAAACCCAGGAACGTACCACCAAGAGCGACCTCAGCGTCAACTCTGGGCTCTCGAGGATGAGGACGTGTGGATGGAGGATCGACCATTTACCAAACACAGCACGCTGGCGGGGGAAGCTGGTAATGGGGGAGGCTCTGTGTGTCTGAGGATGGGGGTTTACAGGAGGAACTCTGTGCTTTATGCTAAATTTTGCTGTGGACCTGAAACTGTTCTAAAAAATAAAGTTTATTTTTTTTAAATGTTGTGTCCTTACATTAGAAAAACAGAAGACACAGTCAAAAACATCTGGCCAGAAAGGCATTAAGAGGTGGTCGTGCCATGACTTGGGGACCCTTTCTCACACCTGAAATTATCCAGTTGCGAATTGACCTGCCTCAGGTATTATGTGTGTCACTTGCAGAAACCCAGGTTGGTTTCCTGTGATCACTCACTCAAATGTGCCTCTAGTCTAACGTGTTTGGGCTAAAGAATTACAAAATTAACATAGACTTAAACTAGACATGTTTAACACACAGCTCAACATCCATGTGGATTAGTGTGTGCTCTGGCCTGAACGTCTGTGTCCCCCTCAGATACACACGTTGAAACCCTACCCTCCAAGGTGATGGATTAGGAGGCGGGGCCTCCAGGAGGTGACCAGGTTATGAGGGCAGAGCCCTGTGAATGAGATCAGTGCTCTTATGAGACCCCAGAGACATCTATGAACCAGGAAGCAGGCCCCCTAAGACAGACTTCCCCCGTCTATGGTATTCTGTTATGGCAGCCAAATGGACTGAGACACTGAATCTGTCTGAAACAAGTAGATTCCTGGGTTCCACCTGGCCCCACCGAAACAGAACTCTGGGGAAGGGCCCAAGAACCTGTAGGCCAACTCGCTCCAAGTGTGAGCCACTGGCTGCAGGCACATTGCCGGCCGTGCCCCCTTCGCTCTCAAGGGTCCCGGCTGGCCAGCGCACTGCCCCTCTAGATAGAAATGACCAAAAGCTGATCTACGACTTAACTCTTCATAACCCAGGCTTTGAGCGTCCTGTGTCACAAGACCTAGTCAAGGACACTTCAGAAGCCGATCGTGACGCATGCTAGACCTGACACCCCTTTTGGTCTGTGCTCCTTTCCATCAGTCTGCTGTGAAGTTGGGGCGGGGGGGACGCGGAGGGATGTGACTGTGTGTGTTCTTGTGCGTGCCTTTGTGTGTCTGTCAAATATTCGGAGTATTAGGAGACTGAACTGAACGAAAGGAAATCTGGAAAGGGGCCCCAGGGCGCCCGGGGATGAAACTATCGCTACACTGTAACAAGCCAGTCTAATTAAAGCACCTCTCAAGCCAGGAGCAGCCTGCAATGAGCAGACAGCCCAGACCTGGGCACTGCAGGCATCCAGCGCGCTTCTCCTGGGCTTCTCTTCTGTTGACTACACAGCCCAGCCCTGCACCCTGGTCCCTCCCCGGACAGGGCCCGGTCTCTTCAACCAGAGGGCACCCTGCAAGGCGGCTCTCGGCACACACCACACCCACTGTGAGCTCTCAGAGCCGTGGACCCAGCCCCTCTTGTGTGTCTGCAGGACAGACAGTCCCGGCTGTCAAGGTCCTGGCAGCGTGGCATCCTTGGAGGTGGCCTGGGCCCTCTCTTTGCCTTCAGGTGCCATCAGACCCGGGGGGGCACCCAACACCAGCATCCCAACCTTTCTCCCACCTTGGCACCCTGGGGAAGGGAGAGGGAGCTCCCTGCGGGAGGTAAGTGGGCCTGGGCCGCCCATCCACGGGCCAAGCGAGGAGCAGCTCGGGTCACTCTGGGTGGGCACAGGCACCCGGATGGCTTTATAATAATGAATCCGCAAGCACGGAAGGCAGAGGACCAGGCTAAGCATGATTACTCCGCTCAAAAAAGAAAAACCAACTTTTAGAAATCCCTCCCCCTTCAGAGAGGAGAGCAGGGTAATCGCAGGGCTCGAGGAAAATCCATTGCTCTTCTGAATAGGAAGCAGAAGCCAACGTGTCAATGCCAATGAATAGTAGAGATCGTTCTTTATGCGCCTTTAAACTGGCACACTGCAATTTAAGTAAACTTTCAAAATACACACTCTACTTCAGGACTATTTGTTAAAAGTCACCCCCCCACCCCACCCCCAGATAGATCACAGCATCTCACAATGTCACGCCTATGTGGGATTCTTCAGGAATCACTGTCTTCAATGGGACAGGACACAAGAGCAGTGGCTCTCACCGTTGGGGTTTACATGGGGCGCACCCCAAACCCTCGCCGTCCTGCCTGTCGGGGTTCCCGGTGCCCTGTGTAGAGCCAACACATCTAACACGTCTAGGCAGACTGGTGTCCGAGCAGCTGGGAGGGCTGCGCTGGCCCTGCCTCCTCAGAGGTAATCTGTAGGCATCAAAAGGGCTTCCGCCAGCCCTGGGCTTCCTGGTCCCCAGGGCGGCAGGAGGACCACCTCTGATTCCCCCACCCCGGCCAACATCTGTGACCCCGAGGGCGGGCAGAGAGCAGGATGGGAGGCAGGGGCTCAGATAGACCTAAAGGACAAGTGAGGTCACATCTAAACCAGAGGGGAAGAGCCTCGGCCCACGGTGCTCCCTGCAGAGGGTCTGGCAAGCACGCCCGAGCCCATCCGTGTGCGCCCAGCACGCTGGGTGAACCTGGGCTAGCTGCGCACCCAGAGCGGTGAAGCGCATCGGGGCAGAGCCCTCCTGGAAGGGTACCAAGAGGCTCCCGAGAACAATGACCCTCCAGTTGCGAAGCAACCGGCCAAGGGCAGGGCGCTGACGGAAAGGATGCCAGGCAGTTGACTCTCTCCACTCCCAGGGCCTTGGGTTTTCTCTGACAGCACACCCAACTCCAGAAGCCCCTTTCTCATCCAAAAAGGGAACATCAGAATTGCCAACAGAGCCACGAACTCCTACCAAGAATTCCTAGGACCTCCAGGGACAGGGCACAGCTGCAGGTCCTGCATGGTTGCAGCCCTGCCCAGACATGGAGGACTGCATCATCTCTTAGGAAAGGAACCTACAAGCAGCACGAGGGGGTGAGTGGCGTGGAGCTCATGACAAGCACCAGGGAGCCAGCGCCCCCCTTCCTGACTCCAGTCCAGAAGGAGCAAGGAAGGCTCGGCTCTTCTCCACCGGACAACCTCGGGGGAGCCCCGGTCAGCTCCGATGCCAGGTGTGTGGGAGCCCCCCGCCCGCCCCCCGCCAGCACAGAGAGCACCATACAGGACTCCGTGCTGCCCCTGCCCTTCTGCCCCGGGGACAGGGCAGCTGCCGCTCTGGACCATCTAAAAGCACAGTGTCAGGTAAAAATAAGCAGAAAGGCACGTGGAAGCAAACTCGGCAAACTCTAGTGACAGCTTACATGACAGAAGACGTGTTTAATATTGGACCCTATCAAAGCACACACTACCTATCCTACTTCCTAAAATTGAGAGGGCACGGCACTAGGACGGAACTCAAGCACGCTCCCGAACAGTATATCCGTCTTCACCTTCTACTAAAGCAAACTGTTCCCAACACGCGAAGGAAAGCGAGGCCTAGCATCCAACACCCAGAAAGCTCATGTGGGAGGAAATTACACTGAGACAAGGACGCACTGCTTTGTCCCCAAAGGAGACATTCTCTGCAACGGTTACCTTCTTAGAAAAATACAGAAAGACCCGCTCACCTAACTTTTCACCTCTGACCTTTACATGGTTTTCCTTCATTTGCACAATCAGGTGAGTAGGAGGGTTTTTGTTTTCTAATTAAAAAGCTGCCAGAGGTTTTTCTTTCTTCCCCTTCTTCTGAATGCTTCTAGCATCAATTTGCTAGTTTAAGCCGCTGGGGTCAGAGTGAAGCTCCGGCTACCATGGAAACGGCAGCATGCTTTTCAACTGGGCGGCTCCTGGAACCCCAGCTAAGCCTAGGAAAACTGAGCTCCAGGGTCCACCTAAAATGCCAAGTGGGAAGCCACTTCCAACAGTTCCAGGAGAGACAAGTATTTCTCCAAACTTCTCATTACTTCATCTAAGGCGCAGGGCCAGGTACCAATAAACGCAGGTTCTGTCATCCACGATATGGAAGAGACAGGCAAGCTGCCTACTCGTAACAACCAAATGGTACTTTTAAACAATGAAAAGAAAGATTCCTCACATTACACACATATAATCAAAAACAAGGAATTCCCTGGCAGTCCAGTGGTTAGGACTCAGCACTTTCACGGCCGTGGGCCCGGGGTTCAATCCCTGCTAGGGGAACTAAGATCCCGCAAGCCTCAAGGCACGGCCAAAACAAAAAGGAAAAAGAATAGACCTCAAAGACGGGTAGAATTAAGGGATGCCGCTAAAGACTGCCGAGATGTAATGAACCCTTCTGATGGTACTTACGTGGGATATCAAATCAAAGCAGTTTCCAGACTCTCCGTGTACGCAAAGGCAAAAAAGGATGCGGTGCTACAAAAGGAGAACTGGAGACAACTCAACTGTCTAACAATATGGGATTATGTGAATTACATAAACACAAAATGTCAATGTTTTTAAAAAGAGGAAGTACGAAATATATTTGAGGAACGTTAAAATCAAAACTAGTTTTTTTTTAAAAGGTAACATTTTGGTGAATGAAGGGAACATAAACAGCTTTAGTTTGGGGTTAAGTTCATTCTTACTCTCTGAGACCATAAAAACAAACAACAGGGGCTTCCCTGGTGGTGCAGTGGTTAAGAATCCACCTGCCAATGCAGGGGACACGGGTTCGAGCCCTGGTCCGGGAAGATCCCACATGCCGCGGAGCAACTAAGCCCACGCGCCACAACTAGCGAGCCTGAGCTCTAGAGCCTGCGAGCCACAACTACTGAGCCCCCGTGCCACAATTACTGAAGCCCATGCACCTACAGCCCACGCTCCGCAACGAGAAGCCACTGCAATGAGAAGCCCGCACACCGCAATGAAGAATAGCCCCACCTCGTCGCAACTAGAGAAAGCCTGTGCACAGCAACAAAGACCCAATGCAGCCAAAGATAAATAAAAATAAAATAAATTAAAACACCACCACCACCACCGCCACCACCACCACCACCACCACCCAGCATTCTGCAGTCACCGCCCCGACCCTTGCACACCTGAATGTGGCTGAAGGTCAGGACTCCACACAGAGGGGATGAGTCATGCCTGCACCATTGACAGGACAGACCGGCACTGCTGAGCTACCAAGAACATGGTCTAAAGCCACACTGCAGACCTTGTGAAGTCCCTACACCCTTCAAAAACCCTCCCACCGACTCATGGTTACCTACAGTCGGTTTTACCCAGAGGGAGGCGCGGTCCAAGGACAGTCCCCATCGGGGACCCCTGTGCTGGGCCTCAGGCCCACTGCAGGCAGGGGACAGGGGAAGGCAAGGCAGTGGCTTCCTCGGCCCAGCTCAGGGAACCGGCTGGAGCGCACAGGACAGCTCCCACGAAGGGGGAGGGGGCAGGAGGGAGCTTCCCGAATGGCGCCAATCAGACTGCAAGCTCAGAACCAGTGCTTTCCTGGGATCCCCGGAAGCTGAAGTGCTCAAAGTAAGCAGTACTATCACCTGTGCAATTAATCATGACAGTCCTGGCTCCATCAAAAATGACTTCTGGGGCTTCCCTGGTGGCGCAGTGGTTGAGAGTCCGCCTGCCGATGCAGGGGACACGGGTTCGTGCCCCGGTCTGGGAGGATCCCACATGCTGCGGAGCGGCTGGGCCTGTGAGCCATGGCCGCTGAGCCTGCGCGTCTGGAGCCTGTGCTCCGCAATGGGAGAGAGGCCAGCGTACCGCAGGAAAAAAAAAAAAATCAGACTTTTAATGGTGACAAATAAAAGACCTTATTTGTGGGGGGCAGGGAGGGGAAAGAAGCAGATTATAAGTCAAGTACACATTATGGTCCCATTAAGTTTTTTTTTTTTTTTAAGGCATGGATGCAGAGGTATTCTGAGTGATTCATCATTTTATCTCTCTCTCTATCTCTCTATACTTATTGCTTCTGCAGAACCCCAAATTATTTTTTAATTTAAAAAAAGGTAACAGATTTTTCTGGTTGCCCCATCCAAACATCACATAAGATCTTGATATGTGGAATGATATTCAGGAGTGTTCTACAACGAAGATGAATCTCAGATGGCCTAGACAGTGCAGAGAGAGGTTTGCAACACCACGCAGCCTGAGAGGGTTGGATGGGGAGAGGAGGGGCAGGGGTGGCAGGTTTGAAAAGCCACCTGTGGACTCACTGAGCTGCTGGCAGGTCCACGGAAAGCTGGTACGGACTCGAAACTGATCACCAAGAAGCATCTCAGAAGCTTTCCCCAATCTGACACCAGCAATAAAGTGAATCAAGATTGTTCTATAACCGCACCCAGGAACACAGCAGGTCCCTCCCAAACATTCTGGTACATGGAGGCTATTCCTCCCTCCTGTGTCCCTGGCGAGACCCTTCACTCGGTGGCTACTCCAGCTTCCAATCTCAACCACAGGGCTTTTCATTCGATAACACCTATAGCCCCTCTTGGAGCTCAGATTTATCTCTGCTTTATTTAGCCTTCTCCCCACTGGACTGACGTCAGACACCCACCCCTAGCTACACCACCGCCTACTTTGTTCATCACAGATTCGCCCACAATGCACTGCACTCAGGGGTACTCATGGTCAGCCTCGACTACCAGCAAGGAGTCAGGGTCAACTCTTTTCTCTCCAGGCCAGGAGTGGCTGGCAAGACAGAAAAGCCCTGCAGCAAGGTCCGAAACAGGTCCACTTTGGATTGAGGAGCTCTACTTCTTGTCCGGGGGTTACAAAGCATCTTCCCCTGCCTGCAGCCCAGAGGGCACCAGACTCCCCAGGCCCAAGGCTGCAAACACCAACAAGCCCATTTTCTTTCTCATTCATTAACCATGGGTGCTGACACCCCAGGACTAAGCACTGCCCTCCATCTGGGGGCTGCCTCCTGCCGGAGCTGAGAACACAGCCAACACACAGCAGTGGGGGCTTCCCTGGTGGCACCGTGGTTAGTAACCCGCCTGCCGATGCAGGGGATACGGGTTCGAGTCCTGGTCCAGGAAGATGCCACATGCTGTGGAGCAACCAAGCCCGCGAACCACAGGACTGAGCTTGCACTCTAGAGCCCTCGCACCACAACTCCTGAGCCTGTGCGCCACAACTCCTGAGCCCGCGTGCTCCAACTACTGAAGACCGCATGCCTAGAGCCCGTGCTCCACAACAAGAGAAGCCACCGCAATGAGAAGCCTGCACAGCACAACAAAGAGTAGCCCCCACTCGCCACAACTAGAGAAAGCACACGCACAGCAAAGAAGACCCAATGCAGCCAAGAATAAACAAATGAATAAATAAATTTATTTAACAAAAAAACAAAAAAACACAGCAGCGGGAAATAGAGTCTGAGCCTGAAAGGAGGCCCAGAATTCCCAGGCACCTGCCATCCAGGTGAGCGCCAGCACTGGTGCAAGGGCTAGACGGTTCCAAGCACACCTAACACAAGGGCCAGAAGTACATATGCTGCCTTCTGCAAAACGATACCCCAGGGCTTCCCTGGTGGCGCAGTGGTTGAGAGTCTGCCTGCTAATGCAGGGGACATGGGTTTGAGCCCTGGTCTGGGAAGATCCCACATGCCGCGGAGCGACTAGGCCCGTGAGCCACAACTACTGAGCCTGCGCGTCTGGAGCCTGTGCTCCGCAACAAGAGAGGCCGCGATAGTGAGAGGCCCGCGCACCGCGATGAAGAGTGGCCCCCGCTTGCCACAACTAGAAAAAACCCTCGCACAGAAACGAAGACTCAACACAGCCCTAAATAAATAAAGAAAGAAAAAAAAAAAAAGAGTAAATCCTATTTAAAAAAAAACGATACCCCACACCACACAGTGCAAATCCACACAGGGGCTGCCAAATGTGGCTACAAGTACTTCCTTCTACCGTTCTGGGGGACAAGCAAGCTCCACCAGGCTCCCCACCTGGGTGCCTGATGCTGACACAAGTCCAGTGGTGACTGGGATGTAAATATGGTCAGGAAGCCACAGTTAAGACCATAAATACAAAGAATGACCACCGATATTGCCCAAAGAGTGATACCTTTCCACTAAGCCGGACAAAAGTTCATGAGAGGGGGCTTCCCCGGTGGTGCAGTGGTTGAGAGTCCGCATGCCGATGCAGGGGACACGGGTTCGTGCCCCGGTCCGGGAAGATCCCACATGCCACGGAGCGGCTGGGCCCGTGAGCCATGGCCGCTGAGCCTGCGCGTCCGGAGCCTGTGCTCCGCAACGGGAGAGGCCACAACAGTGAGAGGCCCGCGTACCAAAAAAAAAAAAAAAAAGTTCATGAGAGGGAAGCACAAGAGTATTTAAAACCTGGGGAAATAGTTAAAATCAAGCCTCCCTGGGCACAATGGAATCCTCCAATACATAAACATACTGTATCTAGTTATGTAAACTCCACATGACAGTATGACCTGAACACGTATTACAGTCAGTGCATGTGCCTGTAAGATGAGAGGGATCAAAAGAGATTAGATTTTACCTCTACTGAAAACGAAAGAAATTGCTCTTAAAAGTCACCGCTTTTTAAACACAGCACTCACTTCCCGTCCACGAATCAGATACACTGCACCCTGGACTCCCACCCACACACACACACCTCCCTCAGGTCAGCCCAGCAGAGCATCCTCATACCAGGACCTGTGTTTCAACCTCTCGAAACAGGAGTTCAATTTAAGAACACACAGCACTAACCACAGGACCTTACTGCTTGCCATGACTTTCCAGATGTATTAAACATAAACGCAAGGCACGTGCTTCCTCATTGTAAATAAGCGTGTCTTCCTATCCGGATTTTTTCTGTGTATATGTGTTCTACCAATTAACTACTTTTGCAGTTTTAATCCTACTTTATCTCTTCTGCTTTGTTTTGTGTAAAAGGGGAAAAATGAAAAGCTGGAATCCCTCCATAAATAAATAAATAAATAGATAGATAGGTAGATTGGTTGATTTAAGAGGTACAGAGTTTCCACTGGGGGAGAAGAAAAAGTTCAGGAGATGTATAGTGCTTGAGAGACACCTAGAAGATGACCTGGAGAGTTATATGAGCAAGAAATCACATTTTCCCCTGTAGAAGCTCCGTGCATCCCCCAAACAATTTGGCCAACCATCAGTGGGTTTAAACGTGGATGCTGAACCCACAGGGATGCTGGGGCATGGGCAGGGAGCAGGAAGACCCATGGACACACACTGCCTCCCGGCCCCCCTCAGGCCACGGGGTGAGTCAGCAGGGAGGGACAGAGGCAGACAGAACGACAAGAGACAAAAGAGGAACTGCGAGTCGGCTGACCAGGAGGAAGTGCTCGGTGCTGACTGAGACCTCCGCAGGGCAGGGCACCACGGGCGCCACCTCACATGTCCCCACCTCTGGCCCCCAGGGCAGCCCACCTGAGTCCCCTCTGCCCACACTGGCCCGGCCTCTTGCCCTCACCGGGCTCCCAGCCCCCAGTAACTACGTTTTAAACTCCCTTCCGGACCTCCGTCTCCAGACTTTATCCACCCACCCTCCCACCAGCCACGCTCGAGTCCCCACGTCTGTCCCTGTGCCCAAGCTGCAGGACCCACTTCCGGGCTCACCTCTGCCCGCTCGTGCCTGCACCCAACACTCGCTCCTGGACCACTGGGCGGGGGCGTGGACATGGGCCCCCTGGCACCGTCCTGTCCCCAGGAAGCACCCCGCCTCCAATCCACCCAGTCCAGAGTCGAGCGGGGCTGCCAGGTAGGGGAAACGGGCTCTGGAGAAGACCCAGAAGTGGTTCCTTTTACTGACAAATAACACCCTCACCCTCAGGAAAGCTCTTTATTTAAGTTCACTCTCAGTGTGCTCTCCTTTAGACCTGAAACCTGGTGACCACTCATAAATAATACCACCTACTGCACATTCTTGTTATTTATATCACTTTTCCTTTCCTGCGCGCTGTTAGGTCCTTGAAGACTGCATGGCGAGGCCAGTTTTCCCTCTGGAAGGAGGCACCTCCACTTTTAAAGGGACAATTCATAAAAAGTGAGGGCTCGAGTACAAAAGTCCACATTCCTAAAAAGCCTGCCAATCATAAAATGAGTAACACCCGAATGTATTACAGAACCAGCTCCCCTGTGCCAGGTCTCCCCTCTCCCAGCGCACGCCAGTAACAAACAAAAAACACAAGGATAAAGACCTCTTTACAAGAAGAGCCAACACTATTCCATCTGTTAACAAAAACTAACTGTTGCTTAAAGGTTGCAAGTTCAAACACAATCTGGCCATTGTAGGCAGTGCCTCAGTTTATCAATGTAACAATGACTCTCTTTCAAAGATTGATAAAGCTCTCAGAAAATAACTCGCCCTCCAGCATTTTTAAGATACTTCGCAGGATAAATATTAGCTTGGGACTTGCCTACATGAGAAGTGAAAGCTGCCAAAGAAGCAGGTTTACAAAGAAAAAAAGAAGGAACAGCAGTAACCGGACGGGAGCAAAAGCCACCGTGCCCTGGGCCCTGGGCCCCGGGCCCCTGCCTCCCTTCCTGGGCCCCTGACAGGGACTCTGTCTGCAAACCACCCTGGCAGGGAAAACGGAGTTAATTAAAAGGAGAGCTTTTAAGATGACCGTTGGTGTGAAAGTGAACAAGGAGCGTTCCAGCTTAACTGTGATTTAAACTTAATTTCTTGACAGACAGGTAGGTCGCCTGGGTGGCCAAATGCAAGCAGCCAGGGGAGGGCGGGCTAACACGACGCCCAGGGACCCCCGTCGGTCAGCACCCCCGTGGCCAAGTCGGGTGGGCGCGCGGCACAGCTCTGAGGCCAATTCACACGACTGGCTCCAGAAGTTACTGACCCTGACATCCCCCCGGGGGGCCTGTGAGCTTAAAACTCGGCAGGAACTGGATGCAAACTCACAACGGCGGCCACAGCACAGGGGACGAAGGGATCACCAGGGGACGCGAAAGGCTCCCCCGAAGCAGGTGGCTCAGGGAGTGGCTGCAAAAGGGGTGGGACAGAAGACTCAGCCGGGGTCCCACAGACCTGGACCCCCACATCCTGGCTCCTCAGATGCCATGCTCCCTCCGAGACAGAGCAGGGCAGCCTCAAGAGTCTCAGCACCCCATGAGTTAGCTCAAAACGCTCCGGAAACAAGCTGAGCTTCTGAACTCGACGGCAGAAAACGGTGCAGAGATGTGGATGCCAAGCCGCTGGTAACAGCTGTGACTCAGACATTCTGCCTGCAGATCCCACACCTGGAGGTGGCGGCCACACCAACACACAGTTTGGGGGATGCAATGATGCCACGATGCGTCATGCAGAATAATGCAATGATGCGGAATAATGCTGCTGCTTCAGGGCTGTGGAGCAAGACGGGCACCTCTGATTGCATTCGGAGAAGACTGTGCTGAAAGCTCCCCGGCAAATGGAGCCCTTTGTTCGCCTCCACTGCAGAGGAGTACTTAGTCCTAAAGGACACAAATCACCAAAACAACCGGGAACCGGCTAACTGAGAATTTAAGTTTGGTTTGAATGGCCCAGAAGAATAAAAAAGTAATCTAATAATGACGACGCCGTCAGTTTTCTGAGGATTTTTACCCAGAATGGTCACTAGGAAAGATAAATATTTATTAGTAAAACAATTTAGGTTGAGGGTCCTACTCAGTTAGCAGAACCAAGTGCAGCCTCTCTCTGTCAAGGAAGGTCCCGAGCCGCTGACCCACAACCCTGCCTCCTGCACAGTACCTGCCCTACCACTAGGATGACCAGCGAGGAGGTGTGTAAACAGGTGCTGGAGGGTGGGAGAGCAGAGAGCAGGGCGGGCAACTGGACATCTAGGTGAGGGTTTCCCTCTGACCCTCCCACCCCCACTTTCAGGTGCCTTGAGGTGAGGCGCCCTGGCCTAGACCACGCGGTATCCTGTGTCCGTGCTGCCTGCCCCCCAGCAGCCACCGGGCACGGGGCTTCCAGCAAGAGCAGGAGGGTTCGCTCCCTCCACCGTGACCCGCCCTACCCCTCCATGGGGACACCCACGTGTGGACGGCACAGCCCAGCGGGCAGGCCTGGGAGGGGGTCAGGCGTGCTGTCCAGAGCCCCAAGGCAGACCGGGGGCGCGCAGGGCTGGGAGGGCAAGAGCTCGGAATTCACCCAGGTGGGCCATGGGGCTCCAAGGAGCCTGGAGCAAATGTGAGAACGGACACGAAACTCCTCTGGAAGCAGGACAAGAATCCACAATCGTCGGGCTCCAGGTCAGAATCGGTGGTGGCTTGGAGGAGCCAGACATGGTGCTGCCCTTCCCCCACCCTCAAAGGAGAAACGGGGCCAGGAGGCCAGGGGTGCCGGACAACAGCGACAGAGACATCGGCCCCTCCTGCCCTCCCAGGTGCCCCCATACCGGGGCCTCCTCAAAGTTCTGAAACCTGGCCGTCTGTCCTGAACGGAGCTGGAGGAGGGCTCTGTGAACTCGCAACAGCCCGATGTGCGTGCCCACCTGTCTCGACAAGAAGAATCTACAGGTGTGCCACATCCCATGCAACCTGTGACCAGTGACACAGTTCCCTTTAGCCTGTGGCCCCTCCTTCCTCCCTAGGCTGTCCTGCCCCCACTGGGGGCATCACTCACTCCCCCCTCTCCCACTGACTTCCCAGGCCCCTTGCTCCTCTGTCCCCAGCACAAGGCGTAGCCAGACTGAGGGGCACCTTGGACGTCGTCTCGGCTCAGCCCTCCTGGTACCCCGCCCTCACATCTCCCCTCTGCTGTCCCTCTGCTCTCGCCTTCCTCGCCCTCCAGAGTGGCCAACTTCACCCCTCATCGCCCAAGGCCCAGGCTGCACGCAACAGACGACCTCCTTCCCTGTGGAGGCGGCTATGCCTTTGAGCCTGAACAAGCGGCCACAGGTCTGGGGCCTGCACTAGTCTTTTTCCCTCCTAAGGCTCCAGGGTTACTGTTTGGCCGCCTGGAAGTGACACGAGCTGGATGAGGCCAGAATGAGAGGTGGCAGAACAGGGTCTGCGCAAGTTCAGATGGCCTCCGCCCAGTCCAGCGGGGCGGGCCTGCCTGGTGCAGGGAACCTGGGTCTGGCTCCGCGTGGAACCAGCGCCGGGCGGCCAAGCAGGCATTTCTGGCCAGGCTGCAGGTACAGGGGATCATCGGTAAACCACCCAACCACCTGAGCTCTGCTCCTTTACAGCTCGCTACATCCGAACTCCACAACCTCACCACCAAACGACCCTGCACGTCCTGAGCTGTATGCAGGGCCTTCTGGGAGGGGGCCAAGGGTGGCGAGCCTAGGACCCCCAAGGACATCAAGGGCCTCTACGCTGAGAAAAGCTGGGGGCACTTGGCGCTTCTCCCCGTGGGGAGCCAGCAGCAGCCCCCTCCAAGCAGGCCGGTGTCTAAGGTCACAGGAGCTGCCCCCACCCCCAAGTTCTGGACTTCCCCCCCACCCCCACCCCCCGCTTCCCGTCCAGTGCCCAGGGACACACGGGAGACGCAGGCAGCACGGAACACAAACGAGGAAGCCTACAAGGTCTCAGCTTCTCCAGAAATCCCAGGTCAACACTGCTCCCAACTCTTCCTACACTTTTAAGGGGACCCCGGGGCCACGGGACAAAGGGCAGCAAAGGGGCTTCAGTCCCCTCACCGCACAGCTATAGGGATTCTTCCGTGACGACCGCTCCGTAGCTTAAAGGCACAGAAGAGGGAGGGCAACGCAGACCCGGACTTGCCCCCCAGTCGAGACCCGAGACGCCGAGCAGTTCCAACCCCGACGGCAACATGAAGTCAGGGTGCAGGCGGACGGTGCAAAGGCGACAGTGCCTGGTGGTCCAGCACCACAGTCCGTGCCAGCCACGCGCATGTCTACGCGAGGCAGAACCTCCGCTGTACACGTCACACACGTGCTGCTTGGACCCTGTGCCCGTTACCAAGGTTGAGAAAGTCAACCGTGGGACGTCTCTGTGTGGTCGCCACAGCACAGCCTTGCCTTAACAAGGGCTGAGGTCACACTGCCTTCCCCGGCTTTTGACAACAGCTATATAAGCACTTGCTGTACCCTGAGATTCAGTGATGACAGTGACCTTCTGCAGTTCAATCGTGAAAATGTTGAGGTTTGTGATCTACGAAGATCCCAGGAGAGCTCGCAGTCACGGGGGAGCTGAGAGGCACGGAGCGCGGGCCCCAAAGAGGCCGGTTGGCCGCAGCGACAAGAGGGGCAGGTGCTGGCTTTAGAGGCGAGTGGAGGGGCCCAGCAGGCGCCAGCCAGCTCACGGCATACCCCATCATCCCAGGATGGAAAGTTGGCTGGGGCTGGTGAGGACGTCTGGTGTCTATAAAAATATTCCTCCCGGGGGAGCCTCTGGAAACAGAGACTCAGAGATACTTTCATTCTTTTCCTTATTTGCCGCTCTGAAAAATAAGCCGTTCTTCCTATTCTGAAATGGAATACGGGTCAAAACCTTCTACAGTGAATAGTGACCCAAAGAAAAAGGTCACCAGACCCAAAATATTTCCCGTTTGGCCAGTGGCCCAAAGTAACTCTATTCTGTTTATTTGGTCTCTCTCCTGGGGGATAAAAACCTAATCCAATATACCAAATTGGCCCCTGTCCGGCTAAGTTCTGCAAAGAGGCTGAGATGCAGAAAGCTTCTCGCTCCCTCTGGCGGGTCCTCCTGGACGCTGCCCCCTCCCCAGCCCAGGGACTCCTCTGTGTCCCCACGGGGGCTCACACGGGAGAAAGCAAGTGCCCACTCCGCCGTGTGTCTCCTGGGCGTTCACCCCACGCACCGGCCCCCAGCAAGGCCAACTCCGCAGAACGCGTGACTGGAAAGGCCTGAGAAGAACCAGAAACGGAGCTGACTGGGGCTCAGGGTCAGCGAGGCTCCCCAGCAGGGTTCCTTCCACCGCCCAGGCCGGCTCCCTCCACCGCCGCGTTTCACCGTCTCCAGCAAGGGAGAAGGAAGCGCGAGTCCCTGCCTTCACCCCGGGGCCTCGGCCCGAGAGCTTCTGCAACAGCAGCCGCTGGGACCACACCCGACATCCAAAATCTCAACAGGCCTTCCTGGGTCACGACCCCACTTATCACTCCGAGCTGAGGGCCACAGCCTCGCCACGGCCGGTCCCTGCCTGGGCTGCAATACCGGCAGTCACCCACAGCTGTTCAACCTTCACTTGAAGCATCGCTCAGTGCCCCCTCCAGGCTGACAGGCCCTGTGCTCGGCCCAGACCACAGCGTGTCCCATTTTTCCGCAGAGGGACCCAACTCAGAGGACTGGACACACACTCCCAGGGTGTAAATCCCATCCGAGCAGCTGGTCTTTAAACTCCTGCGCGTCTGCATGTCCTGCGGTGCACATCTGTGCCCACGTTCACTGAAGGTGTTTCCCGAGGACCTGCACGCCCCCAGAAACAAGGCCAGCAAGGCGAGGGGGAAAGGGAGAGGCAGGGACAGGATGCACACTGAAGGCCCATGACAGAGGCTGGTACAAAACGCTCAAGAGACAGAGGAAGGAGCAACTGAACGCACAGGTTTGTACACACTTCCTGAGGCCCACCCGAGGGAGCCCAGGATGTGTGCAAACAGGAGGGTGTTTAGTCTTCCCCAAACAGTCCCTGAAGACGCTCCATCAGGTTTAGCAACGCTTCTAGAACCAGTGAGGGGGCTTTTCACCCTCTGACGTCAGTCCACAAGACACCGCTTCTCAGGACACATATGAGGGCTGTCAGCCGGAAGGGGCAGTGGGGAGGGAGGGCGTGAGGGGGTCACATGGAGGGAGGGCCGTGGGGGGCACTTCGGGTCCCCCTTCTGGGCATCTCCTGAGAGAGAGCTGCCTCAAAGGCACAAGGGAGACAGGCCTGGCTCCAGCCCTTTGGCAGCCCCTGGGCTGGGGCCCCAACACCTCCACCTGTGCCCCCTTCCCAGCCCCCGGGGAGGCGGGAGTCTGAGCTCACAGTCCCTCTGCTTCCAGCTCCCTGACAGAAAGATGGGACTTGGGAACAGACAAGGAGGAACAATGGTGGCTTACAGCAAATGCCCCTCTGTGCCCCCGGGAAGCTTCCCGGCGGGGAGCCCCGTGCGCTCACTGCAAACAGACCAAGGCAGAGCGAGGTAGGAGCATGCAGGGCTACAGACATACCTTGGCTGTATCTGGAAAAAAACGCCTTTGAAGTACATGCTCTACCTAAGCCATCTTAAATCCTCTCCAGAATAAGGCAAATAGAAGCCAAATAAGTTACAGCTGAAAAGCAAGCGCTTCCCCCATTGAGGCCCAATGAACACAATAACCTGCATTAACCTGCAGGTGACAGGGCTCCTGCCCCCGCCCTGGGCCCCTAACCCGCAGGAGGACTGCCCATGTCCGCAGCCAGCCAGGAGGCGGCCCCTCAGCAGCAGCCCTCCCCTCCACGCTGCTGTCGTCCACCTTGTGCACACCTGCCCCCAGCGAAACAGAAGTCACTGCCCTTTGCAAACTGCTCACACCTGCGTGCGGCCAGCCCTGAGAGGTACCTTCCCCGCCAGCTGCGGGGGGCGGGGTGCTCCTCGTGATGCTGTAGGGCTCCGCCTGCAGTATCCATCACCCTACACTAAGAACGCCAGAACAGCAAAGCGGCAAACCAGGCCCCAAGACCACTGCCCGACCAAGGAAGCCACTGTCCTCTCCAGGCCGCAAGCACCGTCCCACCTCTCCCACTTCCATGAGCTCGGATCCCGCTTAAAGCCACACATGGAGAGCACTGCCATCACAGGAGAAAGGCCTGCAGGGCTGGCGGGAAGCCTGTAATAGACAAGCTATAAACGCAGCACACCTCACTCTCCCCTCAAGACTAATTTAACAGGGAGAAGACATAACCACAGCTACAAACCTTCCCTTGGGGATATAGTTTACAGCATCATGACTCAGCTGCCCTGACGGCCTGACAGGTGAGGTCACCTGGGTGTGTCATGGGTGTTTTCATGAGTAAGCCACCATCAAACAGGGTCAGGAGAGCCGGATGTGCGCCTCGCCCGGGACCACTCTCCCCAGCCTCCCTCCTCCAAGGCCCTCCAAGCCCCCTGAGCCCCCTGACCACCCCAGGGCTGGCCCCCTTGTTAACCCTGCGTGGTGCATCTGGATTTCCAAATTCCTCCAAAGGAACATGGAACATTCCCAAGGCCAAGATGGCCGAGCTGGCTGAACAGCCAATTACAGGCAGTTAACTACAAATAGGAAAATTATGTATTTGGTTAAAGAGGTTTTTTTCCTTTGGGGCATCTGATAAGTCTATCAAGAAAAGGCTTCAGGCCGTAAAAGGCTCACTGTGCCACCTCCCATCACACCACCCTCCAAGGGCTGCAGCAGGTGCAGCTGGGCCAATGGCCGCTGGGCTGGGGGCTCAGACGGGCAGCAGCAGACCAGCACCCTAAGGGTCCCATTGCGGGGGCGAGCCATGGGCCCCTGGGCTCTTGTGCTGCCCCACCCCGTGCAGGCCCAGGCCCCTCTCAGCTCCCAGAATTCCAACCCTCCCAACCGGATCACAACTTGTGCGTACAGGCCGGCCACTCCCACGCCCCGACCCCAAGCTAGTCCCCCCCCCGGCACTGGGGAACCAGCTCCCACCCAGGGAACCAGAACCTCACTTCTGTTCACAGCCCGCCCTATTCCACAGCTGCTGCCAGGACACGGAGCCAAGCGTGCCACACAGCCCAGCTGCCGGTCCCCCTGCCGGCCTCCTCCAGCACCACCTCCCTCCGCTCCCGCCCAGCTCGGCCCGACGTCCCTGCGCCCAGGAGTGCTGGCTCTGCCCCTGCACGAAGGCACACGCTCCAACACCCAACCCAGGAGTGGATGGCCCCCGGAAGGCCCGATTTCCCATGCGATCTCATCCCTTCCTCTCGGGAGCCGGCAAGTCTCTCCACAGATACTGGGTCTTCAACTGCTTCGTGCGGGTGCAACACTGCAGCTGAAACTCTGCAAGTACTTCCTAGGCGCCAATTACTATTGCAGATGTTTTCTATATGTGCACTCACTCCATCCTTGCAACAGTTCAACGCGGTGAATACTATTCTTAGCCCCAATTTACAGACGAGAAAACTGAGGCACTAGAGGTCACTTGTCCAGAAGGATGCTAAGTGGTGGGCACACAGGAACAGCAGCCCTGCCAGTGGTACCGCCTCCCAGTGCTCTTATCAGCCAATCAACAGCGTTGCTAATGGGCTGGGAGAGACAGCGGGAATCAGAGGGGAGAGGCCAGAGCCCCATCCTGGTCTTGCTTCTTTGTGGGAATCCTCCTCCTCCAAATGAAGAGGTCAGGCGGGCAGCTGGACATGGGCGTCTAGGACCACGGCACACTTTGGAAACGTGGCGTGAAACGGCGCAGAGAGGCTGCTGGGTGGGAGGTGGGGAGCCAGCGAGGGCTGTGCTTGCTCCTTTCAAGGAAGAAATTAAAACCTGGCCTGATCAAAAGTCTTAGTTTAGGGCTTCCCTGGTGGCGCAGTGGTTGAGAGTCCGCCTGCCGATGCGGGGACACGGGTTTGTGCCCCGGTCTGGGAGGATCCCACATGCTGCGGAGCGGCTGGGCCCGTGAGCCATGGCCGGTGAGCCTGTGCATCCGGAGCCTGTGCTCCGCAACGGGAGAGGCCACAGCAGTGAGAGCCCCGCGTACCGCAAAAAAAAAAAAAAAAAAATCTTGGTTTAAAACAACCTTTACTTCACCTTTCACACACAATAACAACCATTAGAATGCACAAAGTCACAAAGATGTGATTTGACTTGTGGCTTCCCATAATTCTAATCTTTAGGGCTGCAGATGGGGTAAGAGATTGCTGAGAATTATCAGGAACTGCTGTGCTTCCTTTTCTGGAGAGCATGCCGAGGTGATCTGATAAGCGGGTGGGACTCTGGATTCTTCCCCACTTAGAGGAGGTGGACTGGAAAGGATCACACGTCCTGTCTCGAGAAAAACTAAGTGGCCCAGGGGCAGAGGCGGGGAGGGGGGCGGTCCCGGGTGGCTCTGGGCTCTGCAGAGGGGGCCCGGAGGAGGCCGGTGCTGAAGGCCGGAGGAAACCCCAGGCCCTCCTGCTCTGCCAGGCAAACAGACTCAGGGCAAAGCAGGCCCAGGACACAGGGGCACCAACGGGAGCCTGGCCCTGCAGCTTCGGACCTAAGAAACACGCTGTCCCTCAAGTTATCAATGAAAAGGAGCTGGTGGGGGACTGGAATCCTAGACATCCCTCCAAAGAACTTGAAATAAAATACACATTCCTGGTGGCACAGTGGTTAAGAATCCGCCTGCCAGTGCAGGGGACACAGGTTCGAGCCGTGGCCCGGGAAGATCCCACATGCCGGGGAGCAACTAAGCCCATGCGCCACAAATACCGAGCCTGCGCTCTAGAGCCCGTGAGCCACAACTGCTGAGCCTGTGCTCTAGAGCCCGCAAGCCACAACTGCTGAGCCTGTGCACCACAACTACTGAAGCCTGCGCACCTAGAGCCTGTGCTCCGCAACAAGAGAAGCCACCGCAGTGAGAAGCCCGCGCACCACAATGAAGAGCAGCCCCCGCTCGCCACGACTAGAGGAAGCGCACGCGCAGCAACAAAGGCCCAACGCAGCCAAAAAAAAAAAAAAAGAGCAAAACTTAAAAAGTACACATTACGATATCAGACTCCGCTATACACATTACATACATATAAGGTGTATTATGTACAATATGCTATACTGTACAGTTCAATAATGTCATAACAGATAACTTGCTATAACATAATACACACACGAGAGAGTATACTGTACTATAATGTTACCCCTTATATAAATGAATACATCCGTCTCACGGTACCCATGAGGGACTGGTTTCAGGACTCCCCACAGGTACTCGAGTCCCTTACACTATAAAACTGCATGGTGTGGTCGGCCCTCCATATCCGTGGATGGGAAACCCGCAGGTGCGGGGTGGCCCGCTCTCCAAGCCACGGCCACATCCACCTCTGGGATTAACCACATAAGGGGCAGCGCTGGCAGAGGTCTAACCCAGCGCCCCTCTTGAGGACTTGGCACTAACACCAAGGTCCCGCGAGTGGCAGCTGTGAGCCTGACCCTTCCACCTCGGCTTAGCTTGGGCTGGGAATTCCACCCGCCACCCAATATGACATTGCTCAGTTCTCTTGGACAACCTTGACTCTCGGAGGCTCCGGCTGCTAATTTTAACTACACTACATTCCCCACACAGTGAACGGGAGCACCCCAATGTCACTGTCACGACAGCATCCCACAGCCGCTCTAGCTGGCGCTCGGACCACGGCTCTCAGACTCTCCGGTGCCACTGACGGACCCCCAAGTACAGTGGGCCGTCGCCCCACATCCCAGTCACAGCAGCCGGGAAACACCTCGAGCCACCGCCCTCGGGGCTGATCTCTGGAACTGCCAATCGGGGAGTGCCAGCCGCTCCATGTGACAGACCAGGCAGCCCACCGGGCAGGGCCCTCTACCAGGGCCTGGGGGACCATACTCGGGGGTGCCAGGAGACCCATGAATCCTCCCTAACACACACAAAAGATGGTGTCTCTTTGCACTTTTGAGAGAAAGAGGTCCATAGCTTTCAGCAGAGTCTCAAAGGAATCCATGACCCCAACCAGGTGGAGGGAAGGAGGAGGGAAGTAGTCACTCAACTGCCCAGAGGAATTCTTGCTGTGATAGGGCTTATCATCTTTTCATGATTTTTTAAAGTCAGTCTTCACTTTTGTAATTTCCTTTAGAATTTAGTTGAGCAATTTAGGTTCAAACAAACAAACAAAAAAGGCAGGTAGAGACAAAGAAAAGTGGAAAGATCAATTCTAAATTTAGGAAAACTGACAAGGGCCAGCCTAGATTACTGCGGAGCTGAGTTTTCTGGAGCACACACACACACACACACACACACACACACACACACGGTGACATCAGAAAGTAAAGATCAAACCACAATTTCTACAACTGATCCTAAAGGAAGAGACAAAAATACAAACCACTGTAAGTAAAACGACTGTCATTCTGTCAAACGAAATAAAGTCAGCCTGGCAAGCCCTGATGTCTGGACCGGAGTCCAGGATAAATGTTATTTACTTGGTTCGCCAGGGCGATAATGAGCTTGTTTTGAACCTTCTGTATATTGTATTAGCTCATTCATTTTGAAAAGTTACCCAGGACAGGGCAAGCTGGGGAGGCACGAGTGAGAAAAAAACAGGTCAGCAAAACACTGGTCTCACATTTCATAACCAAACACAAGCTGTACTCCAGATAATACGTTAATCTGATCTGCACTTAAACGTGGGGTCTGGGCATTGCCCATCTCCCGCAAACCCAGAGAACAGTCCTGCTCTTCCCTTGGTGCCTGGCTCCAGAGCCGTCCACCAGACGCTGGGACCACGGGGTTCAGACCGCGATCCAGCCCAGGCTCTCCGCCCTCTTCCAGCCCCTCACTGTACCCCCAGCACACGTGCATCAGGGGGCTCAAGCTGCCCTCGAGATGCTCCAAAGCTACCCCGCACACAACGGAGCCCATCTGCAGCCCCAGGAAAGGAGAAAGCGGCCTGCGCACAAGGGGCCTGAAACCCACAAGCCCACTGGGGGGCCTGGGTTTCTCAGCGACACTGCCAAGACCCCAACTTACCATAAAACCCACAGCTGTCAGCTCCCACGCCAGGCGGCAGAAGGCAGGAGGCTGGTCCCACATGCCGGCACACTCTGCCCAGGGGCAGAGCAGGAGAGCCGAGGGCACTGGGCTCCCAGGCTCCCGCCCTGACGCGTCACCACTGGTTGACCAGGGCTCCCTGTGGAAGGCCACCCCACCTCCTACAGACCCCTCCCCTCGCATGGCCCTGGTCACTGCTGCTCCCAGTGCCCCTCGGCCCAGGGGTGGCTTCCAGAGGGGCTGCTGTGGTCCCGGAGCCCTGCCCACCCCTTTGTATGGGCCTAACTCTCCTGGCTCTGCCTGTGGAGGCCATCTGCTTCCTGCCACCAGCAGGATGAGAACGATACAGCCAGACTACCCCTCCATGACACTGACACACATGCAGTCACCCCGGGGCACGGAAGCTGGCAACGGCAAATCCCGCGACCTCCAGACAAGTATGAAGGAGGGACTCTCTGAAGTTCTTGGTCAATTTGTTATCAAATCAAGACAAAACCCATCAGCCTTGAAACTGACCCTCAGCTGCAAGACAGTAAGTAGGAAGTGCAAGCAGATTCTGAGGCCTGCGTGCCCTAAGGGCCCAAGGTACCCGTGACTCATGAGAACTGGGTTCACACACATACGTGCAGCCACTCGGGTCAGTGGCGAGGAAAACAGAACCCAAAGGCAACTCCACATAAACTGGACATGTAGGCCCTATTTAATGCAAATTAGCAATTCACTGTAAAGACAGCAATTTACTTATATCACACCCACAACGTGGAAAAAACGCATGGCGTTCTGCAAAGTACAGGATGGAACCACAAAGGCACCACTGCCGACGGCCACATGTGCTCCCTCTGGCTTCCAGGGGTGGGGAGGCAGTTATGCTGGGAAATGAACACTGTCAGTCCCTCAATCCCATTATTAAAGATACGAATATCTCACTTCCCTGGTGGCACAGTGGTTGAGAATCCGCCTGCCAATGCAGGGGACACGGGTTCGAGCCCTGGTCCGGGAAGATCCCACATGCCGCAACTAAGCCCATGCACCACAACTACTGAGCCTGCGCTCTAGAGCCCACGAGCCACAACGAAGAGTAGGTCCCACTCACCACAACCAGAGAAAGCCCGCGCAGAGCAACGAAGTCCCAACACAGCAATCAATCAATAAATAAATAGAAATGGGGATAACAACTCATCAAGGGCTCTTTTAAGTTTAAACGCTATCAGAAGCTGTGCGTGAAAGCTGCCCAGCACTCAGCAGATGCCAGGTCGGACGGAGCCCCTTCTCGTCCCCCCAACCTGCTACCCTGCGATGGGTTCCGTGGCAGAGAAACTGGTCTGGAGCAGCCACCTTCCCTCGGGGACCTGGGGGGTGTGCAGGCTTCACCAAGCAGATACAACTTCAGTCTCATCTCCTGAGCTGCCCAGGAGCCCCGGCCGCAGCAAGAACACGGGGACCCTGAGGAAGAGAGACTGGAAACCAGGCCAGGAGAGCAGCTGGGTGAGCGGGGAGGGACACGCTCTGACCAGGGCAGGGGGCTTGGTTGATCCGTGAGCAAACACACTTAAGCCACGTCTAATCCATGTGCTTCGACGGGCACGTGCTGAAGGCAGCTCCTTCCCATCAGCCGAACCGCAGCGGGCAGGGCACAGCGGGGCCCCACAGATGCCACTTGTGGCACAGAGGAATGGATCTGAGAAGTTCAAGGACTCCATGCCAGCCAGCAGCACATCTTGCCCCGTCCCCGGCTCTGGGGCAAAGGCCTTGCCCCACCCAGCAGTCCAGGCGGTCAGGCTCCGGCGAGGGCAGCACCATCGAAGCTTGGTGGTGCCTCTTCCCCGGACACATCACTGTGGCAACCCAGGTGGGGTCGTCACTTATTAAAATAGATGTAGTTGAAGGGGCATCCCATCTCCACCATCCAAAGCAGCACTGCGTCCTCAGGCCCTGACAGTCAGGTTTTATTTCTTCCTGAGCCAGCTATAAGAGCCTCCACTTCCAAGAAGCCCTCCCTGAATAGGCTCACCTGAGGATGATAATAATTATCTTGTGTGTTCGGCCAGCACAGTCATCACTCTTGTTTGTGTATTATTCTTCAGCCGTCACCTGTCTGCTTAGGCTAAAACTGCTTTTGCATCTCCCACTGTCCCTAGCAGATTTTCTAACAGAGGCATTCAATCCCGAGATAGAATTCCAGATGGACTCCTTAAGGCCTCTGGGCCTTAGTTTTCTCATCTATACACCGGGGATACCACCCGTCCCGTGCAGAGTGACCAGCAAATTCAGAAGTTAAATCGGGGGCTTCCCTGGTGGTGCAGTGGTTGAGAGTCCGCCTGCCAATGCAGGGGACACGGGTTCGTGCCCCGGTCCGGGAAGATCCCACATGCCGCGGAGCGGCTGGGCCCGTGAGCCATGGCCGCTGAGCCTGCGCGTCCGGAGCCTGTGCTCCGCAATGGGAGAGGCCACAACAGTGAGAGGACCGTGTACCGCGAAAAAAAGAAAAAAAAAAAACTGTTAAAACTCTCCCCAAACCATATGGTAGCCAGGCAGACGGCATGGCCTGCACTCCCTGGGCTTCCAGGCTCTCCCAGCCCCTCGAGACCGAATCAAAGGCCTATCTGAACTTCACAACCACAAACTGCCACCTTCCACGGGGCTCTTCTTATCGGCGCACAGCCTCTCCGCAGTTGCTCAAACGGTCAGGAATTAACCAAGGACTGATAGCTAGCCGGTGACACTGCCGGTCCCTGAGCCCTGGCCAGTGGTGCCTCGTCTACCTGCACCTCCAGGATGCCGCACAAGCCTTCCGTCTCTTCTCACCGTCTGCTGTGTTAGTGTGACTGCCACCGCCTTGTTCACTTGCCGAAAACGTGGTCCCCATTTTATTTCGCGTTTGGTGAGTGTTAAACATTTCATTCTGTGGAAATGCACTGATATTTTCCACACGGAGTCACAGCACTGAAGAGAAAACCATGATCCCCAAACTTCAGAAACACCTATATTCGTCTGGGTGGAGGCGACCCACACCCCCAGGGCTCACGGTGCCACGGGAGACCCAAGACCTCGGGCCCAGCAGCCCCATACGTGAGCTCCAAGGCTCAGCCGCTCACTGTGTGGCTTCAGGCGAGTCGCTTAACCTCTCTGTGCCTCCTTTTCCTCTCTAAAATGCAGCACAGACCCGGCCGGGTTGTTAGAGGATGAGCCGAGTGCCCTGCACAGGACCCAGCCCTCCATATGTTACTTCCCTGGGCCTGCTAAGTGCCAGGAACAAATATGCATTATGCTCCCCTGCTTCTAACACAGAGGCTGAAGCTCCGAGCTGTGGGCGGCTTCTGGGCCAAGGTCACCAAGTCAGGGATGGCACGGCCCCGGGCTCTAGGGCATTTCTACTGCAGAATAAGGCACAGGGCCCCTCCGGATCCTCTTAAGAATTAAGAACACTTTCAACATCTGAATAATTCAAGGATGAGCTAGCTAGACATGTTTCAGACAGCCCTGAGCTTTGTCTCAGCTGCCCTGTCCCACTAGGCTCGCTGAGAACCTAGCCCACCGTCTGGCAAATCCAAGAAAAGGGCAGCCTCAACCCCACAATCCTCCCCAGCACCAAATCACAGCTGCCCTCGGTGGGCACCCAGAATGACAGAGAAGCAGCGCTGGAGGCCCCCGGAAGGCCCAGCTCCAACCAGCAGAGGGCCTGATGGGGAGGCTTTTTGTCCACCAAGCTTTTAATGCGACAGTTTTACATAAGTGATATTAAAAAGCCACTAGCGGTGACTCTAGTATCCCAGTTCCCCCAGCACGACATGCATACTGAACCCCGCTGTGCAGGGTCACCTGGGCACCCTGATCTCCCGTGAGCAGCCCAGGCCTGTCTCTAAGCCCTTGTCGTAAGGGCCTTAATCCTTGATTTGAGCATCAAGGCCCAAAATGCCAAGTGTAAACTGGGATTTGTGCGCAGAGCTCAATGGAGGCTTCTCACCCAAACCCCCTCCACAGGGCGGGTGAGGCTGCACCGCCTGGCCCATCTCCTCACTACCTGGATACACCCCAGGATCCCTGGAACATGACCCCACCTTCACTTATCTCTAGAAACAAAGGTTCTGCCCCACAGTCTGAGGAACCACGTTGTCCACATTCAACGTGAAGCATTCCTAAGTGGACTGCTAACAGCTGGATCTGAGGACAAACGATGGTAGGACTTGAAGCTGACCCCCATGAGCAAAGTCCACAGAGCTGGACGAGCAGCCTTGCCCTTCTCCCCACCACGTGAATTAGCAGAGACCCCTGGCTACTCAGGATCTCTCGCAGGTCACAGGCTATCCCCCAACACCCCGTTCTACAGCCCTCGAGCCAAAGCACTTCCTGATTCAGGGCGTGAAGGCAGAGCAATCTGTTGTTGTTTAATTACTAAACTTACTTTCCTATCCAATTTCAATTGGCTCTTAGGCTAAACACAGTAAGTGTCCATGCTTTGAGGGCGTGTCCAGCTTAGCTAAGAGAACACCAGCCCAGGACTTCCAAGCAGCTCTGAGGAAGGTTTGGGAACTAACACCAACCTCACCCGCTTCTCAGGGAGAGAGGCCCCATTTCCACAAACCCCGACCTGTCAGGCTCCTCTGTACCCCCAGGGGCCCTCCCCCAGCCCAGGGGCCCTCACCCTGGAGACCAGCAAAGAGCGCGCTCTCCTCCCTACAGACACACTCACAGCAGCCGGAGAAGGGAGCTGGGCAGAGCAAGCTGACAGGATCCCCGCAGGGCGAACGAAAACCTCTTTAACTCAAAGCACTATTCCATAGGCTTCGATTTTAACCCAACCAAATAAAAACGCGTTGCCACTAACCAAAATGCGCACACTTATGAGCTGTATTGTCTTTTGCCCTTTAACACAGTCCATCTAGGAAACATGCAATCAAATATTCAAGTACACGTGGATCAGCATGGACGCCACCACTAAGTGAAGTAGTGGCAGATCCTCTACCCCTCCATCCACCGAGCACAGTAAGGTGACAGGGCAGCACCGCACCTTAAGGCACGTGTGCAAACGCAAAGGCGTTCTCAGGGTTCTCAGGTGTGGGTGACTTGGAGGGTCTGAGTTCACAGATCCTCAGCGCTGAACTGCCTGTGACATGGCCGGTGGTGAAGTCCCAGCCTCAGTGCCCTCCCCCTCCACCAAGGTCACCTGCACACTCCCTTCCTCAGTCCCTGTGGTGGGGTGTAACTGGCATCAAGGACAGGTGGGTAATTCCTTTAACTGAGGCACCTTAAAGGGACCCTCGCCCCACAACCCAGCTAGCTCTTTAAGACACGCTCTGCCAATGTTTTTATTTTGTACATCCAGTAATTATCAAGATCAACAATACATTTCTGCTTCTGTGACCGCTTTTGCACTGACAATATTTACAGTGACAAAAAATTCTTCTGGATTAACACAGCCTCACAATCACAGAAATGTTTTAAATTGTGGTTTATGTGTACTCTGGTGACAGAGAAGTGTGAACAATGATCGATAAAAGGCTTTCAAGTATCAAAGTGCGTGGCCTTAGAGTAAAATCCGGGAGGGAGAGTGGAGCAAACACAGGAGCTCAGGAAGAAACGAAGATGCACATGTTAAAACTGTTCAGACACTTTGCTCCTTTTTTCAAAGGGTGATGGTAGGCTTTCAAGTCATTAGAGCGTTTCATTATTTTAAACGACAAGGAAAAAGTTTAGATGTCAACTTAAAAAGGTGCCCATAGTTTTTCAAAGTTATTTTACAGAACGTAAATGTCTGAAGATCTCTGCTTTAAGGCAATATACCTCTGAAACAGCCCCAACTTAACAGGTGATTGCAGTGGTGAAAGCGCAGCCTTCCACACCCTCAGCTGGTGCCCCTCCTCCGTCCATGCCCTCTGGATAAACAAGTTCATCCCAAACCGCTCCCCTCAAGATAACTGATGGGAAAATATTCCTTTCTCTTTCCAAACCCAAACTCATCCTCTTTTGGATAAATACGTTTCCTTAAAATGGTGCCGAAAATGTTGGCAACGAGGAGCTTATTTATTGTTGTCTGGCCCTGCAATATCCTAGTGGTCACTTAAAATCCTGCAGCGAGATCTGCACGTAAAAGTACAGCAACCACTACATCTGGACCAGAAATGCACTCTCTTTATCTGTATTAAGGGTTTGCTATGAATTTTGCACTCAAGATTTTCCTTTCTTTGAAATGGGAAGAATTTGATTGCCAACCAGTTCACCTGGCTCCAGGATTTAAAGACAAAACCCCAGGAGAGACCCTCCAGCAAACTCCAAAAACTCAAAACCAGCTGCGCCACATAATCCCAGGTTGGAAAGTACTTTTTCAAGGCGGCACAATAAAGCACCTCTCGGGCACTGCTTCAGGAATGCAGGTTTCCTCACTGCCAGCGAAATCCTTCAAGAGGCTTGGGAGGATGCAAACACCAACGACCCAGGTGGAACAAAGGTTCCCTCACCTGGGCTTGGGGCCAAGCAGAGTGCGGGGGAGTGAGGGCAAGGCAGCCTTGCTCAGTAACTTGAAAAGACTCTGCAAATCCTCCAGCTGCAGGAGGATCCCACCTTAGGACAGCCAGCACCCCAACCCTGCACTTGGGGGGCAAAATGCCCAGCACAGCGTGCGCCCTCACTGGGGGCTCCCTGCGGGCCCTGCTATGGACCCTGGTGACCTCTGTCTTGCGTGAGCTTCCAAACTAGCCGAAGAGAACTCAGAGACCTCTCCAACCTTGGGAACCTGTTTCCTTTCCCATCATCTCTCTCAAAAAGCTAGCAGTGTACTTAACCCAAGATGAGCGCACTCAACAAACGACCCAGACAGACCCACTGCCCATGCATCTGGGCAGCACATCTGCGTCGGCTATGGTGGGAACGACAAGTGTCCAGGCCCTGCTGCAGGACCCGGGTGTAAAAGGAACACTTAGTGCCACGGAAACAGCGGGGATCATGCTGTTGCCCCACAAGCCTGTGGGTCTTAATCTTCTTAAAATGCCTCCTCTAAAAGTCACTTGCCAAAGGAGCAGCGACACAAAGCAATGTCACCACTGCCCAAGTGGCAGCGGGATGGAAACGACTGCCGTGAATACTGCTGTGAACAGAGGCAGGGAAGCCTCCTTTGCACCCACATTGAAAAGGTCCACAATCTCCCCGTTCGCGGAAGTGCCTTATTTCACAAAGGCTTAGTTAGCATTTGATACCCTTAAAAAAAAAAAAAAGCCACTCGAAGCACATTTTGAAAGTTCCATGTTTAAAAAGATCCTTGTTCATTGATTTTGGTGGGATAATTAAGCTGATGTAAACAAGGGAACCTTGTCCAGGCATGGGTGGGGGAGGGGTGGCAGGCCTGGCCTCGGCCTGGGAGCCCCTGCTCGGGGGGTCCCCTCCCGCCCCCTCCTTTCTATGTGGCCTCTCTTCATCTGGGAGGCTTTTTCCCTCCGGTCAGATTTCCACTCGGCAGAGCTAAAGTGCTCTCATGTCTCCTGGCTTGGAGTCGAGGCAGCCCTCCTAATGGGGTTTTGTGGAGTACACCTTCATCAACGGAATTCTGCTGTGATTAAAAAAAAAACAAAATCTAGGAAACCGGAGGAAGCGAGTGTGGAGCAGCATCCTCGCCCGTCCTCAGTAGGGACACGGCTTCCAGCGCATTCCGGCTCCGCAAATTACAGACACGGGTCTGCCAGGGGTGTTCCCGAGGAGGGCCTGCAATTTGGGGTTGTCTACCACCTACGGCGCTCACCAGTCACCCTCACTCCGTGCCAGATTGTTAGGTCACGAACCACCCCTGCCGGCTACACAGGTCCGGGCTTCCCGGCCCCACAGGACGAGTGAGAGAGGGCAGAGGGTGCAGACGACTGACAAGGACCAACCGGCGCCACAGGCAGCAAATGAGAGCAAACCCCAGACCCCGGGGGAGCCTGTCCACTCTCCTCCCCACCCGCCCCTCTGACAACACGGACAAAACCAATCCAACACCAAGTAGCCTAAATGCTGGCTAAAATACCTGCCTGGGCCCCCTTCCTCCACTGGGGCTGGGGAGCTGCCACAGCCACAGCCCCTCCTCCCCTGCAGACCTGCAGGGCGGGATCTCCCGGCTCCGAGAGGGCAGGGTCCCGTTCCCAGGCTCCTCCCGCCCCGTCCCACTCTCCAACTCGCAAAGTTGAAGGGAGAGAGGGCCCCAGGACGTTAAAAACTGCAAGCCGCCTTGGAGATCACCCAGCCCAATCTCTGCTCTGCTTTCACGATGCGACAAGGGCCAAGGCTGCAGCACGCATCTCTGCAAGGGAAGCTGGCAACTCTCACAGGCCCGGAGCCCCCTGGGCAGCCTCCCCGGGGGAACACCCAGTCCACACAACACCCGACACTAAATACCTCATATGCATTTCAAATGTATCTCAAACGATCCCCTTCTCCCCTTTACAGCTGCTGCCCATGAAAAGCAATTAGCCTGAATGGGACTGAAAGTCCTGATTTTTAAGACAACCTACTCCCCACCCTCTCTCCAGAAGCCCTGGTTTTATGTCTGCCTGGGTCTTCCCACCTGGGGCCTACATAGCTCCAGGCCACAGTCACTGCACCTCCCCACCTTCAAGTGGATTCTGCAAGATCTCTCAAGCACTGAATAAACTCTTACTCCTTCTTTTAATACATAATTCAGATCTAGCAGCAAAGTGAGAAGAGTATCGCTTTTTTTTTTAAAGGAGGCTGGGGTCACTGTTTCTCATGCCCAGCCATTTAGTACACTTCGTCGGTAAACCAATGCTCCAGTTTTTTTATATTCTTCCTTTTTCTCCTACTACAAGCACAAGATGGAAGAGATGAAAGATTCTCCCTGTGGGTAACCCTACCTGTCCATCACTGACGGGAGAAGCAGAGACGCTGAGGTGCAGGGAAGGGCAGGGCTCACTCACGTAATGCCGCAAAGATCGGCCTGGGTTTTCCCAGGAGAAACAGGCTTCGATCCGGACAATCATGTGAACCCACAACAACTGCTTCGATCACTCATCCCCTACACCCTCCTGCCACCCCAGGCCTTAGGCTACGAGATGCCCCCCAAACCAGAAGCGACAAGGCCCCTTTTTGCGGGAGTCAACTGGGGTATCCAATGGGGCTGACTGGCTCAGTCTGACCCATCAGTGCCCCCACTGGAAAGGAAAAATATCTCACACTCCCTAGGAGATCAAGTGTGTGTCCCCCCCACACACACACAAACACACACCTAGAATCACTATGAATGGTTAATCAGGAGGCTGTGCTTTTTTTTTTTCAAACCACCGCCCCTCCCATTTTGACATACCTCCTCTGAAAAAGCCCTTTGCTGGAATGTGTTCCCCCGGAGCCCAGTCAAGAGCAACACACCTTGGGGAGGAATGGGTTAAGTTCAAGAGCTCGAGGAGGGCGAGGCAGGAGGGAGAGGGAAAGGGAAAGCGGTGCAGAGGTGCAGATAAAGGTGCCGGGACTTCTGCAGGGCAGGGGCTCTGGACCTGGATGCACCGGGCACTGGCCCCTCTCCTCCAGGCACAGCCTGGCTGCGGGAAATAGAGGTGTCTTCAAAGGGACAGACCAGAGGACACTGCAGATAAGACAAAAACACAGGCACGGCCCCGGGGGTCAGCTCGGAGTTCCAAGTGTGGAAGCCCGGCTAGGCGTGCTGAGGGCGTGCGTGTGCTGGGGGCAGGAGGGGTTCAGGCAAAGGGGACAGAGGCTGAACTCTCAGAAGTTGGCGACATCAAACCGAGGGCGCAGGGAAGGGTCGGGACCTAGGGGGCGAGGCGCCAGGCTTCCTCCGGGTAGAGTAACCCGAGAAGACAGGGGTGGGGGACGCTGAGGGATGCGACCAGGACAGGGTCCATGGGAAGGTGCACACCGCGGCGAGGGGCCCGGGATGTTCCAGGAGGCTGGGGGGAAGAAGACGAGGACGGGCAGGTGCAGTCGGGGAGAAGGGAGAGGGCCAAGCACAGGGGCGGGTGTCCGGGCGGGAGAAGGCTCCCGGCCATGGCGTGGGAGCACCCTCCCCGGGGAAGAGATGCCGAGGAGGGCCGGGAGCGGGACCCGGAGCTCGAGGCCGCTGCCGCGCGGGGGTGGGGTGGACATGGGAAGCAGCAGGTGCCGGGTGCCCAGGTGCGGGGTCGGGGGCGGCTGCCCGGCCGCTCACCTGTCTCCTCCGGCCGGGGCCGCGGGGCGGCGGCGCGGCGCGGCGGGGCGGCCGGGCCGGGCCGGGCAGTGGCGGCGGGGGCGCGGCGCTCCGGGGGCGGCGGCGGCGGGACCCGGCGGCGGCTGCTCCTCGGCCGGCCGGCCGGGCAGGCGGTCAGTCAGCGATAGAGCCGGGGTCAGAAGGAGCGCTTGCGAGGCTGTGGCCGGCGCGCGGGGACAACGCCGCTTTATCAGGTCGGAAACAGCCGCCGCGCGCCGCTTCCGCTGACGCAGCGCCGGCCTGCGCTCATGACTATGCAGCAGCCGCCGCGGGGGTCAGGGCGGGGCTCGCGTCGTGCGCGCCGATTGGTCTCCGTGCACCCCGCCCACTGCTCTGCCCCGCCCCGCCAGCCGAGGCCCCGCCCCTGGACCGGCCCCGCCCCTGGCCGCATCCAGCCTCCGGCCTCGGGGTAGGGGGCTGCCGTGCCTACCCCTCCAGCCCCCGCTCCTCGAGGCTTGAGCACCAGACCCTAACCTGGAGCCCTGACCCCCGACCCCGGCTGCGTGCCTCTCGGTAGCCGCGGGAGGGAGAACCTGCAACCCCCGTCTCTCCCGTTCACCCCGCTCCTCCCTCTCCCCAAACGCCCTCCTCGCAGAGGAGCCTGGAGAGCCCCTTGGCCCGCCACCAGCCTAGCCCTCTGCAAACTCCCTCCTCCCAGCCCAACCCCCGCCCCCAGCCCTTGACGGGAAGGATGGGCTCCGCCGCCAGGTGCGACGGCAAACACCCTCCTCTTACCCTCCACTCGGTTGTCCCTACCTCGCCCTGATACATCTCCCCTCCCCGCGCCACCCCCATCTCCCACGCTCAGTGCGCCCCCCCTCCCCACCCCCTGCCCCTTCCAGTCGATGAGCGCCCCGGAGAGCTGGGGAGGACCCCGGACCTGGGGCCTTCCACTCCGCAGCCTGACTCATGGCACGGCACCGATCCAGTATCAGCCAGCAAGCAGAATGGCTGTAATCCCTGGGATGGGGCTAATGGGAACTCCTGGGGACAAGGTCGGGGAAGGCAGCTTGATAAACAGTGAAACAGATGATATAATGGGCTGAGGTCAGACAGCCCTGCGCCCATGCCAGGGTTTAAGTGGCTTTGGAGAAATTACTTCACCTCTCAGAGCCTGGGTGTCCTCATCTGTAATATAGAGATCATAAAATCCATCTCATGGGGTTGCTGAAGGGATTGAGACATAAAGAGTGCACTGCACAGCCTCCGGAGCAGTAAAAATGGGGAAATCTGATAATATGAAGTGTTGACAGGGAAGTGGAGCAACTGGAACTCTCATACCCCACTTAGTGGGGCTGCAAAGTGATGCAGCCATCTTGGAAATCTGTTTAGAAGTACTGGATTCTATGTAAACCCTATGACCTCCTAGATGCTTATCTTATATGAGCCTTTTTCTGTTCATAGCAGCACTGTTTGTAATAGCCAGAAAGTGGAAGTTACCCAAATGCCTATCAACCATAGAACGGACACATAAATTGTGATATATTCACATAATGCAGTGACAATGAATAATCTGTTACTACATACAACAATGTGGATGACTCTCACACATGACTTTGAGGGAGAAAAAAAAGCCAGACCCTAAAGCATGCAGAATTCCATGTAGATAAATTGGTAGAAATGTATAAATGGTGGTAGAAATTAGGATAGTGATTAATCTTGGAGGAGAGAGTGCCAGAGCCAGGACACAGAGGGAGTATCTGGGGTGCTGGTGAGGTTCTGTTTCTTGATCTGGGTGCTGGTTACATGGATGTGTTCTGTTTATGAAATGTTCTCCAGCTGCGCATTCATCATGTGTGTGCTTTTCCGTGTGTATGTGATACTTCAATGAGGGGTTACTAAGAACATCAGGAGTGTATATATAAAGAGCCCAAAGTGGCCCCTGTCACGTTATGAGTGCTCATAACTATCTATTGACCTGCCCTGTTGGGTTTTGGCTCTTACGGCCAGAGGATGGAGGCAGAAGCAACTCCACCTGTCCTGTGTGCCAGCTGTATGGTCGTGGGCACCTTACTTCACCTTCCAGAGTCCTCATCTGTTCATGAGACTTCTGATAATACCTAGATCACAAGTCATCGTGGGGATTAAATAACGCTTTTTAAGAAGACTTGATATAGTAAGGAGCACAGCATAAGGACTTAATAACTTTGTTTAATTATTCACTAAATGCTGGTATTTATTGAATCTTCTTTATTTTCATTCATTCAGCAAATAATTACTGAGTGCCTGCTATGTGCTGTGTACCATGCCAGGTTCTAGGACAAGAGCTGGCAGCAAGATCTGCTTGCTATCCTTAAGGATCCCATAGTGGAATGGGAAACACAGATGCCCATCCACCATAGAATAGATACGTAAATTGTGAGATAGTCACACAATGGAATGATAGCAATGACAATGCAGTTTACTAGCCTCTGTAGCTGTGGAGCCTAGCATAGGATCTGACCCTCAGTAGGCTCTCCATAAGTGTTTCTGAAAGTGTAAATAAATGCATGAGATACAGAAACATCAGATGAATCGCCTTCTGTAGTCCAGAGCTCCACACAGAGATTGGACAGAGAGCAAAGTTAAAGAAAAGCACAGCTCCAAAGTGCACGTACCCAACGCTGCACGTGTGCACGTACGTGCGTATATGCAGGTACACGTGCACACGTTTGCACGAGGACTGGGAACAGGGCCACTCTGCCAACACTCCATGCCAGCCTAACCGGCCAGGTCCTCATCCAGGTGCTACCACCAAGTAAGGTGTTGTGGACTGCATGCTTGTATCCCCCCAGAATTCATCTTGAAGCCCTACCCACAATGGGATGATATTTGGAGGTGGGCCCTTGGGAGGTAATAAGGTCGTGGGGATGGAGCCCTCCTGATGGGACTAGTGCCCTTGTAAGAAGAGACAGGGGAGAGCTTTCTTCCGCTCTCTCTGCGTGCATGCACCAAGGAAGGCTGGGTGAGGTCGCAACCTGGAGGAGGACACCCCCCCCCAGAACCCCATGCTGGCACCCTGATCTCAGATTTCCCAGCATCCAGAACTGGGAGAAATAGGTGTTTGCTGTTTAAGCCGGCCAGTCTATGGTATTCTTGTTGTAGCAGCCTGAGCTGATCAAGATGGAGCAGAAAATGCGCCTGTGGCCCGTGGCCCCACCATCCAGCTGCCCAGCGTGGCCTGGGAATGGGGCCGACGGGGCCCCTACCCGGCTTCTCCTCACTCCCCCTGAATGGCTGGCCCCCCATTCGTGTAAGGAGAGAGCTGGACACATGGGAGACCCTCTTGCCCTGGACCCTGGCCTGGCTCCAGAGCAGGGTGTGTGTGGGCACCTACCTGTCACAGGTGTGCAACCCGGGCAGTTGCACAGGCCTTGTGCTCAGAAGAGCTTCACACCTGCTTTGCTTTACTGCTCGGCTGACGCTCTGTACATTCTGAATAATCTTAAACAAATGATGGAGCGAATCCTGTGTCCTCATTTGTAAGCATGTTGATCTGCAGGGACACTTGTGGGGAGCCTGGGGCATGACAACGTCTCTATTACTGCTTGTGTGAGCTTGCCTTCTCCCCACCTCACCTGGGGACTCTTTGAGCAGGGCTATGTCCCTCTCATCCATGGACCTCCCCCCGCAAGGCCTAAGAACTATCAATATAAAACTGTAACCTTGACCATTTCTGGAAGTTTGCCAGGAATCACCTCCTCCAGGAAGCCCTCCAGGATGCTCTGCCGTGGAGGAGTGACTGGCTCCCTCCCATGAGCTCTGAGGCACTCTGCCCCTTCACCAATCATTCCCAACTGTAACTGGGCATTGTCTGTCTCTCTAGTGGTCTGTGAGTCCTGTCCAAGGGACGGGTACCAGGCCAGGTTCACTGATACATCCCAGAGCCTGCCCACAGTATGGCTGCAGACATGTTTGGATGGAGAGGGTGACAGATGAGAGAGAGAAGAGGAACTTCTTTTTTTTTTTTTTTTAATTTCTTTATTTTGGCTCCTCCGGGTCTTTGTTGCGGCACAGGAGATCTTCGTTGCGGCACGTGGGATCTTTAGTTGCGGCATGTGGACTTCTTCTTAGTTGCGGCATGCGGATTCTTAGTTGCGGCGTGCATGTGGGATCTAGTTCCCCGACCAGGGATCAAACCCAGGCTCCCTGCATTGAGAGCATGGAGTATTACCCAATGGTCCACCAGGGAATTTCCCCTAGGAATTTCTTAATTAGGGCCCACGCAGAGACTCTAGGGGGGGTCCATGGACCCCTGAAACAACATGAGCCAACCTTGACTGGGCACTTGCTGAGGAATGGACTCAGCACTGTTTCCCACAGTCACATGCCTACATGGGTCAGGAGCTCTCATCTTCTTCTTAAGACCCCACCCGGTTCAGGTTCAGGACACCTGCAGCAGAGGGCATGGGGCCCCTGTGACCCTTAGCATCCCTGATTCTGGTGCCAGGAGACAGGGGGAGGATGGGAGCATGGGCCTGGGAGAGGTAGGAGGGAGGGTTAAGATTCGGGGCAGGTCAGGGTTTGGGAAGTGAAGGGGTGATCCGCAGGCAGGCTCAGGGGGGTCACGGGGCCTGGGTTTGAACTTTGACCTCATTGTAAATGAGCCTGAGTCTGTGAAATGGAGGGGACCTTACCTGGAGAAGGTGGCAGTCAGGAGCACACCTGGGAGCCGCCTGCCTGGGCTGAAAGCCTGGCTCTGCCCTCAGCTCCCTGGACCTGGGTATTCTTATCTTCCAGGAGGCAAGAGTGACAGCTCCTGCCTCAAGAGCTGTTGTGAGAAGTGGATGAGTTAGCATCCATCGGCGTGAGTGAGCAGCACTTCCCAGGGTCTAGACGGGGAAGGGAGCTGGTGTGCCTGGAACTCGGTAGCCTGGGACAGCGCAGATTTCACTGTGACTGAGACAATAAGCCTGCTCATTATTTGAGGGCTTACTGTGCTCCTGGCCCCTTCCCCACCTTACCACGTCTCTTTAGGGAACTGAGGTAAGGAGCTCTCTCCTGAGACTGCGGTCTACACGCTGACACAGACATGTGTGCCAGCTGGACACCCTTAGTGGATGCCTCCTCTGCTCCTTTGCGAACCTCTCCTTTGTTTTGTTTTTTAATTAATTTATTTTTATTTCATTTATTTTTGGTTGTGTTGGGTCTTCGTTGCTGCGTGCAGGCTTTCTATAGTTGCGGCGAGCGGGGGCTACTCTTCATTGTGGTGCATGGCTTCTCATTGCGGTGGCTTCTCTTGTTGCTGAGCACGGGCTCTAGGCGTGTGGGCTTCAGTAGTTGTGGCTCGTGGGCTCCAGAGTACAGTCTCAGTAGTTGTGGTGCACGGGCTTAGTTGCTCCGCAACATGTGGGATCTTCCCAGACCAGGGCTCAAACCCGTATCCCCTGCATCGGCAGGCAGATTCTTAACCACTGCGCCACCAGGGAAGTCCCCTCTCCTTTGTTTTTTTTCAGCAACAAACACTTTTAAAAACAGACTCGTTTGCAGAGTCCCAAGATCTCAGTTAGTAAGCTCATTTATCCCTATGTATTTCTGAGCACTTGCTCTGAGCCAGGCCGGGTTCTCAGGGTGCTGGTTTGCAGCTGTCTGCCTGACAGACACCCTCCCTCCAGAACAGAGAGCATAGGGGCAGGCTCCCCCCTCTGCCACTTCCTTGTGTGACCTTGGGAGAAAGACCTCATCTCTTTGAGCCCAGAGGTGAAAGCAGAGGCTGGGAGCCCCCAGAGAGTGGGGTGTGGACTTCCAGGGATGCAGGGTAGGTGGGCCCACACCTTACAGGTCCCAGATCTTAAGCAAGGCAAAGTCCCCCAATTGCCCATTATGGAACCCGAGACCTGAGAAGACAGTGCCTGCCCAGTCCCAAGGGGGACAAATCCATGGCGGGACCTCCAGGTGCTGGAATTGGCAAGAGAGTAGCAGGCTCCCTGAGGTCACAGAGGTGCATGGGGTCATACACTTCTCAGAGGTATATGGCTGCCCGGAGCCATCTAGGTGCCTAGGGTCATAGAGGTGCCTGTGGTCCTATGGCTGCCCAGGGTCATACAACCTCCCAGGGCTTCTTGGGGGTCATATGGCCACCTGGGATCATACAGCTTCTTGGGGTCATATGGCTACCTGGAGTCATACAATCACCTGTGGTCAGACATTTGCCAGGGGTCATATGGCTACCCGGTCATTGGGTGACCCATGGTCATGTGGCCACTCAGAGTCATAGAGCTACCGGGGTCATATAGACACCTGGGCTCACACGTGCATCTCCTTGGAAGTTCAGGCTCCTTCCAGACCATTCTCTTGCCTCTGTGTCCTGGGTGAGCACACACAGACACATACACACCATAGCTGGAATGCCAGCCTCTCAATCAATCCCCTTCCCCACCCGGGCCTAAGGAATGACTGGTGTCCTTATTAAGTGATCCCTCCTGTTCAAATCCCTATGGGGCCTGTAGTCACTGCAGGAACCCCCGGCTATACCTGGGCAGCCTGGGCTCTGGCAGAAAGGGACCCAGGAGTCCTCAGATGGGGTCAGCTGGGCACCAGCCCATCTGGGTTCCAGTCTCAGCTTTAGCCCTTCCTTGCCAGTTTCACACAGGCCCTACGCTCAGAAAGACCCCGCACTTGGTTTAATGTGCTGCCGCCATCTCGATTTTGCAATTCCTAGTAACTTGTGGACACGGGGACCCGATTTTTCATTTTACTTTGGGGCCTATAAATTGTGTAGTCGGTCCTGGCTGTGAATGAGTCTCTCTGCTTCTCCACGCGTTAGTGTTCTCATCTGTAAATTGGGTGCATGGGCTCAGTACTAAAGCTTATCTGGCTTGGACTCAAGAGCCTGGGGAATGATAAGGTGATCTCCAGAACAGACTGAACACCAGCTCAGGCCCTGCCTGGTCACGGTCCCCTCACGCCCACAGCAGCCCTGTGCTCAGCGTGTCAGTGTCCCTGTATAACCAAGGCACAGAGAGGTAAGGTGGCAGACCTGGTGTCACACAAGGGGCAAGTGGCCGAGCTAGGATTTGAACGCAGACTGCCGACTCTGAGTCCTCGTGTCTTCTGCCCAAGGTCACGGAGCAAGGACCTCCCAGACTGTCAGGGTGCGGAGGGGCTGCAGCATGCACTCGGCATCTCGAGTCCACTTGTCGGGACACTGAGGGGCAGTCAGAGTGCCTTCAGCTCAGCCATGAACCAAATGAACAGGGTGACCTGGAGAGGAGGGGGGAGGCAGCCGCCCATGGCAGGTGGAGGGTGGGGCACCTGGCAGGACCTGTCAAAATGAAGGGTGAAGGCAGGTGATGCGTGGGGCCACCCCACCCAGGGCCTCTGGTGCAGGCCACAGCTGCTGATGTCAACAAGGGCAGGGTAGGCCTCTGGGGTGCTCCAGCCAGGTCACGGTCCTCAGCCAGGACTCCCACCCCCACTGCTACGTGGTCGGCAGCTCCCTCAGTCCTGTGGGTCTCCTCTCTCCTCCTGCCTTTGTTCCTCCTGTCAGCAGTGCCCTCCCTCCTCCTCCTTGGGTCTGCCTGTCCATGCATGCCTCCTCCAGGAAGCCCTCCCAGACTACCGCAGCGCACAGTCATCCCTGCCTCCCCCGACACACAGCAAAAATAAAGCTGGGCTGGGAGTTCCCTGGTGGTCTAGTGGTTAGGATTTGGCGCTTTCCCTGCCAAAGGCCCGGGTTCAATCCCTGATCGGGGAACTAAGATCCCACAAGCTGTGCGGCCAAAAAAAAAAAAAAAAAAAGAGCTGGCTTTGATTGTGTCCTGAATCACCATTTACAGTGCAATCCACACTTTATAAGGCACTCTTCCTGTCCACGGTCTCACTGGAGCCTCACAGGAATGCTATAGAGTCAGATTTTTTGTCCGCATTTTGCAGATGGAGACCTAAGAGGCAAGGGAAGGGCCTGAGCTCAGGTGGGGGGTAGTTGCACCAATGGTTAGCACTTACTGCTACCTCCCTGGGTGCCAAGGGCTGGCCCACGTATTTTCATTCATTCATGCAATAAATGTGGACTAGTACCTGGTCTGTGCCAGGCACTGTCCTAGAGGCTGTGGAAGCCGCAGTGAAGGAAACAGACCAACAATCCCTCCTTCTAAAATCTGCACCCCTTGCAAAGGGGACTGTGGGAGAGGCCTGAAGGAAGGGAGAGCACAGCCCTGAGGTTGCCCACCCTGGAAGCGGCCTGGTCTCATGCTGGGGGCTGGACATTCCCCCCAACCCCACAAAGCACAGGGGGGCCCCTTTGGGCCCCTGGTGGTCCAGTGGGTAAAACTCCACGTTCCCAATGCAGGTGGCCTGGGTTTGATCCCTGGTCAAGGAACTAGATTCTGCATGCATGCCGCAAATAAGACCCGGTGCAGCCTTATTAATTAATTAATATTTAAAGAAACTAGCTGCCCTCGCGTCCATTCACACGTCCACGCGGTCACCAGTTCACACGGTCGCTCATCCAGCAAATAGAACAGGCTGTCTACAAGGTTTCGCTGAGCCTGTGTGAGGGAAACAGACTAAGTCCTTGCTCTCAGGGGCTTATATTCTAGTGGGGAGACACAGCAACAAGTAAACAATAGGAGCCCATAGTTATAAATACTATGGAGAAAAAGAAAGCCGAGGAAGGAGGCCGGGGAGGGGGGGCTGCTCTCCGCAGCAGGTGGCCAGGAAGGCCCCCTGAGCGGGAGTGTGAGTCAGGAGGGTCTGGGCAGGAAGGAGGGAGACACAGGGAACTTAACGTTTTAAAAGCTCTTTCGGGGACTTCCCTGGTGGCGCGGTGGCTGAGAATCCGCCTGCCAATGTAGGGGACACGGGTTCCAGCCCTGGTCTGGGAAGGTCCCACATGCCGCGGAGCAACTAAGCCCATGTGCCACAACTACGGAGCCCACGCGCCTAGAGCCCATGCTCCGTAACAAGAGAAACTCTGCTTGCTACAACCAGAGAAAAACCTGAGCGCAGCAACAGGGACCAACGCAGCCAAATAAATAAATAAATAAATACACTTATTAAAAAATGTTTAAAAATAAAATAAAAGGTCTTCCAGGGCAGAGGCAGAGCAGGGAGACCCATGGGGGCTTCTGTGACCGTGCAGGGGAGAGCTGCCTGTGACAGTGAGAAGAGCAGTGGCTGGACACGCGCTGAGCCACAGGACTGACTGGTGGACGGGCTGTGGAGTCATTATTCACAGTGAAAGTTTATCTAAGCCTCCCTAAGCCTCAGTTTTCTCACCTGGTCAGTGGGGTGCTAGGACCTTACTGCCCAGGCTCTGGTGAGGAGAAGCCAGGAAAGCATGGGAAGCCTTACTGAGGCCTGGTCAGTGCTGGGCCCTGGTCTAGCCCGGAGGGTACAGCACGCAGTAGGTGCTTTACAAACGGTGGTTTCTTATTTTTTATGCTTTGTGCGTGCGCGCGCGCGCGCGTGTGTGTGTGTGTGTGTGTGTGTGTGTTTTGGCCGCGCCACTCGGCTTGCAGGATCTCAGTTCTCCAACCAGGGGTTGAACCCGGGCCATGGCAGTAAGCCCTGAATCCTAACCACTAGGCCCCCAGGGAACTCCCCGGTTTCTTACTTTGTAAAAGGAGGTGGGAGAGGGCAATGCTGAACCCAAAGGCAATGAGGTGCTGGTAATGAACTGGAGCCACCGTGCTTGGGTGCAGGCAGGCGTCTTGGGGGACAGGGTGGTAGCCCTGTTGGGTGGCTGCCTGTGGCAGGGTCGTTATTGTCTGACCTTGTGGTCGGAGAGCCCAAGAGAAGTTGCCGGGGGGCTGGAGTCCGGAGCCAAGCATGCGGGCTGCACAGAGCACTGACCCCACTCCCCCGGGCGGCGGGGCCTCTTTTCCATGGTGTTTACTTAGGTCCTCTGGCTCCAGGGAGCTCGTGTGGGCTGGGTTCCCGGGGCCGTCCGTCCCCCTGACAGCGTGCTGGGAGGCAGGGAGCGATGCGGGTGGCTGTGATGCCTCTGGCGGGGGTGGGGGTTGGGGGGTCAGGCTCATCAGCCCCTCCTGAATCTACAGGCCCGGAAGCCACCCCAGGCCCCCCCTGACCGGGGCTCGGAGCTGGGGGCTGGGATGGAACTGAGCTGAGACCCCTTTCTCCAGGCTGCCTGGTGAGGAGGGGGTGGAGCAGATGCAAAGGGGTCATGACTCAGGAAACGGGGACAGGCTCAGTTTGGGAGCAAAGAAGGTCAGGGTTCAGCCGGTAGAAGTAGAGCCAGTGATAAGGGGAGAGTAGGATCAGGGCTTAATGTATAACCGGGGTCAGCATTCGATGTTTGACCAAGGTTGGTCTGAGAATGTGACCAGGGTCAGAGCTCACTGTGTGACCAGGGTCAGGGCTCAGTCCACGGGCAAGGTCAGAGTTCAGCCTGTGACTGGGATCAGGGCTTAGTGTGTCATTAGGATCAGAGTTCAGTGGGGGTCAGGGGTCAGTCTGTTACTAGGATTGGGAGGAGTCTATGAGTGGGGTCAGAACTCGGGTGACTGACCGCGGGGCCCAGCACGGGGCCGCTGCCCGTGAACCTGATGTGGCAGCTACAACCCTGCGGTGGACTCAGGGCTGCCTGGTCCCTTTTCTCTGCACAGCTCAGCCCCACTCAGCTTCCTCTCATTTTCATTTAAGAATCTTCTACTCGAATCTAAAATAGTGTGGATATATGTATATGTATAAATGATTCACTTTGCTGTACAGCTGAAACTAACACAACATTGTAAATCAACTATACTTCAATAAAAATTAAAAAAAAAAAAGACACGATCATTATAAAAAAAAAAACAAAAAAGAATCCTCTATTCTGCTAGGCGTTGTTCTAGGTGCTTCAAACTCCAAGGTCACTTAGCCGCAGTCGCAGCCCTGAAGGACATCCCATCCCCTGCTGCCTCAGCCTAGGTCCGCATCCTACAAGATACTCTGGAGCCCAGAAAGGACCAGTGACATATTTCTCCTCGGGACTCAAGGCTTCCTGGAGAAGGCTTTGAAGGCTGGTTCACTCAAGGGAGTGGGCAGGGGTGCATTCCAGGCAGAGGGTACCGCTTGAGCAAAGGCTTGGGGGCTAGGCAGCTCAGAGCAAGGGAATCTGGTTGCCAAGGTGAGCGCTTGGCCAGTGTCAGAGCTGGGGGCCGGCTGTGGACAAATAGGGCCCAGTGCTCAGAGAGCGACATGCAGACTAGCCTTGTTGGGACAGGAGGCCATGCTTGCACAGGCTCAGAGGTAGCCCCAGCCAGATGCCTCCAGGTGACAGGGTGTTCGCTTTGGTGGGCCCTCCCTGCCCCGGAGGAGGCCCACAGTGGGTGGGTCAGACGCAGCAGACAATGGGAAGGAATGAGGGTGCGAGAGGCCAACAAACAAGAATGTGGGAAGGGGTGGAAGGGCAAGGGAGGCTGGGCAAAGGCCAGGGCAGCAGAGCGGGCGAGGCGGCACACAGACCCGGGAGAGCCACCATCAGCAAGGGACGTGCAGTGGGGGCCTGGGCAGCAGGGCTCCCAGCGGGGCGTCGTCTCTGAGCGCTTGGTCCACCGGCCAAGTCCCTGCAGCCTCAAGCCACCCACACCCAGCTCGCAGGCCCGGGCCTGGGGCGTCCTCCCTCTGCTCTGCCAGCCGTGCAGGGGTGTGCAGGACGGCTGGGCCCCAGCCTCCAGCCTGCCCAGACCTCGGCTTTGGCATCCAGTCTGGCCCGCTTCACAGCCACCTTCTCAGAGCTGGAGTCACCTTTTTCAAGCACAAGGGGACCAGGCCCTGCCCTGCTCAACCCCCTTCTGGTTTTCCAGCTCCCCTTCACCCCCGTCCCTGGACCAGGCCACCAGCTACTCAGGAACCTTCCCACGGCCTGGCTCATGTGTCCCCACCCTACCTGAGGGCAGTCGCTGGGCCGAGGCAGGGCTCCGGGGGTGATGGTGGGGCTGTCAGAGGGCGGGGCTGCCTCCCAAGAGCCCACGGGGAGGAGAACTCGGAGACCCAACAGCGGGGAGGGCTGGGGGTACCAATGCCGGCTGGGGAGGTGGTGGGCTCCGAGGACGCGGCCTGAGCCTGCAGGTGGGGTGGTGGCAGCTAGGGTGCAGGCAGGTTGGGGCTCTTGGGGGACGAGGTGGTAGCTGGGGCTGCACCACTACAACAGCTCTTTCTATCCTCAAAGAGCCCGTTCCCTTGGACCAGGTGTTACTATGATTCCCTTTGCTCAGATGAGGAAAATGAGGCCCAGAGCAGTTGAATGATGCACTAAAGTCCCCCGGCCATCCGGCAGAACCAGGGCTAGCCTCCAGGCTGGCTGACCCCAGAGCCGGAGCTCTGAACCCCGAGAACTGTCAGGACTATCAGGAAAGGAACGTGGAGGACGTCCCTGGCAGCCCAGTGGCTAAGGCTCCGCACTCCCAGTGCAGGGGGCCTGAGTTCGATCCCTGGTCAGGCAACTAGATCCCACATGTCGCAACTAAGACCCGGTGCAGACAAATAGATAAATAAGCATTAAAAAAAGAAAGAAAGAAAAAAAAAAAAGAGGGCTTCCCTGGTGGCGCAGTGGTTGAGAGTCCGCCTGCCGATGCAGGGGACACAGGTTCGTGCCCCGGTCCGGGAAGATCCCACATGCGGCGGAGCAGCTGGGCCCGTGAGCCATGGCCGCTGAGCCTGCGCGTCCGGAGCCTGTGCTCCGCAACGGGAGAGGCCACAGAGGCCTGCGTACAGTAAAAAAAAAAAAAAAAGAGTGGAACGTGGTGCCGGGCAAAGGGCCAGACATGGGGCGGGGGCATATCTTAATGCAGAGGCGACTGGCAACAGGGGCTGGTGGGTCCTACCCCGGTCCCTCCCAGACCCCCAGAGGGCCCTGCCTGCTGTGTCCCCTCCTGCCCGGGACACCTCACACTGGTGTGGCGGCCACTCTCATAAACACAGCCTCGTCGAGCCTAATTAACCACGGCCGGCATTTATTGACCATTTACTCTGTGCTAAGCCCTTTCCTCCCCTGCTCATGTGAGTATCACCCTGCAACCTGGGGGCCACATCCTGAGCTCCACTGAAGGAGGCAGAACAAAGGTTGAGAGCAACACAGTGGCCTGACCCCACTGCAGGTGACAGCAGAGCTCTCACCCTCTGTCCCTTGCCCCAGGCTGTCCTCAAGGCCAGGAATATCACCCTCATCCTGCATGGGTTGGGTGCAGGGATGGAAGGAGGCCCACCCAGTTCCCACCCAACCTGCTGGGTTGGTTTGGCTCTGCCAGAGCCCCACGCCTGGGGAGCCCTCCGGTGCCACCATCCCCACTGGCTGTCTCTAAGAGCAAGGACTTTGAGAGCCAGCTGTGCCCACAGAGGTGCAGGTCCTTGGGATACGCTCCTTAGTCTCGGGAGGGGACGAGCAAGGTTCGAGGAGCCGGGCAAAACCTCAGGTCCGTCAGCCTTGGGGGTGAGAGCAGGTGAGCCGCAGTGATGGCCCAGGGTCCACGCAGACCCTGCGGCAGCTGTGCCTCCCGAGCCCTGCTCAGGACGCAGACAGCCAGTCTCCACGCGGGAAGCTCGCCTTGCCGGCTGTGTCCTCCGTTTCCACATCTGCAACTCGAGGCAGTGAACAGCCCACAGAAGCCCGGGGAGGGGTCCGTGGAGTGATGGCTCTTAGTGCAGGGCCAGCGCCTGGCCCCCAAGAGACTCGGCCCCTAGTTCTGGGGTTGGGGTCAGAGGGTGTGGGCTGAAACCAGATGCAGATTTTCAAGTCCCCGCCACCCTCTGCTAGCTATGAAGCCAGACAACCTGCCTCCCTTCTCCGTGCCTTGGTGTCCCCGTGTGTAATGGCCCATGGCACTAGCACAGGTGTTTGGGGTCATTCGATTCTCTGACACCTCCCAGAGAGATGTGGGGGGACCCCCAGGGCACCTGAGGCGGATCCACGGCCACACACACACACTCTGCCTTCAGACTCGCAGGCGAACACGCTCATACACGTGTGCCCACACAAACGTGGGCACACTCACCTACGCGTGCCCACAGAGCCAGCCCAGATGCCATGCCCACCTCCCACCGTACAGGGCTCACACGCATGGTCTCTCTGTCTCCTATGCCCGGGCCCAGGCACACCTGGAACCTGGCACAGGTGTCTGCTCTGCTTCCCTCCTGGTCCCTGGCCCCCTCTCTGGACGCCGGCTTCTAGAGAGAGTCAGCCAGGCGCCCAGCAAAGGCCCTCCTTCCTGCTGTCCCCGCCTGGGCCCCCGTGGGGTCCCCACAGGTTGAGGTCACTCCCTATCCAGTGTCCACCCTTGAACCCCATGGAGTTCCATTCGCCTGTGCCCAGTGCCCTGTGGACCCCCGGGCCCAGCAGCAGCCATCAGAGTCTGCAGGGGCCCCTCCTTTCTGGGTGCCAGCCTGTCTCTCTGCACCAGGTACCCCGCCACGCGCTCCTTATGCCATCTGCAATCCTGGGTCCCCCTCCACCTCAGTCTCCTCACCTGTGAAATGGGGGCGCTTGGCAGGCCCCACCTGTGTGCCAGTGGAGAGCTAAGGAGTGAAGGGCACACAGTGAACGTAGGGGGTCCTCCTGAGCCTGGCAGGATCATTGCCAGCTCTGGAGCCAGATGTGTCCTGGGTCACCTGAAGGAGGCCTCTGCTTGTCCCTCAAGGCCCCATCAAGGACACTGGGCCTGGACTCTGCCAACGGTGTGTGGGAGGAACTTTGGCCCTTACCTGGCTGAGCCTCAGTTTCCTCATCCATAAGATGGGATAGCATTGCGACACAGGACTTGCGGGGAGGATATAAGATGTAGTTTACGTGAAGTGTCCTCGATAAAGGAAAGCAAAGATGGAGACAGCAAGGATGAGACACAAAATCTTATCCCCGAGGCCATGGCCCCCCTTAGACATGAGGTCCTTCTGGACACTTCTCAGACTCCTTGAGGCTGATGGGGAACTTTAAGCATCCTGCCCAGTCTCTGCAGGGTGACGCCCTTGGTGACCACAGTACACGGTCCATCTCTGACTCTGAGCTCCTGGGGTTTCAGTGGGCCCTCACTGTGGCCTCAAAAGAGTGGAGGAGGGCTTCCCTGGTGAGGCAGTGGTTAAGAATCCGCCTGCCGAAGCAGGGGACACGGGTTCCATCCCTGGTCCGGGAAGATCCCACGTGCCGTGGAGCAACTAAGCCCGTGCGCCACAACTACAGAGCCTACGCTCTAGAGCCTGCGAGCCACAACTACGGAGCCCATGAGCCACAACTACTGAACCCGCACGCCTGGAGCCCGTGCTCCGCAACAAGAGAAGCCACTGCAGTGAGAAGTCAGCGCACCGCAACGAAGAGTAGCCCCCGCTCGCCGCGACTAGAAGAAGCCCGTGTGCAGCAACGAAGACAACGCAGCCAAAGATAAATAAATAAAATTTTTTTTTTTTTTTTTTTTTTTTGCGGTACGTGGGCCTCTCACTGCTGTGGCCTCTCCCGCCACGGAGCACAGGCTCCAGACGGGACGCGCAGGCGCAGCGGCCATGGCCCACGGGCCCAGCCGCTCCGCGGCATGTGGGATCCTCCTGGACCGGGGCACGAACCCACGTCCGCTGTATCGGCAGGCGGACTCCCAACCACTGCGCCACCAGGGAAACCCAATAAAAAATTTTTAAAAAAAAGAAGAGTGGAGGAAACCCACCCGCAACACCAAGCACCCTGGTTTCAGCTCCCCCCACCCCCATCCCCACCTGCTCACACACCAGGGCTCCTCTGTGTGATTCCCTGCTCCCCAGAGGAGCCACAGCCATAGGGTCTGAGGCCCCGGGCCCCTGCTGCTGGCCGTGGCCTGGCTCTGAGCGTCCTGTGGCACAGTGTGGGACCTGCCATTGGTGAGGATTCCACTCCCACAGCGCCCCCCCACTCCCGGGCCCTACAGCCCTCTTGGGGCGAGGGGGGGCAGGAGAATGAAGAAACTGAGCTCCGGGAGGTGAGACTCACAGAGGAAGTCATGGGGCCCTGCCTTAGCTCACGTGGGCTCTTGGCTACCGCGTGAGAGTGACTGGGTCTCCGTGCCTCAGTCCCTTCCCCTGGGAAATGGGGCAGGGTTGTGGCGTGGGCAAGGGCACAGCCAGACCTTGCTGCTGCTTGTGTTACTGCGACCAGGGCTGAGGGAGGCCTCCTGGCATGGGTGGTGTTTGAGCCAAGTGGTGAGGAGGGACTGGTCTCTATTAAGAGACAGGATAGGGAAAAGCATTCCAGCAGAAGGAACAGCATGTGCAAAACTGTTGAGGCCTGGAGCCAGGGTGGGTGGGGGCGGGGCAGGGTGCAGGGGGCTGCAGGAGGCTCCCCACCTGCACCACGGGGGTGCCCTGAGCGGTGGTCAGTGGTCAGCCACACTCCCGATCACGCACGCTGTTCCTTCTGCCATGGTACCACCCGGCCCTGCCCACACCCTCCACTGCGTCCAAACTAAACAAGGACGCCGCCTTGCTCTCAAAGACTTTCCTCTCCACCATCAAGGTGCAAGAGCAGGAGCCATGCCATGCTTGGACCAGCTCCAAATCCACAGAGAGGAGGCTGGCTGGGCAGGCTTCCCTGTGGGAGCGACTCCACAGCTGGAACTGGGGGCGAGGAAGAGCCTGGGGGCCAAAGAGGGACAGAGGGTGAGAATGTTTTAGGTTGGGCTCAGCCTAACCTAAAGGTCCAGCCCTGCTCTGCCCTCCCCTGCTCCTCTCTGAGCCCGACCACCACTAACCGAGCTGGTCAGGTCCCTGCAGAGTTTCTCTGAGTATTAGAGAGACTGCCCGAGCTCAGCAGACTGGAGACCGCTGTCCGCAGTGGGGTTTCCAGCGACCCGCTCCCCACAAAGCACCTTGGGGCACCTACTGCGGGCTTTCCTGTTCCTCAACCCTCATCACAGCCCATTTTACAGATGGGCACAGTGAGGGGAGAAGATGCCTGCCTGGGTCGTGGCTGGGAGGAAAACAGCATCCCGGCCCCGGGGGTCGGGTGGCCAGGAGGGAAGGTGCCAGGCTGCTCCGCGGGCAGGGAGAGACCCACACTGTCTGTGGGAACCATCACCTGCGACCTGGAGGAGAAACATCGATACCCCCTGGGCACCCACGGCCAGTTAGTTGAAGAGGAGGAGGGGGAGGCTGATGCAAGGGCCCAGACTTTGAAATTTGACTGTGACAACCGCCCTGGTGAACTTGATTCACCCACAGGCTGGGAGTCACCTTCTCCGGAGCCTCCCTGCCTCCAAGTAACGCAGCTGCCCCTCTGCGTGCACCCCGCTGTGGTCCCGGGCCACTTCCTAACCACCTGGGCCTCCCTCCTTTGGGAAACGGGGGTGTTATGGGTTGAATTGTGCCCCCCAGATTCATACATCCAAGTCCTAACCCCCGGGACCTCAAGGTGGGACCTAGTTTGGAGATGGACCTTTACAGAGGCCATCAAGTTAAAGTGAGGTAGGGTGACCCTAATCCAATCTGACCGGTGTCCTTCTAAGAAGGGAGAATTTGCACAGAGCTACGCAGGGAGAACGCTGTGTTGGCCACCGTCTACAAGCCTAGGAGGAGGGCCTGGAACAGAATCTCCCTCACGGCCTCAGAAGAAGCCTTGATCTCAGACTTCTGCCTCCAGAGTCCTGAGACAATAAAAGTCAGCCGTTTCAGCGGCCCCGCCCCCTCGGTGGCATGGGTTAGGTAGCCCAGCAAACTATTGATAATACAGGCAGGTAGTTGAGATCATTTACCTCAATGTCTAGCAGATGTGGGCCTCCAAAAAGTGTGGGCGACCTCCATTAACATTAAAAAGCCCATCACACCCTTGACAAAACAAAAACAATGTTAAGACCTGTATTCAGCCCTGGGGGAAAGCAGGGCTCAGGGTTTACCTCGGAGCTACTGCGGGGGAGGGTGGCTGGGAAGCAAGGGTGGGGTCTGCTCCACCACCCCCGAGCCCAGCACAGGACTCAGGAAGTCTGTGAAATTCCTGGCTGCATTTGGGAGGGTGGCTGCCTCAGTGATCTCCCCATTTAACACCTCCAACCAAAGGTTCCCAGGCACCTACCGCGTGCCGTCCCGTGCGGGCGCGTCAGCACACTCTCTGAGCTGTGCCCTGTGAAGTGGGACCTGTTCGTGTGCTCCCATTTCACAGATGAGCAAACTGAGCCTCAGAGGTGTGTTATTCAGCCCGACCCTGCCTGACTGACACCGCGTACCCTGCTTCAAGCCCAAGCCATCAGGGGCTGCTGGAGTGGACACGTGAGGTGGTCAGGGGAGCGTCCACGAAGGGCTGACACTCCAGACAAAGGGGGAAGGGCATTCCCAGGAGAGGGAATGGCTCCTGCGGCCCCAAGGTGGGTGGGCCTGTGGCACAGTGGGGCAGATGGAAGGTGGGGTTAGCAGCTAGAAATGACACTGAGTCTTAAGAAGAGTCCACACGGGGCGTGAAGGACTTTCTCTGAGTCCTTTTCAGTCGGAGACTGGTTTAGATTTGGGAAGTTCCCTCTGTTGGTGGTGTGGACAGTGGTCTCCGAGAGAAATCCAAGGCCAGACACATAAGCAACTTTAAAAAAGGAAAAGGAAATCTTATAAAAAGGAAAAGGAAATCATGCAGTTTATTTTAATAATATATTTTATTTGACCTAATATAATAAAAATTACTGAGATAGTTTACATTATTTTTCTCACACTCGGCCTTCGAAATCCCAGTTACAGCACGTCCCAGTTCAGACTAGCTGCTCTTCAAGTGCTCAGCAACCACCTGAGGCTGGTGGCCACCGTCTCGGACAGCGCAGGTGTAGGCGAGGGGCTGTGGGGGCCGGAGTGGAGACAGGCAGGCCGATGGGAGGCCACCGTCCGGGGGAAAGTTCCCACCGTCCAGGGGAAAGGATTCCACCCTCAGACACCAGCCTAGGCAGGGCACACAAGGAGGGACTTGTAACGACTGGTCCAAGATTGCACAGAAGGCAGCACCAGGTCTGGGCTCTGTCGAGTGTCCAGCGGGCAGGTCACAGAGTAGCACAATTTGGTTTCAGCCCAGACAGCTGGTGTCCCCAGCGGGCCAGGTCACCCTCCACTGCAGACTAATGTGAGGCTTCCTGTCGCAGCTGGAGGGTGACCCGAGGCCTGACCCTGGCGGCCCTGGCGGATGAGCCCGGAAGGAAGGCCTCCTCCTTGATGCACTCCGAAGTGGGGAGTGCTGGGCTGGCGGGGGCTTCCCTGGGGACTCCCTCGGGAAGCACTTCACACGCTGGTGGGCACTCGGCCAGGGCAGCCCCCAGCAGCTGCAGGAGGCAAGGGCCTCGGGTGCAGGGAGGGAGGGCCAGCACCAGCTCCTGGGGCTCCTGAGGAACTGCCTCAGCACCTGGGTCTGGGGGTACACCAGGGTTAACCCCACAAGACAGCTGGGGCTCTCAGGGAACATGCAAGCAGGCCAGCTGCCCCAGGACTCGGGGCACCAGAGAATGGGGTCAGGAGCACATCCTCGCTGTAGGGCCTGGATGAGGCCCTTCACCTCTCTGGCCTCTGCTTGCTCCTCTGTGAAATGGGGGCATTGGGACGCCTCTCTCATGGGCCAGGGTGAGAATTCAATGAGCTCATGGGTGAGCATGTGGGTCCCCACAAGAGAGCTATCTGTGGCCACATCATGGAAGTTTCAGGCCCCTCCTCACTTCTGGTGTGAGGCCTCCTCTCACCTGAGCTGAACTGTGCTCCCAGGACCTAAGCCCTACCCTGCTCTGGGAGTTCACTCCCTCATGCTTTGTCCATCCTCCTTCAGAATAAGTACTCGGGGTACTCCAAAGATCCCACAATGCCTAGGCTTGGGGTGCCTCCCTCTCTCCTTCCTTTCCCCTTCCTCCACACCCCCCAAACATATATTGAGCACCTACTACATCCCAGATGCTATGCCAGGCACTGGGGATTTCCCTGGGAACAAAATAGACAAAGCCCTGCCCTCCTGAAGCTGACAGCCTGGAGGCAGACACTAGTCACTTAAATAAAGAGTAGGCGCAAAATTGTGACTGTCTTTAGTCCTTTGGAGACATGCCTGGCTGGCAGTAGGGGGGCAAAGAGCAGAGGGATGGAACATGGAGGTGACTATTGAGAGCTAAAAGAAGCGTGAAGTAGGTGGGATCGGGAGGTATGGGGGAAGAGCAGCGAGTGCAAAGGTCCTGTAGCCGCATCTCCACTGCCTGGTGTGGGGAGGAGCTGAAGGCAAGGGCAGGGCAGAGCGGGCAGGCCTCCTAGGGTAGGCTGGAGCCGTGGAAGGACTGAGCAGGGTTGGTGTGTTCTGATCTAAAAGATCAGCCTGGCTCCTGGGACAGTGCTTGGAGGGAGCAAGGGTGGGGCCGAGTTGGACACGACAGCAGGGGCATAAAAGGTGAGAAGTGGGTAGCTGCGGCACGCAGGAACCTCCGCCCGGGAGCCCCGCCCACAGGCTGTGCACCCTCTGCGCATGCCCAACCCCGGAGCCCGGCCGGCAGGTGGCCCGCCTTCTGCGCATGCCCAGCCCAGGAGCCCCCTTCTACCGGCGTCGTGCCCACTGCGCATGCCCAGCCAAGGGAGCCTTGGCTCGCGGGAGTTGCTAAGGCCGTTGAATCCCTGGGCCCCGGTCTCCTTTGCCCCGTTGTGGGTTGGATCGAGAGGCAGCCCACTGTGGCCGTACTCCTGAGCACCCTCTCCCGTGTCTGCTCACTCAGGAATAAAGGCGGCATTGGCCTCTCTGCCTTACTCTTTTATCTGCTCACTGAGAGTTAAGTTGGGGCAGCTGCTGGGGGCGCATCGTCTGCTCTCCGCACAGGTGGGTGGTGGTGGGGAGAAGCCGAAGTCTAGGTCCAGACCTGGGCGGCACGTGGGCTGGAGGGGGAGCGTGGTGGCGGGATGGGGGTTACTCTCCAGGACTTTGTCTCCCTCCTGAAGTTCCAGAGTTCATTCTACAGGTTGGGACTGACCCCTGATGCATCCTTCAGGCTCTGCCTCCCCACACACCCCGTTCTCACCCCTCCCTCCCCCTGGGATTTTTGCTTCCAGTCTCAAATATATCAGGCTCTATTTCATCTCCATTCCCCTGTCGTGAGCTGTCTGTTGCCAGGCTGGCCCTTTTGGGAAAAGTGGAGGAGAATGGATCCGCCACCCAATGGAGAGCTGTTGTTTGATGGGGAACAGGGTTTGGCTGCAGCTGGGCTGTGGGCATGGGTAGAAAGGGCTGGACGTTTAGGGGAGGGGAGGAGCCCCATAGGCCTGTCCTCCTGTGCCTATGAGGCCAGGGGCACCCGCTTCAGCCTCCTTTTCCCCAGCTGCCTGCCTGGTGGGGACTGCGTAGCCAGACCAGCTCAGCCTGCAAGGTGTGGGTCCTGGTGTTACCAGTCCGTGTGCACAACACACAGTGAGGCCAAGCAAACCCAAGCACTGGAGTTTGGAGCAGAGGAAGGTTTGTCGCAGAGTCCAGCAGGGAGAACTGGCGGCTCGGGCTCAAAACCCCGAACTCCCCCGATGGTTTTCCGGGAGAAGTTTTTACAGATAGGATTTGGAGTGAGGGCTGCAGGGTGAGTGGCTTTCTTCTGATTGGTTGGCGGTGCTCCAGGACTGTTGATCTCCAGCTGAAGTTACCTTCCTCTACCTGGGTAGGTGGGGCCTTAGTTCCTGACGGAGAACTCAAAGGTATTGATGTGTATATTCCCTGAGAAGGAGCCGCGACCCTGCCCCGGGGCTGCACTATTGTTTCCTGACTGCTCCCCCTGCATCCTCTCCATTCCCTGCTTAGCCACTCTTTGAATCTGCCCTTTGGAACTCAGGGAAGGTCAAGGAGGCTGAATGAAGCCTATTTCCTACAAACAAGAAATGGGGGGGACACAGAAAGGCTTCTGTGTCCAGCAGGGCCCAACAGGTTCCTGCTTAGTTTCACTGGGGCGTGTGGCCAAGGACCCGGGTGGGCAGACGGGCGTGAGGATGAAGCCAGGGCACCGGGACAGGATGAGTGGCAAGTGGGGCTCTGGGCCGGCCCCTACTTCTGTTCACAGTATCAGGACTTTGAAGGACGAGGGGGTCGCTGGGCTGTGACGGTGCTCAGAGCCAAAGTTCTGGGGGGATGGCAGGGTGTCACACCGCGCTGGGAGATAGGCCATGCTGAGCGGAAATGGGAACTCATTCTCTTGAGTGGAGGGCAGCACGTGATCCGATAAGATCCATCCTGAGCGCCCCGTAATCCCCTTAGCTATAGCCTTCTGGTGACTGAGCGGACGGTGAGGGGCCTCGACGTGGGCCTTGGGCCTTTACAGACCTTCCCTTCCCCCGACTACTGTCACAGCCTTGAAACGCCACCCTTGGGGTCACATCCCTCTGATCCTATAACATTCCTGGATTTTTCAGCGTTAGGCAAACACTAATGAGACACTGCCGGCAGCTGACACTTATGAAAGGTGTCCTGTGTAGCAGGCTTTGTTCGGTTTTTTTTTTTGCATGATCTCTTATTTATACAGGAAATAAATCCTCTTAACAGCCCATTTACAGACTAAGAAACAGCGGCTCAGAGAGGTTAGGGAACTTGCCCAAGGTCATCCTGCTGGGGGGGTGGCAGAAGCAGGATGGAACCCTGCCTATGTGCTGATGGGTCTGGGAGCACCCTGATTTAGCACATCTTTAGAACCTCCACCCTAACCCTGATGGGAGCAGCAGACCCCTGGAAACAGGCTGAATGAAGTTGATTAACTAGGCAGCTGAGATGGCAGGGAAGGGAGTCGGCTCTTGGGGTGGGGGTGGGGTCCCGCAGTCCTGGATTCAAACTCTGCCATGAAAGAGCTGTGTGCCCTTGGGCAAGTTACTTCACCTCTCTGAGTCGCGGTGTCCTCCTCTATCAACCAGGTTACTAAGCTATGATTTAAAAATATGTTGTGAGAATTCAGTGTAGTGTGGGGTGGAGATCAAGAGGAGGTGCCTCAGGCAGGACCACCCCCCAGTCCCCCGCCACCCCGGCTGACCCCAGCCAGCTGAGGAAGGGCCTGCGTCTCCGCTGCAGGGGGGCCCATTCTCTCATTCTGCAGGGAGCAACTTGAGCCCAGAGAGGGCACAGGCTCACCCTGCATGGCACAGCAGAGGAAGCCTAGAGAGATGGGAAAAAGCGGTTCACCACTATGGCTGCAGCGGATCGAGGCAATCCTTTCGACTGGGGGCTCCAGCCTCACACCACACTCAAATCTCCCTAGACTCGGTCCTCTTGGATATCACGGTGATATCGCTAGGGTGTTGGTGGTCTTCTGTGATCCTTCTGTTTTTTAAATGGAGGGCAATGCTTAGCCCAAGCGTAGGTACTCTCAGGCCAAACATCCCACCCTGTGCTTGGCGGGATTTCCTGAGGCCCGTGTGTGCTAGTGCCTGTTTACTCTGTGACCTAGGAAACAGCCCCCTCCCCCTCCTGGTGAGGCTTGCCTGGGAAGAGCAGAGGTGAGAAGGCTGGCAGATAAAGAGCACTGCTCTGGTCTGTGAGCCTGGGGCGGTCTGTAATTAACATTTCAGCAACCCTGATCGCATCGATTCCTGCTTCCTATCTCCGGGACTCTCCCTCTCCCGGTTAATCCTCTGTTCTGTTTGTAAGTGATGTCCTGACCTTAGCCGCACCTTGATTAGGAGGGAGACACCTCTCCCTGCCCTCTCCTTTCCCTGTCCCACCTTCCCTGGCACTGCTGAACGTTCAGGGGCTTTTCGTTCGAAAGGTGATCATACAAAACTTTTGCTAAAAATAACCGAGTCAAACATTCCTCGACGTCCTGTGCTATTGTAGATCTTAAATACTTATTAAAAATGAGAGCATACCCCAAGTAGATTTTCATAGGATATGAATTTTTTTTTTTTTTTAATCCAGTTTTCAGTCTGCGAAATGTGCTGAAAGGCCCAGGTCCCCAGGCCCTGGTCCGGGTGGCCTGGGCAGCAATCCTTTTCTCCCACGTCCATCTCGGGGTGGGCTCTGCGCTCAGCCAAAGCTGGGTTCCAATCCCTGAGCCGCACCTTCGGAGCCGACCCTCTGAGGGAGGGCTCCTGCTGGTGGTGGTCAAGCCCTTGGCATCCCACCCCTCCCCCAGCCCCCTGAACCCTGAGTGCCAGCTCCACTTTCGCCCCTTTTATGGAGGGGGAAATGGAGGCCCACTGTGGTCCCCGCCAAGACCCAGAGCCGTGTCGGAGCGGCAGGCTGGTCACCCCCGGGTGTCCCCACACTCCCTCTTGTCCTGCCTGAGCACGCCTCCGTGCCGGGCCGCTCTGGGCTCTCAGCTAGCACAGCTCACCCTCCCAGCTCAGGAAGGGCTGCAGCCGGGCCCAGCTGCCCGGCCCCTAGGGGAGGGGGCCAAAGGCGCCCAGGGGCCGTCCAGAGCTCTGCTCTCTCTTGAGTTCTTTGTGTGGTCTCAGTCTTCCGGACCACAGGGTCTCTGAGGTCCCCGTGGCTTGGGGGGGCGGTCTCCTGGAACATGGGGTCCCTGAGGTCCCGGAAGGCTGAGCTGAAGCTTTCCTCGCTAGGGGGACTGGAACGCGGGTGGGAGCGCCAGGAAGCCGCCTCCAGTTTAGCAGCCGGTTCCAGCTCCCTACAGGGTCAGAGCCAGGAGGGGCCTTCTGGAACTAGATCACCAAGACCCTGAACTCTAATAGGAAGGACGCCAAGGTGGCCCTGATGCGGACGGCTCGTGGCTTCTCGGGCTCGTGGCACCGTCCGCACCGGGGGAGGGGCTGCTCCCAGGCGGGCCGGAGGTGGGTGGCCATGGGCAGGGGCCTCGGTGTTCTCATCCGTGAGTCAGTGGTGATGGGAACATTTATTTACATGAGTGGCTGGCGCAGCTGAGGCCTTGGAAGACAGGAGCGCTTTGCCAAGGCTGGGCAGAGGGTGCTGGGGTGAGGGCAGGGAAAGAGCCTGGGATGTCCCTTCTCGGGCACTTGGTCGCCGTCCCCAGGGTCTGCTGGGCAGCAGGCCTTGTGGCCAGCGCTGGGATGAGGGGACACTGCCCCGAGGACCCGCCCACAGGGGGCACCAGTCTGCTGGGGGAGGCGAGGGAAGGAGTGTGCCTGGAGATGATGGGTCCTGGGCTGGGGTGGGGGGCCCCTGCAGGGGCCCTGAGGGGAGTGGTCCTGGCTGGGAGGGGCAGGAGGGGCAAGGCAGGGGATTCTCCCCTGGAGCCTCCGGAGGGAACCAGCCCTGCTGGCACCTGGATCGCAGGACTCCTGACCTCCAGAACTGTGACAGGTTAAATGTGAGTTGTTTTAAGCCACTAGGTATGTGGCGCAGCAGCCCTAGGAGACTAAGACTGGCTTTCTAGGCCCAGAGGCCCGAGGCCCTGCCCAGCTGCCATCATGGAGCAGGGCTGGGTCAGGCCAATCCCCAAACCCCCAGTGGCGGTCACCAAGAGCCCTTGGCAGTCCCCCGCCCACAGGCCCATGGAGAGGGGTGGGCTAGGGCTCGGACTGGTGCAGGGCTGTGATCCCCTCGGGCCACAGGCAGGCCCTTCTGGAGGCACCCCCTGCCCCCTGTGTGGTGTTGGGGTCCCTATGGGAATGGCAGGGGTGGCGGGTGATACGGAAGTGGGTGGAGTCTCCTGGCCACTCTCTGGGGTACATTGGGGTCTCCCTGGAGACTCTGGAGCTGGTGTGAGGGCTGCCCTTCCCCGTGCTGACTCACCTCAGCCGGCCTTGTCTGAGCACCAGGCTCGCTGCAGGCAGTGCTAGGCGGGTCACAAACTGTACAGATGGTACTTCTGGTTAATCCTGTCAGCGGTCTTGTGGGGTGTTGTTACCCCTGTTTTTTTTTTCAGATAAGGATTTTTTAATAGCTTTTTTTTTCTTTGTTTTTTTATTGACGTGAAATTCACATAACATAAAATCACCACAGTAAAGTGTACAATTTGGTGGCATTTGGTACATTCACAAGGACCCCCTCTATCTAGGTCCAGAATAAATATACTTTCTATTAATTAATTTATTTTTGTCCGTGTGGGGTCTTAGTTGCTGCCTGCGGGCTTTCTCTAATTGCGGTGAGCAGGGGCTACCCTTCGTTGTGGTGCGCGGGCTTCTCATTGCAGTGGCTTCTCTTGTTGCAGAGCACGGGCTCTAGGCGCGCGGGCTTCGGTAGTTGTGGCGCACGGGCTTAGTTGCTCCGCGGCATGTGAGATCTTCCTGGACCAGGGCTTGAACCCCCGTCCCCTGCACTGGCAGGCGGATTCTTAACCACTGCGCCACCAGAGAAGTCCTAGGTCCAGAATATTTCCATTAGCACAAAAGGAGAACCTGTATCCATTAAGCAGTCACTCTCCATTCCCTGCCCCCACCCTCTGGCAACCACTTATCTCCTTTCTTTTTTTTTTTAAAGATTTTATTTTTTATTTATTTACTTATTTATTTTGGCCATGCTGGGTCTTAGTTGCGGCATGCATGCAGGATCTAGTTCCCAGACCAGGGATCGAACCTGGGCCCCTGCATTGGGAGCGTGGAGTCTTACCCACTGGACCACCAGGGAAGTCCCTAATCTCCTTTCTGTCTCCGTGGATTTTCCTGTCCGGACCTTTCCTATAAATGGAATCATGCACTATGATTTGTGTGTGTGTGTCTGGCCTCTTTCATGTAGCGTAATGTTTCCACGTTTCATCCGTGTTGCGACGTGTGTCAGTGCTTCCTTCTTTTTGACGGTTGAATAATATTCCACTGCATGGCTGTTTAACTGTGCTGAAGTCGGGGTTTGAACTCTTTGCGGAGTCCTGGCTGTGCTCTCTCCCATAGGCTTCACCACCCCAGGCCTGCCCTCCCCTAGCGACTGGGGGCTTCGGCCCCCTCCAGGGTGAGTGTCAGGCTGGGCTGGGGAGGGGTTGGGTGGGGAGTGCGAGGGCCCTCCAGACTGAGATTGAGCACAGCAGATATTCTGCAGATAACCTTCCGGCCTGAGGTTCCAGAATTGGCAAATCCTACAGTTCCACGGTCTCAGAGCTCTTGGATCTGAAGATTCTTAAACACTCAGCTTCCAAGGTTCCAGGAGCTAAAGAGTTCTGAGCAGATATCTGTCCCCACCCTCAGCCCCACAGCAGACATCACTAATTGAGCTAGCTGGGCCTTAGGGTCCCTGCAAGGGCCTGGGCTGGGGACCTCCACCCAACTGGGGTGAGGCCTGTTGGCCCCTGCTTCCAGCAAACTGTTCATCTCCAGCTGACCATTCCCTCCCTCCTGGCCTCCCAACCCGCTTCTCATGCCCCCAGGCCCCTCCCTGCCCCCTCCTACCCTGGGGGACCCTGGTCTTTCCTGCCCCCCTCCATCTTGTGCCTGAGGCAGGGCCTGTGACAGCCAGGGTGGGCCCCGAGAAAGGGTCCTGCAGGCTCTCCTGTGGGGAGAGGTGGTGGGGACAGGGGGCTTTCCAGAAGCTGGGGGAGGCTGCTCAGGGTGCCCAGGCTCCTTGGCCAGCAGCAGAGAACCTGGCTGGAGGGCAGGGGAAGACCCCAGGAGGTGATGTGGCACCCTGTGCTCCCTCCTTGCCCACCTGTCCTCCAGGTGTCAGCCCCAGGGTCTGTCCTTTGGGTGGGGGATGGGCTCCTGGGGGGGGCTCCTGGGGCGGGGGTGATGAGGTCATACATGGTGTTGGTAATTTCTCTCGTCTCCTCCTCCTGACATCTTGTGGACATCAGTTCCACGGCATCTGTTAAAGGGGGGCTTGGAATTGGAGCTGTGTGCTGGGGGCTCTCAAACTGGGCTCTTGGCGCCCTGGGCTCCTGCGCATTGGCGGGGGTCTGTGCTGCCCTCGTGGGAAGACATTCCATTTCTGTTCCTCCTTGTGCCTCTGGCCCTGTCGTCCTGCCGCAGCCTGGGAGTGGGGATCCTTTGTGGGAAAGGGCGAGCTCTGGCCTGGAAATAGCCAAGTGTGCACAGAAATAACCCTGGCCTCAAAAAAGGACATGGAAAATTAAATAGGGAATATTAGCATTCGCCTGGCCCTTTCCATGGACATTATCTCATGGGGAGACAGCATTTTTATCCTCATTTTATAGACGAGGGAACTGAGGCTGGGGAGGGAAGTGACCTGCCTGAGGGCCTTCTGCCGGGCAGCTGGCCTCTGACCCCGTGCTTTCCATGACGTGGCTGCACCCCACCCCCCCGCCCCGGGGGCTCTGCCACCCCGGGAGATGTCCTAGCCTGCTTCTCTGAAGGCCAGATTCCTATGCATCCCCCAAAACTCAGCAAAATGCCCCTTTCTCTGGAAAGCCTCCCTGGCCCCCTGGCTGGCAGTGGAGCCCTCCGTGGTCTCCACCAGGACCTCGCCACCCTGGAGCAGACGGTGGGCTCCGCAAGGCAGGGGCTGTGGCTGTGTCCTTCACTCTGCACCAGGCAGCACGGTGGTAGGTGCTCGGTAAGTGCTTGCTGAGTGGCTCATCGATGGATTGTTCCTATTAACATGTGGGTGGAGGTCAGTTGAACCCCTCATCCCCTCCCCTGCATTTTCATCACAACGACCTGAGAAGTTCAAATTAGCATGAGCATAGCCACTTTACTGATGAGGCTCAGAGAGGTCAACTCACCACCCAAAGGTCACACAGCGACTAAGGGCAGGATCTGGGATTTGATCCCGGCCCCACAAGCACGGATCTTTCTGGAGAGCCCAGTGTGTGCCTGGCACTGGGCTCAGGTGGGCCTCTGACTGCCCCGCCTGTCAACTCCCTTCCCTTCCTGCACCCTGTGGCCCACTGTCCCTTGGGATGGCTCTCATGTGTGGCATCTGAACGCCCTTCCTCACAGCCAGCACCCCCTCTGTGGGGTCTGGCTTGTCTCTTGAGGGCCCCTCCCAGGCGTGGGGGGACATGCTGCTCCAAGAGCATTTCAGGGACCCTGTGAGGTGCCGCCTGCAGCCACCAGGGGGACCAGGAAAGGTGGATTATCACAGGAAGACAAGTGCTTGGTGCACCGACCAGAAGTCCACGTTTCAGGGGCCTCCGGGAACACCTGCGAACCACAAACCTCCCTCTCTCACCTCCCTCAGCCTGGCCCCCCATTTCTTGTCTCCTTGGCAAGCACCGAGGCCTGAGGCTACCCCTGTGAGAGGGTGGGGTGGGCAGAGGCCACAGGCAGGGGACACGGGAGCAGCCGGAAGGTTCTAGAGCCATCTCAGTGAAGGAAGATGGATGCAGGGAGGATGTCAAGGTCCTGGTGTACAGAATTAAGGTTCAGGGTCCTAGGGTTGTGTCCATCTTTCCAGCCCAGCAAACACCTGATATTTGGGGGAGTGCAAGGGGCTCCGGGAAGGGGACACAGGCTGAGGGGGTGGGTAGATGGGAGGATGGGAGGGAATATCTGGAAAGGGAAGCATGTCTGAGGGAGGGGTGGTCGGCCCTTGTTCCGGGAGGCCCGCCGGGGGTCTTGGGCCCCAGGGCCCTCAACTTGAGCTTCCTAGGGCTCCTGGTGGGGCTCCTTGGGAGAGGCCGGTCCCACTTGACGTCTCCAGGAATCCAGGCCCTGCGCCAACCCCGGGACCAGACTGCCCTCCTCAGTGAGCTGGGCTGGGGGCTGCAGCCCGCCCCGACGGGCACCGCTGCGTGGAAGTTTGGTGGGCAGGTGAGGCATGGGCGGCGCCACACCTCAGCTGTCAGGCCAGTGCCTACTGGTCACTCCCCTCTGTGTCCAGTACAGGACCTCTCCCTTCTGCCTAAGCAGAGGGTCCAGGGACCACCAAGCGACTCATGCCCAGGGCAGTCTCTCCCTGGCTTCCACCTGTCCATCTGTCTGTCTCCTGCTTCCTTCCACAGCCTGGAGCTGGTGCCAGCGCTGCGGTTGGAAACGCAGAGCACCGCTTGTCCGGACATCCCAGCCCTTGGGTGCGTTTCTCTCTCCTGCCACACAGCAGTCTCAGCTGCCAGGCTGTGTAACTCAGGGCAGCTGTCCGACCCTCTCTGGGCTCATGAGATGGTGAAATGAGGTTCTTCACCTGGGGCCCCAGTATGGCCTTGGGGGGGCTCTCAGCTCCCCCTAGATCACGCGCCAGAAGAGGAGGCACATCTCAGGGGAGCCCCAGCTGCCCACAGAGCCCACCGTCCCCGCGTGTCATGGAGTCAGTCGTCGGCCTCATTCCACAGCCCACAGGGAGGGGCTGGCTCCTCCCCCTCTGCGATCACCAAGCCTAGCCGCCCCTCTGGTGGGTGGGGAGACAGACCTGGAGTGAGGGGCTGCCTGGAAGGTGGCCGCGTTGAAGGGGTCAGGGGCTTCCTGACTCAGTGTCACTCTTCTCTCCGGGAGGGGAAGGAAGCTGCAGCTCCTCTGAGCAGCCTTCCAGGATTGCCAGCTCTGGGGCCACCCCCCGAGGGTCAGGTGGCAGAGGTGATCAGGAGGGTCCCTGCCCTCCTTGGTCCTGGCTGGCGGCAGACACCTCGGGCGCCTGTCCTGGGCCGGCAGCGCCACCTGGTGGCCGCAGCCCCCCCCCACCCCCACCCCGGACGCCTCCATCCAACCGGCGGTGCCAGGGGATCAGCGGGGGGGGGGGGGGGGGGGGGGGGGGGCTGGGCCAGCCGGGGAGGCGCTGGCCCAAGATCACTGGCAGCTCCGAGAGAGAACGCAGGCATCCTGCCCGCCTGAGACCAGAATGTGCCCCGCCACCCACCAT